>NW_026606120.1:69155000-69755000 GCF_029834395.1 Sorex fumeus
CAGAAAAACAACCCAAACACTCATCCTATGGGGTCTCAAGACTAAAATGGAAGGAAAAATGAATATCAAAGAAGGAAGCATTAAGACTCTGAGAGTAGCCATTGATTTTAGATATTTTGAATTTATATGTTCCTTTTTTATGTTGTCTTCTGCCAAGCATTCCAATATCTCGAGCACACCTCTGGATTCTAAAAAGTTATATGCTGTCTACAGATGTGAGAGACAGGGAACTGAATTATGAGTAGGGGCGGGTAGAGAAGACACATTTTCTGCGTAGAAAAAAAAACTGATACTACAAAAACTCCTGAGGTTTCCTGTAAATCAAAGCAAATGACATTCAACTTGGACATGAAGCATGCTCATTCTTAGCCAAGTTTAAGGTAAAGGTAAAAGATAAAGGCCCTCCCGTTGATCGTAGATTTGCTCGAGCGGGCCCAGTAACGTCTCTATTGGAGACTTTGTTGTTACTGTGGCTGGCATTTCGAATACTCTCGGTAGCTTGCCGGGCTCTCCGAGAGAGGCGGAAGAATCGAACTCAGGTCGGCCATGCCGGCCGCTTGTAAGGCGAACGCCCTACCGCTGTGCTATCACTCCAGCCAAGTTTAAGTGGACATATTTGGCAAGAGTGGGCTGAATTGGTGGTTGAGCTTTAGTCCTATTTAACTTGCAAATATGCAAAAAGAAAGAAACTGAGGGGTTTTTTTAAGGCAAACTGGTTTTATTTTTGAAGAATCAAGAAGCAGTTGTTATTTTCTCATCCCATTTCAGACACTACTCAAGATGCCCATCTGAGTTCTTATCAGAGCCAGAGTTCTAATCTGGCAAATCATATCAGTGTTTTGATAAACCACCATCATAAAACTCAAAAATATGAAACCATGCTGTTGTTACTGTTGTTTTCATTTAGGGTCTATTTTGGTAAAAAGACTTAGCTATTGAGTAACCCTACAAATTTTATGTCAAATATACTTCCTCTGAGATTGGAGTTTTTATTGCAGTTTTTTGCTTGTTTGTTTTTAAAGAAATTTTTTATATACCCAGAGGAGTCTGGAGGGAAATCTTTGGCCATGAGGCATTTATGCAAACATGATTGTAGAAAATAAACCCAATTTGCCCCTAGACATAGATCCTTCTCTCTATCTACACTTTTAATCTATCTGAGAGATACATAGACACCTGCAATTCATTGATGTCTTTCTCTTCTGCCTTTATGGGCCAAATTTCCTAGAAATAGAGTTACCAGGAGAGTAAACTCTGCAAAGGAGTTGGAAAAAGCCAAAAATGATAAATACTCACCCAGGACAGAGGGCCTTTCTCTGGAGCTGGGAGGGTAATCTGAAAACTGAAACCTGGAAATTGAGAGCTGTAGCCAGCAGCTTTAAACTCTGCATGCCATCTTATGGATTTAAAAATAACTCTAGTATTCTTCAAAAAGCTAAAACAGAGTTGGAAGTGTAAAGGGTAAGTTAAGGTATTTGCCTTCCATGAGATGGACCCCAGTTCAAGTCTGGCAGTGCATATCATCTGCTGAGCAACAACAGAAGTGAGCACAGTCAGAGTAAGCCCTGAGCACTGCCAGGTGTAGCCCAAGACCCAAAATCCATTCATTAATTTGTTAATCAATGGATTGGTTAGTTGATTGACTGATTCAAGATAATAACTAAAGGATCAGGGATATGACTCAACTGCTAGAGCCCAAGTCTGGCAAGTGTGAGCTCCTGAGTTGAGTCCCCCCAACCCCCGCCTATCACCCAGTTCCAGCACCACCAGATGTGACCCTTGTGGTCACCAAGCACGACTGTGTCTGATTTTGTGGCTTATTTTGCTTCCCCTTTCCTGAAGGTGGTTCCCTGAAACCCAAGTTCCTCGGAGCAGGAAAGGATTCCACTGACCTCTAGGAGAAAAACAATGCTATGTTCCCCCCATGTCCCAAATTCATGTGACTGCCAGTACCCTCAGTTCTGCAGACTGAGTCGGTTTGGGGACAGGTCTTTGAAGAGGTGATTCAGTTAAAATAAGGCCTATGCAGAGGGTCCTCATGCAGTTTTATCAGAGTCCTTAGAAGAGGAGAGAATTTGAACACAGAGGCCCCCAAAAGGAACATTCTCGGAGGGAAGACCCTGCAGGGAAAGACAGGAAGAAGAAAGCCACATGAAAAGCAAGAAGAGAGGTTCCAGAAGATATCCACCCTGCCCAAAACTTGAGCTCAAGCTTGCAGCCCCCCCAAAACGTGTAGCACTATCCTCCCATTGTTCATCAGTTTTGCTCAAGCGGGCACCAGTAATGTCTCCATTGTGAGACTTGTTACTGTTTTTGGCATATCGAATATGCTTGCCAGGCTCTGCCATGCGGGCAGAATACTCTCAGTATCTTGCCGGGCTCTCCGAGAGGGATGGAGGAATCAAACCCAGGTCAGCGGCATACAAGCAAATTCCCTACATGCTGTGCTATCACTCCAGGCCCTCAGAACCATAAGAAAGTACATTTCTGGGGGTGCAGCCAGCACAGCAGGCTGTGTGTTTTGTAACAGTGGTGCAGATACTGACCACCATATCCCTGAAGAGTCACAACATGCACGCCTTGTTCCACGTATGTAATCAACAGGAATAGGCTCTGTGAGGACTCTCGACCTAGGCTTCCTTCCCTTTCCTCTATGGACGCTGTCTTTGTGATGACCAGGGTGCTCACTTGACCGACACGCACTTTGTACTCACAGGAGAGGGAGCTGCACTCCTGACTCTGGTGCTCACGCATCCTTTTGGTGGTTGTGCTCACCAGCAGTGCTCTCACTCTTTAATTGTGGTGCTGGAACACCCCCAGCTGCAGAGTGGCCAGAAATTCTTTGCACCCTAGGGCTCACATGTAGCAGAGCACCAGGCACACAGCAGCGGTGCCAGGATCACACTTGGTGCACGCAGGTAGCACCAGGACTCAAACCCAAGACCTTATGCTTGTAACGCAGGCATTTTTGGGGTCACAGAACCCGCTCCTGGCCCCCAACTGTTTTTTTTTCTTTGAAGGGTGCTTCCTAAACTTCTATATTTATTTCCTTCACAGGGAAGCCATCATCAAGACTGATGACAGAGAAAAGGCCATCTGGATATCAGTAAAAATTATGTTCTTGCTCTTCAGAAATAAAGAGGAGGATAGATAATTGTCAAAACCATTTGACAAATTGTAAACAAGGAGGACGGTCGTAAAAGCACAGCCGACCTGCCGTACTACAGGCACCAGCATGCAAACCGGAGTTCAGGTTCCAGCTCTGCCCCAGCAAACTGGAAACTTGGCCCGATATACTCGGTCAAGTGGCTGCCCTTCTCAGGCCTCAGTTTACCCATTTGTAAATTGCATCGACTTGCCGGATTTTTTTTTCACTTTATTTTTCAATTGAATCACTGTGAGATATAGTTACAAAGCTTTCATGTTTGAGTTTCAGTCATACAATGATCAAACACGCATCCCTCCACCAGTGCTCATTTTTCACCACCAATGTCCCCAGTACCACCCTCCTTCCTGAACCATATTTGTATACAGAAGTCCATAAGGGACAAGGCTGAATTGCCCAGCTGGAGATTTCCAAGAGACCAAAATGGTAAATAAAATTTTCTTTTAACCCCGTTTTCTTCTCAAAAATCATCCCAAACTAACAAGGAGGCCGACAGGCAGAAAAATAAGCTCTGTATTAATGAGGCCACAAATTCTGTATAAAACCCATCCCCAACATTCATTGAGAAATGCAGAAAGACAGGAATGAAAAATGACACTGCAGAAAAAGGTCAAAACTGAGTTCCAGAGAAAAAAGACAGTGAGAAGTGAACCAGTTTATCTCACCCATTCAGAGGTTCAGAATGATAAGGAGTGCAGGCAGCACTCTCGAAAGCAATATCCCAAATGGAGATGGGAAATCTTTTTGAAAAGTCATTAAAGGAGTACATAGACCCTGTGAGAGCCAACCTCTAAGATGGTTCAAATGATGCCCGTATGCTTATCTCTTGGTATTTGTTTTATTTGTTCCCTACTGTATCTCAGCCTGTGGAACCTACAGAACATGGAGGTAATAATTGGCGGTCATTTGCGGAAGGCAGCCAGTCTTCACCGTCCAATCTTCTTTTTGAAGATGTCAATCCACCCTAGGGCCAGAGAAGGCACTTGCCTTGCATCCCACTGACCCCAGTTCAAATCCCCAAGCACCAGGAGGGGTCACTCCTGAGCACAGAGCCAGGAGTAAACCCTGAGCACTTCCAGAGAAAGAAAGGTAGGGAGGCAGAGAGACAGGGAGGGAGGGAGGGAGGGAGGGAGGGAGGGAGGGAGGGAGGGAGGGAGGGAAGGAGGGAGGGAGGGAGGGAGGGAGGGAGGAAGGAAGGAAGGAAGGAAGGAAGGAAGGAAGGAAGGAAGGAAGGAAGGAAGGAAGACATGGGTGAAACCTTGCCTCCTAAAAGAAGGTCATGATCCCTGCCCTCCCAGGTATGCCCATCAGGTGGACCAGCATGGGCAAAGCCAGCTGACTCTGTTATCCGGTCTGGAACGAGGCCCAGAAGTATGTTCATTCGCCTTAATTGAAGAGTGGAAGGAAGAGTGTTGATTCTTAAATTCTTCCAGAAGTCCCAGATTTACCACTTGGCTATGGGCTAAAATCGTATCAGTTTTCTCTCAAATGTATGTACCCATGCTAAGTGAGGGTGACCATCAAAGTTTTAAATCTTAAATCCAATGTTCTTTCCTATAAGGTCATTAGTGACAGGTTGAAATGTTGCCAGGGATTCGTGATGGATGGTTGTCATTTATTCAGAGCAAAATGCTACACCGAGCACAAAGGGTCATTTCCTAAACCACAAGCTATTCTTAAGGGGGCCCAGCTGCCGAGGGACACAATCCAAATAGCTGCACCCCACCCCTGCCACCCGGCAGAGCATCACTGCAACCAAGGCACCCCAGCTGCAAACATCACCCCACTCTCCCTGCATCGCCCAGCGGGAAACTTAGAAAGCTTGTTTGACCCTGGATCCCCAGTAGATGCCTGAGCCCTCCGAGAAGGAGATGAAGGGGGACACCATGCACCCACAGACTCTATCTGCAGGATCTATCTGAGAATGATGCTTGAGGACATTGCCAGGGGGTCGAATTTGGGGGTATCCAGAGATGGAAATGCACAGTCTCCACCTGTCGGGGGAATTCAGGAGTCACACCACAGCTGCACCCCAGCAGCAGCACTGTGGGTAACTGATAGTCACAGAACCCCTGCAGTGTCCCCAAACAAACCACGGGGGAACTGGGACAGAGACATGAGTGAGGTCAAAGCCTCCTCACTGCAGGAACCAAGAATACACAGTAAACAAGTGGAGCCATCTGGCCCGAGGGCCTCCTACATCTGTCAGAATCCCCTCTTTCACCCCAAAAAGTGATGGTGTCTCTGTAGACAAGTAACCCTAATAATCTAGTAGCAAGAAAGAAGGCAACTAACAGGGAGTTCGTGGATGTCAGCAGATCAGACATTCACAGAGCACAGCTCTGTGGTAAAGATGATGTAGAAATACAAAGCACATGTACAGTACTTGATAGTTTGCAAAGCATTTGCAGCCCGTGTTATTCCATGTCCTCCTCCTGAGACTCTTCCACAGGAGGGAGCACAGGGTTATCCCCCTTAAGTTATTCTGTGGTTTTCCACCCTACATACCTGAGGGCCATGGACTAAAAGTTGAAGACCTGTGTTTAAGTCTAAGAAGGTGAAACTTAGAGCCATAAAGGAACTGGTTCCTAACACACACACAGGCAAAAAGGAGGCACGCGGGGCTGGAGCGATAGCACAGTGGGTAGGGTGTTTGCCTTGCACATGGCTGACCCGGGATCATTTCCCAGCATCCCATATGGTCCCCTGAGCACCGCCAGGAGTGATTCCTGAGTGCAGAGTCAGGAGTAGCCCCTGTACATTGCTGGGTGTGACCCAAAAAGAAAAAAATAAAATAAAGAGGCGTGTCCAGGACGGAGACTGAGCATTTCAATATCCAGACCCACAGACTCTCCCTCTGCGGGACAGCCCCCTAGCATAATACGCAGCAGTCATCATCAGTGAGCAGTGGACTCTGAGAGGCCCTTGGTCAGTCTGTGGTGTGCAGCAGTAGCCAGGCCGATCAAGCTGAGCTGGGCAACATAGGATGGAGCCAAGAATCTCCTACCCGGCCCAGCTCTTCATGCTGAACATGAGGCCCCAGGACGCTCTCAGGAATGGCCAGTTACCTGCTGATACTGCTGTTCTGACTTTTCCATTCCCCAAATACAGGGAGAAGTCATTATAAATAAAAATTTAAAAAGAACGCTGTACTTACAAACTGCCAGCATGTATCAGTCATCACTGATATCATATTCAAGTAGCATTTATTTTTTTAATCCTCTTTATTTATTTTTTTTTAATTTTTAATAGTGAGACATCATGAGGTACAGTTGCAGACTTACACATTTTTGTGCTTGGGTTTCAATTACACAATGATCAAATACCCATCCCTCCACCAGTGCCCATTTCCCACCACCACGGATCCCAGTATCCTCCCACCCACCCCCAACCCCCCATCCCACCCTGCCTCTGTGGCAGGGCATTCCCTTTTGTTCTCTCTCTCTTATTGGGTGTTGTGGTTTGCAAAAGAGGCAATGGGTGACAATAATGTTTGGTCTATAGTCTCAAGTAGCATTTAGGACTGAAAATTATTTGTAATTTTCCTGCTGGGCCCAAAGCATGAAGCTAAATCAGCAAAGCACAAACTCAAGAGAGTCTGGCAGGAGCAGGGAGGGGACCTCCCTTCACATTCGTCCTTCATACACGTCCCAGCCTAGGACCTACCAGCTGCTGGGTGCAGACAGAGACCCCAGGTGTCTAGTTCCAACAAATGATCTGCTTTGACCAAGACTTAGGGGACACAGGATCCTTTCCCAGGGACGCTAAGCACCAAGGGTTCCCTGCCAGGAGGGACCTTAAAAATGCTCCAGATTTATATACCCAAAACAGAGACTCAACCACACCAAAAGCCTGAGATCTAAGCTGCAACCCCTGGAACTTTGTAGTGTGTCTATCAAGTTGACAGACAGGGCATGGGACATGGACTGGAAGTGAGGATGGAATATGGAAACACTGGTGGAGGGAAGTTGACCCTGGTGGTGAGATTGATGTTGAAATATTATATGCCTAAAACACAGCTGTCAATAACTTTAGAAATCAGAGTTCTTTAATTAAATGTTTTTATCTTAAAAATAAATAAATATGTAAGTTCTTTTTTTAAAGTTCCTGTTTAACAACCCTTTTTTACAGATAAGTAAAAACTGAGGTCAAAAGAGTTGAAGCCTCTTCAAAAAAGTATAGTCGAAGTGACATCTGCACTTGTTTGTTCATTGCAGCACTGTTTACAATAGCCAGAATCTGGAAAAAACCTGAGTGCCCGAGAACAGATGACTGGTTAAAGAAACTTTGGTACATCTACACAATGGAGTACTATGTAGCTGTTAGAAAGGATGAAGTCATGAAATTTACATACAAGTGGTACTACATGGAAAGTATCATGCCAAGCGAAATGAGTCAGAAAGAGAGGGAGAGACATAGAAAGATTGCATTCATCTGGGGAATATAAAGTAACAAAATAGGAGACTAACACCCAAGAATAGCCGAGATAAGTACCAGGAGGTTTACTCCATGGCTTGGAGGCCAGCCGTACACTCTAGGGGTAAAGGCAGCTCAGAGAAGGGAGCACCAAATAAAGGGTGTTGGGAAGATCCGCCCAGGATGGGAGATGCATGCTGAAAGTAGGCTATAGACCGAACATGATTGCCACTCAATGCCTCTTTTGCAAACCACAGCACCCAAAAGGAGAGAGAACAAAAGTGAATGCCCTGCCACAGAGGCAGGGTGGGATGAGGGGATGAGGGGGTGGAGGGATACTGGGATTATTGGTGGCGGAGAATGGGCACTGGTGGAGGGATGGGTACTCGATCATTGTATAACTGAAACCCAAGCACAAAAATTTGTAACTCGACAACTGTACCTCATGGTGTTTCACTAATAAAAATTTAAAAAATAAATAAAAATTTAAAAAAAAAAGAGTTGAAGCCTCTTATACCAGGCATAATCAGCAGTATAAGGCTTGAGCTGGAACACAGATAGAGACACTGGCTAAACCCCAGTCTACTCGGCGGTTGGTCCACGCTCAGCAACTGTGTTTTGCTTCCTTGGGGTAGATGCAACATTTCTACTCTGACCTAAGCTCTGCATTAAAGCAGGGCTTTTCACACTTCACTCATGACCTCTTCTTTCTGAGAAATGCAGCGCACACTAGCGCTGCCAGAAATAGCTGGGTTTCATTGTGCAGTTTTATTTTGAATTCCTTTTGGGCGGTTGCATTTTCAGAAACTCTTGACCACTGCCATGATTTTTGTAATTCTCTACATTCAGTTACACAACCCCAGATGGTATCTCCACCCACAGCTTAAGAAGCTAGGCCTAACCCGAGCGTAATATCAATTAACAAAATATTTACATTAAGGGCCAGAGAGACAGAATAAGCACTTGCCTTGCATGCAGCTGGCCAAGGTTCGATCATCAGCACCACATAGAGTATCCCCAAACCCTACCAGTGAGCCCCGAGCACAGAGCCAAGAGGATCCCCTGAGCACTTAATTTCAGTCAAAACCATCCCCAAATTAACGATAATATTTGCACTGTTCATCTCACTTTAAAGACCAAGAAGCTGAGGCAGAGTTGCCCCAGGTACTACAACTAGCAAAAAGCAGAATGAGAACACAAGCTAGGTCTTGCCTGGTGCAAAGTGCACCTTCACCTGTGAGGTGCACAAAGATACTCAGCTGGGCAGGGATGGAGGCTGGAACGCCCGGGATTCCAGAACAATCGCTGCTGAGTCAGGAACTCTTTCTGCTTCGCTGCCAGTGGTGCCTGCCCATCTGAGGTGCTGGGGCCACTCGCCCAACCACTTCCTCTGAGACGCGCCTTTGATAAAAAGGGGTGGGGGGGGGGGGGGGACTGCAGCTAGGCATCTCTGCCTTCCACACAGCATGGTCCAGACTTAACCACAGATGTACCTCTGCTCCCCTCCTGGCCCAGAAAACCAGCAGCTTCAGAGACTTGCACAGAACAGAAAGCTGCCTGCACCAAAACATAGGGTCTAGCAAGTTCCCAAGGGACCTGCGACTCTGGGCTGCAGGACTCATCCTGCCCTCTCCCGCCCCAAAACCCCGTCTCCAAAGGGTTCCAAGCGCCCGCTGAGCCTGGACACTCCCTCGAGGAACTAGCAGACGGCAGCCTCCAGAGGCTGGTGGAAAAATGAAAGCAATTGATTTTGTTTGGAGGAGTTTGTGTTAGTCCTTTTTATTATCTCAAGAAGGGTTATGAATGCTCTAAAGCAAAATCAATTACAGGCGCACTGGGAGAGGCCTGGGGCAGCCCTGGGGTTCCAGATAAGGCGCCCGAAGCTAGGAGGCAGGGCCGGGTACCCTTTGCAAGCTGGGCCTTCCCCCTCCGTTTTCACAGCCCTGCCCCTCAGGAGATGATGGGGCAGATGGGGACCCAGCTGGATCAAACTGCTGTCCCTCTCCCAGAAATTCAGAAGTGAGTCCAGAGTCTGCAGAGATGGTTTCAACAGAGGAACATGAGTCTGGCCTTTGGGGAGGGCGTTCTCAGCCTCACACCCAAGCAGAGCAAACCGTCAGGAAGCGGGAAAGGAGCAGTTGAAGGGGAGTGCAGGGGACAGGAAGGAGCAGAAATGAAAGACAAGGAGGCCAGAATGATAGTATAGCGGGTAGGGCGTTTACCTTGCATGCAGTCAACCTGGGTTCTATCCCTGGCATCCCATATGGTGCCCTGAGCACTATCTGCAGTAATTCCTGAGTGCAGAGCCAGGAGTAACCCCTGAGTATCGCCGGATGTGACACAAAAAGAAAAGCAATAGTTTTCAAAATCTTTATACCCTCTGACGGAGCTGGACTTTAGGAAGTAGCTCTGGGGTGCTCAAGGTGGTGGTGGGGGTGGGGGGAACTGGTGTTTATAAGGCCCTTTTTCTCAGTGAAGGTGGCTCAAGCATGTTTATGTCATTTGCAACCAAATACTAAAGTTATATTTCTAGTTTGCTTGGTAGCACTGTAGCACTGTCCTCCCATTGTTCATCGATTCCCTAGAGCAGACACCGGTAACATCTCCATTGTGAGATTTCTTGTTACTGCTTTTGGCATAGCAAATACATCACGGGTAGCTTGCCAGGCTTTGCCGTGAGGGCGAGATACTCTCGGTAGCTTCCCGGGCTCTCTGAGAAGGGCAGAGGAATCAAACCCGGGGTGGAGGAATCAAACCCGGGTCAGCGCATGCAAGGCAAACGTCCTATCTGCCGTGCTATATATGGGTACATTGGGCTGCTCTCATTAAGAAATAGCATGTTGGGGCCAGAGAGCAAGTACAGGGGTTAAGGTGCTTGCGCGCAGCTGACCCCGGCTGATCCCTAGCATCACATGGTCCCAGCACTATCAGGAGCAACTCCAAAGCACAGAGTTGGTATAGATCCCAGCAACGATGAGTGTAGCCCAAACCCCACCCCATCCCCCCAGCAAAAGGAAAAAAAAACAGTATTATGTCTGAAATATCAAGAAAAGTTTTAGACAGGAAGCAGGGGGTGGACTGACTGGGAGTGGACGGACATGGCGCTTATTTGGGGTAATGAAATGTTTTATGATTGATTCAGTTGTTGGCAACACAGTATTGTAAATATACTAGATACCATCAAATTGCATATTTTTTTAGGATTTTATATAAGGTCCTAAATTTTTAAAATTTCATCTCAGTTTTTGGGAGTCTCCTAAGGAGTGCGGGGGGTGGAGGCCAGTGCTCCTTAGGCCCAGTAGTGCTGGGGAACACCAGGGCCACCCCAGAGGTGCTTAGGGGATCATATCATACTGGAAATCAAAACCAGAGCCTCTGCCTTCATCTTCATGTTTAAGAGACAGTATATTAAACCAAGGAAGGGAGAAAGACTCATTCACACATTGACGCAGGCGCATACCACCACTGGCTCACCCTTGAATGTGGTTTGATTAACATAAATTGCAGTGCCTGAGTCAACTTGTTAAAGATGCTGCATTTACCCACTAAAGAAGCTCTGCTAAAGTATCACCTTCATTTGTGCATTTATTCCATCATTCAACAAGCATTTATAAAGCTTATTAACTATGTGCCAAGGACTATGGTGAGCAAGACAAAGACCTTGCCTTGGAGAACTTGAACAACTAATAAGCTACATTCAAACAGCACAGGAAGCACCCACGGTTTTTGTCCTTCAGCACCCACTTCCCTCTTTCATCAACAGAATTCCCCTTTCCAACAGAAAATGCATTTCCTGTGATACAAAGAGACGGTGATTCTGCTCCTTTAAAGCAGTCAGTCAGAGGGGTGGAGACACTTACCTTGAATGGTGCCCAGTTCAGTTTTAATTCCTGGCACCCTATATGGTCCCTCAAGCACCGCCAGGAGAAATTCCTGTGTGTATAGCTATAGGATAACCCCTGAGTATTGCTAAGTATGATTTAAGAAAAAAAAAAAAACTAGGTCAATCTAAATTCTGGCTACAAGAGTGGGCTTGGGAAGAGATGTAATCACCAAAGTTGAGCACTCCCAGACCTCTTGTAGTTTTTCTGTCATTTGCTGCTACCCTGTCTTTCTACTTGCCTTGCCCAAGAAGTAGGATTGTAGGCATGGGATTCTGGAGACCACCCAAGAGATACCTGTTTCCCAAAAATTAAGAGACAGAAATAAAGACAGAGAGCTCTGGAATTAACTGTCCCATTCTTGTTTTCAGTGATACGGAAACCAAGGAATTCTCTCTTTTGTAATTTTTTTTTTTTAGTTGCATCCTATCCTATTTATTTGAGATCCTTCTCTTGCACAGCTGGAGAGACAGTAAGGAGCAGGTAAGGAGGTTTCATTGCATGCAGCCGACCAGAGTTTGATCCCTGGCACCACATATGATTCCCCAAGCCCCACTAGACGTGATCCCCTGAGTACTGAGCCAGGAGTAAGCCCTGAGCACAGCTAGGTGTGGCCTAAAACACAACAAAACAAAAAAGATCCCTCTCTTGCAAGAAGGACAAGCATTCTAGCCAGAGCAGCCCAGGGGAGAAGGATGCCAGCACAGATGCATCTATCAGAAGATCACAGGTTGTCTGAGTGATCTTGTCCTGCAGCTCACACGTGCATTTGAGAGCTCAGTGAGGATTAGCAAGCAGGTCCATCCAAACTACTGCTGCACATGACAACATGATGAATTCTACAATGTCTGTGGTCAGCGGTGCCTGGGAAACATGACATCACAACCAATTGTGTCTTAGTCTTCAGAGAACTGTTGGACATGGTGGGAGGGGGTCGAGGGGGATCGCAGCATTCCAGGGCTCTGGGAGAGAGACTGACTGCAGAGACACAAAGGTCCAGGCAGGGCAGTGCTACATCTCAGTTGTCAGCAGCTCTCTAAAGCCTGCCTTGACTATGAACATTTGGCATCCTACAAAGTGTCCTTTACCCAACAAGACACGGGCCTGTCCCCTAGCAAATCTGTTTCCTTCCTGCGCACCCACCCAGAACTCCATGCCGTTCTTCCTGAAGCTATTCCCGTGGTCTCTACTGCTCTGATTTCCAAAGACTCCAGGAAGAAAATGTTCCCTCTATACCCAGTGATGTCTCCAAACAGCTCTCAGTCTATTGGCACCTCCCAAGAGGGAGAGAGGGCTTAGTTCTCCATTGTACATACGATGGGGAAAACCCAGGCTAAGAGAGGGCCACATCACTGGCCTGAGGCCACATAGCTGGCCACAGAAGGGGCTCTGGTAGGATTGGTCTGGGTCCTTTCACAGTGAGGCCTTTGCGATCGTGTTTTGCTGCGAGTGTTTTCACCAACTGAACTAATTGGCTATGAAACAATTTTCCCATCAAAGACAACTGGCTGACAGTGTGGTTGCAAGTTCCTTCCAGTTATCAAGGTTATGGATGGCTCTGTAGAGCTGACAGATGATGAGGTTTTCTCTGAGAGCTGTTCCTCATTTTGAAGCCCACTATCTGGAGGGGGAAGAGGGCCTGGAGGGTGCCGAGTGGAACCCAAATTGATCATAGAGCTTCAGAGCAATTGTCAGCAAACATGTAGCAATGTGCCCAGAGCAAATAAGAATGTAGAAGTCTTTTTCCAGACAACCGATATCTCAGTTACAAATATACTTCCTAGGGGACAAAGAGATAGTACAGGGTAGGACGTTTGAGGATACAGGCTTGCCAGGAGGGATGACTGAGCACAGAGCCAGGAGTAAACTCTGAACATTGCTTCGGTGTGGCCCCCAAAAAACAGCAAATATATGGACATGCCTCCAAATATTTATCTATATGCCTATGTATATGTATACTTTGTCTGTGGTGAGTTGAATCGTGTGTGTGTGTGTGTGTGTGTGTGTGTGTGTGTGTGTGTGTGTGAGATTGGGAATCATAGAACCATTCCTTTTGGGGAGATAGAAGGAGTTTGATTCATTTTTGCTTCCAGGTTCTAATATTAGTGACAGAAGACCACATTAGAGCAGAGTTCTTAAATTATTTCTAATCATGGGGCTGGAGCAATAGCACAGCGGGTATGGCGTTTGCCTTGCATGCGGCCAACCCTGGTTTGATTCCCAGCATCCCATATGGTCCCCTGAGCACCACCAGGGGTGATTCCTGAGTGCAGAGTCAGGAGTAACCTCTGTGCATCACCGGGTGTGACCCAAAAAGAAAAAAAAAATATTTCTACTCATGATCACCTTTCACCCAAGAAATCTTTATACAACCTCAAATATATAGGTGTATAGATCTACAAATCAAATGTTCACTGATGATAAATCCTAAAGAAATTTATTTCAGAACAAATTTTTAAGACTTCTGATGACCGTGCCTTCCATTGCAAGACCCCACACTATAAAAAGGAGAGCATTAGAGAGCAAACTTATGTTATCTAGATTTGCTAAAGAATTGATCAGTTAGGCAAAGAAAGATGGCGGCCGCACGGGAGCCTTGTGGACAGCAAGTTTGAGCCGGGGGCGGGGGGCGGCAGGGGCCTCATGGGAAGGGGGGCGTTCTGGGCCGTCCTTCACGCCCGACCGAGGTCACCAGCTGCCCCCACGAGCGGCTCTCCGGCACGGCCACGACTCCAGAGCACAGAAACCAATCTCTTAACTATCTAACTTTTAATAGAAATACTTCTAGGGTTAATAAGTAAAACAGCAGAAATCCAAAACCACGCGGCCGCTATCGCCGCCGCGCGACATCATTTTATTCTTAAACCAAGCTGTAGAAAGCAAATCATTTCACAACGCTGTTTCAGCATATCTGATTTGGGGGGTGGATCATAAACTCTAAACAATAATTGTGCATCTTCTATCGAAACAATGTATCTAGTCAAAGTAGATAGAGTATTAACTAGAACTCATCTGCCACACAGGAATTGGGAGGGGTGGGAGGTGGGGTTCTATTGGGGTTCACAGTTAAAAATAAGTATTGGTAAAGGGAAATGTGTTTGATACTTACATGACTGAGACCTAAACCCGAAAGCTCTGTAACTTTTCCCACAGTGATTCAATAAAGAAATAAATTATTAAAAAAAAAGAATTGATCAGTTGTGCTCCTAAGGATGATTATGAATCACCAACTGCCTCTTTGATATTTGCCATATCATGGGAAACTTTTGCCAAATGGGAAAACTTGACAAATGGAAACGATGATGAGGCTCACAAAAGACCTTCAAATTTGGTGGTGGGGGGTGGGCGGGGGGACAGAGCTATAGCACAACAGGTAGCAGGTAGGGCACTCACTTCGCATGCAGTCAACCTGGTTTTGATCCCTGGCATCCTACATGGTCCCACAAGCATTGCCAGGAGAAATTCCTGAGTGCAGAGCCTTGAGTAACCTCTGAGTATCGCTGAATGTGGCCCAAAAACACAAAAATAAGCAAAGATGAATGAAGTGATAGTTATAATAGTCTGGGAGGATTTTTTGCTTTTTGTTTTCAGGATAGTGCACTGTCGAGCTTTAAGCATATTTGTTCCAGTCACAACCTAACTTAAAACTAAACAGTCAACCAGCTATGCTATATTTTGCAGCAAAATACAGGCATTGAGTTAGGAAGAAGAAAAAATAGTGAAAGTGCAAAGACTGTACTTGGAAATCATGGAACGTTAAAGGAGAGATCAACAGGCTATATTCATATGAATCCTACCAACATTTCTGGACTTTTTCAGATCCTTCTGTCCTGAAACTCCCTGAAATCGATGCTTTCTGCTGTTTCAGCTGGCATGGGCCCTGGTCCTGCTCTCCCATCTGGGTTTCTGCCCACATTCTTAAGGGCATCTGCTCTTGAGAAATAGAAAAAGCAAAGGCAGTGCCTTGACAGGCTCATAAAGAAGCCAGAAGAAGCTAGGCCTAGATTTCAGTTCCAGAATTCCTGGAATTGAAGACAGATTACTGGAATTGAGTCATGACTTCCCCAAAGTAAGATAGCCATAGTAAGGTCAATTAAAGTTACCAATCAGGTGCAGATAAGAAAGCCCTCCCCCCACCCCACCCCCACCCCGCCTGCTATGTAACCCTTATGTAACTCTGACTTATAATCAATCAGCTAAGTGCAAGTAGTGAAAAGCTCCTCAGACTGCAGCCAAAAGGATGGTCCTCGGAAAGTTCCTGTCATATAATGATATGGCATGAAAGCCCCTCACTTTTCAGACTCATGGTCGCTCATTCTGAGAAGGCTGCTACTGTGTCAGTGAGCCAGACAAGCCAATAGCTCAAACTAGCCAATAAAGACCCTTTGCCTATTGCATCACAATTTGTTTTCATGTGATTTCTCTGGGGAGATCTTGGCCCGGTTTAACACTCCCACACTAATTTCCTTCTCCTCACACAGAATGTAGCAAGGTCACAGGCAGTGGTTGAAAAGCCCTAATGCAGGAGGCCTTTTGTCAACCAGAAGGTTTAGGGACCCCTGGACAGTTAGTTAATATCAACAGTAACAATGACAATGTACAAAATAATTCACAGTGTTGCTGACATTTCCAAAACTATTGTGGGTTTTGCAGCAAAGATAACTTGACTCCAGCAGGAGTTCAGTCCAAAGGGGCATGTTCCACCCAGACTTGGGGGGCTCCTAGGAGGAGCCAGCAGCAAAGCAGCTTCTCCAGAAGGCGAAGGAGAAACAGAAGTAACTGTGCAAACCTGCTCATTCCACTTCACTTCCCGGGCTGCCAAGGAGCCGCTCAGTCCATGTCTGGAAGAGCAGGGGGCGACTGCCTGTGGTGGGCTGGAGGAGCAGCATTCTGAGTTGGTTGGCCAACCCCTGGAAACCCAAGTTTATTTGTCCCAACAGGTCATGCTCCCAGCAGGTCTGTCTGTGTGTTGTGTTATGAGGGAAGTGTAGACATTGCTGTTTCTGATGATTCAAAGCAGCCGTGTATTGGCAATTTCACATGGTTTGACCCAATGTTTTCAAAAGTGGAAAATTCTGTATTTGTGGATGATTTTTTTTCCACCATTCTTCTCTGTTTTGTTTGGGGATTTGGTGGAAGGTGGGAGAGTGGACACACCTTGCAGTGCTCAGGGATAACTCCTGACTTTCTGTGTTCAGGGGTACACAAGCAGTACTGGGGATCAAATCCAGGCCAGCCACATGCTAGGCAAGTACTGCTGTACTATCTCTCCAGCCCATCGCCCTCCTCTGATTTGCTTTCCACAAACTAACAGGCAATGCCAAAGGACTCTTTGATTGTTATGACAAAGGCTAGAGACTGGAAGCCATCACACCCCACACCTGGAGACTTGGGCTAGAGGGCTCACAGTCAGAACTCACAAACCGTCAGCTGCTGGAACCAAGCCCTTTCCAGCTCGGCTCTAAACCCGTTCGTCTCCCTGGCGGGCAATACACTCCCCTTCTCTGCTATTTTGCTTCCTCCAGCCTGGAGGCCAAGGCGCACCCCTGACTGGGGCTGCAAGTGTCTCTCCCTGCCTCCTCTCCCTGCTCCCAGGCTCCATCCTGTGTACTGTCAGCATGCCCTAGGAACCTGACGCTTCTCAAAGGTTCTCAGATGCCTAGGAAATGGATTTCCATGAAAATGCTTGCCATTCTTTTCATCCAGGCCTTGAAAGAATCTTAAAAGAGCAACAAGCAGAACTGCTGTCCCCGAGGAGAGGCCCTGGGGATCTGAGAGCTATAGCCTGACTGGGGAGGCAGGTCTGAGAGAGAACCCACAAAGGAGCAGAGGGGTCAAAAGAAAAGGGGCTGCGAAATGGGGAGTCCTAATGGGGCCCCTTGAGCATCTGCAGGATGTGACTTAGCCTTTCCCAGGAGAACGCCCTGAAGTTGTGTGCTGAGACCCAATGCAGTCGGGGTCCCAAACAGGTTGTTACTGCATAATGAAGGCAGAAGGTGACAAAGAGAGAGTAGGGGACAGAGGGAGTTTGGGGTGATTTTCCTGGTCTGCAAATACAGCTCTGATGGGACTCATAAAGCAATCCTTGGGCCGGAGAGATAGTACAGAAGGTATGATCTCCCAAGCACCACCTGAATAATTCCTGAGTATAGAGCCAGGACTAACCCCTGAGTATGGCAGGGTGTAACCCAAAATCAAAACAAGCAATCCTTTATTTATAATGTATTTTTAAAATGTTTTTGTTTTGTTTTGTTTTTAGCTTTTTGGGTCATACCTGGCAATGCACAGGAGTTACTCCTGGCTCTTCACTCAGGTATTACTCCTGCCTGTGCTCAGGGGGACTATATGGGATGCTGAGGATCAAACCCGGGTCAGCTGCATGCAAAGCAAATGCCCTACCCACTGTGCTATAGCTCCAGCCCCTTAAAATGTTTTTTAATTAAAGACACAACTCACAATAGTATTGAAGACAGTAGTTGACATTTGCTGTGCTGCTACATTAATCCCTTCCCATCCCCCCACAGTCACTCCCTCCATCACTGTCCTGGGGTCCCCCCCCTCCCACCTCCATAGCCTCCATGGTTCCCAGTTCTACTGATCAAGTCTCAGAGTTTGTTTGTACTGGGGATTGTCTGATCCCTTTCTTAGTTTCTTTATACTGTGAAGAGTGAGATCATTGGGTACTTGTCTTTTTCTTCCTATTCACTTCCCTTAGCATGACACCCTCCAATTCCATCCAAGCAAACTGTAAGTCTTCATCTCTCCTCCGAAATGAGTAGTATTACAGTGTGCACTTAGACTAGTTTCTTGGTCCACTGATTTGCTGTGGGGTACTTGGGTGGTTTCCAGAGGTTGGCTATTGTAAGCAGTGCTGCAACAAACATAGGTGTGCAACCATCCTTCTGGATTAATGTTTTTGTGTTCTTAGAGTAGAGCTAGGAATGGAATCTCTGGGTCACATAGAAATTCTCTTTGTAATTTTTTGAGAAGACGCCAACGCATTTTTCCAAAGAGGCTGGAGCAGGTCACAGCCCCACCAGCAGTGAATATGAATTCCTTTCTGCCCCATCCCCACCAGCAGTTAACCCAGGATTTCTTATATAAACCACTCTTCTTGGTGTGAGATGACATCTTATTTTGTTTTTGCTATTGCTTTCATTTCCCTGATAATCGGGGATGGCACTTTTTTATGTTCTTACTGGTTATCCTATGTCTTCTTGGAGGAACTGTTTGTCCATCTCTCATCCCCATTTTTTCGGGGTGGGTTGGGGGAGGGTGTTTGTTTGGCTCTGGTTTGGAAACCACACCCAGAAGTGTTCAGGGCTTAATCCTGGCTGTGCTCAGGGATCACTCGTAGTGGGATTGGGGGACCATATGCAGAGCCAGGAATTGAACCTAGATCAATCGCCTGCAAAGCAAGCATCTTACCCATTTTACTATCTCTCCAACCTATTTCCTCCCCATTTTTTGATGGGTTTATTTTGTTTTGTGTTTTGTCATGGAGTTCTGAGAGTTCTTAATATATCTTCGATATTAGCTCTTGTTATGTGTGCTGTGCAAATATGAAAGCAGACCATTTTATCGAAACAAGCCTTGTGAGCTTGGGAGAGTTATGAAAAAGCTGCAATCTTAGGGACATCGTGATGATGGGAAAAAAAAGAAAACGATGATCCATTATTTAATGGAAAGTCTCCTTTCCATTAAAATATTCTGGATTCTATCTGGCAACCCTAGGAGAGTGGGAAAACTCTGGAAGGGGCCTGGGATGGCATCTTCCCCAGTCCTCACCTCTTCCCAGAAGTGAAGCCACACTCTAAGCACCGCCGAGAAACATGTTCACACTTTCAACAGGACAGATGTCAAGGTCTCAAGATGAGTACCCAAGAGAAGCCTCAGCTTCCAGGCTTCAGCACCTCTGCCCAGAGTAAGACTGAGAACCCCCACACCTTGTCCATATGCCAAGAGGGAGGTTTACAAGATCAGAATTGCCCTTCTGTCCCCTACAACAGTCCTTTTCTTAAAGAACATTTTTTTATCTTGACTATGCAAATGATAGATGTGAGTGATTATGCAGAAGAGTCATGGGGGGTGCACTTTTTAAAAATCGAGAGAATGCTAAATAAAAGAACATGACGTGATGCTATTATGCTGATATGTTCCCTTGCAGTCTTTTGATACGCCTCTCTGAACTTACAACGCTGGCCTCAGACTAAACGTTCAGAGGGTTATTGCCACTTCACTCAACTTGGTTTCCTATTTGACGTCATCCCATTGAATTCCACTTTAGACAGAATTTGCCAAATGTCGTCTCTCTGCGTGCTGTGGATGCAGGAGCAGTAAACAAGCCTGACATCGTCTCTGCCCTCCCAGGCCTGCAGTTCAGACTGGGGATCAGGCATGGAAACAGGGAGATAAGAAAAGACTTAAATAGTCTCCTGCAAATGGACTCTGCAGACTAATTCAATTGTACATTTTGCCTATGAGGAATTTTATTCTTAAAAAAGGCATCAAGGACAAGACCTGAGAGCTAGTACAGTGTGTGTGTTCCTAGTGTGTGTTCCCAAGTGTGTGTCCTTGCAAGCAGACAAGCCAAGTTCAAATTCCCCAACACTACATAGGGTCCTCTGAGCACCACTAAAGGTCATTCCCGAGCATAGAGCCAGGACTAGCCACAAAGCACTGCCTCAAAACCAAAAGCGGCAGGAGTCAGATCGGCACAGTGGGTAGAGTGCTTGCCTTGTACATGGTGGGCCTAGGTGTGGTTGGTCCCCTGAACAACCCCCATCCACCCTACCCCCACCAAGAATGATCTCTGGGGGCAAATCCCTGACGACTGCTGGGTATGGCACAAAAGCAAAATGCAAAAACGACCAGGGAGACAGCTCCAGGGTAGAGGCTACTTTGATGCCTGGAATTGCATGGATGTCTCTCCACCAGGTAGCCCCTGAGTCCTGCTGGGTGAGGATCCCATCAAAATAAATACGGCCCAAGAGATACTACAGGGGTGAAAGTGCTTGCCTTATATTCAGCCCACCAGGATTCAATTCCTGGCACCACATGTGGTCCCCAGAGCAGTACCAGGAGTGATCCTGAGCACAAGCCAAGAGTAAACCCTGAGCACAGCTGAGAGTGACCCCAAAAAAGGAAAAGGGAATAAAATAAATAAGCAAATAAATTAGTGACTAAAATTAAAATGCAGAAAAAATAATTTGAAGAGGCACATTAAAGGACATATTTTATGTATGATACAAAGTGGCAGAACATTAAGTGAAAGTAGGTCAGAGCCAGTTGCATTTTATTCTTAACTTATGGGTATGCCGGGGACTCCCTGAGAATCCCATGTAGTGCCAAGCAGGAGTCAAATGCATTTCTTTCTCTAGCGTGATCTTCAGCAGTAGCGCACTGCTCCTCTGCAAACAACCATAAGCGCTTTAATTCCTTGTTTCTCAATAGCCAAGTGGATCTCAATATTTCCTATAAAAGAACAGAGCAATGTTCACTGTGTATTTCTCTCTGTGTGTGTATGTGTGTGTGTGTGTGTGTGTGCGCATGTGCGTGCACATGCATGCAAACCTGATCATTTCACAAATCAGTAATCGGTCTTAAGGCAGAGACCAGCTAGTTTCTTTTTTTTTCTTTTTTTTTATTTTATAACTGAATCACCATGAGCTAGTTACAAAGCTTTCATGATGGAGTTTCAGTCTCACAATGCTCAAACACCCATCCCTCCACCAGTGTACATCTCCTACCACCAATGTCCCCAGTACCCCTTCTGCCAACACCACCCCACCCCACCCCACCCCCTGCCTCTATAGCAGGCACTTTCCTTCTTACACTCTCTTTCCTTTTGGGCATTATTCTTTGCAATACAGATACCGAGAAGCTATCACGTTTGGTCCTTTGTCTACTTTCAGCACACATCTCCCATCCCGAGTGATCCCTTCAACCATCATTGACCTAGTAGTTCCTTCTCCATGACAACTGCCGTCTCCGCCAGCACTTCAGGCAGACTTCCAACCAGGAACCCAATCCTCCTGGCCTTTATTTCTACTGTCCTTGGGTATCAGTCTCATATTATTTTATTTTATATTCCACAAATGAGTTCAGTCATTCTATGTCTCTCCCTCTACTTCTGACTCATTTCACTCAGCATGTTACTCTCTATGAGACCAGCTAGTTTCATACAAAACTGGCTTTTCATCCACCCAATAGACAATATTTTACACACACACACACACACACACACACACACGCGCGCGCGCGCGCGCACGCGCGCGCATGCGTGCATGCACCCATATTCAACATGCTGGATCTCACTCCTCAGACCTCCCTCTTTTTTTTTTCCATTCAAAGACTTTTCATTATAGTACATGGGCTGGCACTAGAACTGACAGGAGAGGGTAGATGTAGCACGTTGCCTTGATTAGCATCAAAGCCCATCCCAGTGGTCATAAATGTGCCAAACTTTTAGAAGTCCTTAGAAGCCATGTGTTAAACATGGCAGCATCATAAGAAAGACGACTCCCCTGGTCCCCAGATCACCCCTTGGAGACCTTTTGGCTCAGGATCACCCATTACATGAAGAAGACATAAGGTTCAACTATCTGAGCTTCTGAGATTTGCAGTTGTGTCTGTCTTAGCCTCCAGGGTTAAGTGAAACAGGAGTCCCAGCCCTGCAGCCCCAACAGGTCAGCACCAATTTCTTCCCACGGAGCAAAACTCATCCACTTATGTCACTGGATAAACAGCCCCGCAAGCTACTGTTGAGAAGGTAGCCAGCACTTACCCATGCCCAGAAACCTCTTATCATTTTTTCTGTCATCAGAAAACAAAAAAACTGACAGTGCAGGCCTGTTCTAGAGGGAGCTATGAGCTACTGCAAATGGAAGTATCTAGATACAACTGCCCCACTGCCTGGGGGTTGGGTCTACAGTGGGATGTCAGCCTGGCAGTCCCTCTCAGAGCCCTCTCCTCCCTCTGTGCAGGGGAAGGTGCCCGCAAGCAGGAACACAGCTACTCCTTCCTTCTCGGGGTTGCACACAAGTCCAACATTGTGCTGTGATGCCATCTTGTGGAGAGAGAGAAAGAAAGAGAGAAAGAGAGAGGGAGGAGCTCTCACAGCTTCCCTGGTAGATATCAAGGGAACCCCATTGATGAGCAGCCTCCCAAAAAGCACCAGAAAAGACGGGTCAAGGTCAAAGTTGCTGCCTCAAAAAGTTCTTCCCTTTGCCTGAACAAGAAAAATTAAATAAAAATCTCTGCTTCCTGTTCAACCTCCTGCAAATCACATGCTTTGATTGTCTGCAACTAGTCTTTTGAATTTACTTCATTTTTTAAAAAAATTATATCGGGGGTATGGTGCCGCCAGCAGGCCAATCTGTACCTGTGAGGCTAGTGCATCAGCAGCCTGATGGCAACGTCAGACATTCAGATACCCCAAAAACTTGGGGCAAAGTTTACCAAGAAAGTAAACGGCCAAAAGTTAAGTATGTGGGAGACACACCCACAAACCACCTCTGGCTCAGCTATATAATTGGAGGCTTGGCCTTTCTGGTTCCTGATTGAACTGCTTAACGGCCATGATCCCAGAGACTCAGAAACAAATCTCGAAGCCCAACGGCTTTTGGCAGAAATGCGTCCAGTCCCTGCAGTAGGCTACCGGGGCTGGGCCACCCCAGGTGGGAATAGGTTTTTGTTCCTTGGCCTGTTCCCCCTGGCGGTCCGGTGGCTGCCATCTTCCAGAGGCCATTGGACAGTCAGGTTTGGGCCCTCAGTGACGAGACACACAGGGCCTCACGGGATGGGAGTGGAGCCGGCCCTTTTCTCCCCATCCCAACGAGTCGCTGCCCACAAACGGCCTCTCTGGCTCCTGATCAAGTTACTTAGTGGCCATGATCCCAGAGACTCAGAAACAAATCTCGAAACCCAGTGGCTTTTGGCAGAAATGTGTCCGGTCCCTTCAGTAGGCTACTGGTGCCGGGCCATCCCCGGTGGAAATAGGTTTCATGCCTTGGCCTGTTCCCCCTGGCGGCCCGGTGGCCGCCATCCTACAGAGGCCACTGGACAGTCAGGTTTGGGCCCTCAGTGACGAGACACATGAGGCTTCACAGGATGGTGGTGAAGCCAGCCCTTTCCTCCTCATCCCAATGAGACCCCGAGTTGCTGCCCAGAAACAGCCTCTCTGGCTCTTCATCAAGCTGCTTAATGGCCATGATCCCAGAGATTCAGAAACAAATCTTGAAACCCAAGATTTTCAGCTTTTGGCAGAAATGTGTCCAGACTGTGCAGTAGGTTACTGTTGTCGGGCCACCCCAGGGGGGAAAGGGTGCTGTCCCTCCGCCTGCTCCCCCTTGGTGGCTTGGTGGCCGCCATCCGCCAGAGGCCATTGGACAGTCAGGTTTGGGCCCGCAGTGATGAGACACGTGGGGCCTCATGGGATGGGGGTGGAGCCAGCCCTTTCCTCCCACCCCAACAAGACCCCACGTCGCTGTCCACGAACAGCCTCTCTGGCTCCTGATCAAGCTGCTTAATGGCCATGATCCCAGAGACTCAGGAACAAATTTCAGAATTTCAAACTCACAAGGCCACTACTGCAGCCACGCAACATCATATGTTATTCATAACCAGCAATAGAAAACAAATTGCCTACTGTTGCTGTTTTGGCAGATCTGAGTGTTGGGGTAAAATCCCAAATAATAATGGTGGGTGTGCTGTCGAAATGTTGAATGTAATCAAAGTATAGAGAGAGTAATTTGGAAATCATCTGCCCCACAGGTAGGGGGAGAGTGTGGGATGTGGGTATACTGGGGATTTGGGTGGTGGATAATGGGTACTGGTGAAGGTACAGGTGTTTCATTGTATGACCGAGACTTAAACCCAAAAGCTTTGTAACTGCTCTCATGGTGATTCAATAAATAAAATTATTTAAAAAATGGGGGGGGGAAGTAAGGGGGAGTTCATGCACAATTCAATCAGCCTAATCAGTGTCTGAATAAATAGCAGTATTCCTACATAAAAAAATTATACATGTGCATTAGTTAAAACAATAAAACACTATTGAAGACTTTAAAGGGGAAAGTCACTAGAGCTGGCGAAGGTAAGGGCACGTGCCTTGTACGCAATCTACTGGTTTTGATCCTCAGCACCCCATATGGTCTCCCAAGCACCAACAGAAGTAACCCCTGAGCATTGTGAGGAGGAAGAGGAGGAGGAGGAGGAGGAAGAAGGGGAGGAAGAAAAGGAGGAGGAGGAGGAGGAGGAGGAGGAAGGGGAGGAGGAGGAGGAGGATGAAGAAGGGGAGGAGGAGGAGAAGAAGGAGGAGGAGGAGTAAACTCACATATCTCTCCAAATCTAGCCCTACTTAGGGCTGGTCCCCAGAAGCATATGTCCCTGCTCCTGCCCAGCACAGACTCAGCCAATGCCAATGGTTCTGTTGGCACTGACTACAGGGAGTTCTGGCTGGCTCTGCCACTTCCTAAGATAGGCTGTTGGGCAAGGACCTCACCTCTACTGGCCTCTTCTTCTCACCTCAGGATCCAGGTGACCATGGCATCACCACCCAGTGTCACCATGAGGCCCCAGCTTGAGAGACTGCACAATGGTTCGATCATACATTGCCATGATTGTCATGAACGAGTGAGCAGGAAACTGCAAGACAGTCTTAGAAAGGAATTTAATCCCACACTGTATTTTTCCTACATTACAAAATACGGGTAGGGGCCAGAAGCTGGCCCAAGTGGTAGAGCACATGCCTTGCACATCCCAGGCCCTGAGTTCCATCAGCAGAAGAACCACATCACCGTCAGGGGTAGGCCTGGGGGAAGCAGAGGTGAGGGGCATCTTCAGTGACTTCTGAGGGTCATGTAAGGGAGGTTTCTGCCCATCTTAGTTCAGTCCCATTTTAGAGGCAGCAGATAAGCAACTGACAGGCCGTGTTTCCAGTCCCAGCCCATTTACCCAAAATTCACCTACACCTCATGTCCTGACTGTCATCTGGACTCCACACTTGGAAGATATAAGCAAAAGGATACACAGGGAGCCAGGGGTCACTCAGAGGTCCTCTAGAACATCCCCAAGTTCAGAGGAAAGAGAATTAATGCCCCAGAGAGGCTGCGGCAGAGCTGAGCAAGCCCTGGACTCAGGGTCTCCCTCTAGGGGGTGACCACAGACTCCCTATCCTCCTATCCTGCCTCAGACTGCCCCAAATGCACCCAAAGTACAAACTTGAAAATTATTGATTCTGGGAATCCAGCTGCATTAAGCCCAATTATTTGCATTATCTCAGTAATGGCAGTTTCTATACTGGTATTTAATTAAACAATTTTTCTGTCTTATAAGAAAGTTGCCATCATATAATGGTCCATCCTGTGGACCTATGAGTTCCAGAGATCCCTAAAACACAAACACGCAATTTCAAAAGGACCTAAAAGATCCCCAATCCCAATGAAATTGATGAAAAATCCAGTAGGTGTTCTCGGACCCCAGATTGACAGCAAAGAAAGACCTTTGGTATTATAGGTTAAAAAAAAGTTCAAATCTTGACTCCAAATTATTAGTGATGTGACCTTGGGTCAAATATCTGAGCCTGACAACATGTGAGTGGATGGAAAAGTCACAGGCTATCTACCCAAAGGAAATCCAGCCTTTTGCTACCATGTGGATGGAACTAGAGGGATGTCCTGCTAAGTGAAATAAATCAGAGGGAGAAGGACAAGGACCAGACAGTCTCACTTATATGTCAGGTATAAAGAAATTATGAGAGGGGATGGAGAAATAGTACAGTGGGTAAGATGTTTGCCTTGCATGCAGCTGACACACGTTCAATCTCTGGCATTCCATATGGTTCCCCAAGAACTGCCAGGAGTGATCCCTGAACACAGAGCCAGGAGTAAGTCCTGAACATTACTAAGTGTAGTCCACAAAGCAAAAGGGAAGGGAAGGGGAGGGGAGGGGAGGGAAAGGGAGGGAAGGGAAGGGAAGGGAAGGGAAGGGAAGGGAAGGGAAGGGAAGGGAAGGGAAGGGAAGGGAGGGAAGGGGAGGGGAGGGGAAGGGAGGGGAGGGGAGGGGAGGGGAGGGGAGGGGAGGGGAGGGGAGGGGAGAGAAAGGGAATGGAGGGAAAGGGAGGGAAGGGAAACGGAGGGGAGGGGAGGGAAGAAGAAGAGAGGGGAAGGAGGGGAGGGGAGGAGGAAGGGGAGGGGAGGGGAGGAGAGGGGAGGGGAGGGGAGGGGAGGGGAGGGAAGGGAAGGGGAGGGGAGGGGAGGGAAGGGGAGGGGAGGGAGGGAAGAGAGGGGAGAGGAGGGGAGGGATGGATAATGGAGAATAACCCAACACTTAAGACTCTTAACATCAGAACTGATATTACCAAGCATGAGGCAAGGAGCATGGTACAGTGAGGGGAAGGCAGTGGATGAGGTCGGGGTGGGTGTCTGAAGTGCCATAAGGATAGTGGTGGACAAATTGGGGTACTTTGGTGATGGTGGAGGTGAAGATACCTAACTTTGCACCTCAACGCCCTATTGAAAACCATGTAATCTCAAGAATGAAAAATAATAATCCCTGACTCTGAGCCTCTTTTTCCTGACTGTGAAATGGGATAACACCTCCTGTTCCGTAGGAAAGCCGTGGGGTTAAAAGAGAAGCAAAGGCTCATAGCATCATGCTGCCACAGCCAATAGCAGTTAATAGATCCTGAGCACTGGCTCTGTCTCTGTTCTGGCCCGTGTACTTTATCTGCACTATCTCAATATCCCTGTGAGACAGGAAAAATGATTATCCTGTTTCAGAGACGAGGAAGCTGAGACAGAGAAAAATTGAAATTCGCCCAAGAGAACATAACTTTAAATGGAAAGACCACAGAGCGGACAAAGTCCATATTCTGTAGCACTATATCGTGTTCATTGTCCCAAAGAATGACAATTTGATCTGCTCCAGAAGGGAGGTTTGTGAAAACAATTAAAAGCAGAGAAGGAGGGGAGGTAAAAATGAAATAAGCAAAGCTTGTGGGGAACTCGTTGGCTTCATTGCGAACCTGCCCTCTGTGTACTTTTCTCAGCACAGTGAAGCAGTGAAACGGGTCCTGCGGCACCAAACGCACCATCTCCCCTAGGTCCCAGCAGGCAGTGCCAGAGAACCCTGACCCACATGTTTGCACGTGCAGGCACTGTCCTGAGATGCTTTCCGTCAAACCTGCTGACCAATTCTCACCGGCCTTATGAGGCAGACTCCCACTGTTCCCATTTTACAGATGAAAAACTGAACCCCAAGGCCACAAACCACAAAAAGGCAGAACTCGACCCAAGACCCTTATTGGCTTAAGATTTTAGCTCTAAACTACTTCCAATCAGTGGCTGGGGAATGGTTTCTGGCAAAAATGATGGGTTGAGGTCAAAGATGGAGAGGTGAAATCCAGCTTAAATGGGGACCGCTAGCAAGGGAGGACAAAGAAGGACAATCCATAGGCTCCAGACGATTCTGCCCAGGGTGGTCTGCCATAACAGGGTGGTGGTTTCATCAGAGGAGCTGGCCAAAGGCAGAGGGAAAGGACAGCAGCTTTTTCTGTGATCATATAGCCATGGTTTGCTAGGAAAATCAAAATCAGGCTCCTGAACTCCAGATGCAAAAGAATGTTCTGAGTTCCCAGGCCCCTGGGAAAGTCACACCTCACTTAACATCCATCACAAGCCTGGCATATCTAGAGTACAGGAACACCCCTGATCTTTTCCTATCCATCCAGGTAAACCAGACTCATGCCGTAGCTCTGAATTAATTGATCCTCATCAAAGATCAGCAGCTGCAAGTCCCCAGAGACCCTCAAAGGAAGGGGTCAGTCTACAAAACACTGACACCCCCTTCTGTGAGAAGTTCTTACCTACCCACTGGGCTTGACCACCCAAAAGCCCAAGGATATGGGTACGTCCAAAACTCAGGACTCAGAATGTACAGTCAGAATGGAAAATCCCCCTCATGGCTTCCCCATCACACGGTCTCCTTAAGGACCACCTCTTAGAGCCCTGCTATTCAAGGCAGGGGCCTTGAAAACTTGGCATCTACAAAGCCTGGGAACTTGTTGGAAAAACAGGAATCCAGCTTCCACCTCAGGCCTCTTGAGTCTGAAATTACATTTTAGCAACATCCCCAGATGGCCTACGTGCCCGGGGAAGTTTGACAACTACCAGTTTAGACTTTGGCTCTGACTGCCCACCCACCTACCACGTCCCATCTGGACAGCCAGCAGTTACTCAATTCACACCCCCCACAACCTCAGCCCCACACAGGAATCAAGCTTACAAAAGGAGTTTCCAAGTCTCAGCAGTTTGCTGCTCTTAGAAATGCAGCTTCCCCAGTCTAAGGTCAAGGGCGATTCACAAACATTCCCCACCCAGCGGCTTCTGCCCCTGGGTCCAGAAGCTGGAAGTGAAAATGCTGCTATGCTGCCTGGATAGTAGAACCTGGTTTATTTGTACCCCAGATTCTTACTCTGAAGCTTGCCATACATGTGGGTTGCCAGTAGTTTCAAACTTCACTGAGCCTATTTTCTCATCTAGAAGAATCAGGATCTCAGAATCTCAAAAACTAGTGAGAATGTTAACAATCAAAAATGTTGAAAACAAATAAAGGGTGTTGGGAGGATCCTCCCAGGATCGGAGAAGCATGCTGAAGGTAGACTATAGACCAAACATGATTGTCACCCATTGCCTCTTTTGCAAACCACAACACCCAATAGGAGAGAGAGAACAAAAGGGAATGCCCTGCCACAGAGGCAGGGTGGGATGGGGGGGTTGGGGGGGTTGGGGGCGGTGGGAGGGATACTGGGATCCGTGGTGGTGGGAAATGGGCACTGGTGGAGGGATGGGTATTTGATCATTGCATAATTGAAACCCAAGCACAAAAATTTGTAAGTCTACAACTGTACCTCATGAATGTCTCACTAATAAAAATTTTTTTAAAAATGTTGGAAACAACCAACATTTGGGAGGTCGAGAAAATAGAACCCTCATCCATAGTTGGCTTGATTCAGTCATCTGAACCAGTAAATGTCATCTGGTTCAGTCTCTATGGCAGTTTACCTTCACAAAGGTAAGAATAGAGTTTTCCCATGCCCCGGTAGTTCTACTTCTTGGGATCAATTCTCCAAACACCAAACATTTATGTTCTATAATCAGGATATAAAAAACACCCAAATATCCAATAACAGATATTGAATAGATCATGAAATTGTGGTATACATACACAGTAATAAATCTTATCTAGAAGAAAAATACATATCTTAATAATAACATATCTATTACACATAAGATATTTGTTACTATATATCTTATATATTATAATATATTATACAGTAATATATATTACATATAGCATGTTATATATTGCAAGTTACTGTATATGTTTATATATCATATTTACTAATATATCTTACATATCTATAAGAAAAGATGAGGAGCCAGCAATCGTGGAGCCAGTGGGGCACTTGCCTTGCAATTGACCCAGGTTAGATTTCTGGCATCCCAGATGGTCCCCTGAGCACCTCCAACAGTGATCCCTGAATGCAGGATCAGGAGTAAGCCCTGAGCACCACCTGGTATGCCCCAAAAAACAACAGACAACAAATTTTAAAAAGTGAAGGAGTCATGTGCCCAGAGGACAGTTCTTACCAGTGGCAGAGATTGATAAAGGAGGGTTCCTACATCCTGAATCCAAACTTCTGATGCCAAAAGTCTCTGCTTGCACTCAAACACAATAGCATCACATGTTCCTTTCAAGAAGCTGGGGGTCCTGTGTGAAGTGGCATGGGGACACAATGAAAAGCAAAATACTTGTCCCAGGAGCAGCCAGGCACGACATCTCAAGCCAGGCTGGTGTAATGGAAATCTCACTGAGAGAGAGCTCAAAGGGCCAAGCCATGCTTTGCATATGGGAATCTAGGGTTTGATCCCCAACACTGCGTGGTTCCCTGAGCACCAAACCAGAAATAACTCCTGAGCCCCATTGAGTATGGCCCAAACGAAAACAAAAATTCCTAAACGTGAAAACAGGAGCCAAGAGTTAATGGTTGGAAACTTGCCACAAGAGTGCCTGGGAGGTCAAAGGGCAGTTTAAGATAGAGAAGGGACCAGTATGACAATAATAGTTGAAAATGATCAGTTTGGACAGGAACTGAGTGTTGAAAGTAGGCAAAGGGATATACTTGATAACCTTTCAATATCTGTATTGCAAAACCATAAGGCCCAAAATAAGAGAGGTGGGGGGAGACAGACAGACAGACAGAAAAAGAGAGAGAGAAGAGAGAGAGAGAGAGAGGGAGAGAGAGAGAGAGGGAGAGAGAGGGAAGAAAAGTATCTGCCATAGAGGCAGATGGGAGTGGGGGGGATAGGCAGGAGGGAAACTGGGGACATTGGTGGTGAGAAATAGACACCGGCGTGAAGGTGTAAATTTCAAAGAAAAAGCTGTGAAGGTGCATGAGACATGAACGTTTAGTGACCAAGAACTGTTCCTCTGACAGGCCAACGGCGACAGATGGACAAAGGACCAGGGGAATGGAGAAACAGGGCCTGGGCCCCAGGCTGGTGGGTAGTCAATTTATTTCTCTCTCCTCCCCAGCGTATTTCTACCTCTCCCTTATGCACAATCATTAGTCGTAGTTTTGGGCGTAATCCCAGTCATCATAATTCCATCATCCTAATCCTCAATCCTTATCGTAGTCCTAGTCATCGTCTAGTAAGGATACTAGACTCTTTCTTATACTCCCTACTCTCTACTCCCTACTCTCATACTCCCTACTCTCCCCTTACAGCATAGTTACATAGAAATTGTGAAGAGTGGGGGTACACATAGGTGGGGCTGAACATTGTCATAACAACTGTCACTGTCACTGTCCTCCCGTTGTTCATCGATTTTGCTCAAGCGGGCCCAGTAACAGCTCCATTGTGAGACTTGTTGTTACTGTGTTTGGCATATTGAATACGTCATGGGTAGCTTGCTAGGCTTTGCCATGCAGCCAAGATACTCTTGGTAGCTTGCCAGACTCTCCAAGAGGGGCGGAGGAATCAAACTCAGCTGTGCCAGCTGGGTACAAGGCAAACGTCCTATGCTGGACTATCACTCCATATCACTGTCATAACAACAGACAGAGGTAAAGCCACTCCTTCAGGGGAAATTCTAGGAGATTAACTCAAGGACAAAATCTCATCTGAGGGTTCAGCACTCCAGATTACTAGGAGATCCACAAGGGTGGGATTCCATCTAGGGTGTATTGCCTTATCTTTTCCTCAGCTAGTAATCCATTTTAATAATCAGAGTAAATTTCCTTCTAATAACATTTCTAGTCATTTTATATGAACACAGTAAGAGATATATTAAGCTTAAAGATTGTCTCCTTCTGAGGACATCTCGCTATATATCCCAGACTACAGCCCTCAGGCCAGGTTAGTCTTTCCAAATCTCAGCAGGGTCCTTATTCAGTTACTTCTTTTTGGGTCATGACAGAATTTGTCCCATGAGCATGACCTTAAATTTATTATACTTATGCGGCTGGAGTAATAGCACAGCAGGTAGGGCATTTGCCTTGCAAGCGGCCAACATGGTCGACCTGAGTTCGATTTCTCTGCCCCTCTCGGAGAGCCTGGCAAGCTACTGAGAGTATCTCGCCCGCATGGCAAAGCCTGGCAAGCTACCCATGATGCATTCGTTATGCCAAACACAGTAACAATTGTCACAATGGAGATGTTACTGGGCCCACTCGAGCAAATCGATGAACAAAGGGAGAACAGTGACAGTGACAGTGATGGTGCTTATTTATTATACTTATGGGCTGGAACGATAGCACAGAGGATAGGGTGTTTGCGTTGCACGCAGCGGACCCAGGTTTGATTCCTCCATCCTTCTCGGGGAGCCCAGCAAACTACCGAGAGTATCCCGCTCACATGGCAGAGCCTGGCAAGCTCCCCGTGGCATATTCAATATGTCAAAAACAGTAACAACAAGCCTCACAATGGAGACATTACTGGTGCCCGCTCAAGCAAATCGATGAACAGAAGGACAGTGCTACAATGCAGGGCTATGGTGCTTAGCTTGTCCCTTTCCAATGCCAAGGTAGCTTACAGCTTGCACTGGGTCCATCCAATCCCTTCATCAAGACCCTCCTTTTGGGGGGTGTTAGGAAGTAAAGGCAACTGAGGCTTAAGTCAAGTAAATACAACCAGATTACCAGGAGTAAATATTATTTTGGAGTCAATTAACTCCCATGTTACAAAAGCACGGCATCAGTTGTCTTCCTATGTCTACACAAAAAGCACATTGCTAAACAAACCATGCAAATGACATAAATGAAAGAGAAAAGCGATATAGGATTATTAGTGCCTGATAGAATTGGGTGTGCCTCAGGGGCACTGTTGTGGGAGTAACTCAATAAACCTAACTTCCCTGTGGAGGAGCAAGGACAACCCAATGCTATCCAACATGAATAGAGAGGTGTTGGAACATTATATGAGTGAAACCCATTCATAAACAACTTTGTAACTGTGCATCTCATTGTGATTCAATTAAAAATATATAAATTACTTTTTTAAAAAAATTCCTAAATGAGCCTTTGCAGTTTGAAGATGATGCCCAGGCAATGACAGGTATGGTCAAGTAGTCCAGAAGGCAGGTGCCAACCTACACGGATGGGCCCCACTCAGCTCCACTGCCCTAAACAAATAAATAACACCCCCAAAGGCTAAATCAAAGATCTAAATCTGACTTGAGAATTGATTTCAGAAAAAAATCTTAAAAGTAGTTTGGAACGATGCCCACAGGAGGGGTGAAGGTGAGGAAAGACAAGGGTGAGGGTGTTAGAATATACAAGGCAAAGACTCCTCCTAGCACAAGTGAGGGAGCCCAGACATTCACACCGAAAGGCTGCTCAAAATTAGCTGCACCCCCTTTCTTCTTGCAGCTATTCACAATACCAAGACACAGTAGTGACCTAAGAGTCACCTGTCAGTGGATGAGTGACATCAATGCAGTGGTAGGAAAATCCGGGCAGCAGTGATAAGAGGGAAGCTTGAGGGCATCCTGCTATAGAGACCAGAGAAAAACAAATCCTGTCTGCATGATCCCTCATATATAGACTCCCACAAAGCCAAATTTGTAGTAAAGGTGTCCCCTAGAGACTGGGGGTACAAGAAATGGGGAGACATTGACCAAAGGGTACAACTTTCAATCTGAAGACAGTTAAGTTCTGAGAGACTCAGGCAGGACGTATTGATTACAGTTACTATAATTCTATTTTAAACTTGAAAGTTTCCAAGTGTGCAGCTCTTAAGTACTCTCACCACAAAAATAAATGGTGAATATGAGATGCTGGAGGTGTTACCGTGGCAATCACATTGCAGTAAGCGAGAGTAGCAAACCAACAGGTGTGCAACTCCAACATACTCATTGCGGAACATACGCAGAATGTGTCGATTACATCTCAATAGAGCTGGGAGGGGGGTTGGAATGCCCAAATCTCGGGCCTCCTGCCACAGGGCCATGTGCTCAGCCTGAATCACTTTACAGATAGGGAGACTGAGCCCGGAGCACAGAGGTTGGAAAGATTTCCAGATTTGTGTAGATAGATGAGTCATAGAGTGAGCACTTTAGGTTTTCTTTTTTCTCCTTTGGTTTTTGGCTCACACTAGTGATGCTCAAGGCTCACTCTTGGTTCTGCATTCAGCAATAACACCTGACAAAGATCAGGGAACTATACGGGGTACCGAGGATTGAACACAGGTCAGTCACTTGCAAGGTAAGAGCCTTACCACTGTACTACCTCTTCGGTCCTTGAGATTTGCACCCCAGCCTATAGCTTATCCCACAACACTGGGAGGATTATCCCACAACACTGGGAGGATTCTGGGAAGATGCTATATAATACCATCAAGTCCCAGCAGGGCTGACTGTGCAGAGTTCTCAAAACCTATCAAGCAATGAACATCTAAAAGAATCCCTGTCTGGGGAAGTCAATGGACTTTAGGGCACTTACGTTGCGTGTGTCAGACCCTGGGCTTGATTCTGGCACAGGACCCAACAAAGAATCCCAGTCTGAGAATATGGCAGCAGGCAGCCAGCCAGCCACTAAAGTCCAGTGCACAGGAGAAAATGTGTGTTCTGTCATGAAAATTCATACAGTAGGTCAGATTGACAGTACAGAGGTTAAGGCACTTGCTTGCACACAGCTCACAAGGGTTCAATTCTGGCACCACCAGGAGTCACCCCTGAACACAGAGCCAGGAATAAACTCCAAGAACTGCCATGGGTAGCCCCAAAGCAAAATCAAATTCACTCACCCAGCTCCCCCACCAGCAGCAACTCCGGAGCAGGCACATCGAAACCTTGCCCCAGCCTCTAGTCTGTGCAGACCAGACCTCATCAGGGACCCCATTACCCGACAATCCACCCCAATTTTTGTTTTGTTATAGACTGAATGTATGCCCTGACAGAAATACTGAAGTCTGAAGCTGGCAGACCTAACCCCCAATGGGACTCTAGCCCAGTCTTAGGGAGGCGGGTACCTGCAAGGTCCTTGTACCAGAGACTAAGGTCTGCTTTCATTGTCTCCTTCTCAGAAAATGTTCTTCAGTCAAGGTCGCTGAGCACCACAGGTTCTGCTTTCTCCTGCATGGCTCCCAGAGAGGGCAGGTGCTCTATTTCTCCAGGAGAGACACCAGGCCTTGCCCCTAACCCTAAATAATTCCTACAGTCTGGTTCCTGGCCCTGGACTCTGCCTACTTCCATACCCATTGCTCTGTTCAAGCCCTACCCCTGCTCCAGGCGGCCAACCAGAAACCTCTCGCCTTCCCAGCCTGTCTTCCTCCCTCTGCCTAGGAGAGCCAGCCCTACTGTCCCTAATCCTCTACTGTGTAACCTGGGGCAAGTTGCTTGACCTCTCTGAATATCCTCTACAAAACAAAATAGCGTCTGGGAGTGAACCCAAAAGGCCCCAGCTGGCCTATGACCAGTCTTGCCTGACCAAATCCAGAGATGCGGCTGTGACCATTAAAACAAATTTGTCACTTGATGCCATCGCCAGGTGGCACGTGACAGCCATTAAATTTTCACATGAAAAATGGCTCTGCTAATTGAAAAACATCAAAAAGATTGAGGTTTACACAAATGTTCAGCTCTGTTTATTTTTTCTAATTTACTTTTCAGCAGTCAGTAAGAACTTAATGAGCTCTCGTTTATGGCTTCCTCCCTATTTATAGATATTAGAGCCCGTGGGGTGGGGATTGTCTGCGCCGAGCGCCTTCAGCCTGGGCTCCTCGGCCAGCAGGGAGCAGTTCCGATCCCCAGGTGAATTCCGGGTAGGAATTATCACTCCTCAAATTCTCAGCAGAGATGCCTAACGTTCATTAAGTAAACACTTGGCTGGTCCTTATCAGCCCAACTCTGCCTGCCTCTTCTTGGCTGAGTTTTCTGCCTGGAAAGTCCTTTCTGTTGTTCCTTTTGGTGAGAATGAAAGCAGGTTAGCTTTGATTACTGGACACTATGCTGAGTACTTTGCAGCAAGAGTTCTCAAACCTGGGGCAGGGCATACATGATATGCCAAAGGGGTCACAGGCGAGCCACAGGACAATGGGACTGAAGTGGGTGCCCCCCTCCCCGCCGCCCCGCACACACACACGGGTGGCTTATGTGAGGCAGGAAGAAGAGACATGGTCACTTCCTCCCAATCTGCCTCTTCCACCCCGGGACCCAGGGTTGGCTGGGTTCTTGTCTCACCTCACAGAAAAGAATTTCAGGAGTAAACGAGTAGTGAAGTAAACACATTTTATTTGGAGGTTTTTAGGAATGGGAAGTGGGACAGAAAGTAAGAGTGTAACATACTCAAGAGTGAATAGAGGCTTCTCCAAATGCGGAGAGAGCCCCAACACACATCGCAGCATTAGATATGAGAGCATGAAAGTACACATCTATAGAGGAGAGATGTGGCACCACATGTGCTCACCACATGGGCAAAGGCAGCACGTGGGCTTGGGCAGCATATGCGCACCCTTCCTTTGTTCAAGGGCTTTTATAGGATTTCGCCAAATGCCCCCAAATGAGGCTTTCTGGCTAGGTTATTTCCAAGGGTGTAGAGCTGGGAGTGATCTTTGAAACTCTTTTTCTTGACCTTTTTCTTGCTGGCTCTTCTCTCCGCAGGTATGTCCAGTCTTCTCTAGTCTGGGCTAGCTGAGGGTTAATCGGGTTAAAGGAAGGAATTGAGGGTTCTCCAGTAATTTCCTTCAGGCCCTTTCTATGTAGGGAGGGGTGCAGTCTGCTGCAAGAGAATGTCTTATCGGGTCTTGCTTTCTGTATTCATGAGGTGGGTCAGACTTAGGACTGGTGGCTTTATTACTTCCCAGAAATTTCATTGCCATGATTGGAGAGGGGGAGGTCTTCCCTAATATACCTGCACACATCAGGCCCACAGGAAGAAAATGAGGGGGGAAGGGGACCAGGGTAAGGAAAAGGTTGAGAAACACTGCTTTACATGCAGTCTGAACACTGTGAGGAAGGTACCATGGTGAACCTTTTCCAGATGCGAGATTGGGGCTAAATTAGAGATGTGGGGGCTGGAGGGATAGTACAGTGAGTAGGGAACTTGCCTTGTGCTCAGCCTACCCAGGTTCGATCTCCATCTCTTGCGCCCCATATGGTCTCCTTAGCCCCGCCAGGAGTGATCCCTGAATGCAGAGCCAGGGGTAATCCCTGAGCTTCACTGGGTGTGTCCCAAAAAACAAAAAGAAAGAAAAAAGAAAGGAAGGAAGGAAGAAAGGAAGGAGGGAGAGAAGGAGGGAGGGAGGGAGGGAGGGAAGGAAGGAAGAGAAGAAAAAGAAAGGAAGGAGGGAGGGAGAAGGGAGGAAGGGAAGGAGAGAGGGAGGGAGGGAGGGAGAGTGGGGGGAGGGAGAGTGGGGGGAGGGAGAGTGGGGGGAGGGAGGGAGGGAGGGAAGGAAGGAAGGAAGGAAGGAAGGAAGGAAGGAAGGAAGGAAGGAAGGACGGAAGGAAGGAAGGAAGGAAGGAAGGACGGAAGGAAGGAAGGATAAAGACCCATGTCTCCCTTCATGCTGGGACACCAGCGAGCTGCACCCTCCTTTCATCATTAAACACCGCAACTCTGCTGAGCTTGACTCATTGGAGGGTGGGACGGCCACATGAGCCCTGGACCAAGTGTCAGGAGACGCCAGTTTAGCTCTCTTGTCTGCCAAGAGCCCCGATGGTCATGCTAGCCCCTGGCCTGCTCTGTATCTAGAGATCTCAGTCTCCGAAGTCTGGGGGGGAGCTGGAGCCCAAGCCCAGACACCCACACTTCTTCCCTTCTGGGGGATTAGCTGTCAAAGACACAATTCATTTAAGATGGGGCAAGAAAGGAGTCCCCATATTTCTTCATCAGCCCAGTGAGGGACAGGACCCCAGAGGCAAGAGGGTGAACAGGAGTGAAAAGTGAATGGCTGGGCTCAGGGGTGGTGCAGTGAGAAGAAGGTGAAGGGGAGGGGAGGACCCTGCCCCAGTCATTTCTGAAGCCCTGGCATTCAGGGTCAAAGGTGACCCACACTATCTTAAACTAAGAAGCTTCTGCGCCTCCAAAGAAACAGTGACCAAAATACAAAGACAGTCTACAGAATGGGAAAGGATATTCACCGAATACACATCTGACAAGGGGTTGATATCCAGGATATACAAAATACTGGTTAAACTCCACAAGAAGAAAACATCCAACCCCATCCAAAAATGGGGCAATGAAATGAACAGAAACTTTCTCAAAGAAGAAATCCGAATGGCAAAAAAGCACATGAGAAAATGCTCTACATCATTAATCATCAGGGAGATGCAGATCAAAACCACAATGAGATACCATCTCACACCTCAGAGACTGGCCCACATTCAAAAGAACAAAAGCAACCGATGCTGGCGTGGATGTGGCGAGAAAGGGACACTCCTTCACTGTTGGTGGGAATGTCCACTGGTTCAGCCCTTCTGGAAAACAGTATGGACGATTCTCAAAAAATTAGAAATTGAGCTCCCATTTGACCCAGCAATACCACTCCTGGGAATATACCCCAGAGAGGCAAAAATGTATAGTCGAAGTGACATCTGCACTTGTTTGTTCATTGCAGCACTCTTTACAATAGCCAGAAACTGGAAGAAACCTGAATGCCCAAGAACAGATGACTGGTTAAAGAAACTTTGGTACATCTACACAATGGAGTACTATGTAGCTCTTAGAAAAGATGAAGTCATGAAATTTACATACAAGTGGTACAATATGGAAAGTATCATGCTAAGCGAAATGAGTCAGAAAGAGAGGGATAGATATAGAAAGATTGCATTCATCTGGGGGATATAAAGTAACAAAGTATGAGATTAATACCCAAGAATAGCTGAGATCAGCACCAGGAGGATTACTCCATAACTTAGAAGCCAGCCGGGTATCCTAGAGGAAAGGGCAGCTCAGATAGAGAAGGGAGCACCAAATAAAGGATGTTTGGAGGATCCTCCCAGGAGGGGAGATGCATGTCGAAAGTAGACTATGGACTGAACATGTTTGCCACTCAATGCCTCTTTTGCAGACCACAACACCCAAAAGGAGAGAGAGAACATAGGGGATTGCCCTGCCACAGAGACAAGGGGGATTGGGGGATGGGGGTGGGAGGGATATTATCCATGGTGGTGGAAAATGGGCACTGGTGGAGGGATGGGTATCTGATCATTGTATAATTGAAACCAAAGCACAAAAAAATTGTAAATCTACAACTTTAAAAAAAATAAAATAAAATAAAGGGAAAAAAAAAAGGGTGACCCACATCTGAGAAGGAATTAAGTCTAAATAGCCTGGGGGCAAGGCCAATCTCATCCAGACCCTGGAGCCTCCAGGGACCACTACTGCTGGGGTGTTAGCTCCTCCTCTCACCCCACCTCAACCCCCCCCCCCCTTTCATCTCACTCTAGATCAGAGAATGAACAGCCCAGGCAGCAGCAGTGTTTGTAGGGTGATCAAAAAGTTACCCAGAAGTAACTTACTGGGAGAACAGTAGGTAACAGCTCAGTCATTTGCATCATCAGGTACCACAGGCCTTGCAGAGCATGGGGAGGGTAACCTGGAGTCCAGGCCGAGCACTTTTCCTTATGCTGACCCCAGCAGCATGAGCTCAGGCAGCTAGTGAGGAGCTGAGCAGGAAGGAGGTTCTTCCCAAGAGGTGATGGCAAAGTTGGACTCTGGGAGAGGAGGAAGGAGGAGTGAGTCCAGGGCAAGCAGTTGACTTTGGAAGGCCCTCGGCTAGGAAACCCGTCTGGACTTCTCCCTGCAGAGAGCATGAACAAGGACCCCGCTGGCCAGATCACAGCTATCATCAGGGCTCAAGACAAGGAAAAGAGGCCTGAGCGATAGTACAGAGGGTAGGGCGTTTGCCTTGCACGCGGCCGACCTGGGTTCAATCCCCAGCATCCCATATGGTCCCGCAAGCACCGCCAGGACTAATTCCTGAGTACAGAGCTAGGAGTAACACCTGAGCATCGCTGGATGTGACCCAAAAAGAAAAAGAAAACATAAAGACAAAAAACAAACCTCCTGCCTTGGATGCAATACAATTTGGGGGTAAGGGCAGAGAAAGGGCATGAGGGCAGGAGCTGGAGGCAGGGGGTGGGGGGGGGGGGAGGGAGAGGCGGGGAGGAATGGAGAATAAAAAGGGAAAGAGGAAGAAAGAAGAGAGTTGAAGGGAGGGGAGGGGAAGGAAGCGAAAAGAATGAGAGCAGAAGGGAGGGAGCAGAAGACTGGAGAAGGAAGAGACAGAAGAGGAAGGAAGGGAAAAGGAAGAAAGGGAAAAGAAGGGACCAGAGGGAAAGGGAACAGGTTAAAGAGGACACTCGATATAATCCTCCTCTTTCCCATGTTTCCAAATCCTATTCTAAAGATTACTCAACATGGGAAAGATTCCACAAACTTAGAGCTCTTGGGCCAACTAAACGTGGCGAATATCATATGTTCTATCCCTTTGACTCTTCATACAGCTTGTCAGTAAATTAAAGACCTTGAGAAGGGGCTGGAGCAAGAGCACAGCGGGTAGGGTATTTGCCTTGCACACAGCCGACCCGGGTTCAATTCCCACCATCCCGTATGGTCCCCCGAACACTGCTAGGAGTGATTCCTGAGTGCATCCACCAGGAGTAACCTCTGTGCATTGCCAGGTCTGACCCAAAAGGCAAAATAAAATAAAATAAAGACCTTGAGAAGCCTGGCAGTAAAGAACTTGGGTCTTCAGCCAGGCCCTCAAACATACCTAGCTAACACTCCACAGAGTCCCTGGCTGGGAAAGATAACCTGCAATTAATTTCAACCCCAAATGCTCTTTCCTAGACCTGTCTATTGTCCTGAGTTCCCTCGCAGCCCCAAGGCCAAGCCCCAGGCTCAGGGTGCCCATTCCCAAGATGAGGGTTGTGTGAAATGAGGTGCGTGTTCACCATTTGATCCCTGCAAAGGAGGAGGAGGAGGAGGAGGCCTGACTAGGGCAGGCTTAACAGAGATTTGCTTCCCGGACACCCCTTGGAATGGATATCCTGCATGATTGAGCCGGGTTTTGTTCAATTCTCAAAGCAATTTGCCAGGAGTGAGAAAGGAGCACTTAGGAAAGCAAGTTGGTCAGTCCTGGATGATTACTTCTTATTCCAAAACAATTACTATAAAGGTAAAATGGGCTATGTTGCTGTAAAAAAAAATAAAATAAAATAAAATAAATAGGACTCTGTCCTAATAGTAGCACATGAATTCCCAGTCAGAACCGCCAAGGCCACGGCCAAAGGCAGGTCAGCCAGAGGAACGTGGAGAGAAAACGTGGGGAGAAAATGGTGGCGATCAGAACTGAGACAGATAGGGCTTGGGGGCAGAGAGGGGCACTGTCGGCAAAGAGGAAGACTAGAGAAGCTGAGGCATAGGGAGTGAGGTGGGCCCTGGAAACCAAGTAGCCTCTTAGCAGTCTGCCCCATCCCTAAAGAGTAACCAGAATGGGAGACTAACACCCAAGAATAGTAGAGATATGTACCAGGAGGTTTGCTCTACGGCTTGGAAGCCGACCTCACATGCTGGGGGGAAAGGCAGCTCAGAGAGAGAAGGGAACACCAAGTAAAGAGTGTTTGGAGGACCCTCTCGGGATGGGAGATGTGTGCTGAAAGTAAACTATAGACTGAACATGATGACCACTCAATACCGCTATTGCAAACCACAACACCCTAAAGGAGAGAGAGAACAAAAGGGAATGCACCCGCCACAAAGGAGGGGTGGGGCGGGGGGATGGGGGTGGTGGGAGAGATACTGGGATCATTGGTGGTGGAGAATGGTTACTGGTGGAGGGATGGGTACTCGATCATTGTGTGACTGGAATGCAAGCATGAAAGTTTATAACTCTGCAGTTGTTCCTCACGGTGATTCACTAAAAAAAAAAAAATTAAAAAAAAAAAAAGAGTAACCAGAGGAGGTAGCAGAGCCACCAGAAGTCTGCCTTGGTCTTCCCAAACCAAATGGCTGAGGGAGTAGGGACTGGGGCAATATCACTCCCGGTTGGACTAAAGCAGTTTGGGCTGGTGGGAGAGAGCTCGGACCAGGTCTTAGATCCAGTCTTCAGGAGGAAACTTCTCAAGACTGGCCTCTCCCACAGAGCCAAAGTGCAATGCATTCAGAGCGGCCCTCACTTCCCTTTTCCAGTCCTGAGGGTGGAGAAAGGACTCAGACACTGGGCCCAATGGCTAATGTCACTGCTAGATACATTATAAGGTCACTCCAAAGGCGACAGATCCACAACGAATCCTTCCACAGGAGCATCCACTCTCGTTCTCTTCCCTAGCCAGGCTCCCTCCATTGTTTGGAGAAAGACAATTTAAAATGAAGAGATGAGACAAGGGTTAAGGCACTTGCCTTGCACGCAGCTGACCTTGCTTTTAACCCCATATGACCCTGATTTCGATGCCCCCTCCTGTATATGTTCCCGGAGCATGACCAGGAATGACCCCTGACCACCACCCGGGTATTGCCCTAAAAGCCCTCCAAAATTAAAATAAACCAGGGGTCACTCTTGAGCACAGAAACAGGAATAGTTCCTGAGCCACACTGGGTGTGGCCACAGAACCCAATAAGGAAAATAAAATGAAATAAAATAGAAATGAGTCTTGCAAGACTCCAGGAGGCCCTGATGAAAGCATCAGGCAATGCGTCCTCAAAACTAAAGCTGTTCCTCGCTCATCCAATGACTGAAGTTAGCAAACAGAGGAGGAGACACTGGGATTTGATGCTGTGATTGATGCAGGTTCCAGTGCCAACCTCACACAACCCAGGAATCTCATCACAGGGATCAAGCAACAATTGAGGTCTCTTTATTTCAGCTGCTAGGAGTTTATATTTTCATCATTAGACTTTTTTTTAATTTATATATATAGCAATAGCCACCTCACCAGGTTGTCTCAAAGTGCGAATGGAATCCAGGTGAAAGCACTTTGCAAATGAAGAGCAATTGGTAGATACCTGTCCTCTGTACCAACTCCAGAGGAATCCTGCAAGTTACAAAGCAAATCCTTTTGAAATCACTGAAAAGTAGATGCCTGCAGATACTTGCAGCGGTGAGACTGGGAAGGAATGTCTGCCTTGAACAGTGAACAAGAGCAGCTAAAATGAGAAAAAGCCCAGGACCAGGGTTTCAAGGCGTGAAGAGGGACTATTAAAATACCTCGGAAAGCTTAGATATTGAGGGGGAAATAGCATTGCTCTTCCAAGTGGTCCTTCCTGCCTCTTTTTCCCCACTTCTTTAGAGCTTTATTATTTCTCCCCCTTTACCTCATTTTCATGGCAGTTCAGACCCCACGAGAACTCTTAATTGCCACCGCCTGCCTCGTCCAGAGCCCTGATAAAGCATTTCACCGTCCGTAGCACCGTTCCAGCCACTGGACTGAGAAAATGATCCGGCATAGGAGGAAGAGATGGAGAGAGAAGGCAAGAGGCAAGAGGCGAACAGGGCGGAAAACTAGACCTGATCTTCCTATGGTCAAAGACAGAATCTTAGACTCAGTGATGACCAGGGGACCTTGTAGTACTGTCTGCTGGACCATCTCCTGATCCAGGAAACCCATATGAGAAAGACCCATGGAGACCCATGAAGACAGTCTCCGGCCAACAGCCCCCGGGGAGTTCTGTCCAGATCCTCCCCCTGCAGACCTCAGCTGAAATCCGAGGACAACTGCCCGGACACTGCCCCAGATTTCCAAATGCAGATGGTGAAAGAGTAAAAAGCGTGTTGCTTTCAGCCACTTGATTATCCCGCAGTATATAACTAATCCAACTAGCTAGTGGCAAAGACAGGCCTTGGACTCAGGCCAACTGGCTCCTCACTTGGAGTCCTTCACCTCTAGAGCATGTCACTGTCCAAGTCTGTCTGCAAGAGAAACGTGACCACATAAACCTGGGGATGTTGGTGACACTCCCGTGATGAAGATTCACGTTCCAGAGAGAAACGGACTGCAGCGCTCCCCAGGGCAGCTGCAATTTTCCAAAGCAGAATTCTCGAGACAGCATTCGGGCAGATGCTGAGAGGCCGAATCCCCTTACATCACAGATGAGGAAGCTAAGTCTCAGAACAGTTCACATAATAGAAGTCACACAGGAAGCTTGCAGTTTGACTCCAAGACCCAGACTTTTCCCACTGAGCCAGCCTGAAAAGGAGAAAGTCAAGCAAGGGAAGAGAGGTTGGTTGCCTGGGGTGGCACAAAAGCAGCGACCTGGAGATGGCTCTGTGGCTAAGGTGCCTGCCTGCCTTGCTAGCATCAGGTCAAGAGTTCAAACCCAGGCTGGGACTTTAAGCCCAAGTGCTCCCTTGAACACATCTCTCTCTTGTTTGTTCATCTGCTTGCTTTTCTTCCACTCTGGAGAAGCCCATGTTCTCTCTTGAACACGTATTCCTCTCTTTCACACCTCACATGTCTTTCTAAGTGGACTCCAGTCAATAAAAATTACCTTGCTATTGAGAGAGAGAGAGAGAGAGAGAGAGAGAGAGAGAGAGAGAGTTCAATCCCGAGGCCCACTGCCCACACGGAGGACCAATCTCAGCAGTGCTACCCAACAGCCCAGCTGACCTCCGACCCCAACAGCACACATGATTTCCAGATGTCCCCATACATGCCAGGGCTGTGGGAGCACCACCACTGAAGGGTGCAACCCTCTGCTGGCACCCCGAAAGACACGTGTGTGACCCATGCCCAGCCAGGGCAACCACATCAACCAAGGTGCCCAGTCTCAGCATCAGAACCCAGATGCTGGTACCTGCAAAGCAGAAAAGAAGAAAGAGTGATGGGTGGAAAAGGAGGAGTTGTGGGGGGAGGAGGGGTGCAGGGAAAGAGTGCCCCATAAAGGCAATCCCAGTATTCCCATGTGCCTCACACTGCTTGTTCAAACAGCTCCTGAGAGGCTCAAAGTACTGCCCATAAGCACTGGCAACCTGCTGCCTTGCTGGGCCAGGTGATGCCTTGTGAAGGAACTGCCCAAGAACGGCCTAGATTAGTTCACCTGTGAACAGACGGAAACATGGCGGAGAGGAGGAAGAAACATTAACAACTAGCTACACTGTCCCCTCACAACACACCTTGATTCTGCTCCTATTGATAGTATTTTATCTTCCCAATAAACCAATGACATGGCAACTTTCCTCCCTACCCCATTCTACAGAGAAAACTGAGGTACAAAACAGAGTCTAGAAAAGAGAGAGAGAGAGAGAGAGAGAGAGAGAGAGAGAGAGAGAGAGAGAGAGAGAAGAAAAAACTGTCAAGAATCTGCTCAAGATAGGACCTGGGGCTGGAGCAATAGCGCAGCGGATATGGCATTTGCCTTGCACAGTCGACCCGGTTCAAGTCCTAGCATCCCATATGGTTCCCCCAGCACCGCCAGAAGTAATTCCTGAGTGCATGAGCCAGGAGTAGCCCCTGTGCATTGTCAGGTTTGACACCAAAATTTAAAAAAAATAGAGCCATGTATACTCTCAACACACCGAAGGTTGTGTGTTCGCGGGCTCGCTGGATGGCACTGTCTCACCGCCCGCGTTCGGTGCTCTTGAGCCGCTGTGTGTGGCCTGGATCAAGACGACTGTTGGCCAAGGGCAGATGGAAGAAGAAACGAGGACCAGGCTGGTCGATATCAATAGTAGTTTATTCCAATCCTCTACACTCCTGTCTCTCCTCTGCCTCCTTCTCTCCTGGGCCCCAATCTGGAACCTTTCTCCTTCTGACTCTGACTCTGGATCTCTGGAGCCCGAGCCCTCTCTCTCTGACTCCACTCTCCGAGCTTACAGTCTTAGTTTATATAGCAATCATGTAAGGCGATGACACAAAGGTGGGTTGAATATTGACAAATCAACAATGAGAGGTAAGACCACTCCTCCAGGAAATTAACTCAAGGATAAAATCTCATCTAAAGAGATTACTCCAGATTACTAGGAGATCCGCTCAAGGCTGGGATCCTAACAAAGGTGTTTTCTTTCCTCAGCTAGTAATCCACTTAAATAGTTATAGTAAATCTACTTCTAATATTTCTAGCAATGTCATTCTGTGTGAGCACAGTAAGAGATATAAATTTAGCTTGGTACTTTCTGAGAACATCTCACTATACATTCCGCAGTCCTCAGGCCAGGTTAATCTTTCTAGCTCCAGCAGGGTCCTAGTCTCGTCATTACTTACTTTTGGATCATGACAGCATTTGTCCATGATCATGCCCTCAACTTATAGTTGAGTATCGTGGCTCTTTGGCCTGGTCCATTTCGATGCCTGGGTAGCTCACAGCTTGCCCTGGGTCCATTCAGTCCCTCGTTGGGACCCTGCTTTTGGGGTGCTAGGAACTAGGGGCAATTGAGTCAAGAAAGCAAATGTCCAGGAGTAAATATTATTTGGAGTCAAACAACTCTCAAGTTACAAAGCATAATATTAGCTGTCTTCCTGTGCCCATACAGAAAGGACATTGCTTTAAGGTAAACTATTCAAAAGACATAAGGAGAGGAGAAAGGCAATATTAACTTATAACACAAGTTCAGTGCCCTGGGATGGGTGTGACCCGATAAACATAAGCTACCTAAGGAAGGACAAACCAGTATTATCCTACAGAGCCAGAAGCTTGCTCTATGAGTCTGTATTCTCCCTTAAGCATGGATCTCACTAGCTTGTCTCTATGTCTCTTTACTTTTTCCACTCAAAAGTTCATACTACCTTTTTTTTTTATTTTTTGTTTTTTGGGTCACACCCAGCGATGCACAGGGGTTACTCCTGGCTCTGCAATTGGGAGTTACTCCTGGTGATGCTCAGGGGACCATATGGGATGCTGGGAATCGAACCCGGGTTGGCCGTGTGCAAGGCAAACGCCCTACCTGCTGTGCTATCTCTCCAGCCCCTATCTTTTTTTTTAATCTTGTGAATTTTTTAAATTTTTTTTTAAATTAAACCACCATAAGATAAACAGTTACAAAGTTGTCTATGATTGTGTTTCAATCGAACAATGTTCCAACACCATCTCTCCACCAAGGCACATTTCCCTACCACCAATGTCCCCAGTTTCCCTCCCACTAGTCCCCAAGTCTGTGTTATCTTGAACATGTACTTCTTTCTTTCTCTTCCTTCACATATAACTAGGTTTCAAGAAAAACTATCTTGCTTCACAGATAAGGAGGAAATGAGGGAGGGAGGGAAGGAGGAAGGGAGGGAGGGAGGGAGGGAGGGAGGGAAGGCCAGGGGATGAGACTCAGTGGTAGCTTACAGAATTTGCATGCATGTGGATGACCTTCCATCCCTGACACTGCAGAAAAAAAACAAACAAACACTGTCCTCCCATTGTTCATTAATTTGCTCTAGCAGGACCAGTAACATCTCCATTTTTTGAGACTTGTTTTTACTGGGTTTGGCATATTGAATACGTCACGGGTAGCTTGCCAGGCTTTGCCATGCAGGTGAGATACCTCGGTAGCTTGCCGGACTCCCCGAGAGGGGAGCAGGAATAGAACCTGGCTCAGCCAGGCTGGTTGCGCGCAAAGCAAACGCCCTACCACTGTGCTCTCGCTCCAGCCCACTGCAAAAAAGAAAAATATTAAATGCAAGAAGTAGAATCTAAAGGCAGACTAGGTCCAACTACAAAGTCCAAGATTCATTTTTAAAAATCAGTTAACATTCATAAATTTGGTGGAAATTCTTTACCCTTTGCCCTTCATGTAAAGATGATGTAAAAATATGGATATGTGTTGCTTCTGGCGAGCAGCAGTGCTGGCACAAGGACTGCTCAGCTCTTTTCCCACGTCCAGAAAACTCTGGGGCTTTCCCCACAGTTTCCCTGCGAAAGGGAATGTTTAACTCTACCCATGAGCAAAGATAGAAGAACACCTGGAGGTTAGGATGGTGGGGAGGTTGGGGGCTGGTTTCCTTCTAATAGGCATTGTTATAAATGGGATGGAGGGAGCTACACTTCCTGGAATAACAGCAGGCAGTTTCATCAAGACATCTTGGAAGCCATGTGGCTCAAACGGAGCCAAGTCCATTGTGGCTGAGATTCTGCCTTGTACAGAGCGGGATTCTGGTACACTGTCAGCATACCAACGCCAGAGGGACCTCAGACAGCTCTTTGCACACGGAGGCTATGAGAGCAAACTCTCCGTTAATATCCTGCAAGACTGCTCCTGGGTCTGTGGCCTTCTAAGAGGGTTGTGGTGTGTGTGTGTGTGTGTGTGTGTGTGTGTGTGTGAGAGAGAGAGAGAGAGAGAGAGAGACTCAATCATCCCTAATGAGAAAATCACTATAAATTATCCCTCCATTCACAAAAAAACATGGGGAGGAGAACTGTGCATATAATGAGCAAGTTAACCCCCAACTCTGCACTAGCAATAAATATTCAGTGCAAGAATTAGAATCTAAAGGCAGGCAGGTCCAACTGCAAAGCCCAAGATTTATTTTTTTTAATCAATTAACAATCCTTCTCCTAGCTGAGGCTGCCTATGAACTGAGGCCTCCCCTGCCCTCTAGCCCCTGTTTACAGATGAGGAAAAAGAGCTAGTGCCTGGCCAAATCAGGCTCTCACCTCACAATGGTGCTGTGTGGCTCGCTCCCTCACACTCCTCCTCCTCACCAGACCACTTTCTAAAGACTTTACAAGGGAGCCACAGGGACTTGGGCAGGGACGCAGCTGAGGAAGTAGCCAGGGATGTAGCTTAGCAGTAACTTATTTGCTCTGTATGGGTGAGGCTCTGGTTCAACCTCAGAGCAAGGTCCCAGGTGTAGGCAAGGAGTCTGTGTTGGGTCCCGCACACATTTGTTGCTTCCACCATCATCCTACATGACAAGTCTTACACTCATCCCGTGGACGAGAGAACGAAGGCTCAGAATGCTGAATAAATGGCTCCAGGATCGGTCATGGAAGCCAGGCGGGTCTCACTGCAAGTCTGGGATCTTACTACCATGCCGTTGACACTCACGGATGCTCACTCCCCCTCTCTCCCCAGACTAGCTGTGTATGACCCGCTCTTGACTCAAGGGAGATTGCAAACTGGGACTGAAACTGGCTGTGTTTCTGAGGAAAGTGATGCAGGAGCAGGGCTCTGCTTCTTCGTCTTTGTCAGCGAAAGAATTCAAGTGTAGACAAGAGCAGAGAGATTCATTAAAGAGACAGTACCCAACCAAGATGTTCGTGGGGGCACTCTGAAGGGCAAGTCACGCATCAGGTTTGGGGGACAGGCTTTCAAGGAGGTAACTAAAGGGAGGAATATGCATCCAGGGTTGGGCTTGACCAGCATGTCTGGGGTGGTGTTAAAGGTTGACCTGCAGATCAGGTCCACACGCTTGCTCCTCCATCTCATGGATCATTAGCATCTAATGCAGCAATGAGTGTGGAAGCAAATATACATTTGGGGCTTAATAAAGAGAAAAGTGGAACCCCTTCAGGGTTCTATGATACACTGAGCATGCGCCAGTAGCTGGCTATACCTGGTTTTCTAGCATCCTCTCCTTATCAAGAAGTCCGAAACCCCAGGGCTACCTGGGCTGGGGTCTCAAGACCCCTTTATGTTTCTGGAGATACATGAGATAATCCTTTCTGTTTCTCAGAGTAGTCTCTCCACACAGCTTCTCCCTGTACCAGACTTTCAGACCACCAACACACCCAGGGGATGGGCAGAATCAGCATTTGTTTCTCCTGTTCTGGTGGGCCATGAAGGATTATCGGGCACAGCGAAGGCCCTCATTTAGGAAGTGCTGCGTGTGCTGTGGAGAAGGAAGGATGTGAGCCAAGGGGGAAATACGTGCAAGCAGCCTCTGGCCTAGTGGCTGCGCTCGCTGAGCTTCAGTGATCTCATCTGTAAATTGTGGTCAACTCTCTCACCCCTGAAAGCAATGAGCCCGGGAGATGCCCAAGTCTGGGGCAAGGCAATTTCTTGAAAGAGCAGCACAGGGAAGCTAGGGTGGCTGACAGAACCACGTGGCCCCAAGGGTGTTCACCTCAGGCTATGTGCAAACCCAGCTCAGACTTTTCTCTACTGACTCCTCACTCCCCTCCTGCTTCTAAACGATGCATGAATGTTTCGTTATCATTTCTCGCCTGTTTATTTTTGCCTCGCTAGGAACCAATTTGCTTTATTTCTTTTGTCAGATTACATTATGCGATTCCCAGTTTCAGTTCGCTGCATCCACTTAGGGAAGCATCTCAGAATAATGAAACATGTTTTTAAGTAAGTGTTTCCAACACACACCTCCGTGTTCTTGCAGGATGCAAGAGATTCCCACTTGCCTGGTGTCCCCATGACCCCGGCCCACTGGGCTGCGTACAAGAGTCATGACTCCCTGTGCCCGTAGCTTCGGAGCGAGTGCCCTCGTTCACTGAAGTGTATTTATTTATTTGTTTCTCTAACACCCACCAAGTTATAGACTGTTGGTTGCTTGGGAAACATGGTCTGAATGAGCAAAAAATAGACACTGTCCTTCTCTGTGTGAAATTTAAAGTCTAGTGGAGGAGAAATAAATTAATCACATGTCAGAAGAAAAGTATAATTACAAAACCATGGCAAGGGCTTGGAAGGAAGCAGGCTCTCAGAGCAGATAACAGGGAATGTCACCCTGGTTGAGGAAAGTGTTTTGGGGCTGGAAATATGCCTCCAAGCACTAGAACACAGGCTTTGCAGACTGGAATCCCAGAGGTTGTGTGTTTGGAGTTTTTTTGCAGACATCTTGATTTGGGTGGGCGGGCTCACACCCCCAGTGATGCTCAGGGGTTATTCCTGGCTCTGCACTCAGAAATTACTCCTGACGGTGCTTGGAGGATCATATGAGATGCCAGGGAATGAACTCGGGTCGGCCATGTGCAAGTCATTTTGCAGACATCTTGAAGGAAATCTTCCAGATGAATTATGAATTTATATTCACAAATCACCTTGATTAGAGAAACAATTTTTTCTTGCTTGTACTTAATTGCTTTTTATTGATGATTGCAAGTTTCCTTGTGATTGTTTTATACTTGCAGTGCTACTACAACCACTCCTACCACCAGAGCGTCAATAAGCCACCAGAGGCCCAAGGTCACATCCCCTCTCCTCCCCACACTGCAGCCTTAGCTCAGCAATAATTCAGGGTCTGTTCCTGTTGGGAACTGTTCCTTTGCTTTGTGTCTTTATGCTCTACAAAGGTACAAGAGCCTCCAATATTTGTCTTTTTATCTTCCGACTCCATTTAACATGATACCCTCTGATTCCATCCAAGTTACAGCAAACTGCAATATTTCTTCTTTTCACATAGCTGAGTAGCATTGTGTAGCCCACCACAATTTCATTATTTACTCATCTGTTGTTGGGCACTTAGGATGTTCACCAGCCTTGGATATTGTCAATAGGTGTGCATGTGTCCTTGTAGATTGATGGTTTTTGAGTTCTTGGCATAGAAGCCAAGAAGGAAGAGTGCTAGGTCCTAAGGAAGTTCTGCTCTTAGTTTTCCAAGGAGTCATGATATCGTTTTTCCTTAAAGGCCAAAAGAGACCATAGTCCCACCATCAGTTAATTAGGATTCCTTTTTCACCATCTCCACCAAACACTGATTGTTTCCAAGCAGCATTCCCACAGGTGGGCAGTGATATATCTCACTGTCTTTTAAGATTTTATTACTTTTTTTTTCTTTTTTGGTCACAGCTGGCGATGCACAGAGGGTACTCTTGACTCTGCACTCAGGGATTATTGCTGGCGGTGCTCAGGGGGTCATATGGGACACTGGGAATCAAATCAAGTTGGCTGCATGCAAGGCATACGCCCTACCCACTGTGCTATCACTCCAGCCCCTATTTTTTTTTTTAAAGAGGGGTTTGAAACCCTAGATGGCTGAGTTCAGGAATCCTGGCAGTGCTCAGGAGATAGTATGTGGTGTCAGAAATTCAACCAGGCTGTAGGCCCACATTCAAGGTAAATCCTTAATCCCTGTACTAGCTCTCTGGCCCTTCACTGTCTTTTTTATTTGCATTTCTATTTAGTTTTTATTTTATCTCCAAGATAATCAGTAATGAAGGGCAGGTTTTCATATGCCTCTGACCTAAGAAATGTCTTCCATGACGATATGTCTGGTTAGCTCCTCTCTCCGCTTTTTGATGAAATTGGGGGGATTTTTGTTGTTAATATTTAAATGCTTTATATAGCTTGGAAATTAGTCCTTAGTCCAAGGTATGATGTATGAATCTTTTCTCCCATGCAACAGGGTGACTTTTTATTTGAGGTATCATTTCTTACTCAGTGCCAAAGCTTCTAAGTTTGACATAGTCCCGTTTATTTCTGATTTTGTTTTCTTTGCCAGTGGGGTTGTCTCATTCAAGAGTTTTCTAAGCAAGTGCTGCCTATGTTCTCCTCAATGTACACAATGGAGAGATTTGAAAGAGAGGTCTTTAATCTTCTTCTTTTATATATCTTATTTATTTGGTCTTCAAGATAAGGATATCTTGAAGATAAAGATATCAAACAAATTGCCCCCATTTGATCCATTTTGTAACCTTTGTGTATGATGTGAGACAGGGGTCTAGTTTCTTTCCCTACCTCTACCCCCAGCAAATGTTCCAGTTTTTTTCCAGCACTATTGAACAGACATCCCCGTGGAGCCCCAGGTTTGATCTGTGGCACCATGGGGGTCCCTCAAGTACTGCCTGGAGTGACCCCCAAGCCCCACCTGGGAGTAGCTCCCGAGCACCACCAGGTATAATCACACACCACACACACACACACACACACACACACACACACACACACACACACACCCCAATAAAGAAAACTGCTATTTGAGATGAGCTTTTTGGAACTCCGGGACACAGTTAAATTCACAGTTTGAAAAGATACTGGATACAACAACAAAGAAAACAGGCTGGGAGTTGGGGTATGAGTGAGGTGCCTTCTCAGGGGAATAAGACACACAGAAGGTTGTTGTGGGACTCCTGGAGAAAAGTTATGCCACCTGGACCATGGTGGGGGCTATAGATAAGAAAACCATGCACAGAGTTACTAGCTATAAGGGTGAAAAAAACTGGTGGGTGAAACAACAAGATGCCACAATTGACTGTGGATTTTGGGTCTGAGCAAACACATGGCTGCTGGTGTCACTGCCTGAGGTTCCATTAGTGTGTGTGGCCACACTCACACCCAGTGTCATAAGAGATACAGAGCTTGCTACTCTCGGTCCCTTCCTGCCTACCACCGAACAGACTCAGTTTTGTGATCTCTGACCCAGAATGGAAAAAATAGGATAGTCACTATCAATACCCATGAATTAGTGATAAACCCTAAGCTGAACAACTGTGGGGAAAGTAAATAAACTTTACAGTAGTAAACACACACATCATAATCAAGAGACAGAAAAATTAGCCAACTCCTCAAGTTCCATTCAAAGCCTCATCCCTGGCATTTACTTGAAAATATTAAGTACCTTCAGGGCAAATCACTGAAGTGACTGAACAATCTCTAATGCAGTATTTAATGATGCTTATAAATCCTAAAACACTTCCGGGGCCATTCCTGGCTGCCGGTGGAATGGGGTTTGATGTTTTTGAAATTATGAGATAGCCTAATTATGTCTAACAAAGTCGGTTATCAATACAGTGTGCATCCAGGTCTGGACTCAATTAGTCTCTTTATCTGTCATGCAAGGCATCTGAGAAGCTGAACAGCATTGGAAAACACCTTTTTCGACAAGCTCAGTTAGTAAATATTCTATGTTTTACTGGCCACTATTGTCCTTGTCACAGATGATGACTCCAGCCCGTCATGGACAGGCATTTAGCAAGTCACAAATGGGGGGGAGTTGGTACTGCAGGAAGGGCACTTGCCTTGCACACAGCCAACATGAGTTTCAACTCTGGCATCCCATATGGTTTCCAAGACCCACGAAGAGTGATCCCTGAGCACAGAGCCAGGAGTAAGCCCTGAGCACTAGTGGGTGTGGCCTCAAAACAAAAACAGAAGAAAAGACACAAATTGTCGATAAATGAGATAGCCCTTCTGGGTTACAATAAAACTTTAGTTAGGTGGCAGGAGCAAAAGTAGAGTGGGCAAGGCGCTTGCCTTAAACATGACTGACCCAGGATTGGTCCCCAGCACCATGTACGGTCCCCCATGCCCTGCCACTACTGATCCCTCGGCAAAAAGCCAGGAGTCAGCCCCTAGTACTGCCAGGTGTGGCCAAAAAAATTAAGTTAGGGACATCAAAATTTGAAAGCCATATAGTTTTCAGGTGTCTTCAAACATCATTTTTCTATTGATTTTCTTTAAACCAATTAAAAATGTAAAATCAGGGTTGGAGAAATATCATAGCAGGTAAGGCGTTTGCCTTGCACGCGGCTGACCCAGGTTTGACTCCCAGCATCCCATATGGTCCCCTGAGCACCGTGAGGAGTAACTCCTGAGTGCAAAGCCAGGATTAACCCCTGTGCATCACCAGGTGAGACCCAAAAAGCAAAAAAAAAAAAAAAAAAAAAAAAAAACCAGTAAAATCAAGGATCCTGAGAGATAGTATAGCAGGTAGGGCCTTTGCTTTGCATGCAGCCAACTTGGATTTGATCACCGGGGCCCCATATGGCCCCCAAGCCTGACAGGAGTGATCCCAGAGCCCAGAGCCAAGAGTAAGCCCTGGGCACTGCTGGGTGTGCCCTCTGTCCAAATGAAAGTAAAACCAGGTCGGGATGATCATACAGGAGATAAGATGCTGGCCTTGATCTGCTTTGAGCCCTGAATACCACCAAGAGTCACTCCTGAAACAGCCAGGAATAGCTCCTGATTAGCTTGGGGGCTGAAGTTCATCTTACCTCTGAGTGTGCGTGTGTGTGTGTGTGCGCGCGTGTGCACACATGAACATGCATGAGCATGCGTGTATGCGTGTGTTTGGTTTTTGGATACGCCCAGAAGTGCTGCGGAGCCTTGTGGCTCCAGAGACTGAACGCAGGGCTCCTGTGTACAAAGCATGTGCTCAGCCTGCAGAGCCATCTCCCTGGCCCTCGCCTTTGATTTTTATAAATAATTTATTGCATCACCGTGAGTTACAAAAGTTACAAAATTACTCATGATTGAGTTCCAGGGGTACAGTGCAGATTGGGATCACCAATCCCTTCACCAGTGCCCACGTAACCACTCCCACCTCTAATTCTGAATGATGGAACAGTATGAAGAGACATAAACTTTGCCTTCCCAAGCTCATTATATCTGGGTAAGCAGGGAGAAGCCTAAAGTTCCCTGGGCCTCTGTTTCTTCTCTCTAAACTGAGGACTATCAGAGGACCTTGATAAGGATTAAATGAGGTGATGGATGGAGCAGAAAGAAGTCCCAGAAGGATCCAGAATAATTACGCTCAGAAGACATTGCAGAGTTCCATAGATGCCAACTCCCCGCGTTCACCCCCCACTTTCTAATTGACTTTCTCTCTGTGTATTGTGTTTATTCTTTCTCTTTGGATTTAATCTTCCCTTGTAGAGACTGATTTCCTAATGAAGCATGAGAGTGAATTTGCTCCCCTCAGGAGGAAAACTAGCCCCTTCCCTTGTTGATTTGAGCCTCCCAGCCTGACCCTTTTTTCTTGTGGCATTGGGGCCCGCCTGCACAGGCCTCCAGAGAGCTGGGTATCAGCGATTATCAAACACCAGGGAGAGACTAATGAAACCACAATTGATTCATCAAACTGATGCCTCTCCCTAGGAATGAATCCCATTAGGGACTCGGGGTCTCTTTGAATGGATTTACAAAGGAGGCAAATGTCAGTGGCAATTATATGGGTCTCTTCTCTCTCTCTCTCTCTCTCTCTCTCTCTCTCTCTCTCTCTCTCTCTCTCTCTCTCTCTTTCTCTCTTTCTCTCTCTCTCTTTTTCTTTTGGTCACACCCTGCACTGTTCAAGAGGGGATTACTCCTGGTTCTGCACTCAGGAATTACTCCTGGCAGTGCTCGGGGGAACACATGGGATGCCAGGGATCAAACCCAGGTCGGCTGCATGCAAAGCAAACACCTACCTGCTGTCCTATTGCTCTGGCTCCAGATCTCTTTCTTAGCAGAGTTGACCACCTCCCCTCCAACATCTCCCCTGTTCTCCAAAGTTTGTGAGGACCCTAGCCACCACTCACAAAAATCATAGGTCAGAGGTTGGCCCCCTGCCATGCTCACTGTCTCCCCAAAGCTGCAAGGGGGTGGAGAAGCTTCCCTCCCAATTCCCATCATGAAGGAAGAAGAGAACATGGAGGTCTGGAAGTAAATATTCACCCCTGACTTACTGAGAATTGGAGGATGGAATCCAAGTAGGATGTTCAGAAGCACCAGAAATGGATTATTTCCCACTAAGAAAATATTCAAAATTTACTTTAAAGAGGCATGCACTGGGGTCAGGGAAAATAGGGCAGTGCCTAAGTGCCTTGCAAGTGTATGGTTACAAGTTCAAAACCCTGGAACCCCATATGCATGGTCACTCTCCCAGTCGCTCTGCTGTCTGAGATTCCTGGTGCTACAAGCAATTTTCCAGCCAGGGGAGGGCAAGCACCACAGAACAGGGTGTGATCCCCAGCGAGCACAAGTACAAAAAGAAATGTGGGAGCACCACAGCCAGGAAGCATGGCCACCAGCCAGCACCTGTGTGAGCATCACAACAATAATGTGTGCATCTCCACTAAGAGTGCTCACCACTTGGGTCCTCCAACAAGTATTACAGCTTACAGAGGGCAAACCTCAATGAGCACTGCAGCTGAGTGTGTGAGCACCAGGCCATCATGACACCAATAACAACAAAGGGAGCAAGAGGAGGAGGAGTAAGAGACAACCCCAACAGAGCATACTCTGACCACTGCTGCTGGAGGGGAGGGATTCAAAATCCATCCCCTCTGAAATGCTTTATATCAGACCTGAGATTATCCAAGAACTCTGTTCTGCTGTTCTTCCTAGTGCCCTGCATGTACAACACAGTCTCAGAGTCTGTCTCCTTGGGGATGAAACAAACCATGGAACAAGGGTTTTGTTTGTTTGTTTGTTTTGCTTTTTGGGTCACATCCAGTGATGCTCAAGAATTACTCCTGGTGGTGCTGGGGGGGGGGGGACCATATGGGATGCTGGGAATCGAACCCAGGTCGGCAGCATGCAAGGCAAATGCCCTACCCACTGTGCTATCACTCCAGCCCTGGGCAGGGGCTTTGAGATAGTCTTGTTATGCCTGAGTTGGAGACCAGACTCTTCATGCTCAAACTATGACCCTGAGGGGGAAAATAATCGCCTAACTCCTCAGACGCAATCATACTGAATTCACTCATGGGAATTAAATGAAACAGCGTTTGCAGCACACTTAGCATGGCACCCAGCACATCTTAAGTTTCCTTAAAGAATTATGTGTCCCCTGCTGTGAGAATGCTATCTGGAATAGCCCTATGGAAAACATAAAGATTCCTCAAAAATATGAAGAATAAATATTGAATATAATAAATCACTGTGGGGGCTGGAGCAATAGCGCAGCAGGTAGGGCGTTTGCCTTGCACGCGGCCAACCCAGGTTCAGTTCCCAGCATCCCATATGGTCTCCCGAGCACCATCAGGAGTAATTCCTGAGTGCAGAGCCAGGAGAGACACCTGAGCATTGCCGGATGTGACCCAAAAAGCAAAAAGATAAATAAAAAATGAAAATAAATTCCTGTGAACAATTTTATAAAAATAAAGCAAAAATATTTAAATACTAAGACTAAAGCTACCATGTGATCTGGCAACCCCAGTATTTGGTAGCTACCCAAAGGACACAAAAACATACCTTCCAAAAGATATATGGGGGCTGGAGCAATAGCACAGAGGGTAGGGTGTTTGCCTTGCACGTGGCCAACCCGGGTTCAATTCCCAGCATCCCATATGGTCCCCTGAGCACCCCCAGGTGTAATTCCTGAGTGCAGAGCCAGGAGTAACCCCTGTGCATCGCCAGGTGTGACCCAAAAAGCAAAAAAATAAATAAACAAATAATAAAAAATTATATATGCATACTTGTATAAACTTAGTAGTTCAATAGCCAAGTTATGTGATCAACCAGGTGTCCTAAGACAGAAGTGTAGATAATAAAGCTGTAGTCGACGGGGGCTTAGTGATAGTATACCGGGTAAGGTATTTGCCTTGTAAGTTGCTGACCCGGGTTCGATTCTCAGCATCCCATGTGGTCCCCCAAGCACCACCAGGAGTAATTCCTGAGTGCATGAGCTGGGAGTAACCGCCATGCAACATCAGGTGTCACCCAAAAAGTCAAAGTTAAATAAATAAATAAGTAAAGCCGCAGTCTATGTATAAAATTGGAAAATTACTCTACCACAAGGAATGATGAAATCAGGCAACTCACTGCAACATGGATGGAACAGGAGGGTCCATGTAAAGTGAAGTAAGTCAGAAGGACAAGGTCAGACACCAGACGTTCTCATTCTACATACCAGATTCTTGTGTGAGGAAGAATAACATGTCACACAATGGCAGGTAACAAAGGTGGCTGGCTCTAGATCCCAGTGAAATGTCAAGGGAATAGAGAAATAAAGGGGGAGGCAGAAGTCACTTGGAAGTAAGTCCAGAAGTCAACTGGGCCCCTCTATCACTTAGAGGCAAAGTGTCTGTATATATCTAAAGCACTAGCTCCAGCTCAACCACAGGCACGGGGCCCAAATCACAATCAAGCCCTACAGTCTAAGTCCTAGGGAGCCAGGCTTGGTGGCAGGAGGGAGTCCAGGGTAAGCAGTGGAGGAATGAAGACACAGGGATCGGAGGCAGGAACAGTGTATGTCTGAAGCCCCATTGCAAACAACTATGCAAATGAGGGTGTCTAAATAATTTTTTTAAAAAATATTTGTCTCATCACCAACATTGCATGGTGCTAAGGCCAGGTCGCAGGAGCCCCCAAAGGCCTCAAAGACAAGCTGGACAGGGTAGACCCCTACTGGGGCCTTGGTGAGGCCCCGGGTACAGGCTATAGTTGGGCCTGTAGCCAGATGGCTGAAATGTGCGTGCAGCAGCCGCTTCCTGGTGGATAGGTTACGAGTAGTGGAGATGCAGTTCAGGAAGAAATATAGTCTAGGCTCTCCCCTTGCCCTTCAGCTCGCTCCAGGCACCCTGGAGAACCAGAACCCAGCAGGCTGCCAGAGAGAGCAAATTGCATTTGCCAGCTGTGCAAGTCCCATTGCCAGTGCTGCTCATGCAACCTGAAGAGCTGCTTCCCACTGACCGAGCTGCCTCACACTGACCAGGCTGCCTCCCCCTGACCGGGCCACTTCCCACTGACCAGGCCTCTTCCCACTAACTGGGCTGCTTCCCACTGACCAGGCTGCCTCCCACTGACCGGGCTGCTTCCCACTTACCAGGCTGCTTCCTGCTGACCGGGCTGCCTCACACTGACCAGGGCCATTTGCCACAAGCCAGTACTGCCTCTCACTGGCCAGGCCGAGCTCTCACTGACCAGGCTGTCTACCACTGACCATTCCCATCTCCTACTGACCATGCCCATGTCTCACTGACCAGGACTACTCCCCATCGGTGAGGGAAAGTTCTGTTGCTGTCTGAGGTGTCAGGGATAAGCCCAGACACAGGCACAGACAGTGTTGTGCTTCGAGGAGATTCACTTTGTTCGATCTCTTTCCTTCACCTCCAAACCCACAGCTGAAAAATTACTTTCATCTCCTAACCCACCAGAGGACCCCTAAAGGGTGGGTCCTTATTAAAGGCCTCTGATGTTCTGTCTTCAGTTAATCTTGCCAGGGCTTCTTCCTGGACTCTGGCAGGTTGCAAGGACATAGAGGACCCGTCCTGCACTGGAAGGGCTTATACTCAGAAGAAACGGGTATGCCCATAAGAAACACAGACTAGAGAGCTTGATCTGCAAGCAGGCACATGCCCTTCACTGCAAGTGAGCCGTGGGCACTGTGCACATCGTGGCATCCCCCAAGATGAACTGGAGGTTATCCACAACCATAAGATCCTTAGATTCTTAGAGTGAAAAAAAAAAAAAAGGCAGAGCAGGAAAGTTAAAGAGGAAGAGGGGAAGCTGTATATTGGAATTCTGAGCCGAAGCCTGACTCCAGGCATTTGAATTAACCAATCCTACATTCCAAAGAATCCCAGACACCCTTGTCTTCTTTGTCACTAATCCAGAAATATTGAGATAATAAGACAAACCCAGAATACAATCAAGTGCAGTAAACCTGTTTCCCTGGGTTCATTTCCGTATCTAACAGACTATAAATCACATTTCTGTTCTCTTCAACTCCCTAGCATTTATTTTCCATTAAAGAGACTTAGCAAGTGCAAACTCTTTTTCCAGTTAATATGCCTAGGTAGACATACAGTAAATATAATTTTATACACGCCCAAAGGAGACCATTATAGGTAGCCCTGCCCAATCCTCCAGCAAATAATGTGTGGCCTAAATTTGTTAAATTGGAATATCAAGTTTCCAGTGAAAGATGGTAGATTGAACTCGTGTATTTATCTCCTTTCTCTTTTTAGACCCACTAAATTTATAGTAAACGATTTTTTTCAAGTGTCCACAAAAAAGAGAGAATAGGGATGACATAGTTTACTATGAATAAGGGACTTTCACTCAGTTGTCCTCTATGTCAGGAGGCCGTGGTCATAGATGGAGCAGAGTAAGGAGCCCACCTGAGCACCTAGAGGCAGAGACAAGAAGCGAGCAGATTTGCCCCCTAAAATACTCCATGGCGGGTCTGGAATGATAATACAGTGGGCAGGATGCTTCAAGAGGAAAGAGGGAAGCTGGATATTGGAATTCTGAGCTGAGGTCTGACTCCAGCAGAGTTCTGATTCCACACAGCAGACCTGGTTTGATCCCCGGCACCCTGTATGATCCCCTGAGCCCTGCCAGGAAGTAAGTGCTGAGTGTGAGCAAGAGAAAAACAAACTAACACAAACTCTGCAGAATCTTAAGATCCAAAGACCCCAGTTAAGAAGAAGGCAGGAGTGAAACTTATAGCCAAAATCAACAGGTAATCTCCTGTTTGTTTGGAAGATGGGATTAGGAAAAGTGGAAGACACCCCAAAGCTGCCACCCAATTGAAAAGCTACTTCAGCCTTACCTTCCTGATAAAATACCAAATGCCCTGAACAAACACCATGACGTCTTAACTCATGTATTACAAACCATAATGCACAAAAGGAAAAGAGAGAGAGAGAGAGAGAGAGAGAGAGAGAGCAAGAAGGAAAGTGCCTCCCATAGAGGGAGGCTAGGGTGGGATGTTGGGGGATGGTAGTAGGGAAACAGGGGACATTGGTGGTGGGAAATGTACACTGGTGGAGGAATGGGTGCTAATCATTGTATGACTGAAACCCAATTATGAACAGTTTCGTAAAGGCCTATCTCATGGATAGTCAATTTAAAAATTCTTTTAAAAAAAGTAATGTGGAGTTCATGCCGAATTCAATCAGCTTAATCAATGGCTGAATAAATATAAGTACTCCTACATCAAAAAAAAAAAAAAGGAAGAGTAGAAGAGCTTCTTGGCCAACACCCATCACCCAGCCCCATACTCCAGCCCCAGAATCTTAATGATCAGACAGCCATTTCCCTCCCATGGCTGAAGAAGAGAAGTTTCTCCTTTGGAAAAATGTCAAGTTCTCCCATTGGGGGAGAGGGATGCTCATATTCTGGAATTATTTTCCAGTCCAGCAATAGAACCTTTCCTCATCCCCAAGATGAGGAAACGTCAATGAAAAAAAAGGTCGCTCCTTCCATTCAAAAGACCAGCCCAGAGAAGAAGCCTGGGGGCAGAGTAACAGTGCAGTGGGTAGGTAGATCAGCATGCAGCTGAGCTGGATGCTGTCTCTGGCACCCCATATGGTCCTCCGGAGCACCACCAGAAGGGATCCCTGAGCACAGAGCCAAGAATAAACCCAGAGCACTGCTAGATGTGTACCCCCCCCCCCCAAAAAAAAAAGAAGCCTGGGATAACGCTACGGAATTCTCTGTTCTGCCAATAAGGGTTTGATCCCCTGCACCTCAACACCTGCACCAGGTACAAGCCAAGCCGGCAATGCTCTTTATGGTCCCCAGCCCCTCAACAAAGTACAAGACCCCTGTGCGCACCACAGCCAAGTGGGCACCGCCCCATTATCACAACAACAAAAGGGAAATAAACATTGCAATCCAAACTTTTCAAAAGAGGAACAAGTCATCCTTGTTGCATGCTCCTATTTAGAAAATGTCTAAAGATGAGAGAACTAGGAAATAGTGCCTGATATGAAGAAAGGATTAGAGGCAATTTAAATGGCAGTCTCAAAAAAATAGGACTGAGGTGCTGGAGTGACAGCACAGCGGGTAGGGTGTTTGCCTTGCGTGCATCGACCATGGTTCCATTCCCAGCATCCCATATGGTCCCCCAAGCACCGCCAGGAGTAATTCCTGAGTGCATGAGCCAGGAGTAACCCCTGTGCATCGTCGGATGTGACCCAAAAAAGTAACAACAACAACAACAAAAAAGAAGTAGGACTGAGATTAGAAGAAATGAGACAGAGACTGTTTTTATTTCGTGGTGAGCTTTAAGTACCACTCGATTTCTTAACTATGCACATTATTGCTCTCACAAATAAAAATTTGTGAATCTGACTCAAGTCTGATATGAAGTAACCTGGTGACAAAGACTAGAGAAAGAACATGGCACACTAATGCATAGGGTAATTGTTTTTCTCACTGTTACATTTTCTTTAGTGCTGGTGTTGTGCATCTATATATGTAAACCTACATAGCTTTTGTGATTATATGCATTATATAGTATGTAATTATTTTATACAGATAATTTATATCTATCTTATACATGCCTATATTGGGATTACTTTTAGCATAAGTTTAGCATAAAACAACTTTAAAATTGTCCCAAAGAGAATTATGGAAATATGGTAGCAATAGTAGCCTAATTTCCCATTATCTACAAATGTTATAAAAATAGATTAAGTATGAAACTGGAACAATTGTTCATCAGTTAAGGTGCTTGTCTTGCACATAGCCAACCCGGGTTCAATTCCTGGCATCCCATATGGTCCCCCAAGCCCCATCAGGAATGTTCCCTGAGTGCAAAACCAGGAGTAAGGCCTGGTACAGCCAGGTGTGGCCCAAAAACAAACAAACAAATAGAGCACTTAGGGGCCAGAGAGACAGTACAGCAGGTAAGGCACTCGTCTTGCATGTGGTCAACCTGGGTTCACTCCCCAGCACCACATATGGTTCCCTTAGCACCACAGAAGTGACCTCTGATCACAGAGCCAGGAGTCAGCCCTGAGCACTGCCTGGTATTGCCCAAAAACAATAGCTCAATTAGAAAAATGGGCATAATTCACACCAACACGTGACAAGGCATACTCTGGAAGCCCAAAATGAAATGAGGAGGACCAAATCATCCAGAGCAATGAGACATGAGCACTGACCACATCCACACAGGAGAAAGAAAAGATGCAATGGGGGAGCAAGTGAGAACCAGGAGTAGCCTCTGGTCACTAGGGGAAGTGGAGGGCAGCTTGAAATCGCTACCGAAGCTGGAGAGGGACTGGCCCGCTCCAAGACTGCAAGGCTTTTCCCTCCAAGAGCGAAAAGGGGCTGCGGCTAAGGCTGGCAGGACAGAGCCGGAACAGCAAGGAGAAGCTGCACACCACACAGACAGGGGCCTCAAACAAAGCAGAACCGTGACTGCCTCAAGCCAAAGGCAGAAGAACCAGAATAGAATTCTAACTAGAACTCGAATTAGAACTAATCCTAATTACATCAGAATGAGAAAAACTCAGGAGGGGAGAGAACTCAGGGAAGAACTAAAAATATTTTAAATTCATTTCAGAAATAAAGTCTAGACTAGAAGGAGCTCAGACCGAATAAACACAACATGTCGCTTACCAGAACCAGAAGGGAAGAAAAGGGGGAAATGAAAAGAATAAGATTCCAGAGAAACTGAGACCAGGGCTGTAGCTTATGTGGGGTTTTTAAAATATTATTTATTTCTTTTTTTTTTCTTTTTTTAAATGGATCACTGTGAGATACAGTTATAGACTTACAAACTATCGTGATTATGTTTCGGTAATCCCCCCACCAGTGCCCCTTCTCCACCACCAATGTTCCCAGTATCCCTCCCGCCACCCTCATCTCATCCCTCCCTGCCTCTGTGGCAGGCACATTCAGGGCTGCAGCTTAGAGGTATAGAACCAGCCTCACATGTGAGACCCTGGGTTTGACCCCCAGCATCACCACCAGAAAAGGAGTAACTGAGGAGTATTACAGATAGACAAGGACAATCACACCTACAGATGAGTCCTAAAGAAAATCAAAACAAGGGAACAAAACAGACCCTGAAAACCATAATTGAATAAACTATTGAAATAAAAGGATTTCAATTTTTCTTTCATTTATATTTTTGGTTTTTTTGGGCCACACCCCGCAGTGCTCAGGGTTAACTCCTGGCTTCTTCTCAGGGATCACTCCTGAGGGTATCCAGGGAACTATATACAGTGCTGGGGATTGAACGAGGACCAGCCTTGTGCAAGACAAGCACTTGTCTGCTATATCATCTCTTCAGCTTCAGATTTGAAATTTCATATTGAAAAGTCTCATGGTTAAGACTTTTGACCTAGAAAGACCAGACATTTAAGTAAAATTACTAGACTTTTAAAGGAAGATTTAAATTAAGAGTTAAACAGTTAAATTATTTAACTGGTTTTTGTTTGTTTGTTTTTGTTTTTGCTTTTCTGGTCACACCCAGCGATGCTCAGGGGTTCCTCCTGGCTCTGCACTCAGGAATTACTCCTGGCAGTGCTCGGGGAACCATATGGGATGCTGGGAATCAAACCCGGGTCAGCCACATGCAAGACAAACATCCCACCCATTGTACTATGGCTCAGGCCCAAATTCTTTTAACTGTTTAAAAAAGGAGATTATATGGATTCAGAAAAAAAAAAAGAAAATCAGATAATTATCAGACCTTTCAACAACACTTTATGTCAAAATGAAATAGAGTAACACATTTGAGACACTCAAGGAAGAAAAGTATGAGCAAAAAATTTCTATCTGGTAAAACTAATCTTCCAGATACATGGATGGCAACTCAATGGAAGAGCCACTTGCAAACATTAGGCTGAAAGTTTGATCCCCAGCAATGCCCCACATGCCAAATACAATCTCCATCTCTGGAACCCTGAGCCAGAAGGGTATGACCCTAGCACACCACAACCTGCTGGAGTGAGCAATCCAAACAAGAGTGTAAGCTGTAGGGGACTGAAGCGATAGCATAGCGGGTAGGGCATTTGCTTTGCATGCAGAGGGTGTTTGCTTTGGAAGTGGCTGAACTGGGTTCAATTCCCAGCATCCCATATGGTCCCCTGAGCACCGCCAGGAGCAATTCCTGAGTGCATGAGCTAGGAGTAACTCCTGTGCATTGCTGGGTGTGACCCCGCCCCCTCCCCCCCCCAAAAAAAGAGTGTAAGCTCTGGCTTCTCAAAAAGGTGATATCCCTTGCACAATGCAACCATCACCAACAATAACCAAAAACTGGGTAGGGGAAGGAGAAAAACAAATAGAACTTCTCTTGCAAAAGGAACTAACAGAAGTAACCAGCATTCAACAAATTCCCCATCTATCCCATCCCAATTCTACTGAAACGGTCTAGAAACAATAACCTAGCAGTGCTCATCACTAGTAACCAGAGCATATGATCTTAAAATACAATCTCTCATTCAGAGAGGTCAGAAAAATGACTTATTCCAAGCCTGGAACAGGATATGTGCAAGATGAGCCCAAAATATTTTTCTGCACCAAATAGCAAGGAAGGTGGGCCGAAATGACAGTATAGCAAGTTGGGCATTTGCTTTGCACTCGACCCAGATTCAATCCCTGGCATCCCATATGGTCCCTCAAGCACCACCAGGAGTAATTCCTGAGTGTAAAGCCAGGAGTAACCCCTGTGCATTGCCAGGTGTGAACGATCCCCTCCCCCACCACCACCACCACTGCAAAAAAAAAAAAGCAAGGAAGCTATTAAAAAGGATAAAACAGAGGGACTGGAGGAGTAGTACAGCAGGTAGGACATTTGCCTTATATGCAGCCGGCCCAGGTTCAATCCCCAGCATCCCATATGGTCCCCCAAGCACCATCAGTAATTTCTGAGTGCAGAGCCAGGTGAGCATTAAGCATTGCCAGATGTGACACAAAAAAGCAAACAAACAAACAAAAAACAATAAAACAGAAAAGATGCCAAGCTGCTGAATCATCCCAGGTAGATGAACCTCTAGGCTGAAAACTCTGAGGCCTTCTCAGAATGGGAGTGGGCAGCTATCACACCTGACCTCGTGCCACACTGTTAGGGTGCGGATCGTGATCTCCCTTTAACGACAAAGAGACTCCAGAGACTGCAAACAGCAAGCAAGGTTTATTGTAAGACTGGCTAGCCAGGGTCAAGCCGCCTACACAGACACGCAGGTCAGTTAGGTGAGGCAAGACCCCGAACTTCTTCAAAGGGGATCTTATATAGGCCTTCACTGGCCCTTACAGCAAAGCCCGCGCATTTCATAGCCAATAGATTTGTAACAACATATACTTTCTTAACCAATCCATTTAAGAGTACATCACTCCTTAGCCTATAGATTCAAAGATCAGCATTTAAATACATAGGCATTGTGGCTAGTGGGCATCTGGTAACTCGGACATTTGGTTATCACCTGGCTTCCTTTGATTCTCAGCCCTGCATTCCGGTGGAGGTGGATAAGGGAAGAGTTCCTAAGGGAGGTAACAGATAAGGAGGGCCCAACAAATGGTTCCTGAATTTACATTCCAACAGGGAAGAGTTTCACTCTAAAGTTCTGCTAGGGAGGGGGCAGGAAAGGGAGAGTTACTAATTTATAGAGTTTTAACTCTGGAATCTCCCTCAGGGTCCCTAGGGACCTAACAACACTAAAACAGCTTAGCTGCACAGCTCCTGGAGCACGTGGGTGCATATATGACTGCGTGACACCTTCTCTATATTTCACAGTACTAACAGGCCAGCAGGAGCACAGAAATTTTGATGAGAAAGTTGCACAGAAACCCACAAAGTTCGAGTGAAAACAGTAACACAGAAGGTTCAACTAGTGTGGAGCATGGCAACAGGCACCACAGAGTGTAAACTCTGGCTTACATCCCATATGGACAGAGCTGATAAGATCTGTCCCTGCATAGCAGATAAGACCTGTCCCTACATAGTAACTCAATAGGGAATGATGTCTGGATGCATTTTACAAGTACCAGGTATCTGGTGTTGAGTCCCATCCCCCGAAAATTATCACCTAATTGCATTCCTAACTGCAGCATGTAGCCTTATCTGGGATTGGGCTGGGGCAAAGCAGAGTTGGAAAGGTGATAGGGCAATAATTCTAGACTTTCTGTGATTGGACCATCCTCTTAAGCCAAGACCCTCTATAAAATATTTGTATAGTTGGCAATAAAGTGAGCAGTCACGGAGTTGGAGCAACAGTACTGCAGGTAGGGCATTTTGCCTTGCACGAGGCCAACCTGGGTTCAATTCCCAGCATCCCACATGGTCCTCTGAGCACTGCCAGGATTAATTCCTGAGTAGAAACCAGGAGTAACCCTTGGGCATCGCTGAATGTAACCCAAAAAGCAAAAAAAAGAAAAAAGTGAGTGGCCATTAGCTGTCTCCCAGAGTGGTTTCTCCACGTACCCATCATCCTTTGTCCTGCGTCTGCCCAGTGCGCAATATGTCTGGGCACATTGGGGAAAACAGTTTCCCAACAAACTAGTACCAACCAGCTCAGTAAAATGTCAGATGCTGACTTTAGTGACACAGTTGTGAGATACAACAATTATCACAATTGTGATATTTATTAAATTATAATAAATTTACTTTTATTGCTCTGTTTTCTCGTGATTAGATGTGTCATTTTGTTGTAACAAGCAATATGAAGTACATTAGTTTGTGCCTGCTAAAGGGGAGGCTTGAAGGGGAGGGGAGGAAGCTGGGAACATTGATGGTGGGAAGATCACAGTGGTGATGGACTTGGTGTTGGAACATTAGCTGCCTGAGTGCTGAAAACAACTGTATTGTGAATAGTCTTGTAAATCATGGTGTTTAAATTTAAAAAAAAAATAGCCATGTCAAAAGGACTTGGGAACAAATTCAAAGATCCTTTCACTGGCCAAAGTTGGGACAACTTGAGCAACAGTTACAGATTTAAGTATGACTGGGGAGATGTTTCAAAGGGCTGAAAGAGCCAGAGCACATGCTTTGCCTTCAGGAGGCCTGGGTCTGATCCTCAGCATCACATGGTTGCCCAGTACCACCAGAAACATCTCCCCAAGCACTGAGCTTGGATTAGCCCAGAACACTAGCAGATGTATCCCCAAAACCAATATTAAAACAAAACAAGACAACAATACCAACTACAGCTATAAGTTCACAAGGATATTAAAACACACATGCGTGCACATGCACACATGCATACACACACATACATACATACACACATATCCTTGATAATATTCAGAAGATAGAAGAAGGGGAACTAACTCATGATCTTCTCACCACTTGAAAACAAGTGATAAAGGAGCATTTCTCTTGCCTTTCCTATGAAGCCATTTCTTATTAAATGCTTTGCCAGCTCTGTGAGATAATTATCATCATTTCAGTTTGTAATTACTTATACATCATCATTTCAAGCCAGAGAGGTTCAGTTACCTATTTCAAGTCACCCAGACAACAAGTGAAAGAGCGTTCTCATTTCAGAAATTAATACTTCAAAGGTAAGCAAATAAGGCCCTACCTACAGGGTATCCAACTACAAGAAAGGATGAAACCCAATGCTTTTAGTGAGCAAGGTGAAATGTTCTGAGTAACATATGAAAGCAAAGAAAAAAGGGGGAAAAAACAGAGATTCTGCATGAGAAATCTTCCTTTGTACATAAGTACAATCATGTGACCCTCTTCAATATCTTTTTCTTCAGTATACTATATCCATGACAACACCTGTTACAAGAATCAAATGAGTACAATTTCCAGATGTGTCAACATGGGACAGGTGTTCTTTTAAGTTGGAGGAATTCATATTTCCACTCAACAGGTAACTAAGAAAACTGGCAGCTCAAGGCTGGATGTGACCCAATCACGGGTGAGCCTCTCATGCCCAGCTGGCAGCAGCTGATGTCTCTTCTGAGCTCCCCCTGAGGGGACCGACACCCCAGGTACCTCTGAGCCACAGGCAGAAGTTTAGCTCTGGGGGGTTTAGTACCTCAAACTAAGCAAAATTCTGGCAGGAAGAGAAGCAGCAGGAAGGAGAGGGAATTCACAAACACACAAGTCAAGGACATGGTAAACCCCACTCACTGCAGAGACCTTACTGAGCACAGAAAGGGACACTGGACACAGAGTTAGGCCACCAGGGGTCCTGACTGCCATTTACTGGATTTGTGACCTCAGATCCAGTCACTTCCAGTTTCTGAAACTCAGCCTGCTCAGGGAAATAGAAAGGTTAATAACGCCAGCCCTACCCCCCCCCCCGCACCCCCCCCCCACACCCTCCTCCAGGCTTCTGAGCAGATCCCAGAGACAAGGAACAGCTGGCACTTGCCGAAGACTCAACACATGCAAGGAGCCAGCAATCTGCTGTGCCTTGGAACTCTCTGTTGGTGCTCTGCAGTGACCACTTGGTTTTTTTGGGAGCTTGGTTTTACAGTCTCTGGATCTTGGCCGTTGATGAATTACATGGTGCTGGGGGAGAGGAGCAGTTTGTGGGTGTGACTGCCAAGCTACTAGAAAATGGGGGATCTGGGTGGAAGAGGCCAGTCCCCATCCGAGCAGGTTTGGAGATCTCAACTCCGGGTCCTGCACACCTGGGTTCCTCTGCCTGTTCTTTCATGTGTGAGGCTCGTCCAAACGTGTGGAAAGTGGTTTTGAGCATGGCTGTGATTGGGTTCCAGAGGTGTTAGGCTGCCAGGGCTCTCCTCAGGGCAGGGAGGGAAACTCAAGCCGCAAAATGAATAATATAATAAAATAGTATGAGAGGGAAAGACTCTTAGATTCAGGTATCAAGATTCAGATGCAAAGTCAAGCACTGACAGTGGTCACACAGGTATGAATGGGAAAGTCACCTCAAAGAGTTGGGAGCAGTTGACCAGCACTCCACCAGGAAGAGAAGACTCTAAGATACCTACCTCACCTGGTTCCTCAGGTCCTTCCTGGGTCGGGGGGCACCAGAATGGAGAAAGGGATTCCACACATTGGTTGCCATGTCTGTCAGAGTCTTTGCAATGTAATAGAACATATAGGAAGGACTTCCTCTCACTGGACCCACTGCTAAAGCTTTAGAAGAATATGCCCATGCAGATCTGAGCGTTGGGGTAAAATTCCAAATAATAAAGGTGGGTCTGGTGTCAAAATGTTGAATGTAATCAAAGTAGAGAGAGAATAATGTGGAAATCATCTGCCCCACAGGTAGGGGGAGGCTGTGGAATGGAGGGTCTACTAGGGGTTTTGGTGGTGGAAAATGGGTACTGGTGAAGGGATGGGTGTTTCATTGTATGACTGAGACTTAAACCCAAAAGTTTTGTAACTGCTCTCACAATGATTCAATAAATAAAATGATAAAAAAGGAAAAAAACAAAAGAATATGCCTGTGTAATAATGAGGAAAGGTATTCTGGGACTAGAGAGCTGGGACTGGCATTAAGGCACGTGTTGCATGCAGTCAGCCTTGGCTCTCGGTCCCCAAACCACATGGTGTGCAACCACAACCGAGTGCAGCCTTGAAGGCTCCTGAGCACCCTGGAGGGAGGCCCCCAAACTGGCATGCCCTAGTTAATCCCCAGCACCACACACACCCATGCAGGGAATCACCTGCCCAATTGGCAAAGGATTGCCAAGACCTCCCAAGCACTGTTTAAGACCTCCAAAAAGACGCTGTGGGGGTGGGTTCCAAAAATAGTAGTCACACAAAACATAAAAATAAAACCAAATGATTGGGGCTGAAGCAATAGCACAGCAGAGAAGGTGTTTGCTTTGCACGAAAACAACCTGGGTTCGATCCCTTTATCCCGTTTGGTCCCTTGAGCACCACCAGGAATCATTCCTCAGTGCAGAGCCAGGAGTAACCCCTGAGCATCACTGGGTGTGATCCAAAGAGCCAAAAAAGAACACACACACACACACACACACACACACACACACACACACACATACAAAAGCAAATGATTGTTCTGCGCCCCCCTTTGAATTCACAGTATAACACTAAGCAGACATGAGTCACAACAGCATTCTCCAAACTGAGATGGGAGAGGATGGGGCAGCAATCAGAGAGAGGAGAGAAGAGCAATGGAGACAGAGGAATCAGGAAGAACCAAGGGAAATAGTCAGAGACGCACAGGGAATCCCCACAACAGGAGGTGCTTCTCTAAAACACAACAGGTGGCAGGGGCTGGAGAGAGAGCACGGTGGCAAGGGTGCTTGCCCTACACACAGCTGACCCCAGTTCAGCACTGCATACGGTCCCCCTGAGAACTGCTATGAGATTCCCGATCCCAGAGCCAGAAGTGAACCCTGAGCACTCCTAAAAGAGAAAACAAACAAGCCCGCAATAGAGGGGAGAGCTCTCAGAGAATGGGGGTGAATTGGTGGGAAGGGCGCTAACACAGCCCTTCGTATTCGGAGCTCAATGTAACTATGGCTTCCTAAGGGAAATTTCCAGGACTCTTAAAAAGAGGTTCTAGGATCCCAAAGCATCTGGGTATCTTCAGTCACACTCGCTGAATTTATAGTTACCTGTCTAATCCGTGACGCCCCTGCTTGACGCACCCAGGGATGCTGGGAACTCAGCACGAACAAGACAATCTGACATCCACAGGTGCTCAATTAATGTCTCTAGGGCGGATGGATGGTAGGGGGTGGATGGTGGGTGGATGATCTGAAATCCCAGAGGAGTGAAGCAGAAGGAAGAGAGTACGTTAGAGGAATCAAGGGTGGAACAAAGGGAGAACAGCGGCACATAAAAATAACAGGAGGTAAGCTGGGAGATGGAGACCAGGCTCTGGCGGAACTCATAATCGAGCAGACACAGATGTCAAACTATAAGGCTATACACCTGAATCCTATAAAATGTTATAAACCAATGTTGCTTCAATAAATTTTTTTAAATAAGAGTATCTCATCTCCCTGGAACTTGTGGGAATTTGATTTCATTTTATTATGCCAAGCCCAACTATGCTTTCTGAAGGAGAAGCAAGAATTACAATGAGGGAGTTTTATCTCCACTTTGCTGTCAATGAGAAACGCATTTGCCGGCTGATGGCTGATTCCAAGTTTCACGGTTTATTTTCAACTCACCATCTACTTTAAAAATGACTGACTTGAGTTTTGCCTCCAGCAACCTACAGTTCATTTCTTCTTATGCCTCAGCATTCTCTCTGAAGCTTTTATACTTAGCCTCCAAAACTGTCCTAATTCCAAAGATTCTGACCTGCTGTCTATTTAATCCACAATGTCTCAGAAGTCTCACTCCCACACTCTTATTCTACTTGCAAGATAGTACTGCACCTGTGAAAGGGACACACATTCCATCACCGCCTGGGATGACTCCGTGGCAAACACACTGATTTTGTGAGTGGGACTGCGAGTGGAATGCCCAGTTCTGCCCAGATATGCCAAGTGTATCCCAGTGGCTGTGCTGTGTAGGGTTCTAGAACAACAGAGTGTGAGGGGGTCTCTGGTGCACTGCAGGCCATGTGCAAGCACAGCTAAAGCGTGGGACCCCCAATGAGCCCTGCAACACAAACTGTGTGACACTTCAGCCAGCAGTGCGACCCTGGCGAGCCATATCTGTGCCCCACAGCAACCCCTAGCAAGGATTATAGCCAGAACGCATGTGAATTCCCCAACAGAAAAACACAGGTCCCCAGAAGCATGTGTTCCAACCCTACAGCTAAGTGAAGGTGCGACCCACATTCAGTGCAATACAGCAAAGGGAAGGGGAGGCGAGAGGGATATTCTGAGTCAACCAATACATGTCAATTTGGGATTCAGAGAAAATACCCAATCATTATTACCCCATCTGGACCCTGTGTTCTAACACAGAGCAGAATGTTTTAAATTCCAGATATATTAGAATGGAAAAAAAGGTTATATATTACATATATACTGGGTTAAGTATTGAACTAGATGCTAAAGATATAAGTGTGAATCAACACCAGCTCTATATAGACATATACACAAACACCAATACAAACATCTGTATAGACATACATATACAAATACCATTAAGAATGTTGGGTATGACAAGGAGAGGACTGTTTTCTCTAGGTGCTAAGGATTAGCTTCTACTTGGGACAATGCCAATCATAGAACATCTATTGTCCTGAGTTCAGTGGAAGAAATCTTAGCACAAGTCAACAAATGGAACCAAAGTATCATTTTTCATTCTCTAGGTTATGAACAATAATATCTGGTGGTGATTGCCACTGGCTGGTACAGGGAAAGGTCTTCATCTGCCTCTGATGGAAATGTGACTGTCATGGCCTTTTTGGAGAACAATTGTTATCTCTTTTTGTTTTGTTTTGTTTTGTTTTGTTTTACTTTGGGCTTGTGGGCCACACCAAGCAGTGCTCAGGGCTTTGCACTCCTGGAAGGTGCAGGGGACCATACGCCGGAGATCAAACCCAGGTCAGCCATGTCCAAGGTAAGCACCTTGCCCGCTGTACTATCTCTCCGGCCCTGTTATCAAATTTTAAAGCAAAAATTTCCACATTTGTCCAACAATTCTATTTTCAGGTACCTCTCTTAGAGAAATACAGCTATGTCCTAGAGGCCCGTATCAGAAAGTTAATTGCAGCAGTAAAAGATAGGAAACTAGCCTAAAGCACCTTAAATCAAGACACAGGTGTTCAGTTGAAACAAGTCAAATCCACATAGCTGTGCTCAGGGGCAGCGGCCTCACCCCAATCCTGGGGTGAAGCACAATGGGTTTTATAGGAAAGGGCAACTCCCATCAGTGTCTAGGGGTCATGTGGTGCTGGGGACCAGGGAACAAACCCAGCCCTTTAAGTGGCCAATCTGTCCCTGAGGGAGAGTCTGCAGGAGACTTCTGGGAAGGATGTTCACATTTTTATTTTATTTTATTTTGTGGCTTTTTGGGTCATACCTGGTGATACATAGGGGTTACTCCAGGCTCTGAACTCCGGAATTACTCCTGGTGATGCTTGGGGGACCCTATGGGATGCTGGGAATCAAACCTGGGTCAGCCGCAATGCAAGGCAAATGCCCTGCCAACTGCACCCTCCAGCCCTGGACGTTCATTGGATCAAAGTCCTGCCAGAAAGAGGCTATTTTCTCCCTCTCCCCCTCCCTTCCTTCTGGCTTGGACACTCTCCTGCAGAGAAAGCGCTGAGTTGGGAGGTGCAGCCCACCCATGAGGTACAGGCAGAGACCCTCAGACACCCCAACCAGAGACATTGTAGAACTGCCAGCTGGGCTGAGAAAGGAATCAGTCCCCTCCAGAGTTAAGTGTCCTTATTTACTCCTTTGTGACTTTAAACCACTGTTTATCATCCTGTGTTCAAACACATCATTGACCTAATGACAAAAACAAACAAACAAAAAGCTATTAGCAAGATAGGCACCAAAACTGTTAATAGAGGTTCCCTGGGCTGGGAAAGAAAAAACTTCTTTAAAAAAAAAAAATACATCCTCCCACCCCACCCCCTGCTTTTTATAAACATGTTTGACTCTATATATTTAGATTCTAATTTCTACAATCTTATCTTCTTTTCCTCAGGCCCTTGTTCATTGATATTTTCCTCTTTCTTTGTTTTGTGAATGCCCTTCTAATCTTCCAGGGAAACACAGTATAAAAAGAATCCAAACAAATGCCACAAAAGGCATCAGTACTAGAAATAGAAGTCCATTCAAACAAGGAATTTCAAAATTTAGAACAACCAAAAAAAAAAAAATCCCAGAGTCAAGGACTTTAAATTGGGTGATTGGGTGTTGCAAGTTGAGAGGGTTTTAGTGTTTTGTTTTGTTTTGTTAAAGGAACAGGTAAGGAGTGGTATTGGCAAAAACAAAGGTATGGGAGAGGCAAACAGTTTAGCTCACTCCAGGAAACAAGTAGTGCAAGCCTTCTAGAGCACAAGGTGAGGGAAAGACTAGAAGCTGGGAAGCAGCTGGAATAATGGCCTTGGGTGACTGTAATGATGCAATGAAGGCTCCCTGGAAGCCTGCTCTAAGCTAGGCGCTATTCGAACCTCTCTATAGAAGTCTTTACAGGCCCTTTCCAGAGGAGGAAGACCAGAGATGAGCTGTTGAAGGACTGGGAGAGATGCGCTGTTTTTAAGCAAGAGTAGCACGTTGAGAAGAGATGGATTTTTCTTTGGGGGTTACACTCAGCAGCACTCAGGGATCAGTCCTGGTGGTAGCTGGGAAGCCATATGGAGGTGCCAGGGATAGGGATCGATCCTGGGTCGGCCACGTGAAATTAAGTGCCCTACCCGCTGTACTATTGCTCCAGTCCCCAAGATGAACTGCACTTTAAAGACATATCTCTCTGTACATACTGAAATCATTACATATGAAACATCTTGACTTTGCCTCAAAATAACCAGAGATATTGTGGGTGGAGATACAAATATTTCCAGGAGCTGATCATTACTAAAAAGTGGATGAGGACCTTTCCCTGACACCTCAGCAGTGATCAAATGTCACCAGTTAGGTATTGTTGTTCATAGAGTGAAAAATGATGTAGTGCCAAATTTCCTACCTGCAGTGTTTGTCACTATCTACAGCTTTGGCCCCCCTACGGGGAAGGGGACAGAACAGCATTTCAACAGGGTAAAGGTAAAGGCCCTCCCGTTGATCGTCGATTTGCTCGAGCGGGCCCAGTAACGTCTCCATTGGAGACTTTGTTGTTACTGTGTTTGGCATATCGAATACTCTCGGCAGCTTGCCAGGCTCTCTGATAGAGGCGGAGGAATCGAACTCGGGTCGGCCATGTTGGCCGCTTGTAAGGCGAACGCCCTACCGCTGTGCTATCGCTCCAGCCTTCAACAGGGAGTCAGAGGATATTTTAAGGGTGAAATTGAAGTAAGCAGGCAGGCAGATAGGGAAGGCCCCTCCCAAGTCAATGGTAGTGAATTTCCTGGGAAGTAATAGCTCTGACCTCATGGAAAACTAGTGCCAGTCTGTAACAGAGGAGCATGGACAAAATCCCTCCAACAGAAGCTCCTGAAGAAACAAAAGGCCAGAAAAGGAATTTCAAAGCATACCATCACCACTCCCAACCCCCTTGGTAACCTCCCTAGCAAGGAACTTTGACCTAGGTTGGAGAAACCCTATAAAGGCTACCCTGGACAAAGGAAGCACCACGTATGCTGCCTGAGCCCATGTGCTGTTTCTGCCTATGTGGCCGAGCACATGCGGTGGCTGAGCACATGTGTCTCCTGCATCTCGCCTCTTGAGATGTGTATTTTCATGCTTTCATGTCTAATGCTGGAATGTGTGTAGGGACTCTCTCCACCCTTGGAGAAGCCTGGGTTCTCTCTTGACCACGTTACTCTTCACTCTCTCTTTGTCTCTCTCACTCTCTCCCCTCCACACCTTCAAGCCCCCACCCCCCACCCTCAAATAAAATATATTTATTTCACTGCTTGTCTACTCCTGAAATTCCTTTTTGCAAGGTGAGACAAGCCAATAACCCTGGGTTCAAGGTGGCAGAGGCAGCTCAGGAGAAAGTGACTGTCTTTCTCCTCCCCACTTCACATGAGCCACCTGTGGGTCCCACCGACATCAAGATCACATAAATTGGGGGGAGGGTGCTGGTTATGAGACTAGAGACCAACAGGTAGGATGGAAGGGTGAGGGTGGGGGCAGAAGAAAACAAGTCTGAAGGGGACCATAGTGTGAAAATGTTGAGGAACAACACCGGTCTAGAGAATACAAAAGCAATTTGGTAAAGTGCAGGGAAGGATAGAAATGTGCTGAGTTGGGGCTGTTGGGTCATGTTGAGTTTGCTGCTTCTTGTGGCAATGCACTGGCATCTAAATCAGTGACCCTAACATAAACATATTTCTGTACAATTATCCACATGATCGCTAGTAGAAACACATTATAAAGCCAAAATACATTTTACACAGCAAAGAAGTTCCAGTATTTCCTTCGCATGATTTAATGGGCTGTATCTCATTTTATTATGCACACCCCACTTTGAGGACCACTGTTTCATGTAAGGATGGCTTTAGAATTGTGTTGTGCAGCCCTTCTGAGCCCATTTACTTCACTGTAAAGAGATCACATTCCTTACAGAAACCATGAGATTTGCACGAGTGAAAGTTACATCCTGATAGCAACATAAAGACAGCACCAGAGTCATAAGCTGTCCTTACCGACCACTCTACCTGTACCCACACCTCCTGTCCTAGCCATTTCCTCCAGATTAGAGTAACAGAAGACCAGGGTATCTGCACGATCAATTTGGAGGTGCATTTACAAGGTAGCTGGGAGCTGACAGCAGAGGTGAGTAAGCACTTCCTTTCATGGGCACCTGCTTGCATCCCGTCCCCACCAGCAGTACAGATTTACTGGTGACAACCGCTTCTGTCTAGGCTGAGAAAGGAGCATCTCTCTCAACAGATATGCACACACACACACAGAACCCAGTAAGACAAGGGACTGCTCACCTGTACTTTGCTCTAAGCAGTTTTCAAGCAAATTTTCAAGTTTTAAAAAAAGTGTGATTTATTCTGAAGCATACAATATTCCAACATTAATCCTACCACCGTCAATTTCCCGCCATCAGTGTTCCCGTGCTCCCTCCCAGTCCCCCCACACCCACCCTCACAAGACACTTTGAGAGGTACATTTCAAAGTTCAGTGGTTGCAGTTTAAATCTTGTTTCCAGTGTTGTTGAGTCTGCACTTTAGATATATAGGTGTGCCACTTTCCCACATCGCAGGTATACCGGAGGCCCCCGACCTCATTACTTCCATTTCTTCCCTTTCTCATCTTCTTCCTCCCCTCACCCCATCTTTTCTTCCATTCTCTGTCCTTTTCCCTAGACTCTATGGTCAAGGGTGATCTAGGAATCCCCCCTTTACATTTCCTCATCCAGTTATTCTTTAGACCACAGGTGAATTCATCTTGTGTTTCTCCTCCTCCTAGCTGCACTCAACACTGTCTCTTCCAGGTTGCAGCAAGTTGTAGAGTTTGTCATTCCTTGCAGCTGTGTCATATTCCATTATGTATATATACTGCATCTTCATAATCCATTCAACTGCTGTTGGACCAGAAGACTAATTCCGTATCTTAGTTATTTTACTAAGTGCTTCAATAACAGTGTTCAGATGTCCTTTGGAACGAATGTCTTGGGGGTAAATGCTCAAAAGTGGAATTGCTGGGCCCCAACGAGACCCAAAGTTGCCGCCCACGAACGGCTCTTCCAGCTCCTGAACGGCCATGATCCCAGCGGCATGCAAACCAATCTTGGAACCCAATGACTTCTGGCAGAAATGCTTCTGGACTGTGAATTAAGCTATGGCCCTGTGCCACCTCGGATGGGAAAGGGCATTGTCCCTTCCACCTTTTCCCCTCAGTGGCAGCATGGTGACCACCATCTTTCAGAGTCTATTGGACAGAGAGGTACAAGCCTGCAGTGACGAGACATGCCGGGTCTCATGGGATGGGGACCAGAACTGACCCTTCTCTCTGCCTCGACAAGACCTCAAGTTTTTGCCCACGCATGGCTTCTCCGGCTCCTGAATGGCCATGATTCCAGAGGCACACAAACCAATCTCGGAACCCAGTGGCTTCTGGCAGAAATCCCTCCGGACTTAACTACTAAAAACATCAGAAATCCAAAAGCATATGCTCTTCATTATCAGCAACAGAAAACAAATTATCTAATGATGCCTTTTCAGCAGGTCTGATTGTTGGGGGGAAATTTCAAATAATAATGGTAGGTCTTCTGATGAAAAATTGAATGTAATCGAAGTAGAGAGTCAAGTGGAAATCATCTGCCACACAAGCAAGGGGAGGGATGAGATGAGGGGTATACTGGGGTTCTTGGTGGTGGAAAATGTGCACTGGTGAAGGGATGGGTGTTTGATCATTGTATAACCAAGACTTAAACTTGAAAGTTTTGTAACTGTTCTCATGATGATTCAATTAAAAAAAAATCAAACATTAAGAAAACAAAATAAGTGGAACTGCTGGATAATAATGGCATCTCAATTCTAAGTTTATAGAGAACTGCTTTCCACTGGGGCTGGACCAGACATTCTCAGCAGAAGTGAATGAGAATTCCTTTTTTTTTTTACCACATCCCTGCCAACAGATTTTTCCCACTATTTTTGATACATGTCATTCTCATTGGTGAGAGACCTCACAGTCCTCTTGATTTGGATTTCCTTAATGGTAAGTGATGCTGAGCAAATTTTTCTCAGAGAAATTTCAAAAGAATGGCAATACTTTAGTGTGTTCAAAGTTCACAGGAATGGAGGAATGGATGCAATAAAGATTTCACCTCACCAAATTCCCACGCTTAAGAAACCTCAATCTAACCTGTGTGGTTCTGGAGGGCAAAAGCTCACAGCTCAAGCTCCCTCCCAGCACCAACAGAAATGGATCATTCATACTCTGAAGCTGCCAAGGGAAGTTCCTGACAGCAGGTGCATCTCGATGAAGAATTAACTTGCCCTGACTGCAAGAAGCAATGAGAAGCTGATCCAAATTCCCGACTCCCAACAAAGGGGGGAAAATGGTACTAAAAGACAGGACAAAAGATTAGTAGCACCTCCTCTCTGTGTAACAGTATATTTCTGTGTACTTTGGAGATTAGAACTTGGAATTCATTACTCTGCCTAGTAAATATAAAAAACGATCCAGAGAAGGCAAGAACGCAGAGGTAAACACATTAAGCGCCGCTTTCATCGTTCTCTCTAGAACAAACTTCTGCTTATCTTTCACACCCTAAAAACAGCATCCAAACAAGTATGGTTTGTGCTCCTTTCTGAAACAATGATTCAGCTAGATAAAGACAGGATGATGGTAAAAAGCTAGAGGCAGGTCTATTACTCACGTAACACAATACCGCCCCCTAGCAACCCAAAAGAGGAATAACACTAATAAATAAGTATTTTTGGAATATTAAAGCTTTGCCCTAGTTCACTGTGGAAGTTATAGGTAACAAAGGGAAGGACAAAGAATTCTCACAATTTCACAACAGACCACCTTAACAGAAAAGGCCCGTACTCCCTCCCATCTGAAGCAGCATTCTCTCGAAATGCTTTTTTCTCTTTCCTCATATTCCCTACATAAAAAAACGTTTTTTAAAAATCAAGTATTCTTGAAAGATGCTAGAACAAACAAACACAATCCAAACCAACCGGGCTATTCCAGGTCATCCCAGTAGGCCTGTAGACAGCAAAGGTAATCCCCAATCCTGTTGGTTGGAATAGGTAGGTGACATGTAGATCTCTGGGCAGAACCAGAGCCATCTTCTGTTGCTTGAACATCTCTCTCTTCTACCCTGAATTCTTCCTTTTCCATTTTTAAAAAGGAGGGGCGATCAAAAACTTGTCCTACTAGATATTGCTCATAAGCAATCTCTTTAATATTACTTTAAATGTTAGCTTTTCCCCTAAGATATGAAGGGATTAGAGTATGGTTATATTCTGATTAAAGAATTACTAACCTTTAAACCGGAATTAAACACATTTTAGTTGGAGTAATGGGGCTGGAGCGATGGCACAGCGGCAGGGCGTTTGCCTTGCACGCAGCCAACATGGCCGACCCGAGTTCGATTCCTCCGCCCCTCTCGGAGAGCCCGGCAAGCTACTGAGAGTATTTCGCCTGCACAGCAGAGCCTGGCAAGCTCCCCGTGACGTATTCGATATGCCAAACACAGTAACAACAAAGTCTCCAATGGAGACGTTACTGGGCCCGCTCGAGCAAATCGATGCTCAATGGGAGGGCCTTTACTTACTTACTTACTAAAGAATTACTAACCTTGAAACTGGAATTAAACACATTTTAGTTAGAGTAATGGGGCTGGAGCGATAGCACAGCGGTAGGGCGTTTGCCTTGCATGCAGCCAACATGGCCAGCCCGAGTTCGATTCCTCCGCCCCTCTCGGAGAGCCCGGCAAGCTACCGAGAGTATCTCGCCCCCACAGCAGAGCCTGGCAAGCTCCCCGTGACGTATTCGATATGCCAAACACAGTAACAACAAAGTCTCCAATGGAAACGTTACTGGGCCCGATCGAGCAAATCGACGAACAATGGGAGGGCCTTTACCTTTACCTTATGGATATATGCAGAAGTAGCTATTGGCGACACAAACGTATCAGGTCTTCACATGCTCCCTCCCTTCCACATAATCATGACCATTCAAAGTACTGAAATCTGGGGCTAGAGGCACATGCTATGCAGGCACAGTGAAGCCCCATGTGAAGCTGTAGCACTTCAGGGCCCCCAGCATCACCAGGTATAGCACCGGAGGTCCCAAGCACCAAGTGTGAACCTGTTGGTCCCCCAAATACTGCAGAACCTGTGCAGCATTGCATCCCTGCATCCTAGCACAGAACCATCTGGCCCGAACTGGCAGAGCAATGCCCCTGGAGCACTGTGAATCCCACCTCCCCATCCCACCCTTCAAAGATGTACAAAATCCAGAAAAGACCTTTCATTTAAATAAACACTTTATTTCATTTTATGAGACAGCACAACTGCCTGTCAGAGAGCCCGGCAAGCTACCAAAAGTATCCCGCTCACACAGGCAGAGCCTGGCAAGCTTTCTGTGGTGTATTCGCTATGTCAAACTCAGTAACGACAACAGGTCTCATTCCCCTGACCCCGAAAGAGCCTCCAATTGTTGGAAGACGAGTAAGAAGAGGCTACTAAATCTCAGGGCTGGAACAGACGTTACTGGCACCCCCTCGAGTAATTCCACAATCAACGGGGTGACAGTGATACAGTGATGAGCTAGCACCATGACTCTTATATCAATGACGTCCACCAGAACTCTTAGCTGATACTTCGAAACATGGGGAATTGTTAAGGTCAAAGCTGGCTATAAAATATCTACCCCATATTGTATTTAGTTATAGCCAGATTCTTCTATCACGTTTATTATTAAATGTATCCGAGTTGTACAAGTAGGCAGACAAAGAACAATCACATACACTTGTTTTCAAACAGAAGTTATGTGTTTATTAAGACAATTCTATTAAATAGGCATAACAGGACCAATAAATCATATTATACATTCTGTAAAATTTCTAAGATTTATCAGGATATTCTTTTCATGTGGCTCAGCTGAACCTGAAGAAAGAACAGAAGAAATGATACACTTGATTTATGGCTACTGGTCATTAACAAATCATGTACTAGAACTGTAATTTATTTTCCTTAACTAAATTTCTACGCACACCCAGAATTTCTCCTCAATATCTATTAATCTTGAAGACCAAATGTCAACTGTGATAAAAAGAACTGAAAAAAGCTCAACCCCAGAACTACCAACCATCTTATCGCAGGTCAAAGATCAAGTTACAGGACCAAAGTATGTCCTCATAAATTTGAACACAAATGTAACGATTATTATTTGCATTAAATGGGTTTGTGACAATTCACTATTAAGCTACTGGACAAGCCACATAAAAATCTTTCAAGAAATAGCTGCAAAATAAGAGGGCTCATGCAAGTTGTGAAGAGACTTACTCTTCCTGCAAAGTATATTCTCCTTGTGTATTAAATGATTACCAAATTCTGATGATCATTACTGAACTCATTATTAGAGATGTAACGTCAGAGAAAAACAGCCAGATTGCTGAGATACAGGCTAAGAAATTCCCCAGAGTTCAAGTACAACTAGATTCTTTCTGATCTACTCTTGCATTCCACTACTCTCCATAAAGATACAACAGGTGCAGTGAACAGTAGCAGTTCTGCTAACTCAGCAACGTAACTCTAAAATATGTAGAAGCAGTAATAAAAAAATTTCTTACTTCGAACAATTTCTCTAGAAGTCTGAATAATGGTGCAACCTGAAAAAGTAAAGGACAAATCATCTTAACGATTTTTTGATTGCTCAGAGTATTATCAATCAGATCACAGAACAGCACTTAGGAAGATTTTCGAAGGGAAAAATGCAATCAATCATTCTCAGCAGGCAGTCAGGTTAAGGCTCCACAATCTGACATTCTGTAGGATTCTAATGCTAATAACTCAGATTTCAGGGGAAAAGTATCAAATTTGGGAGCCTATAAAATACCCTATCAACCATACCTAATAGAAATGTTGTCATTTTACTCTGGTGAAAACTCCAATGCCCTTTAAGGCTTACTTAAAAAAAAAAAATCCAGTTATAATAATGATGCAAAGCTTTGCAAGAGAATTTCTAAGTACAGTACAAGCTTGCATCCTTTTATATATTCTGAACTCAATCACTCCAATAGTGATCTGAAAATAAAATGGTAAAATTATCAATTTTCCTGGTAAAATCCATTTTCCTTTCAAAATAAAAAGAATTTAAAACCCCGTCATTATTGTTTGCTACCTTCTCTTTACATAACGATCTACTCAAATTCCATTTACATTCCTCCCCCCTCCACTTGCATCTCAGCATAGTTCAGAAGCAGGCATTCCCAGAAGCATACAAAAACAGGCTTCTATATAGCTTTCACTACAATGCTAGAGTGTTCAACAGTTTGGGTCAGAGACAAAAAAGAAAGTTATTATGCTTGCCTTGCACGCAAGAGGTCCTAGTTTGGTTCCCTATACACTGCCAGGAATGACCCTTGAACACTGTCAGGTGTACCCCTGAGACTGCCAAGTGTGACCCAACCCCCCTTATTCCCCCTCAACCACCCCAAAAAGAGAAACACGCAGATCTCCATAAAGAGACATCTTGTTGTCTCTCATCTAGAGATGATATAATTAGGGTTCTCTGTTCCAGCTTCACAGACAAATATGCCTGGTACAGAAACAGGACTAGGATAGAGCATGCAAGTTTTCGGTAGGTTTGGGGCTGGAGCGATAGCGTAGCGGGTGGGGCATTTGCCTTGCATGCAGCCAACATGATCCACACAGGTTCAATTCCCGGCACCCCATATGGTCCCCTGAGCACCGCCAGGAACAATTCCTGAGTGCATGAGCCAAGAGCAACCCCTGAGCATCGCCGGGTGTGACCCAAAAAGCAAAAAAAAAAAAAAAAAAAAAAAAAAAAAAAAAAGTTTTAGGTAGGTTTCACTGTAGTTAACATCATTATTTACAACTACAGGTAAACATGTAATGAGAGGAGGCCTTTAGGGTCACAGCTGGGGGTGGTAGGGCCGACTAATAGCTTTGTGCCCATGATGCAGTGCCTTGGTAAGCACCCTTAAAAAAATAATAATGCACTGACTGCACACAAAAATTCCAGCTGTAGCACAATATTATTTGGTAGGATTTAGTAAGTTACATAAATTTTTAGAAGGATCTGGGAACACTACTGCCATCCATTTATATAGCATTCCCAGAGTCAAAAAATAACATACAAAGTTAAGTCAAATTTCGGTAGCATGTGAAACCTGTACGTGAAAGTGCTTGTTAAAAATTTTTTTAATAATTTTAATAATTACATGTGCTGATAGACATTAACCAAACTTAGTGTGGTGATCAAATGCAACATATATACACATCAAATAATTATTTTGCATATCGAAAATTAATATATTAATATATTAATTATATTATATTTAATTCATTATATTTAATTTAATTATATTATATATTATATATAACATTATATTTAATTAATTATATTAATTATATATTAATTATAATTATATTAATTTATTAATTAATATATTAATATTATTATATATTATATATGATATATTTTATATATAATTATTATATATATAATATATATAATAATTATATTATATTATATATTATATTATATATATTTTTATATATATTATATATAATATATAAATATAAATATATATTATATATAATTATATTATATATAATAATTATATATAATATATAATAATTATATATTATATATTAATATTAATATATAATAAAATTAATATATTAATATATTAATCACTTTTCTATATTGATTGTAGTATAATTTTAAAAAGCCACTACTACCCCCTCAAATTTTCCAGATTAACCTTTTCTCTGGTTGTGACATTTTATGGGAGAAAAATGCAATTTTGTTATAGAAGAACTATGAAAATCAAGTTAAGCTTCCTATAGGTAATCATTTATAATTAATAAACTGTAAATAATAAATTGTATATAACTGCAAAAATATCAGACTGGCATTTTTTCTCAAAAGAAATTAACAAATATTTCTTACTTAATGTTAACACCTACCTATACAGTAGAGCCTTGCCCTTTTCATTCCCCATGGCAAAATACCCACTTCTGGGAGAAAAATCCATGGTATGAACAAGAGAAATAGTCTTCTTTTTCACAACTGGAAAGTTTGAAAATACTGTACAGGAAGGAAGGTGAACCTGGAAGGAGATATTAAGAGGCTTTAAACTAAAGTAACTGGGAACTCCTTTCTTAAATTTTAATCTTTGTGCTGGAATTAAACTGTTCATTTTGATTATAGTGCACACAAAACACAATTCTCTTATTGTAGCAAAGTGTTCCAAAATTTGATTTTCAATGCATTCTTGATTAAGACAGAGGGAAGAGATCTGAACACAACATTCCACAGAACTCAGGGTCTACACCAAGTTCAATGCTTGGGGACCATGCAATGGCGAGAACTAAACCAGGGCCTTCTGCATGCAGAGCATGCACTCTAGCCTTTGGGTTATCTCCCTGGCCCCATTTTCTTAATGTTGTTAATGCAGCGTAAGTTTTGCTAGTGCCTGTTAGACTCAAATGTTTGCTGAACAAATAAACTAAAGTGAAAAGTCAACAGTAATACCCATCAGTACCTAACTTAATGACTACAGTAAAGAATAGGAAAATTTGATCACAAGGAACACTTCAAACATTATGAGAATTCTGATTTTATATAACTGAAGACTAAACAAAGTAATATCAATATCATAATTTCCTTTCTTCATTTTGTTTTTTCAACTATGTCATCTACTCTTAGCTTTTTGCAATTGCTCCTCAAGATGGACAACCATGCAAACCGCTTAAGAGCCAAAAGTTCACCCGAAGCCAGGTCTAAGCATGAGGAGGAAATCACTTTCTACAAGACTATTCTGGAAAGCACGAGTCCAAGAACAAGACAAAATAGACAATACTCAAGGTGTGGATAAATAAAACCTAAGCATGGTAACAGTTATCCTAAGTAGACTGGAATTTTAACTACTCCCATTTCAAAAAATGTTTCGCTCTTGCAAGAAATTTTATGTTTAAACCCACAGTTACCATTCAACTATGTATGTCTCGATTACCTGTCATCATCCATAATTTCAGATGAGATTTTATATAAATGTTTACAAACTTAATTTGGTCTACTCCCTTTTCAGAAAACAAAAACAAACAAAAAAAACCAGTGACACCCCACCCCAATGTACTGTATTTCACTGACCACACACTGAATAGTAGGAGTCTTCCTAAGAAATCAACAAGTTTAGTGATTTATACAAAGATTTGTCCATAGTTTTATGCCAGCAGTTTGAATTGCAATCTCGTCACATAATTTTCAAGTTCAATCTATTTTCAAAACCTAAGAATCACCTCCACTCATTCGTTACTCATTAAGGAGCCCTAAAAAAAAGTCGATGAAAGACAACCACAAAGAAATTAAGTGTCTGACTTAAACATATTTCTTTATGCATATGCTGAAAAACTGAAAACAAAGACTGCTTTAGAAATGTTAAGATCAGACAACACAGCTTTCCCAAAAGAACTGACAAACACTAATTTAGTGGCTATTGTATCTCATTTCTACAATAACCTCAAGAAGCTATAATACAAATAATTCTACATCAAAAAGTAATACAACACTCATTATATTATTTTTCAACTTAGATTTAAAAACTATCAAGGATAAAAGAAAGGGCAAGGCACTGTTACCAATCTGACTGCTTCTTTCATCTTGTCCGAAGCAATTGCCAAGATTTCTGTAGTAGGATTAAAGGTCAGAGACGTAACACCTGTTACCAAGTTCATTATAGCTTTTATTGGCTTTGGGTTTGTTTCTTTGAGACAAGATTCTTGATTATAGACATTTACCACTCCACAATTAGAACTGCAAAGAGAAAAAAGTAGTACAAGAGATTAAAAGCAAGAAAAAAACTTTCACAAGATAAGTGAATACATAGTCACTCCCACCAATTAATGAGTAACTGTAGTATCATGTTATATTACAAAGGAACCTGTGGGGCTGGAGAGTTAGTATAGCCCAAAATGCCACCAGGGATGGTCTGAAAAGTAAAAGAACTCCAAGGAAGCAGTGGCTGCAGAGCTAATCCCAGGATAAAACCCAAACATGTTTTACAGTTCTACCTCATGTTAATAACTCTAAGGTTTTTTTGTTTTGGAGACCGTAAGTTGTGGTATTCCCCACCAAACCCCTATCTCGGTACTTGGGGATCTGCTCCTTGTGGTGTTCCATGGACCATGCAGTACAGGGTATCCCGCACCTGCCCACCCCGTTATCTCTCCAGCCTTCCCTCTTGTTACTTCCAGCTATCTTTCAACTGCAAGTAGAAACTAGAAAAATCCAAGAAAACACTGAATCACTGTTACTCATTCCTTCAATATTAATTGTCTATTTCATACCAAAGATGCAAAGGTGAACAAAGACATCAATAAGTGCCAGCCTTGGCATTTGTACTCAATCTAGCATTCCAATGTGTGAATAATGAAAGCCAAATTTCCTCTATTGCTTCTTTTTTAATTCTATTATATTGTGAGAAATTCAAAATTAGTGCCAAACAATCGCCGTGACAGAAATCTTAAGTTTTGAAACTACATTCGGCTGGGAATACTTGTAGTTCACAGTTAAGTGATTATTCACTCTAACGTCACTGAAATGTTAACCAGCAGTGAATATATACCCAAATGCATATAAAGAGTAATCTTCAGAGGTACCCTCTCGGAGAGCCTGGCAAGCTACCGAGAGTATTCGATATGCCAGACACAGTAACAACAAAGTCTCCAATGGAGACGTTACTGGGCCCGCTCGAGCAAATCGACGATCAACGGGAGGGCCTTTACCTTTACTTCAGAGGTACAGGAGGTAACGCATTTGCCTCGCATGTGTTTGGCCCCAGCTCTATACAGGACACTGTATATGAGGAACCAAGCACTACTAGGGGGTCATTCCTGAGCAGAGAGCCAGGAATAGGTCCTGAGTGCTGCCAGGTATAGCCCCAAAATAGGAAAAACAAAACAGCAAACATTTAAAAAGTCAATCTCGGAGCTGGAGTGATAGTACAGTGGGTAGGGCGTTTGCCTTGCACGCGGCCAACCCAGGTTCAATTCCCAGCATCACATATGGTCCCCTGAGCACCGCCAGGATTTAATTCCTGAGTGCAGAGCCAGGAGTGACCCTGTGCATTGCCGGGTGTGACCCCCCCCACCCCAAAAAAGTAAATCTCAATGATCTTAGCATTGTCATTATTATTCAGATTCATGATTAGACCATGATTAATAAACAACAAGTCCTTGTAACCCCATACTTAACTTGCAAATGCATTGTAACCTGAAATGGTGACAAGTATCCCATTAAGTGTACTCTCATTCCTACTACTCAAACATACTCTTTTAATTACTTAAGATGGCCTATAAGGATCCAAAAATAATTTATGTAATACAAGACCTATTCAGCTCACATGAAAAGATTATACAGTTGAAAGATTATATAGTGGAAATTTTAGCTAACACAAATAGTATGTTAGAATTAAATATTTACTGCTTTAGTATATTTTTAATTTATTCCCACATACTTCTCCATTTGACTCAAAGAACCCTTTAACAAGAGCTAAAAATGACTGGAAGGGAGGAGTTCAGTCAGTCGGCTACAGGGCTCGACCACCAAAAACCATCTTCCTGATATGCCTATAACATCTGAAATTTCTCTAACAATCATTGACATTTATTTATGAGTTTAATAAGAGAAATCCAGTATATCCTTTGAACAAGCATTATCAGAATCCAATAAACCAAAGGGTACTTCAAATCAAAGTAGATTCTTTCCGTTGTGGGCCTTTCAAAGAGTACAAAGCGACTAGGAAAAAAAAAAAAAAGGCCAAAGCCAAAAAAATTATTAACTTCACAAATTTGTGGGAATTAATTTTTATTCTTGCTCCAGAGAGAGGCAAACTAGTTATATTTAAAATTCCTGAAAATTAGGGGCTGGAGAAAGAGTACAGCAATTGGGAGCTTGCCTTGCATGCAGATGACCATTCCAAATGGGTCCCCAACCACCACCAGGAGTAATTCCTGAGAGTCAGGAGTAAGCCCTGAGCATCACCAGGCATGGCCCCAAAACAAAAGAAAACAAAACAAAACACATTTCCTAAAAATTAATCACTGTAGAAGAACAAAGCTATCCCCAGAAAACCTGCTAATCACAAATTGCTGCCACAGTTGTGAGACACATGTTATACTTGGTATCACAGCCAAATTCCACAGCAAATTCTACCTTTTCATTCTTCCGGATCCCAAGATGATGGGGACCAGAAGCCTCAGTAGGTGCTATTCACCTAAGGGACCTCTCTGAGAAAGAATTCAGATATGAAGTCATGAAGATGTTCAATGAATTCAATGAAACAGTCAGATAGCCAGTAAATTGAAAGAGGACATGAAAGAAACAATGGATCGCACAATCGAGAACATACATAAAGAAATAAGAGAGCTCCTCTCTGGAAAGAAAGATGGTGGCCGCACGAGAGCCTTGTGGACAGCAGGTTTGAGCCGGGCTCGGCGGGAGCGGCGGGGACCTCATGGGAAGGGGGGCTTTGTGGGCCGTCCCCCACGCCCCACCGAGGTCGCCAGCTGCCCCCCACGAGCGGCTCTCCGGCACGGCCACGGCCCCGGAGGCACAAGGACTTAGCACAGAGAACCAGCCGCTTGGAGCAGAAAAGCAAATGGACTATGTGTTAAACCGTGCCACCAAGCCTGCCCGGAGGGGAAAGGGCGTTGACCGGCCCGCCAGCTCCTCTCTGGAAAGAAAGATGGCGGCCGCACGGGAGCCTTGTGGACAGCAGGTTTGAGCCGGGCTCCGCGGGAGCGGCGGGGACCTCATGGGAAGGGGGGCTTTGTGGGCCGTCCCCCACGCCCCACCGAGGTCGCCAGCTGCCCCCCACGAGCGGCTCTCCGGCACGGCCACGGCCCCGGAGGCACAAGGACTTAGCACAGAGAACCAGCCGCTTGGAGCAGAAAAGCAAATGGACTATGTGTTAAACCGTGCCACCAAGCCTGCCCGGAGGGGAAGGGCGTTGACCGGCCCGCCAGCTCCTCTCTGGAAAGAAAGATGGCGGCCGCACGGGAGCCTTGTGGACAGCAGGTTTGAGCCGGGCTCGGCGGGAGCGGCGGGGACCTCATGGGAAGGGGGGCTTTGTGGGCCGTCCCCCACGCCCCACCGAGGTCGCCAGCTGCCCCCCACGAGCGGCTCTCCGGCACGGCCACGGCCCCAGAGGCACAAGGACTTAGCACAGAGAACCAGCCGCTTGGAGCAGAAAAGCAAATGGACTATGTGTTAAACCGCGCCACCAAGCCTGCCCGGAGGGGAAAGGGCGTTGACCGGCCCGCCAGCTCCTCTCTGGAAAGAAAGATGGCGGCCGCACGGGAGCCTTGTGGACAGCAGGTTTGAGCCGGGCTCCGCGGGAGCGGCGGGGACCTCATGGGAAGGGGGGCTTTGTGGGCCGTCCCCCACGCCCCACCGAGGTCGCCAGCTGCCCCCCACGAGCGGCTCTCCGGCACGGCCACGGCCCCAGAGGCACAAGGACTTAGCACAGAGAACCAGCCGCTTGGAGCAGAAAAGCAAATGGACTATGTGTTAAACCGCGCCACCAAGCCTGCCCGGAGGGGAAAGGGCGTTGACCAGCCCGCCCGCTCCTCTCTGGAAAGAAAGATGGCGGCCGCACGGGAGCCTTGTGGACAGCAGGTTTGAGCCGGGCTCGGTGGGAGCGGCAGGAACCTCATGGGAAGGGGGGCTTTGTGGGCCATCCCCCACGCCCCACCGAGGTCGCCAGCTGCCCCCCACGAGCGGCTCTCCGACACGGCCACGACTCCAGGGCATAGAAACCAATCTCTTAATATCTAACTTTTAATAGAAATTCTTCCAGGGTCAGTAAGTAAAATAGCAGAAATTCAAAACCGCGCGGCCGCGATAGCAGCCGCGCGACATCATTTTATTCTTAAACCAAGTTGTAGAAAGCAAATCATTTCACAACGCTGTTTCAGCATATCTGATTGTGGGGGGTGGGTCGTAAACTCTAAACAATAATTGTGCATCTTCTATCGAAACAATCTATCTAGTCAAAGTAGATTATTAACTAGAACTCATCTGCCTCACAAGAATTGGGAGGGGTGGGAGGTGGGGGTCTATTGGGGTTCGGGGTTAAAAATAAGTATTGGTAAAGGGAAATGTGTTTGATATTTACATGACTGAGACCTAAACCCGAAAGCTCTGTAACTTTTCCCACAGTGATTCAATAAATAAATAAATTAAAAAAAAAAAAAATAAGAGCAGAAATTGGAAAGCTACCCAAGGTGATGGGGAGAGACATTCAGATGCAGCTGCCGCAATTTTAACCTCGAAGAAATGAACAATGTGATAGAAGAGTGGGAAGTGTGCCATATTTCACAATAAGACCCATCTGACTTACCATTCATGGAAAAGTTAACTGAATTTTCTTTATGGATCAACTGTATTTTGTCATAAAAATCCACTCAGGAAGTTTTGAAAAGTGCTAACACAACACTTAGCAGGTCTGACAGCTTACAATCATATTTTAAGTATCCAATGTCTCCTCCTACCCATCTTGAGACTAAAGTAGGAGAATAAAGCCATCTTTTTTCCAAGGGCACAAATCATTTTTGTATGCTTTTTATTTTTTGTGATAAAACAGTAATATGTCTAGATAAAATGTTGTTTTTTTTTTTTTTTGCTTTTTGGGTCACCACCCAGCAATGCTCAGGGGTTAGTCCTGGCTCTGCGCTCAGGAATTACTCCTGGTGGTGCTCGAGGGACCATATGGGATGCCAGGGATCGAACCCGGGTCAGCCGCGTGCAAGGCAAACACACTACCCACCATGCTATCGCTCCGGCCCCAAATTTTCAAAAATACGATCAAACAGTATTTTTATGCAACATGTTTTGATATGTACCTAGCCAAGAGGGGAAAAATGCATCAAATAAGCCAGTACTTTTGCTTAAAACCAAATTCTTTGGGTTTTACTTTTAATAAATTGGAAATAAAAAATTTATATACTCTGGCTATCACACAGATGTTTGTTAGGATAAAGTACATAGTAAAGTATCTTAAGAACTGATAAATACTATGTTAAAATAAGTGTAAAAATGTTACACTATCATAATAAGGAATATTCTAGGAGATTCATGGCTACTTAAAAAAAAAACTGTTGGATATTAAAATAAAGAATGTGTGGGGTGGCAAGGTTTAGCCATCTTCTATGCCCTGCCCTCTATAAAATCACTTTTTATTTTTTATGGGAAGCCGTAACCAGTGGTGTTTTAGGGAACCATGCAGGGCTAGGGACAAGGACTTTGAATTATCTCCACTGTCCTAAAAATGAGTTTTAAACCCAAAGTTTAACTAAATCTGCTTCCTTATCAATGAGAAAGCAAAAATAGTAATAGGAAATAGGAAAATAATGTGATCAAATGAGTATTTCAAAAGAAAAAAACACAAGGACATAAGGTAATTCAGTATTTGCTGAAGAGCAGGCATTATCATTAAATACTACATTAAGTCAGATGTAGAATCAGAACTGTGCAGGGCCAGATAAATAGTACAGGGGTTAAGTTGTTTCACATGTAGCGACACAGCTCAATCCCCAGCCCTGATATAGCACCCCAGAGCACTGGCAGGTATGGTCCCTCAAAATTAAAAAATAAAAATAAACATATATTTTTTTAAAAGTCTGGTTTGGGGGCCAAAGAGACCATATGGAACTCAATGAAGTTAAGGTACTTGCCTTGCATCCAGCCTTGTCTGAATTCTGAGCACTACACATGGTCCCCTGAGCACCACCAAGGAGCACTCCTAAGTTGAGAGTCAGGAATAGCTCCTGAACACCACAGGAGTGGCCCAAAAACTCCAATCCCCCTCTCCCAACGATAGAAGTATACCAACTTTATTACTGAATTGTTTATAAACAGAACTATTCAAGCACCATTCAATATCATCAACTTTTTGGAACTTTCTTATTTTATTAGCACAATGCAATTACAAGTTTTACAAGCCTCTCTTTACTTACCCACAAGCAACGTACTGTCCATTCCTCGATGTAGCAATGCTCAATCCATATAGACTGCCTTCATCAACAAATCTGTTAAGGCACTTTCTGGAGTTCACATCCCAAACATAAACTTCACCATCCCCTGAAGGAAAGTCCAAAAGGGTTTTGGTTAATTTTGGTTGTTTTTTTTTTTTTGGGGGGGGGGGGTAGGGGCGGGCGGGGGGCTTTTGGGGTCACACCTGGTGATGCTCAGGGGTTACTCCTAGCTCTGCACTCTGAAATCACTCCTGGTAGTGCTCGGGGGACCAAATCAAATGGGATGCAGGGGATGGAACCCAGGTCAGCCATGTACAAGGCAAACATCCAACCCGCTGTACTATCACTTCAGCTTGGTTTGGTTAATCACAACATGACCATCCTGTTATTCGTCGATTGCCTCAAGCAGGCCCCAGTGACGTCTCCTTCATCCTAGCCCTGAGATTATATTCAAGGCTCTTTAGGAGAATGAGACCCATCATTGTTACTGGTATTTGGCATATTGGGTACGCCACGGGGAGTTTGCCAGACTTGGTTTGGTTAATTTTGTTTTAAACTTCAAAGGCAAATGAACTAACCATTCTAAGTCTAGTTTTACTAGCACAAGGTACTACCAATAAAGATCTACTATAAATACTCTATATTTATATTAGATCTAAAAAAATTGATCTAAAACATTTCTTACATAACTAGTCCTTAATAAACAGTAATTTTACAATAAGAATGGCTTGGGTTGAATTCTCAGGAAAACTTCCACTTCATGGAGATAAACCACAGGAGCAAAACTATGAAAATGCAGGCTGGAGAAATAGTCTGGGAGGGAAGGCACTTGCCGTGCATGCAGACAATGCTGACTGGATGCTCAGCATTGCATTATGATTCGCCCCCACCCCAACACCATCATGAGTGACCCTGAGCAGAGCATAGCCACGAACACAGCAAGTGTAGTAAAGAAAAGTAATTTTAAAAACCAAAACAAAATACTTCCTTAGCACTGGTCTCCCAACAACTATTAACAAATACCACTGTCTGTAGCACTGTCTTCCTGTTGTTCTGCTCGAGCGTGCCCAGTAACATCTCCATTGTGAGACTTCTTGTTACTGTGTGTGGCATATCGAATACGTCATGAGGAGCTTGCCAGGCTTTTGCCATGCGGGTGAGATACTCTCGGTAGCTTGCCGGGCTCTCTGAGAGGAGCGGAGGAATCGAACGCGAGTTGGCCAGGCTGGCTACATGCAAGGCAAATGCCCTACCGCTGTGCTATCGCTCCAGCCCAGAGTTCCTAATATAATATACGCTTAAATGATGATCAGAAAAGGAGTAAGTCAAGAATGAACTGAACCCAAACAGTTCACAATATAAATGCAGGGCAGGCGATGTGGTTCAATGGTAGAGTGCTTTGCATGGGTTTGCCTAGATTCAATCCCCACCACAGCACCAGACGGTCCCCAAGTACCTCTAGAAGTGAATTCCAAGGACAGAATCAGAATCAGAGAGTAGCCCTCAGCAATGTCAGGTGTGGTCCCAGAACAAACAGAAAGACATTGTACAATTTATCTATCACCTACTAATTTAAATATAAGAAATGTATCACGCTAAGTGAAAGGAGTGAGAGAGGGACAGAATGACTGCACTCATTTGGAGAATATAAAATAACATAATATGAAACCAACATCCAACGACAGTAGACCCAAGGGCCAGGAATACTGTCCCATAGTTGGAAGCCTGTCTTGATGCAAGCTGTTACAACTTAAGAGACAGGACCCCCACGGGGAAGGACAAGCTGAACCGACCTGAGGACTTAGTCTGGGATTTACGGTAAAAGCCTTGCTTGCTCTCAGAGCCTAGAGAACTAAGTGTTGGGATCTTTGTCACTTACTGTATTTATCCAAACAACTGCAAGTATTATACAACTAGAGGGAAAGATAAAAGCAATGATAGACAGAATGTCTCCTTGAGTTAATCTCCCCAAGAGAATTGCATCTGCCAAATGTTTATCTATGTAAATGATCAATCACACCTATATCCTTACCTCAACCCCCCTCATTTATTCTGTAAGTGTGCTACCAGCTCTGCATTAAATGGGCCATTTTCACCATCAGGCTGTGGTCCCCCATTTCCCTGTCTCTCTGTCTGGGGTGGCCTGAGGAGTTGGGGAGGCAGGTGAGGGGCATCCGTGCAGCAGCCCCAATTTACTTTGTGAAATCACACAAATGGGCATCTAATTGCCAAAATCATCCTTATTTTTTCCTGTCATCTACAACATGTGAAACTAATCACCATCCTCCCCATACCCATTACAATTTCTGAAAAAATTCTTTGCCTGTAGAAAGGTATCAACCCCCGTCTAAACAGCTCTGAAGTTCATCTTCCTTTATTCTTATTTCTCCAATGAGAATTCAATGAATGTCACTGTTTCAAAATTTTGACAAAATTCCCCAAGCTGGAGTAGAAGTCGAGGTTAGACAGTAGCAAATTAAAAAACATAACAAAAAGTTTAGACAGTTAGGTTAGTCTGAAAAGAAAAAAAAAATCAAGATAGTAGAACAGGTAAGGTGCCTGTCTCACGGCTTGATCCCCAGCACCCCTATACAATCCTGAGCTCTGAGAGGAATGAGTCCTGAGCTCAGAGTCAGGAGCAGGAGTTAAGCACCAAGCACAACCAGGTGTGACCCCCAAAACCAAAATTAAATTTAAAAAGAAAAATTAACATATTAGCAAAGGCTCCTTGCTAACATACAATATTTATGCTAATAAGCTATGCAAAGATTTTAGAACACTACTCACAGGAACATTACTCAAACATCATCCACCAAACAATGGCAGTCATTCTAAAATTATGAAGGCCCCAAGATCCCTCAGGAATGGAAGGAGAGTCAAAGAGCAAATGGGCTGTCCAAAAGGCAGAAGTGCAGCACAGCGTAAGACAGAGCTCATCAGGGACGAGGAAGGTTGGTCAAAAATGCAAAACAGCCCTCCATTCCCACGTGAAGCCCAGTGGGGAGACATCAGTACAGCTCCGCGGGACCGCCCACCAATCCATCGGTCCCTCCCCTCCAGGTGGGTAGGGGGCGTCCAGCCTGGAAGCGCTCCTGCCCCCCAGCCGCGCCTCCATTCCCACCTCAATCCCCGCCCAGCGGGGAGACTGTCCACCACCCTTCCTCCATTCCAGGATCCTGGGTGGGAGTGGCCTGGGATGGACTAGGGGCGTGGCCACCAGGAAGGGGCGTGGCCTCCCAAAGTGGGCGTGGCCTTTTCCTCAGTTATATCGGTCACATCAAGCACTCAGGACTCTCATCACACAATTTGTCGCCTAATACCAACCAAATATTTCCCACCTCTTCTACTACAATCCAACAACATCCCACTCGCCTACTCCATTTCCAACAAAGACCTGTTTGAAAATAGCTGTATAAGCCCAGTACCAAATAGCACCTCCTCAAAAAGTTCCATTCAATGTCGGTTATAAAACAAAGAATAACTCCTGATTGAGAAGAAGGTCAAACTCAGAAACGTAGAAGGGTGCCTACCATCGACCAACCTTATCCAAAATCCTTTCCCACCATAAGAGGGAACAGTATGATCTGCGCCAGACGGGAACCGAGGCCCATTTTTCGGCAACAAAACTGAACGGCTCCTGGCAGTCTCTCCTCATTCAACCAGGTACAGCCTGCCCCCACGGCTTGGGACTCTCCCTGGGCATGCGCAGCTAGCTCGATCCCCTAGAATAGCCGGTTTTCTCCCTTGACCTGAACGGGACGGAAACTGAGGCAACATCCCATCTCGCAGCAACAAAGCTGAACGGATCCGGGAACTCTCTCCTCACTCAACCAGAATAGTAACAGTGAACGTGAAGGACTAAACCACACTGGTCACAATGGTAAAGCAACGGAAAAGCCTACCAAACTTTCTTATTGAAGAGGCTAGCCCAGAAGACACCAACAGTATTGTAGTGTTAGACAACCTCTCTGACAAGGAATTCAGAAGGGAGCTACTTAGGATGCTCAGGGAACTAAAAGAAACAATGGAAAGCAATGCCAATAAAAGACAAGAGGATTTGAACGCAGAAATGAGGAAAATGCAATCGGAAATGTCGGACCTGAAAAACCTGGTAGGCGAATTGAAAAACTCAGTGGAAGGCCTCAGCAGCAGAGTAACAGCTGCTGAGAACAGAATCAGTGAGATCGAAGATGAAGTTCAGAGACTCACCAGAAAAGAGCAGAAAATGGAAAAGAGACTCACAGTTCGGGAACAGATGGCAAGAGAAGACCGCGATGAAGCCAAGAGGGGTAACATAAGAATTATTGGAGTCCCAGAGGGACAGGAAGAAAACCTTGATGAAGAAGAAACTGTCAAAGACATCATTGCTACATTTCCAGAGCTGAAGAAAACTTGTGACCACATTCAGGAGGCCCGAAGGGTACCAGCTAGAAGAAATCTGAACAAAAATACCCCAAGACACATCCTGATCAAAATGACCAAAACTTTAGACAGACAAAATTCTGAAAGCAGCAAGATCCAAGAAAGAAATCTCTTACAAAGGAGCATCCTTAAAATTCACAGCTGATTTTTCTGATGAAACCCTTATGGCCCGAAAACAGTGGTGGGACATACTGAAAAAACTCAATGAAATAAATGCCTCTCCAAAAATACTTTACCCAGCGAGACTCTCATTCATAATAGAAGGAACAACACATAGTTTCACAGACAAACAACAGCTCAGGAACTTCATTGACTCAAGACCATGGTTACAAGTACAACTAAATGGGCTACTTTAAGACAGGACAGGCCCCTCAAATACAACTAATTTCAACAGAACAATGGGTCAAAATCCCATAACAATAATCTCTCTCAATGTCAATGGGCTAAACGCACCAATTAAAAGACAGAGTGGCAGGATGGATTAGAAAAGTGAACCCAACATTCTGCTGCCTGCAAGAAACACACCTCAATAGTCAAAGCAAACACAGACTCAGAGTCAAAGGCTGGAAAAAAATCCTACAGGCAAACAGCTCCCATAAAAAAGCTGGGGTAGCCATCTTAATATCACACCACATCGATTTCAGAGTGAAGAAGGTCATAAGAGACAGTGAAGGCCATTTCTTATTGATCAAAGGATCTGTACAACAGAAGAACTTACAATAATAAATGTATATGCACCTAATGAGAGACCAGCAAAGTACTTAAAACAACTACTCATAGATTTGGAAAAAGAAATCAACAGCAACACAATACTAGTGGGAGACTTCAACACCGCTTTGTCACCTCTTGATAGATCAACCAGACTCAAGCTTAGCAAGGACATACTTCATCTGAGGGAAACAATGGAAGAAAGGGACTTAGTAGATATATACAGGACACTTCATCCTCAAAAGGTTGAATACACATTCTTCTCAAGCATACATGGAACATTCTCCAAGATAGACCACATGCTGAGCAACAAAACATACCTCCATAAAATTAAGAAGATAGAGATTGTATCAACAATCTTCTCAGACCACAATGCACTGAAATTAGAAGTAAATCACACACAAAAACAGAAAACTAAATCAAGCACCTGGAAATTAAACAGTGCACTATTATACAACGAGTGGCTTAGAAAGGAAATCAAAGAGGAAATCAAAAGATTCCTAGAAACAAATGAAAATGAAGACACGAGTTACCAAAACTTATGGGACACAGCAAAAGCTGTCTTAAGAGGGAAATTTATAGCTCTACAAGCATTCCTCAGAAAGGAGGAGCGAGCCCACATAAATAAACTAACCTCTAAGAGCTTGGAGAAGGACCAACAAAAGGAGCACAACCCGAACAGGAGGAAGGAAATAATAAAACTCAGAGCAGAGATTAACGAGATGGAAACTCAAAAAACAATCCAAAAGATCAATGAAACCAAGAGCTGGTTCTTTGAGAAAATTAACAAGATCGATAAGCCTCTAGCAAAACTCACAAAGAAGGGGAGAGAGAAAACCCTAATAAACCGAATCAGAAATGAAAAGGGGGTCATAACAACAGAAACTACAGAAATTCAAAGGATCCTCAGGGAGTACTTTGAGAAGCTTTATGCCACGGAACATCAAAACCTCGAGGTAAAAAAGGTAAAGGCCCTCCCGTTGATCGTCGATTTGCTCGAGCGGGCCCAGTAACGTCTCCATTGGAGATTTTGTTGTTACTGTGTCTGGCATATCGAATACTCTCGGTAGCTTGCCGGGCTCTCCGAGAGGGGTGGAGGAATCGAACTTGGGTCGGCCATGTTGGCCGCGTGTAAGGCGAACGCCCTACCCGCTGTGCTATCGCTCCACCCAAAACCTCGAGGAAATGGATAAATTCCTAGACTCCTACAGACTCCCAAGGCTGAACCCAGAAGACCTGGAATACCTGAACAGACCTATCACCACCAAGGAAATTGAAATGGTAATAAAAAGTCTCCCCAAGCACAAAAGCCCTGGCCCAGATGGATTCACTAGTGAATTCTTCCAAATCTTTAAAGAAGACTTACTCCCAATCCTCTTTAAGCTTTTCCACGAAATTGAAATATCAAAAACACTTCTGAACAGTTTCTACGAAGCGAGTATCACACTGATACCAAAAGCAGACAGAGATACCACAAAGAAAGAGAATCACAGGCCGATATCCCTGAAGAACACAGATGCAAAGATCCTCAACAAACTACTAGCAAATAGAATCCAACTACTCATCAAAAAGATCATACACCATGACCAAGTAGGATTCATCCCAGGGATGCAAGGATGGTTTAACATTCGGAAATCAATCAATATAATCCTTCATATCAACAAAAGAAAAGATAAAAAGCATATTATCATATCAATAGATGCAGAGAAAGCATTTGACAAGATCCAGCACCCCTTTATGATGAAAACCCTAGCCAAAATGGGTATAGAGGGGACTTTCCTCAACATAGTTAAAGCCATCTACCACAAGCCTACAGCAAGCATCATCCTCAATGGGGAAAAACTGAGAGCCTTCCCCTAAGATCAGGGATGAGATAAGGATGCCCACTCTCTCCACTGCTGTTCAATATAGTACTGGAAGTACTTACAATAGCAATTAGGCAAGAAAAAGATATTAAGGGCATTCAGGTAGGAAAGGAAGAAATCAAGCTCTCACTATTCGCAGATGATATGATACTATACTTAGAGAACCCAATAACCTCCACCAAAAAACTCTTAGAAACAATAGACTTGTATAGTAAAGTTTCAGGCTATAAAATCAATACCCAAAAGTCCATGGCTTTCCTATACGCAAACAGTGAGAGAAAGGGAAGCTACATGAAAAAAACAATCCCGTTCACAATTGTGCCCCAGAAAATCAAGTACCTAGGAATCAGCTTAACTAAGGAAGTAAAGGACCTGTACAAAGAAAACTACAAAACGCTACTTCAGGAAATAAAAGAGGACATGAGGAAATGGAAAGATATCCCCTGCTCATGGGTCAGGAGACTTAACATTGTCAAAATGGCAATACTACCGAAAGCATTGTATAAATTCAATGCAACCCCTATAAGGATACCCAAGACATTCTTCAAAGAAATGGAGCAAACACTCCTGAAATTTATATGGAACAATAAGCCCCCACGAATAGCTAAAGCAATTCTTGGGAAAAAGAAAATGGGAGGAATCAACCTCCCTAACGTCAAACTCTACTACAAAGCAGTAATAATTAAAACAGCATGGTACTGGAACAAAGGCAGAACTGCAGACCAATGGAACAGGGTTAAATAGAATGACATCTCCCCTCAATCATATGATCATCTAATCTTTGATAAAGGTGCAAGAAATGTGAAGTGGAGTAAGGAAAGCCTCTTTAACAAATTGTGCTGGCATCACTGGACGGCTACATGCAAAAAAATGGGCTCAGAACTCTGCCTAACACCATGTACAAAAGTAAGATCAAAATGGATTAAAGACCTCAACATCAGACCAGACACCATAAGGTACATTGAAGACAAAGTTGGCAAAACCCTCCATGACATTGAGGCTAATGGTATTTTCAAAGATGCCACGCCACTGGCCGAGCAAGTGAAAACAGAGATAGATAAATGGGACTATCTTAAACTAAGAAGCTTCTGCACCTCCAAAGAAACAGTGACCAAAATACAAAGACAGTCTACAGAATGGGAAAGGATATTCACCGAATACACATCTGACAAGGGGTTGATATCCAGGATATACAGAATACTGGTTAAACTCCACAAGAAGAAAACATCCAACCCCATCCAAAAATGGGGCAATGAAATGAACAGAAACTTTCTCAAAGAAGAAATCCGAATGGCAAAAAAGCACATGAGAAAATGCTCTACACCATTAATCATCAGGGAGATGCAGATCAAAACCACAATGAGATATACCATCTCACACCTCAGAGACTGGCCCACATTCAAAAGAACAAAAGCAACCAATGCTGACGCGGATGTGGCGAGAAAGGGACACTCCTTCACTGTTGGTGGGAATGGCGACTAATTCAGCCCTTTTGGAAAACAGTACGGACGTTTCTCAAAAAATTAGAAATTGAGCTCCCATTTGACCCAGCGATACCACTCCTGGGAATATATCCCAGAGAGGCAAAAATGTGTAGTCAAAGAGACATCTGCACTTGTTTGTTCATTGCAGCACTCTTTACAATAGCCAGAAACTGGAAGAAATCTGAGTGCCCAAGAACAGATGACTGGTTAAAGAAACTTTGGTACATCTACACAATGGAGTACTATGTAGCTCTTAGAAAAGATGAAGTCATGAAATTTACATACAAGTGGTACAATATGGAAAGTATCATGCTAAGCGAAATGAGTCAGAAAGAGAGGGATAGACCTAGAAAGATTGCATTCATCTGGGGGATATAAAGTAACAAAATAGGAGATTAATACTCAAGAATAGCTGAGATCAACACCAGGAGGATTACTCCATAGCTTAGAGGCCAGCCGGGTATTCTAGGGGAAAGGGCAGTTCAGATAGAGAAGGGAGCACCAAATAAAGTGTGTTTGGAGGATCCTCCCAGGAGGGGAGATGCATGTTGAAAGTAGACTATGGACTGAACATGTTTGCCACTCAATGCCTCTTTTGCAGACCACAAGACCCAAAAGGAGAGAGAACAAAAGGGAATGCCCTGCCACAGAGGCGGGGGGGGGGGGGGGGGGGGGGGTTATCCATGGTGGTGGAAAATGGGCACTGATGGAGGGATGGGTATTTGATCATTGTATGACCGAAACCCAAGCACAAAGATTTGTAAATCTACAACTGTACCCCGTGGTGCTAAAACAGTGAGGAGATCTGAATTGTCTTCCATCAACAATCAAGAAAATTCACATTACCTACTCCAGTACCAAACAAAGAGAAAGAAAAAAATTAAAGGGGGATCATGAAAAGAAACTAAAACTAGCACCTTTTAAGAGAGAAAATGAAAATTTTAAGACTGGGTCACCTTACAATAAACATTTTCAGGGCTGGAGATATAGAGAACAATGCCAATGCATGTGTGAGGCCCTGGATTCAACCATGAAGCAAAAAAAACAAATGAATATGCACTTTTCCCCCAGCTTTCCCCAAAATACATTAAAGGCCCTTCAGTACCAACAGCAAAAATGACAAAAATGAACTCTACAAATAAAATTTATTTTTTACTTAAAAAAAAAAATCAAACAGTTATCATCCACATCTAAAGCATCAAAAACTTTTTATCACCATGTCATTAACTTACCAGAAGATGCATATATTTTCTTACTATCTGAAGAAAATGTGGATGCTGCAACCCTCCCGTTGATTTTCATGCTACCAATCAATTCTTTAGTCTGGAAGAAAAGTGTTATTTATCAAATTCATAAGGAGGTAAATGAACAAATCAAACTGTGTGGAATGACTTTCTAAAAAATTCGAGCTCTTATTTGTTGTTCCTGTATTTGCTTTCCCCAATATTCCAAGGTGTCACCCAACTGCCCACAGCTTCTGCCCAAGTTCTGCTACGCTTCTCTACCTGAGATGCAGACTGAAGGACCAGAAACTATGGCTCAAGACATGAATATCTTATCCTCAAAGAACAAGCCAACCACTAAGAATGAGTTATACCTTCATTGACAGCAAATGCAAATATCCCGCAACACCATTTATGAGCAAGAAGGTCCCATCTGGGGCAACTTCGAAACTCCTTATTATCTTCTCTTTCAAACCTAAGAAAGGAGATCAATCAATGACATAAAATAAGTATTTTTTCAAAAAATTTTTTAAAAATCAACAATTAAGGGTTTCTGATCCCCCGAGTTATTGAAATGCATTCAAATTAAACAAAACCGACGTTAGACTCAACCAGCATGACCACATGCATGACTGAATAAGCACCCAGATACAAAGTGCTTAGCCAATTTCTCTTTTACTCCGAAATTACCAATGTAACTGCAGGTGAGAGATTCATTTCATCCCTACTGCGTGGGACCTGTGCAAACACAGCGAGTGTGCCTACAACAGAGACAAAGTGCCAAAGGACTCCTTCCTGACACAGTCAACCCCCTCTCCCTGTCTGCAGGTGGGTCAATGTCTTTAACTTTAGCCTTAAGTAAATTTAATGTTTGGAGACAACTTAGGAGCACTCAGGGGTCACATACTCTTGGTTGTGGAGCACACTGGTGGTGCTGGAGTCCTACCCAGAAATGCAATGAAGAGTAACAAGCGATGTGGGGCAATGCCCAGGATGAAAATCTCAGGTTCAAGCAAGCATGTCTGGGGCTCTCCCACTGAACTACATCCTTGGACATTAGCGGTAAACAATGACAGAAGACAGGACGGTACTCAGAGGCATACCATGACCAAAATAAATACGTCTAACTCATAGTTACTATTATAATCAATATCATTAATACTTGGCTATTCTTACTGAGTAAAGAGTAAATGCTGAGGGTAAAAGGATAAATGCAATCTCTTAAGATGCCAGTGATGGGACAAACAACCTGAACAGCAGCAGGTCCAGGTCTTGTTTATCATAATTAAGAAAGTATCAAGATTATTATCTTGACCATGGCTTGCTTCTCCAAGGTCCATGCCATGGTAAGATAAAACCAGCAATTACTATATAGTGCTGATATCGGAAAATTTCTCTTGATATAAGGAAATGCTTTAAAGTTTCACAACTCAAAGTGAGGTCCCTCTGCAAAACCATCCTATCACCTGAGCTGCTAGAACCACCATCACCCCAAATTCAGACTTACAGAACCAGAATTTGCACTTTAACAAGCTCCCCGGGTGATTCATAAAAACGTTAGCAGAGGAAAAGCATCAAGTATGATTACATAAAGAGATTAATCAATTTGGAAAGAATTACAAAATGTGTCAGAGAACATAGGAAAGAGAAGAGTGGTAACATTGAAAATATACATCACGGGGGGCTGGAGCAATAGCACAAAGGGGAGAGCATTTTCCTTGCACGCAGCCAATCCGGGTTCAATTCTCAGAATCCCATATGGTCCCCTGAGTACCGCCAGGAGTAATTCCTGAGTTCAGAGCCAGGAGTAACCCCTGTGCATCATCAGGTGTGACCCAAAACGAAAAAAAAAAAAAGAAAAAGAAAAAGAAAATAAACAATATGAATGTTAACAAAGCTGAAAGTTGGCCTTATTTCTTCCAACCACTAGTAAAAATAAGGCTGTACAAAATCCTTTACAGCCCCACACTTGTGCAACTGGGCTGCCAGTGAGCTATAGTATATGCCACCACCTCCTAAGATTTATAACATCAACCAAGCAAACCTCATTACAAGGCTTTGGTTCCCAGAGGATTCATGAAGGTGTCACTGTATTTTGTCACAGTAGGACCAGGGGAATGCAAGAGAAGAATGGGCATAGCAGAGGAAAGATATTACTTTCACCTGACAAAAAGTATACTTAGAAAGTAGTCCATTCTTTGAAATATATCACAATCCCCAAAAGCAATGCTTTATTTCCTTTAAATGTAAACCAAATTTCTATTATAAGCAGCACTGGTGGGAGGTATCCTTATTACATCATAAACATCAGAAAGATGAAAATAATTTTTTCAAGAAAGTATAACCTAGGTTTTCTAGCTCCCATGATCAGGCTCTTTCTACTGCATCAAATGCTAATAACTTTTCAGATATTTTGTTTTGCATCTCCTTTTTTTGATTGTGGGGGTGGAAGGCATTTCCAAATTATGATTTTCTCATAGTTGAGTATTCAATAAAATCAATTACCTATTTTCATTCAAATACATTTCAACACAAGATTTACAAATAATGTAAGCTATTCTTAAGAATCCTATGGGTGATAAAAACTGTTTAATGAACTAAACTGTGGGCTTGGAAGGAGAAGGGAGGACAACAATCAGTTGTGTGTTCACTAAAAACCTACCTCTCACTTGATGCACAGGAATTAGCTTTCCAGCCAGCATATCATAGACATAAAGAACCTTGCTATGGGTACTCGTAGCCAGAACCTCTTCTCCATTAGCACTAAAACAAGCCTTAAAGATCGGAAACTTTTCCAAATAGATGCTCTGGATTTTAGGATTCGTTTTGCCGTCAACCTGTAAGGCAGTACAAAATGTTCCTGTTGGTTACTTCCACAGACCCTGTATCCTGATGGTAAACATTCTTCACTACAGGTCTTCATCCAAAATGCCTACCTGAAATAACGATACAGAGTTATCTAGTCCAGCAACCATCACAACTTGTGCACCTGGATGAAACTGCACAGATGAGATCCGAGCAGAAGTAGGACGTTCAGCATTAGCAGGTTGGCAATTCTTCATCTAAGGAAGGACAAAGCTGTAATTTTATCAATTCCAATGAGCTAAACGCTCTTTTCTTAAAAGCATAAAACATTATAAAGCAGTTTACAATGCAAAACGAAGTGCAATGGACAGGCCACAGCTCTGCTACCATCACCTTCAAATCATTTTGTAAGAACTAATTTTTAATCAGCTGCAGAGAAAGTACATTGGGTGGGGCACTTGCCTTTGTTTCCGGCTGACCCTATAGGGTTCAATTCCCAGGACAACATATGGTCCCTTGAGCCCTGCCAGAAAGCGCTCCTTGAGCAGAGAGCCAGGAGTAAGCCCTAAGCAAAGCCACGTGTGGCCCAAAAATAAAAAATGTTTACCTTCTTTCAATTAAGGAAGATTAAATTCCTTACAGATTTTAGAGTGGTTTTTCAAAAATGTACAATTTTGGTAAGGAAGGACACTGAATTCCAGGGCAATTTTATTGCAAGTTTCTGCTTTCTGGCACCTTTGCACTCATGACACAAAGTAAGAGAGACTATGTGGTTGTCTCTATGGTTCTAAGGCTGCCATGCAAGGATAGAGAGGATGTTATTTTAAACTCAGTCCCTACATATCAAAAAAAGAACAGTTTAAAAAAAAATACAGTGTTGGCCCAGATGTGGAGAAAATGGGACTCTCATTCACTAGTGGGAATGTCGACTGTTGCAGCCTTTTTGGGAAGACAATATGGACACTTGTCAGAAAACTAGGAATTGAGATTCCATGTGACCCAGCAATTCCACTTCTGAGCAACTACCCCCAAAGGACCAAAAACTCTATTCAGAAAAGACATGTGCACTCCTTTATTCATTGCATCACTATTCACAGTAGCCAAAATCTGCAAACAACCTAAGTGTCCATGAAGAGATGACTAGATTTAAAAAACAATGGTACATATGCATAATGGAATACTTCAGCTGTAAAATGAAATTATGCAATTATTTACATGGATAAATCTGTAGAGTATCATGCTGAGTGAAGTTAGGAGGAGACGAACAGACACAGAATGACCTCTCTCATATGTAGGATATAAAGGAAATTAAGGGGTCAACAAAGGAAATTAATGGGTTAACAAAAACTCAAAGGTGGCAAAAACTAAGAACCTGTCTTTAGTAAGGGAGGGAGAGAAGGTTGGGAAGAAGTAGTGGGACAGGAGGACAATGGTGGAAGAAGTGAGATACTCTGGTGAAGGGTGTGGTGCTGGAACGTGGTAAGCGAAATTCTAATCCTATTATCAACAGTATTGTAAACTCTGGAGCCTGAACTAATATTTTTTTAAAAATTTAATTAAAAATATTAATGTGCTTAGTCTACAGTCTACCTTCCACATGCTTCTCCCATTCTGGGAGGATCCTCCCAACACCTCTATTTGGTGTTCCCTTCTTTATCTGAGCTCCCTTGTCCCCTAGGATGTGTGGAATTGAAACCCAAGCACAAAAATGTGTAAGTCTGCAACTGTACCTCACGATGTCTCACTATTAAAAAAATTTTTATAAGAAAAATATATATATATTAATGTGGTTGCTAATTTTAAACATATTCACGATTCTTTGAATCTATGGACTACTTTCTTATTTCCTTTTTTATTTTTTGGTTTGGGGGACACACACAGCAGTGCTCAGGGGCTACTCCTGGCTTGGTGCTGGGGACTGAGCCAGGGTCAGAGGAATGCAAGGTAAACTCCTTAGCCTCGTTACTGTCTGATCCCAGCTAGTTCTTTCCTTCCTCTCCGCCCCCCAAGTTTTCCCCCTGCACTAAAAATTCAACTGAACTACAAAGAGGTAGCTTAGTGGGAGAATTCAAGTTTCATGTGTATGAGGTCCTGGGTTCCATCTCGAGCACCTGAACATGTTCATAGATGAATCAAAAAACAAAAATTTAATCATGCAAAAAGTATGTGTATTTTCAAAACCACAATGAGATACCATCTCACACCTCAGAGACTGGCCCACATTCAAAAGAACAAAAGCAACCGTTGCTGGCGCGGATGTGGCGAGAAAGGGACACTCCTTCACTGTTGGTGGGAATGCCGACTGGTTCAGCCCTTTTGGAAAACAGTATGGACGTTCCTCAAAAAATTAGAAATTGAGCTCCCATTTGACCCAGCGATACCACTCCTGGGAGTATATCCCAGAAAGGCAAAAATGTGTAGCCGAAGTGACATCTGCACTTGTTTGTTCATTGCAGCACTCTTTACAGTAGCCAGAAACTGGAAGAGACCTGAGTGCCCAAGAACAGATGACTGGTTAAAGAAACTTTGGTACATCTACACAATGGAGTACTATGTAGCTCTTAGAAAAGATGAAGTTATGAACTTTACATACAAGTGGTACAATATGGAAAGTATCATGCTAAGCGAAATGAGTCAGAAAGAGAGGGATAGACATAGAAAGATTGCCTTCATCTGGGGGATATAAAGTAACAAAATATGAGATTAATACCCAAGAATAGCTGAGATCAACACCAGGAGAATTATTCCATAACTTAGAGGCCAGCCGGGTATTCTAGGGGAAACGACAATTCAGATAGGAAGGGGAACACCAAGTGGAGGGTGTTTGGAGGATCCTCCCAGGAGGGGAGATGCAGGTTGAAAGTAGACTGGACTGAACATGTTCGCCACTCAATGCCTCTTTTGCTGATCACAACACCCAAAAGGAGAGAGAGAATAAAAGGGAATGCCCTGCCACAGTGGCAGGGGAGGATGGGGGGATGGGGGAGGAGGGATATTATCCTGGTGGTGGAAAATGGGCACTGGTGGAGGGATGGGTATTTGATCGTGGTATGACCGAGATCCAAGCACAAAAATTTGTAAATCTACAACTGTACCTCATGGTGTTTCACTAATAATAATAAAAAAAAAAGTATGTGTATTTTACTTGTAGTTAAATGTTTATGCTAACTACATTTTCAGCAGTAGTTAGCACATACATAAAGTCACCTTGTGCGGAGCTAAACGAGTCATCTTCATAAAGTGAGAGGGAGACAGATTACCTTTCCCCTACTGACTTGCTTAACAGCGTACCCTTCTCATCTACCACACAACAGTATTTTATAATGGGAAAAATATCTTTGTCAGACAGATCTTCCTTTTGACAGACAGTTAGTGGAAGAATCCCACTGGAAAAGCGTTTGAAGAAGTTAGACACAGTGACAAAATTAGAAAGTTAATTGCTGGAGACCACTTTAAATAGAATGGCCAGGAAAATTCTTTCCAAGGTATTACTTGAAGAGAAAGGAAAGTACAAGGGATTTACAAAAACAAGTCTCAGAACATTTAAGAAACATAAAGAAGGACTTCCTAGCTAGAGTAGGAAATGAGACGTAAAAGATCTGAGGTAAAATTTTAGACACAGGCAAAAGCTGCATCTTAGCAACTATAATAAGGAATTCGGGAGTTTACAAAAAGAAAAAAGAAAAAAAATCACATGACTTGACTTTTTAAAATTCTTCTTGCTATAAGAATATCTTAGGAAGAATGAAATCCAGTCATGAACTACTATAGTGTACTGGATGTGAATTTCATGAACGAGATTCAAAGTACAGAAAAACGCAAGAGGGGAAATCAAATACAATTCCTAACAGATAACTGAGAACATAATTTAATCTTTCTGATTATCTTTTCATTAAATATTTACCAAGGCTAAATGAGAGCAAACACACAAGCAATCCCACAGATAACACGAATTTAAATATATGAATTAACTAGAAAGCACACAGGCTTTCAGAGGTAATTAGCAAGACAGGCTGGACATCCCTGATTCTCACCTTTAAGATTCCTTTTGGAAGAGAAGCTGATGTGGATATGAAATTCCCAGTCCTTTGCAACAAATCATCTTCATCCTCTTCACTCTCGTCTAAGTCAAACAAGCCCAGAAGCGGATCTTTAGAACCAACCAGTAAGAAAGCCGCTCCTTCCCCCCACATCTGCATTTCAAGTATCAACTGCCTTCCCAACCTCCTGATCTCAATCATTTTATTAAAGCTGCAACTGGTAAAAGCACAAACTTAATATGCAGGACAAAGAAAAGATGACACAAAGCTCAATACAGGTAAAAGTCACCTGCTGACAGTGGAACTTTGCACACTTGGCACAGTGATTCAAACAAGACAAATTGAAGTATGTTCCCAAATCCTGATAGGAGAGATCCCTGACTGCAGAACCAGGAGTAAGTCCTGAGTACCACTGAGTGTGGACCCCATACAAAACAAAACTCAATGAACAAGAGTTAGTACTTTAGCGGAACAAAAGGATCAATGTAGGCAAACTGCATCAATACTTCAAAGATAATTAATACTTTTCTCCTACAGACTGCTCTAATGGAGAGTTGATAAGCTAAGCATATTTTTTAAAATACAGAAATGAGAGGGCCATTTTACTTTTACTAAAAGCTCTCCATGTTTGGATTTTCTGTTTGTTTTAGAACCACAACCCACTGGGCCCAATGCTGACATGGGCTGTACTAGCTCTCTCTGTGCCCCTAAAAGTTCTGTAAAGTTAAGATGCTCTTGAGTAAATAATCCAGCTTTGTATTAGAGCCATGAAAGACATTAAGGACTGAAGAGTATACCTAGGGTTAAATCAAAGAATTACAACAGAACTCCTCAAAAATGAAGGCCAACTTTCAATCCTCACAATCTCTGGTGGAAATGACATGCTCTAGAACTTCTAGGGCCCTCTGGCCAGAAATCAAGTTTCTGGGAAAAGAGTTGTCACCACCTTCGGTCTCAAAAGTAATCATTACAGAGACATGAAAGATAGTATAGGGGTTAAGGCACCTGCCTTGCATATAATAGACCCGGATCTGCATGTTTCCCTAATCAATGCTGGAAGTGGTCCCAAAGCTCAGAGCCAGACCACCACTGTTCAGGGCCCCTAAACCACAATATTATTTTTCACAGAATATACAGTAATAAAGGAAAGATAACCAGATCAAATGAGAAGATATTTTAACTAAAAAACTAAAATATAACAATCATCATAAGAGATCTTAGTAATGGAGCAATCAGCCATAAACACTAAAATACTGTATTCAGTACTAGAGCAATAGCACTGCAGGCAAGGCACTGCTTTGCACTTGGTAAACCGGGTTCAATCCCCAGTACCATATAAAGTTCCCAGAGCAACACCAGAAATAATCCCTGAAAGCGAAGCCAAGAGTAAGCCCTAATCACGAGGTATGATCCCAAAACATTTTTAAAAATTTTAATTTTAATATGCTCGAGGATAATACAACATTCGGAATTGAGCAAGGAATTGGACTTATGTTTTTTCTTTGAAAAAAAGTATTTAGCCATCTATCACACTGGCATCCCAAGAACGAAGACAGTAACAGAAGTAGAATATGAGGAAACAGTTAAAAATTTCCAAAACTTAGGAAAGACAGCAAGGCAGACTCAAAAGCCTTATGAAGACTAGAACACAAATCAAGCTATAAAAACTGGGTGGGAGGGTTGGGGAAGAGTAAAATAATGAGAGCAATTATAAAACAATCTGTAATATTAAGAACTTACTGCTGGTTTCTGAGGTTTACAACGATAGGATAAAAGATACATCGAAGCTCTACTTAGAGGGAAGAATACTTATTTCTCTCAGATATACTTGCTACAAACAAAAAACTTTGGAGATAACTGTAAAATTGAAATGTAATCACCACTATGCCCAACATTTTTTTTTTTTTGGCCAGCTCAAGACGTACTTGTGGCTCTGTGCTCAGGAGTGCTACAGGGTGCTGGGGTCTAAATTTTGGCCAACGAAACATTTATGAAAGAACCAATCCCAAGCAGGGATGGGGGTGGGAAACTGAAACTACTGGTAGTGGGAAATATACATGGGTGAAGGGACAGGTGTTGGAACATTGTATGACTGAAACCCAATCATGAACAATTTTATAACTGTGTGTAACATTGTGATTTAATTAAAAACATAAGTAAGAAAGAAAAAGAAAGTTTCAATCCTACTTCCAAGAAAGGCCAATAAAAACTCCCTTGGATGAAGGCTTCTTCCTTCTCTTGGCTGGATGTCAGCAACATGGGAAAGGTGGGAAAAGCCAGCCTAAGGATGGCAGAATCTCTAAACCTGGAACTCTTAAGTGAGGATCATCTTCTACCACACCAATTTCGTACACATAAAAACAAATTTTCTCGTGGACTAATCCCTCGTAATCTGGGAAAGCCCCTATGTCAACAGCTAACCTTACCAAAACTGTGATCTATGTTTATAGCATTCTCAAGCGAATAATAAAGTACTTCAGGAAGAAACTGGTTACCAAGTTAGAGAAATTATGTAATTTCAAAGAACCCCCCATCTAAAATAAGGAAAAAAAAAAAGGTTACAACACAAGCCAAACTTAGAACTTGAGAATTTAAAAAAAGCAGGTTTTTAACACTAGTCAGCTCAGAATTATACTGAGCCTGACATGCGCTCCTTAGAGAAACATTTCCTAATGGACACCAGTTAGGTTTTAACTGCTAATGTAGTCAGAAAGGACTATTTTTTTTTCTGGGTCACACCCAGCGATGCACAAGGGTTAGTCCTGGCTCATGCTCTCAGGAATTACTCCAGGCGGTGCTCGGGGGACCATATGGCATGCTGGGAATCACACCTGGGTCAGCTGCGAGCAAGGCAAAATCCCTACCTGCTGTGCTATCGCTCCAGTCCCAGAAGGGGCTCTTAATCAAAAAGAATGATGCTCTTTGTTTCCCGTAATTCTATATGCTACAATGCAACACAGTTTGCTGAGAATGAAATATCATAAAACATATCCATTTTTGTCTATGGAATGGAAAATGGGCAATTAAACAAAACTTTCTTACTACTGTAAAAGGTTTCCCTCAGAAAATCGGCAGATTTCAAAACTAGGCTTTCACAAGGAAAAAAACAAAGGAGACATATATCTGAAACATATGTCCTAATGAACCTCAAGAAAAAGCTTAAATAACCACAGAAATAGAAAATCTTTTGCTAACTCAGACACACACAAGCATCTCAACTCACCATCTGAAGATGTTTTCCTCTTATTCATCTCTGCCCAGGCAGGCACTCCTCCCATAGCATGCTGGAATCTAAACAAAGATACAACTGTGATAATCACTGTATGGTTCATAGAGCTTGATACATTCAAAAATTTTTTGTTGGAGCACGTATAGGATCTCTTCTAAAGAAAAGATGTAAGCAAATGACCAGGTTAGCAATATACAACATTTTATTTTGTTGTATAACATTACACAACACAGCCTTTGAATAAATAGGCTGCAGTTCATCCTGGAGAAAGGTTTAGGAGATGCATTTTAGTTATTTTTAAGTGCTAGAATCTGGAAGATGCAAAGCGTCTTGTACATGTTTAATGCAGAAATATATATCAGCCTACCAACTTAAACTCACTGGCTATAAACAACTAGAAATATACAACTGGACCAAACACACAAAACCAGAAATTACACAACTGGCAAAACTGGACTGTAGATATTTCAAAGTGAGTTCTCCTACCATCACCTTATAAGGTCCTGGCACAAAGCCATAGGAAAAAGTCAGACTTGAAAAAGACCTTGAAAAGAAGGACAATACATACTAATGAAGAAAAAAAGCACTCCAGGGCTGGAAAGACAGTGTGCACTTTCCTGCAGGATGCCCAGATTCCATCACCAGAACTGCAGTACTGCCAGAAGCAACCCCCAACACTGAGGCTGGAATAACCCCAATACTCACAGGTAACCACATCCCTCCCCGTGAAAAAGGAAGCAGTTCTAGAAATCCACAGAAGTCCTAAACACTAAGTGGTACTCTCCAAGGACAAAACGCCATGAGGTCAAAAAAAAAAAAAAAGGTTAGGGACACACACACACACACACACACAGGATCCGTAAATTGCATCTTGCATTGCATTCTCTCTCTCTCTCCCGCTCCCCACGCCCTCACTCCCTCCCCCCATTTTCTCTCTCAGGACCTGTAAACTACATCATGCATTTTACACACACACACACACACACACACACACACACACACACACACACGACCTGTAAATTGCATGATACCAAAACTCAGACACTCATTCCAACCAGTCAGAAGAAGAATCTTTATTGAACTGCCTCAGAACATTCAGTAAATACCCAGTCATACCTTAGTAATGATACTAATTCAGTCTAGAGTATGCTTCTTAGAACAAAGTTTACAAATAAGTCTTTTCTCTTCTAGCAGTGATTTCAGAGCAACTGCTAGTTCGGTGCTCATAGGAGCAGCCGTTTGGTGCCAGGAACAGAACTCAGGCAACTCTAGGGGGCAAGCATGCTTTCACCCCTTTGAACTCACTCCTTGGCTCTACTAATTTGCTTAGGCAGGACAACAGTATCCTGAATATGAAGGAAAATGTCCTCAATCTTAGCTAATGCACAGTAAGAAATGGGAGTGCAGCATCACTGCGTCTCATCTTACTTTCAAACACATCAGGAAAACATCCCAACAGATAAAACAAGTAACAGATGTTTTTTAAAACTGTTTTACCAGTGCCAGGAACTGAACCAAGTGTCTCACATAAGCAAATCAAGCAACTGCCAAATCAAGAGAATAAATTTAATTCAACCCCAATACCAATTGTTTGTAGCTGCTATTTTTTATATTATAAAGTTAAGAAAATAAAACGGCTTACCATATGAAAGCGATCAAGCAAATTAGCTCTGATTTTATTTGGCTGATTGTATCATATGTTTTCCCTGAATTTTCTCTCTATTTATAATCCCTCTCCTTCAAAATTATTGAAATTATTATTTCTTCCAATAGCAATGTTCTTACTGTTTCAAATTGGAAATCTCACTACCCAAAGATTTGGTAAATCAAGATGAACTACTGATAATAAATACCTTTTGGTAAATGTATGAGAAAGGATACTTACTCTTCTTTAAGTCGCTTTTGAAGCTTTTCCTTTGAAAGTTTACTCTCACTGGAATTTTTCATCAGGTTTTTCCGAAACCTATTGTTCATCATCTCAACCCTAAAAACAAAAAAAGCATGCTTCAAACATAAATATATATATATATATTTTTTTTTTTAATTTATTTAGGCTCTGTGGGTCACAACCAGCAATGCTCAGGGGGTTACTCCGGGAGGTGCTCAGGTTTGGGACACGCTGCAGTATCACTCCGGCACCATATACGTAAATATCTTTTAAAAAATCAACAAATAGTTGCTGCCGCTAGTACTCTGAAGCATTTCACTGAGTACATTTAGGTCCTGATATTAAAGCGCGTAATAACCCACATGCATATTCTCCATTCCCCAACAACAGAAAGGAGGAGGAAAGCAGCTCACACTGAACCTGCTTCTGGGCTACTCCCAGTTCAGGCAATGCTAGATGCTTGGGGACCGACCCCATTGTGCCAGGAATCACACTAGTCAGGCTGAATGTCTGGAAAGTGACTTAATCCCTAGACTACCTCTCCAGCCAGAAACAGTTATCTAACTCTTCAGAAAGCTATTATTTCAAACTCAATACTATGAAAGTCAAACCTTAGAATATTATGATGAGGGGCTAGAGCAGCAGTATGGCGCATAAGGACCGCCTTGCATGCTGCCCACACAGGCTGGATCTCCACCACCACAAATGGTCCCTCAAGCACTGCCGGGAGTGATCCCTTAGCGCAGAGCCAAAGTAAGTCCTGAACAATGCCAGGTGTGCATCCCCCACCAAAAAAAAAAAAAAATACTATGATGAAAATCCAGGAGGAAACATTTCTCTGATGAATCTTACTGTTTTGTTTTTGAGGTCACACCCAGCGATGCTCAAGGGTTACTCCTGGCTCAGCACTCAGGGATCATTCCTAGCGTTGCTTGAGGGATCACATTGAATTCCAGGGATTGAACCCAGGTGGGCTGCATGCAAGGCTAACACCCTACCCTCTGTACTATCACTTGGGCCCCAAATTCATTTTTTAAGTGGGGAAAAATGCTAATAGCACAAAATATTCTCATTCACTACGGTACATATTACATATTCTACCTTTCTTAAGCCTATGCACAATTCCAGACATTGTCCTATTTCGTCTCAAAGAATTATATAAATTCATGTACTGCTATACAAATACTATTAATGGGACAGCACTGATAGTACAGTGTGCAGGGTGCTTGCCTTGCACACAAGTGACCCGGGAACAATATCCCTGGCACCTCATATGGACCCCAGAGCCCTGTCATGAGAGATCCCAGGGCTTGGAGCCAGTGGTGATAAGCCCTGAGCACTGCTAGTGTGTGGCCCCAAAACGAAAAGTAAAATACTGTTACATGTATTTTTTGGGGGGAGGGGTCACACTTAGCAATGCTCAGGGGTTACTCCTGGCAGTGCTCAGGATGCGGGGATCTAACCCAGATCAGCCTTGTGCAAGGCAAAAACCCTACCGGCTGTACCATCGCTCTAGTCCCTGTTACATGCATTTTATAAAGGGAAAAAGTACATTCTCTTGTCCATGGCCAGTTATGAGCTGACCAAATCAGGAGGCAAATTCAGGTCAGATATCAAACACAGTACTTTTTTTTTTTTTAAATAAAAGAGTATCTTTTTTTCTTTAGATTTCTTTTACTTTACAGAAGGCCCATTACTTCTTTTTTTTTTTGAACACAGTACTCTCTTAGTCTCTTTAAGTATGAGAAAAAAAGACAAGGAGTAGCACATCAACGTGCTAACAATGATTTTCTCCCTGCCGTTTATGAATGGCTTTTCCTTTGTATACTTCTCAATGTGTTTTTTTTTTTTTTTTACAAAATCATGTTTGTAAAAAGAACCTAAAAAAAAAAACTGCAATGGGGAGAGGGGGGCTGCTGGTCACACCCAGCAGAACTTACTCCTGGCTCTATGCTCAGGGATAGATTCTCGAAGACTTAGAGATCACTCCTAGGGTGCAAAGGATCAACTCTATGTAGGACTCGTGCAAGGTAACTGCCCTATATGCTAAACTATCACTCTGACCCCATATGAAATAATTTTTAAAGCAGAGGGACTCCAGGGGAAAAAAATTAAGGCAACTAACATTTCCTCGTCTTCATCTTCCTCATCCACCCAAACTGGCTTCTTCTGAGGTGGAAAATTATCTTTTGCTTCATTCTCCACTTCTGAGTCATCAGAGTCCTTCCGAACTTGAACCTAGAAAAAAAAAAAACATCTTCAAGCATAAAGGCGTTTATATTTTATAGTCACAAACATAACACACTGAATTTTAGCTTTTTTTTTAAGTCCACTATTGAAATAATGGATGGACCAGTCAGGAGCCAATGCTAGAAACAAAACGAGATTGGAGCATGAATGGGACCTTCTCTAACCACCTGCTTAAAGGTGCATATGGGGATAGCACAGCAGGTAGGGCATTTGCCTTGCATGCAGCCCACCCGGGTTCGATTCCCAGCATCCCATATGGTCCCCTGAGCACCGCCAGGACTAATTCCTGAATGCAAAGCCAGGAGTAACCCCTGAGCATTGCTGGGTGTGACACACACACACACACACACACACACAAAAGGTGCACATTCAAGGAAAAGAAAGTTAAAAACGCCCAAAGTTAAAGACCCAGCAAGGCATCAACAAGGGTTGATCACTTTATCTCACTGCTGTCTGGAGAAGCCTGTGTTCTCTCTTGAACCCATTTCCTCTGCCTCTCCTAAGCTACTTTCGTTCATTAAAAACCACCCGCGACACAAAGAAAAAGAAAAAAAAAAACTAAAAACCTGTGAAAAGAAAATGGGAAAAATTCCAGATCTACTCAAAGCACAGGACCAGAGGCAGACTAGCACAGAAGACAAAATGACCTGATTAAATGTCAAACATGATACCTCCGATTGTTAGGAAAACCCTTTTTCCCATTTCCCTGCGCCAGGGATGCTTCTTTCTAGCTTTGCGGCTACCCCTAAGTCCTCAGGGCTTAGTCCTGATTCCGTGCTCAGGACTCACTCCTGAGAGTGCTCAGGGAACCGAACTCTGGTGGGGGGGAGGGGTGCAGGGGCGTGCACCCTGCACCCTGCACCCTTCTCTCTCGGGCACTCCGTTCCGGACCGTCCCGAGCCAACTACAAACACAACACAGACCCAGACCCAGAGCCCGGGAGACGCACTCACGTGGGCTCGGGCTGCACCGACACACCACGGAACTCAGCAAACGACGTCCCCGCGCCCGGGACCGGCGTTTCCTCGGTGAGGTCCTGCCAAGGGCCCGGCGTGTGTGTGTGTGGGGGGGGGGGGGGGTGCCCGAAGGGGAAGGCGAGGCGCCTCCGTCCTCCTCCTCTCCTCCCGGTCCCCGCCGCGGGCGTGCTGCGCGAACGGCCACCCCCGCCCGGCCTCCGTTCTGAGCTCCAAGACGGGCGGGCCGGTCCCGTGGGCCGCTGCCCGCGGCTGCGTCTCCCTCCGGCAGTGCCCGGAGGGTGGGTCGCAGCCGAGGAGCGGGGCGGCGGGGGGCTTCGGGTGCGGGGGCGGGGGGGTAGTGGGACGCGGCAAAGAAAAACCAAACGGAATAGCCGGGAGGTTTGTCTCCTCGCACCCAGGACAGGGCAGTCCGGGACACGTCCCCCCGCCCCCCCGCGAGGACACCCAGCGGCGCGCCCCAGGGACCGGCTGCCGAGCGAGCTCCGAGCGTCACGGTCAGACCCCGGGCGAGCGCCGACGACGCCCCGGCCGCACCCGCCAGACCCGGAGGGGGAAAGTGGGGGAGCGAGTGGGGGAGCGAGCGGCAGGCGGCGCGGCGCAGCGCGCGGGGCTTCGGGAGACGGGCGGCCCCGGGGTCTCGGGCTCGCGGCCACCCAGCGCCCGCCCGCCCGCCCGCCCGCGCGCGCCGCAGGTCGCCCAGGCTCCGCCCCCGAGGCTCGCCGCCCCCCGCGCGCCCCGCCCGAGCGCCGCCGCCTCCCCTCACCCGCGGGGCCCGCAGCCGCCGCAGCAGCGCGTCCTCGTCGGCCTCCGCGTCGCCGAACACCAGCTCCTCCAGGCACCGCTCCACGTCCGGCTTGTCCTCCTCCAGCGTGAGGCGGTTCCGCTGCCGGAGCCGCTTCTCCTCCGCCACCGCCGCCGCGACGGCGACTACAGCGGTCGCGGCGCTCGGCCCGGCCGGGGCTTCCCGCGGGGATGAAGGAGCAGCCTTGCGGGGCGGCCCGCGCGGCCCCTCGCCGGCTCTCGGCTCCGGCCGCTTCCGGACCTTCCGCTCCGGCTTCGCGCCGGGCCCGCGACCCGCTTTCGTTCGGCTTCTCCGCTCGGGCGGCATCGCGCGGACTTGGAGGAGCGACGCGGGCGCTCACGTGGAGCCGCACGGCGCGTGTGCGGGGCCGCGGCGCCGCCGGCCGCCGCCGAGGCCCCGCCCCCGCCCCCTGGGACCGGAAGGAGCCTGCGCGGCCCGGCCGCACGTGACCAACCCCCGCGCCCGACGTCACGCCCACGCCCCTCGGGCCCCGCCTCCGGGGGCGTTCCTCCGGGACGACCGATCTTCCGGGTCCAGGGGGAAGCGGCGTGACTAGAGTGGGGCAAACCTTCACCCACGCGACTTGGCCGTTGCGGCTCGACGGCCCCGGAGCCCGCGGACGCCAGGAGCGGAGCGACGCGGCGATGGCCGGATGAGACGCCCCGCTCCGCCTGGTGGTTTTTCGGAACCAGCCGGCCCCGCGCGCGCCCCAGCTGCTGGGGCCCACCCCGTGGTCTTGGTACGGCCCTGCGAGTACGGCGCCTGTCGAGGGTCCCACGCTGGAGGGGGAGAAAGGAGGGTATGTGGGGAAGTGGGCCAATCGGGGCGCGGGTCACGGCGCAGGCGCGCTGGGGAGGGAGGGCTATGCTAATGTTGTTGATATCCTGGGGCCACCCGAGTTAAAGGGGGGAAATCCGGGGGCTGCTGCCGCCGCCGCCGGTCCGGGCCCTGCCGGGCCCCCCCCTTGGAGTCGCGCTCGTCCCGGGGAGAAGGCGCCTTGCCCCCGCCCGGGGAGGGGGCGCCGCGGGCCCGGGGAGCACGGACCACCCCTACCCATGAGGCCCTGATGGAAAACACAAAGGATCGGGTGAGAGCCGAGCGCGGCAGCCGCTTTGTGTGCCAGGTTGGGGTGGTGCTGGGGGGACGCCTGCCGCTCCCCGACCCCAGGACCCCCCTGCCGCTTCCTCCCCGGGCTCCCGGGCCTGCTTTGCCTCCACCCACCCCGTCCCACGCCCCCCTCCGCCTCCGGAGCAAACCCCCTCCCACGCCCCCGCCAGCCGTTGAGCAATTCAGGGGGTCCCCTCCCCCCCTCTGCTCTCCTCCTCCCCCCCCACCACCGACTCATCGGGGTTCTCTCTGCCCCCGCTCGGCTCGCGGGAAGGAACCTCGGAGAAGAAAGTTTCTCTCCGCGTCCGCTGCCCACCCCACCCCCACGGGTGGCCCCCTCGCACCTAGCCGCCCCCGGGGTGCCGGAGCCAGACGGCCCCCGAGCCCGGGTGGGGGGGTGCCGCGGGGGCAGCGGGCGGGGGGCGCGCTCGCAGAGCCGTTGCGTTGCGCGCGGCACGTGGAGGTGGCCCTCGGGGAAAGGGGGCGGGGTGGGCACGTGGGGGCGGCGGCGCCGGCGCCGGCTGGGAACTTGGGGCCCTGACGTTGCAGGGGCGCGGGAGGGAGGCCGTGGAGGTCACCCCCAGCCGCCGGCCCCGTCCTCGGCCGCCCCTGCCGAGGGGTAGGTCGCCCGGCCGCGGCTCCCGGCTGGCGCTTCTCGAATCCGCTCTCACATCCTCCTCGGCTCCCCCACCCACCTCTCCCCCCTCCCCCCTCCCCCGTCCCCCCCACTCGGTGGCCTACATTTGGGGTGTGCCAAGAAGGAAGGGCTGGGGAGAGGGAGGAGCCGCTGGAAACTTTAGCGGGGTCGCGCACCCCTCCCTTGTGCGGGGGGGGGGCGGCTGGGAAAGGACCGCGTGGGGAGGGGGCTTGCAGGGGTGGGGGTGTCCCTGCTCCAGTTGTTTGTTTCGGGGTGGGGGATTGTTTGTTGGTGCCCTGTGAAAGTTGAGCAGCATCTCTAAGACTTATCGCGTCCCGAGGCACATTTGCTTGTTGCCTCCATCCTCTCCCTGGGGATGCCTGATTGCCCCGTGGGGAGTGCTGGGAGCGTCCCCAGATTAGCAAGAGAGGGCTGATGGGAAGGGCCCCCCACAAACTCGCCCTTGTCTCTGCCTGGGGAGGCGGGGGAGGGTCTTCTCCGAGTTGTTTGCCCTCTCCGAGGCCCCTCTCCTTATTTTTCTCCTTGCAACTCTCCTACGAGGTTTGCAAGCATCCTTTCCTGGGGTTGCCCTCTAAATTGGCCCGAGTCCTCACCTATATACACCACCCGCTGACTCTAGTTCAGTGTCTGCTCCTGTTCTTTGAACGTTTTCCCAAGGCTCCCTTGTCGCCCGGTGAACACGCTGCCCCTGAAAGTAGGGTCACTGACACAAGAATTTAGGGGGCGCATGCTTTCCTCTTCGTGGTGTAAGTGTGAAGATTAACAGATACCCTTAAGATGTGGTCAATGTGGTCTAGAAGCTCGGAGACGCAAGCTCCACCTGAAACTCTCAGTCCCTTAGATAAGGTTAGGTAGAGCACCTGCTTCCCACCTTCTATGATTTAGAGACTTTGTGCCCGCTCCAGCGTTCTTAGGCTGTATTCTGCTGCCCCCCACCCCACCCCGTTTGTTTACCTCAGTGCCAAAAAGTGTTTAGAAAGAAAATAGCTGCCTTTTATTTTTTTCACCACCTCCTGTGAATAACAAGTAGCTTCTATTTATATAGAATCCCATACTCAAGTCTTCTGGGTGCCTTTTCAGTTATGGCCAAAATGATCTTCAGTAACTATTCATAAGCATCATATTGCCGTGTTTTTAAGCTGCAATTTTCATTTTAGATAAACTTTGATATCCACTATTCTAAGTATAGCCACTTTTCGCTTAAATTTGGAAATGAGTACAAGATAATGAAAAAAAATTAATTGGGCTGTCTTATTCTTCCTTTGGCATTTGAATAAATGTGCAGTTTCCAGTCATTTTCCTGCTTGCTTCAAATTTGAACTGCCATGACTGACTTTGCAGACATTTGCATTCTAAACATACTAGACAGGAACAACTGGTTTTTATTTTTAAAGAAGACACGGCTATATTTTTAATGACTGGTTTTGAGTTGGCCTGATTAGTGTCTAAACTGCTGTTCAGAAGCTCTTAGTCCCTTAATTACATTGGGAATTAAGCCATCTTAAATGTGTATAAAAGTCAAAAGAAAAATGAAACAATAGCTTAAAGTTAAATTGTAGTATTGTCATAAATACTAAACCACTGAATTACCAAACTCCAACAGTGCTCAGTGGCTTGAGTGACCACGTTCTAAAAATACACTAGTCTCTTCTGGTTGCTCCTTATTTTTCAATTTTTCATCTTGAAAATGTTCACAGTAGGAGACTCCCTCTTCACATACACAATTTTAAGATTAGCCAGTTAAAATGTATCATTAGCCACAGGGTCTCAAATATGAGAGATAGGGATGGTGTTTCTTGTTTTTGTTTTTTTAAGTACAGTAGAAAAGAAAGAACTTCCAATAGTTTCGACAAGCTACTCCTGATACCAGTGTCTTTTTTTCTCTCTTTATTTTGTTGCTACTGCTGTTGCTGTTTTGGGAATCTGCACAGGCCAACCTGAGGGCCTTGCTATGCCAGAGATCACACCCATGGCCTTGCACAGACATGTGTTCTGTCACCTGATCCACATCCCTGGTCCCATACCCCTGTGTTTTTAACTAAGATTAGTTACAGTTTGTATGGAGATTGTCAATTGGTCCAGGTTTTTTTGAATTTCAATATTGGGACAGACCAGGCAGTTTAAGGAGATCATGCAGTATGAGAGATTGAGTCCTCCTCCGGTTTGCAAAGCATGCATCCTAACCCATTGAGTTATCTCCACAGCCTGGTCTAGAGCTTTTAAAATAATCTTTCTGTAAACCTTCTGAGTGTTTTTCCCCTAGTTAGGATTTCTCTCCATTTTTCTGGAACCCCTAAGAAAGGATGGAAAGGAAGTTGACCCCATTTGAACTTACCCTAATTTGAGATAGGAAGAAGAAACGTTGGCAAAAGCTTAAGTCTTAGTTCTGCCATTAACTAACTATATGGCACTTGTTTGATAAGATCTTTCTCCTAATTTCTTTTTTGTTGTTATTGATGTCATCTTTTTCTTTTCCCACATTTCTCATCCTCAAAGCCAAGGGTTGAATTCTTTTTTCCAAAGAACTTTCTGCAATGATGGAAAGGTCCTGTATCCGTGCTGGCCACTAACCACTAGCCTTGCAAGGCCACTGCACTCTTAAAAAGGTAGCTAATATGGTGGAGGAGTCTAGTGTTTTACTTTATGTTTTGAGCTTTGTAAATTAGCCACCTGTCTGTCACGTTGAACGTGTTGAGATAGAAAATGGTTTTTTAAGCTTAGTCACTGAACTCACTTCTTAGGGCTCTTGGGAAATACAATCCTCTTTCCTGTAGGTTATGCAGCATGTCTGCCTGCATAGACTCTAGGGAATTTTTATGTTTTAAAAAATGGGTGCCCCAGAAAGCGTATTTTTATCAGAACAAATGGCTAGGGGGACACTGAGATTTCTGAACTCCCTTCGAGTTTTCACTTCAGCAACTTGGAATTCAGTATAGTAGAAGAGAGCTATGGACAAAGCTGGCAAACAGGCTAGACTTCTAGCTCTGCCACCTTCTGACATGTGATCTTAGGCAAGTTGCCTAATCCCTTGCAGCTTTATTTTCATCTAATATTGTACCAACCATCAGTTCTGCCTTCCCTCCTTTCAACAGTTTCTATAACCTATCAGATGTGGTGACTAGAATGTAGAAAATTCAAAGGACCCAAGAATGTAGCTCAGACATAGAGTGTTAGATACTTTGCATTTGTGGCTTGGATTTGCTCCTTGGGAACCCCAGAACGCCACAAAGTGAGCTGCTATGAACAATTATGAACATAATCTCCTTGGAACCCTTTTTCTCTTTTAATTTATCATTAAATTATCTAATATCTACCTACAGAACTGAATAGTTAATATTTTTTTCAGAGTATGCACAATTTTCACTAAGTGACTTTTGTAATTTCTTGTGTTTCCATCTATCTTTGCAATCTTGATGTAGGACATGGGTATCAGTGTTTTAATTTTTAACTTACCGTGATTTACGTGTCTGTTGATAATAGCATTTTGGGCATTTGGCAGGAATTTTGTTGTTTGGTTTAGGGGGCATATCTAGCAGTAAGTCCAGTGGTGCTCAGGACTTAGTCCTGGTTCTATGCTCAGGGATCACTCCAACAGTACTCGGGTGCCTGTGGTACAGGAATTGAACTTGGGTCATCTGTGTCAAGGCAAGTGCATTACCTGCTGGCTCTCTCTCCACCTAGTTTCCAGCATTCGGGGTATGGCTCAGCAGTAAAGCATCTACCTTCCACAAATGAGATTTTGAATTTAAACCCAGTACACGAGAGAAAGAATTTGCCAGTTTTCAAAACCCATCACCAGCATCCATGTCCCTCCAGTGACCCAAGTTTCTTTTTTTTTTTAATTTGGTGCTGTGCATGATGATGTATATATTGATAATATTCCAAAATGTCATTTTTTTTACTTTGAGATAATCAAAACTTTAGACAATTCCAGATTGTTTAGAATGCCAGAGACATAGTCCAGTACATGCTTGTTTTACTGTTTCATTAATATTTTGTAGCTATTCTCTCATTACATAGCTCTTGAACAACCAATGACATAAATATTTTTAAAGGTAGAGTCAACATTTTACAGTAGAGCTGGACCTTTATATTAGCTCTCCGTGACACTTGGTGACCTATTTGACTTATCTTCATTCTATTACCACAAATTCAACTGCTCAAACTGATTGACAGTATAGTCCCAGCATAGCTTGTATTCTCAAATTTGGTGTAGAATTGATACTGATAATGATCTTAAAGACCCTGTAGGCTACTTGTTTCTGACTTTATTTTGACATGATCATCTTATTTTTAATTAGCTTTTCAGGTTCATACTTAAGGATTCCTAGTTTTCTTCTGAAGAACAGAAAGCCCACTCATGTGAATTATTTTATTTTATCATACATCCTTCCTGTATGGTAAGTGGCATTTTCCTTATTTGGAAGAGAGGGACACTGAGAACACAGTAGTGGTTACATTCAGAATTATAAGTGATAGGACCAAAAGTTGATCCCAAAGAAGTAGAAAAAATAAGGAAAGGGGGGTTGAGAGGGTTTGGGGCATACCCAGCTATGGTAAGACTTACTCCTGATTCTGTGCTCAGGGATCATTCCTGGTGGTGCCGGGGGACCGTAGGTATTGAATAAGGGTCAGCCACATTCAAGGCAAGCATCTTACCCCTTGTACTATCACTCCGACTCCAGAAATAGAAACTTTTAGTATTTGTCGTAGATTGGAGACTGCTTCTAGGTCAGAGAGAGAGAATGCTTAATGTACTGGAGCACATGCCTTGCATGTAGGAGACCTGAGTTTTGTGCCCTTCGTGACCTGATGCTTGGTCCCCCAGCACTGAGCAACCCTAACTTTACATTAGCTAGAGTACTGTCCTAGCGTTCTCTTCAGTGTTTCATGTTCTCTAGTCAGTTATGCAGGTTACTGCCTTTTGTTTTTTTCTTGATTGAATCACTGGCTTGAATTTATTGTTTGTTTCACATTGAGTTTGTAGAAAACAAAAACCCAATAATCCCAAATATTTACATTACTCCTTTCTATATTCTTATAGAAAGAATAAAGACTTTTCTGTTTAGGCCAGTGAATTGCATCGCTGTGCCAGACTCTGCTTTCCATCCAGATGGAATAAGAAGAGATCAGTGAGAGGTAAAGAGCTCTTGAACTCCTACTGAGCCCGATCATCAGAGATAATCGATTTGGGGTTTTTGTTTGTGTTTAAGTTTTTGGCTTTGGGGCCATACAGCAGTTGCTCAAGGATTATTCCTGGGGGTTGCTTGTAGCAATGACCAGGGACCCTGCAGTGCTGGGGATCGAACATCCGACCCATTGAACTAGCTCTCCAGCCCAGAGTATTAAAATTTGTGAGCTCAGTGTCTCATGACTTTCAGATTCAAGATTTTAGAATATTTATATTCCATGCTTAAATAATGAAACTTTGAAAATAACATAGGCTATTGCACTGTATTGACTTGGATGATGAGTTGTTTGATCTCTTTTGCCAAGGGCAGGGGATTGGGCTTCAGGGACACACCGACTTGGTACTTCGGAGTTTTCAGTGGTTACCTGAGACTGGGCGGGGGGTCGGGGGGGTTGGGAAGTGGAGGGGAGCAGGGGAGGGGATAGGGGCCAGAGGAGCATCTGTGGCCTAGACTGGGCGCAGGCCTCCTGCAATGAGAAAGGCTGTAGCTCTTTGAGCTCTCCGCTAGCCCAGAGGTAGTTATGTTCTGATGAGTTTATGTTGAAATTACACTGTTAACTACTTGTTTGCTTATTTATATGTGCTTACATTTAGAATTTATGATATCTTGTATAAAGTTTCTTCTAGAAAAGTTTCAGTTTATTAAAACTTTTGGTTCAAATGTCTATACCTTTTCCTTTTTAGATGTCATAGGGACTAAATAAAGTTTGTTGGGGTTAAAATTACAGTAAGAAAATTAAATTCTCTGTTTCGTGATCCCTTAACGTTTTCCACAATAAACGCGTTTTATCACTGGATAATTAAATGTCTTCTGTTTAAAAAACAGAAAAATACAGAAAAGTTAAAATGACCTTCCTCTTATTCTTACCACAAACAGTAGTTAAGCTGTTCTTTCTGGGGTCTTTTAAAATATGCGTATAAAAGATATTTTCAGCTGTGCACTTACCAACATATATTGTTTTTAATTGAAAGCCATGCAGTTCATGTTTTTCTCTATAATATTACTACACAGAACATTATTCTGTATAAATTCTTGTGTACTGTGACTTTTTAAAGGCCAGATTTTTTATTTTATTAAAGCATTGTGATGTACAAAGTTATTCATAGTTGAGTTCCAGATAAATACAGTGTTTCACAATAGGTCCTAGCATCAGTGTAACTTTACTAGTTTGTTGAAGTTTGGGTTTCATGTTTTCATTGTTGTTGGCTCTGTGGTTTAGATAATTTAGCTATCCCACTCCCCTACGTCCAAGGTACTCTATGCTTGGGTACCTGCATACCAGTTCCCTTGACTCCTGACTCCTTCCCCCATCCCTTGCTTGTTTCCCATCGTCTGTTTCTTATTCTCCATCCTCCTCCTTGATTTCTTCTCTGTTCTTATCCTCATACTTTGGGGTACTTGTCTTTCCACCAAATGTATAAGCATGCTTTTTCTCACAGATTGAAGCTTAACCCATGCTGTATATCATCAGTCTTTCTCAAATTTTTGCAATTTAATGAATTTTACTTTCAGGGATTCGTGATGCTTAAGAGACTACTCCCAGTTTATGCTCAGGGGTCACTTTTGGCATTAATGGTACCACATAATATGCCAGGGATCAAACTAGGGGGTCTCTGAATGCCAGGCATCTGCTCCATTGTGTACTATCTCCCAGTCTTTTTTTTTTTTTTCCTTTTTGGGTCACACCCGGTGTTGCACAGGGACTACTCCTGGCTCATGCACTGAGGAATTACTCCTGGCAGTGCTCAGAGAACCATATGGGATGCTGGGAATCGAACCTGGGTCAGCCACGTGCAAGGCAAACGCCCTACCCGTTGTACTATTGCTCTAGCCCCCTTAATGAATTTTTAAAGATAATTAATACTTATCATGAAATATAAATGATAGTTAGCTTTTACAAAAATAATACACATACATAATAGGACAGTGTTAAACAGGGATAAAATTACCCCCCGAAGAATCTCTGAAGCAGTCTTTTCTAATTTAGCTCTAATGAAACATTTAGCTCTTTCAGCTGTTGCACCAAGTATCTTTCCACATTTCTAAATAATGCACTTATTTGTATATGAATTCATTGTATTTTTGTTTATTTTGGCTTTTGGGGTCACACCCAGTAATGCTCAGGGGTTGCTCTTGGCTCTACACTCAGAAATTACTTCTCGAGGTCCTTGGGGGATTATATGGGATGTTGGGGGTTGAACCCGGGTCAGCCATGTACAAGGCAAATACCCTACTCACTGTACTATCGCTCCGGTCCCTGTGAATAAATTTTAGGTGGTATCTTTTGACTACCTCTGTGGTAAAGAGTTACCATATACACCCAGTGTAAAATGACCTGTTTCCCCACCGATGATCATCCCATCATTTTATAATAGTAGTGTTCAAAAAGCATCACCTGAAGCACTTTCATTTGATTCTTCTTCTCTCTTTTACATGTTAACTGATAGAACCATAATTAAGGTAAACGTAAAGGTAAAGGCCCTCCCGTTGATCGTCGATTTGCTCGAGCGGGCCCAGTAACGTCTCCTTTGGAGACTTTGTTGTTACTGTGTCTGGCATATCGGATACTCTCGGTAGCTTGCCGGGCTCTCCGAGAGGGGCGGAGGAATCGAACTCGGGTCGGCCATGTTGGCCACTTGTAAGGCGAACGCCCTACCGCTGTGCTATCACTCCAGCCCATAATTAACAGTTTTAAATTAAACTTAGATTTTCCCCACTATCTGAAAGTAGAACGTTCCTATTTAATGTGTAGGTAAGTTTTGTTTGTTGCTTTTTTCAGTTTTCGGATGCTCAGAAAAATTATTTCTTCATTTAAGTTAATGGCGATTAACATCCTCAGACTGCAAACCCATAGAAACATTCTGCTTTCAAGAAAGCAAGGAAATCACATATAAGTGTTCATTTAACTGTACAACCTTGAACAGTTGCTAATTTTTGTTGGGTTTTGGTGGAGTGGGGCTGGGGGTTACACCCAGCAGTGCTCAGCTCTTCCTCTTGGCTCTGCATTCAGAGATCACTCCTAGTAGTGATCAGAGGGACAGTATGGTGTGCCAGAGATCGAACCCAGGTGGGCTACGTGCACGCACGCACCCTGTCCTCAGTAGTATCACTCCAGCCCCAGTTGCTTAATTTTGGTCTTCTGTTTCCTCATCTGTAAAGTGAGAATGACTCTGCTTAAAAGGATCAGATGCATAACTACACAGTGAGTATTTAAAATATTTTTACTGCATAACTGTGTTCTATGAAAATTGTGTCAATACTAGTGTGACGGAGAGAGAGTACGGGCATTAAGGTAATTGCCTTGCATGCAGTTGACCCACCACCAGTTTAATCTCTCTTACCTTGTGATCCTCCAAGTACCACCAAGTGTGACCCAAAAACAACATCAAGAAATGACTAACAGAAAAGAATCTGATAACTTGTTATTGTGGAACTCACAAACTCTCAGAGGGCGGAGATGATTTTTTAACCAAGTTGGGTCAAAATGAAGGCTTACTCCAGAAAATGTTAGATGACATCAAAAAGGTGAACCTATGATAACACAAAATATTTGAGAAAATGCCAAAGCAGCATTTCTAAAGTACATACTGATACATCAATATACATGTCTTGATCTTGAGAGTAATCAGAAGAGCATTATCTAAATTTCTCACCTTCAAGCAATAAAAAGTATATAAAAATTACCACTCATGCCCCAAACCTTACTAAGAAGTAGATTATACAACTTTTCAAATTGTAAATTCCTACAAGTAAAAAGCACCTGATGCCCCTTGCTGTGGACAAAAAGAGAGAAGAAGGATATAAATATGAAGCACAATATTCCACTCCCCAAAAGCAAATATAGCACCCGATTCCAGATTACTGAACACAAATTTAAAGTTTGGTACTTCACAGATAGTTATAAGCAGTGCTTCATAGGATAAGCAAGGGATGAAGACATTTGTGGCTTATTAATCTGACAGTGAAGAGAAGAAATTTAGTCTTCCAATTAAAGAGAAAGTAAACTCAAGGTATTCTTGAGCTGCAAAATCTTTGCGTGAACTGAATATAGAAATAAATGGACCACATCCATTCTGAACTACTGTAAGGAAAAAAAGTGTGACTCAGCATTTCAGCTAATGAAAACTTACACACACACCCCAAGAGAGTAAAAGAAAATAGAGATGGGCCAGAGGAATAGTACAGCTGGTAGAGCTCTTGCTTTGCACATGACCGACCTGAATTTGACCCCCAGCACCCCATCTGGTCCCCTGAGCACCTCTGTGAGTGATTGCTGAGTGCAGAGCCAGGAGTAAGCCCTGAGCACTACCAAGTCTGACCCAACTCTTTCCCCCCCCCCAAAAAAAAAATATATATATTAATACTTGAAATAAAACATCCTGAAATCATTTGGCAATGGGGTAGGAAACATCTTGGATGAAAAAGCAGAGAACTGAAGGAAACAAACAGGATCTAATAGTTTTGCATATGTTTACAGGGGGAAAAAATCTTCTTACAGAAACCGAATCATGAGCAGCTTTGTAATTCTCTATCTCAACAGTGATTCAATAAATATTTTTAAATCCTCTTAGAAGTGAATAAGCTATAAAGTTCTCACTTAACAATAGGTTAAACTGTGAAATATAAGACATTGAAGAAATGCAGGAAGCCAGTCAAGACAATGACTTTTTTTTTTGCTTTTTGCGTCACACCCAGTAATGCTCAGGGGTTACTCCTGGCTCTGCACTCAGGAATCACTCCTGGTGGTGACTATATGGGATGCTGGCAATTGAATCCGGGTCAGCCGCATGCAAGTCAAATGCCCTATGTGCTGTACTATCGCTCCAGCCCCTGAAAATTAAATGGTTTTTTTTTTTTGGTTGCTTTTTGGGTCACACCCGGCGATGCAAAGGGATTACTTCTGGCTGATGCACTCAGGAATTACTCCTGGCGGTGCTCAGGGAACCATATGGGATGCTGGGAATTGAACCCGGGTCAACCGCATGTAAGGCAAACGCTCTACCCGCTATGCTATTGCTCCAGCCCCTGAAAATTAAATTTTAATTGAACTTAAGTGGAAGCTGAATCTGAAGGCCCATTGTGTAATTAGTATCCTTCCAGAAGGGAAAAGAATAGAAAAATAAAACATGGTAATACAATTTTAACCAACCCAAGAAAATTGTGGAAATAGTAAGAATGAATCAAATGCATCAATGTTTATGTCAAAAGGTAAACTCCAGCATATAACTGTAGGACTTCAGAGATACAAAAATATTCTCAGGACCTCCAGTCAAAAGGATAAAATATATATGAGAACTATAGACTGGTATTAAATTTCTCAAAACTAGCATACAAAGCAAGTCAGATGCAGAATAAAGAAAAAATACAAATCAAAAATAACAAGAAAATTTACAGCAACCATATGTAAAGTGTTTCCTTTCTAACAAAGTAGAGAGCAACTAAAAACACAGGATGGGAAAGAAAAAATGGGAAGAAAATAATGCTGATGCCTGGTTTGACTACTTGGAAGATATAGAACATCCGAAAACAAAACAAGGCGAATAAAGGGAAAAATTACATAGGAGATTGGGAAGTTCAACAGGGGTGAAGCACATGCTTAGTACGTGTGAAACCCAGAATTAGTCTCCAGCATCAGGTTCAACTCCTCTTCCCCACCCTCCTTCCCAGTACTTCTTGGCATAGCCCTTGTTGCCCCCAAGTTCTTGATGGGTACAGCCCTGGTTGCTCCCAACATCAAACCCCTGACCCACACAGCTGAGCCAGGCATCTTCTGGATGAGTCATCCTTTTTAAAAAATAATAAAAATTAGGGCTAGAGAGATGGCTTGATGAATTGAGTTCATTCATTCTTTGCCTGCGGTAGACCCTACTGGCAAGGGAAAAAGTAAGCAAAGCATTCACATAGTGTGTACTACATAATACACACTATGCCAAAGTGATACGAAAGAATTGTTGATGAGGTATGACCCGTTGGTAGTTATGGGGAGTCACACACAACTTGGTGTGGTATTTGATCATGTGTTTTCAGGGTTCACACACATTAGTTGTGTGTGTGAACTCACCTGGAGTCATGCTTTCTGGTGATGATGCTCACACGTACTTTAATTGCAGTGCTCACTGGGAATTGTACCCACTTAATTGTCATCACACACATCTGATGGCAATACAGCCAGAAATAGCTTGCAGTGGTAGGAACTGGATGGCAGAGAGGGGCTATATGGATCATGCTTGGGGCATGTGTCATCGGCATATGGCATCAACAGGAACTGAACTCATGATCACACACTTCTAACACCAGTATGCTGCATCACCAAGCTATCATCCGCATCCCAGCATACATTTTAACTTAGTGCATTATAACATTCTGAGTCTTGATTAAAATGCAAATGATAAAATTTCTGTAGAGAGGGATTTAGTATACCTAAAAAAGTTGTATTTACAGTCTTCCATCTACTTTGCATCCCACTTGAGAGTAGACTGTAGGTAAATCTCAGTTAAAATGGATGTGCATATGTTCATATATTGCAGGTGCATTTTTAATTACAAAACTGGTGTCCAGGAAAATTTGCAGAATAAATAATATAGTAGTGTGCTAGGTACTGAAACGGAATTCTTTTCTAATACCCAGTACAGAATTAATAAAGCAAAAAGTACAGGGCTTAAGGCACTTGCCTTATGTGTAGCCTAACCTAGTTAGATCTCCAGTACCTTATCTGGTCCCCTGAACATTGAGGCCCAAAATTTCAGGATACATGCCTTAAAAAATTAAAAGCATGTGGCCAGAGCAATAGTAAATTGGGTAGGGCATGTGGCCAACCCAGGTTTGATCCATGACATCCCGTATGATCCTCTGAGCACCACCAAGAGTGATCCTGACTGCAGAGCCAGGAATAATCCCTGAGCACTGTCAGATGTGGACATCCCACAGAACACAAAAACAGCAAAGGAGGTACAGAGATATGTGTGACCTTTTGTGAAAAAGAAAAAAATATTTCTAATCCTTTTTATGAAGATAGTGTCGAAAGCCAAGAAAGAAGCCCCTGCCCTGCTCACAGTTGAAGTCAAAGCTTTCAAGGCCAAGAAGGCAATGCTGAAAGGTGTCCACAGCCACAAAAAGAAGATCTGCAAGTCACCCACTTTCCAAAGACCCAAAATGCTGTGTCTGAGAAGCAGCCCAAATATTCTCAGAAGAACACCCCAGGAGAAATAAGGTCTACCATTACACCATCATCACGTTCTCTCTGACCACTAAGTCAGTCATGAAGAACATAGAACATTGTGGATGTCAAGTCCAACAAGTACCAAATTAAACAGGCAGTGAAGAAGCTTTGTGACATTGATACGACAAGGGCCAATACCCTGTTTAGGCCTGATAGAAAAAGGCATCTGTGTGGCTGGCTCCTGACTGACGCCTTGATGTTGCTAACAAAATTGAGATCATCTAAATGGTCCAGCTGGCTAATCCTAAATACAAACTTTACCATAAAATACACACACACACACACACACACATATATGCTTACCTTTAACAAGATTTTTTTTTCTTTTTGGGTCACACCCAGCAATGCTCAGGGTTTACTCCTGGCTCTGCACTCAGAAATTAACTCCTGACACTACTTGGGGGACCATATGGGATGCTAGGGATTGAACCCAGGTTGGCCGCGTGCAAGGCAAACGCCCTACCCACTGTACTATCTCTCTGGCTCCCCCTTTAACAAGATTTATGTGCAAAAAAGTAGACCAGAAAGCAAAGTTGGATTCCTCTACCTTACAAGAGTGTAGGAAGACAAAGGGAATGATGGCATTTGCCTACTGGTTTTCCTCTTGGTTCTATTCTTGATGTTTGAAAGCAGAGTGATCTGCTAGTCCCCAAAGTGAAAAATCGGTGAGAGTGGTTGGGGAGGCTAAAACCAAAAGTAATTCAAAGTCAGTTTATTTAAATTGAGTAGCAAAAAATAATAATAATAATAGAGTAGCATAACCGCATTGAAGGAAGCAGGGGAAATAATTCGCATAGTACAGGGGCTAAGTCATTTGCATGCAGGTGTCTTCAGTTCAATTCCCAGCCCTGCAAGTGATCTGAGCATGTCAGTGGCCAAAAAAAAAAAAGTATAGTTTTAAAACTAACTCAGGAGTGATAGCACAGCAGTAGGGTGTTTGCCTTGCACACGGCTGGCCCGGCCGAGCCGTGTTCGATTCCTCTGCCCTTCTTGGAGAGCCCGGCAAGCTACCGAGAGTTATCTCGCATGCACGGAAAAACCTGGTAAGCAACCCGTGACGTATTCGATATGACAAACACAAGAAGTCTCACGATGAAGATGTTACTGGGCCCGCTCTAGCAAATTGATGAACAATGGGAGAACAGTGGACAGTGCTACTCCCTCAATTTAAAGAACTGTTGGGGCTGGAGCGATAGCACAGCAGGTAGGGTGTTTGCCTGCGTGTTGCCGCCATCCTCGGTTCAATTCCCAGCATCCCATATGGTCCCCTGAGCACCGCCAGGAGTAATTCCTGAGTGCAAAGCCAGGAGTAACCCCTGAGCATCGTCGGGTGTGACCCAAAAGAGCAAAAAAAACCTACAAGGAACTTTAAACTTTTTTTTTAGTGAAGCAAAAATTTGTTGAAATTTATTTAGAAAGATAAGTGGAAAGAAAGAAGGAAGTACATATTTGGGAGAATACAGGCTTCTCTAGAGTGCAAATAAGCAAGAATTAAGACAAGTGGAGTAGATAAGTGTTCGAGTGAGAACAATGACTTGAAGAGCAAGCCCAAATTTTTTAACTTGATTTGTAGCATTGTGAGTGTAATGCTTCTGTAACTAAAATAAAAACTGTCTAGAGAGATAGGACTAGGGTTAAGTTGCTTGACTGGCATATGGCCAACCCCACTTTGATTGCCAGCACCACATATGGCCCTCCGAGCATGACCAGGAATAAGCCCTGTTTGCTGCCAATTGTAACCAAGAAAACTACTATAATAGTAAAGGATAGGAGCACTGAATAGCCTAAACCTGCAGCCTATAGGTATGTCCTGTTTAGAATTGCTTTTATTTTGGTGTTGGGGCTTTTTTGCTTTGTTTTGGAGGATTGGAGGCATCTCCCATTAATTCTTGGTCAAAAGAGCCCAGGACACATTGCTCCTCCATCCCTGTGGCAGTGCTTGGCCACCACATCAGACAGTGTTCAGGGGGCTTTATGGTACCAGGGATCAAACTGGGTCAGCCAGATATAAAACATGCACCTTTATCCTTGTACTATTTCTCTGCTGTAGAATTGTTTTTGCTGGGTGTCAGGTTTCCTAAAACTACTTATAATTCTCTCTCTCTCTCTGTGTGTGTGTGTGTGTGTGTGTGTGTGTGTGTGTGTGTGTGTGAATCAAACCTAGGGCCTGTTACCACTATGCCACATTCGTGGTCTCTAATTTATTGACCTTCAGATTTTCTGACCATCTAGGGTAAATTATAATCTCAGGCATACTCAGGAAGTCAAGCCTGTGATCACAAAATCTCAAAAGGAGTTCCCACTTCCAGAATGTTTATATATTACTAGTATTCTATCTAAGAAGGGTGGGGGTGGAGGGCAGAAAGAGAGCTCAAAGGATTGGAGCATATGCTTTGCATGCAGGAGACCTGGCTTCCATCCCTAAGGAAAAGCAGTTCAGGAAAATATTTCCCAGGAATACAGCTTCCTAACTGTTGTGCCCTAGATTATGTATGTATGTCACACTATTCATGCCTTCCGTATTTGGGCCAATAGAAGCTGGATTGGCTGCATTTTAGGCTTTCTTACCCCGTGTGTTGTATAGTGGAATAATAGCTATGTGTGCACTGGATGTATGGAAATGGATGTATGACGATCAAAGAGCATTTCACTAGATCAGGTAGAGAAATCTTCTTATGCCAAGGGCCATTTGGGTTTTTGTTGTTTTGTGGCTTTACTGCTCAGGGGTTACTCCTGGCTCTGCACTCAGGAATCATTCGTGACCATATGGGATGCCAGGATGGAACCCTGGTCAGCTGCATGCAGGGCACGTACCCTACCCACTATACTGACTTTCCAATCCCAATCATTTGAATAAATTTACCAAATCATTTGGGAGCCATACAGTAGAGGGAAGGGTATCCACAGTCACTTAACAAGAGACATACATCATCTTCATCTACTCAGGACCTTATCTTGATCATTAGTCCTTTTGAAGTGGTTTTGGAAAATACTACATAAATAATTATCAGCATAGTAAAGGCTAAGGGAAACTTTTGAAGAAAGGAAAACTTTTGAAACATTTTATACTATAATACTTTTTTTTTTAATGTAAACAGGCTTTTGAAATTTTAGGGTAAGATCTCTGACAAGCAGGTATTCTGTGCTGGGTCCAGAGATAAAGTACAGCGGGTCAGATGCTTGCCTTCTGTGCAGCTGCCCAGAGTTTATTCCCCTGCCCCAAATACAATCCCCTGAGCACAGCTGTCAGTGACCTAGTCCCCTCCCTGCCCCACCCCACACACCCACACACAAAGATATTCTGTGCTGACATTTAAGAGTTAATGAATATTCAATAACTTCTCATCCAGCAGGCTGTAGACCTACTTATATACAGAATATATAAGAACTGTGAATTTATAAAAGTACATATATATTTGCCTGGAGGTGGACTGTATGAATTTATAAGATCTTAGAATTAAGTTTGTATTCTAGGCACACACAACCCCCAAGCCCCCAGTAATATATGAAAGGGAAATTCCTTTCCATTGCCATCAGGGGAAAGGGGAGTTGCTCCAGGAACCCAGGTCTTCAGATCCCTTCATCACCTGACCACTAGATCCTTGTCTGACCTCATCTCTCATATCTCTCACAGTGGCAAGCATAGTCTCACTCTAACTGGCCTTTCAGTGTGTGAGTGTAGTCTAGCATTGTAAAACATTCCAGTATCAGCCATTTTTGTCCACAGGCTCACCTTTTTTAAGTCTTTGCTGACCTCTGAATCTCAGTTGATTATCCCTGCTTGGTTCTTGTCATCACATGGCCTTGCTTGAATTTCTCTCACCTGTAGATTATAACCTCTGTGAGAACTGTGGTTATTGTCTGCTCTGTACATCACTGTCAGTCTGTAGCCTGTTTCCTTGTTATACACAAATGCTTGTAGTGACCTTGAAGACAAACACTTGACCAGCATCACAACTAATTAGTGCCACAAAGCTGAGTCTCACACCTAGTTCTTTCAGAATTCTGTGTTTGTTTCACCATATTTTCCTAAATAGGGACTTCCCATTTTCTGTGCTTTGCCTTTGAACTTTTTCAAAATTTTCTTTTGAAATTACCTTGTCATTTCATTGATTTTCTTGAAGGATTTTGGAGGCAGACGATTTTCATTTTTTTATATAATAAGTGAAATCAGCTATTCAGTTATTAGAAACAAATCTGCTAAATAAGATGGGTAATGAAGACAGACAAGGGGGGCCAGAAAAATAGTTAAGTGGGCAGGGTTCCTACCTTGCACGTGACCAACTTGCGTTTGAGCCCCAGCACCTGTGGTCCACTGAGTTCCACCAGGCATGATCCCTGAGCACAGACCCAGAAATAATCCCTGAGCAGAGCTGGGAGTGGCCCCAAAACAAAAATATAGACAGGGACTGGACAGATGCCTCATTGAGCTGAGTGCATGCTTTACTTGTCAGAGACCCAGGTTCAGTCTCCAAAACCACATATGGTCCCCTGAACACCACGATCACAATAACTCATTTCTGAGCATTGCTGGGTGTGGTCAAGAAGGAGAGAGAAGACCTGGGTTTTGTTCTTTTGAGCCACATCTGGCAGTGCTCAGACGCTACTCCTGGCTCTTCCCTGGTAGTACTCAGGGACCCTTAGTTGAGACCAGGGTTTAGAACTAGGGTTGGAAGGATGCACTGTGCCTTAACCCTGCCTATCTCTTTGGTCTTATAACTGGACTTGGGGGATTTTTTTAGCCATTGTTCATGTCAGAGGAAAATAGAGGATTACATAGAAATGTCATTGTGTAATTTTTTCAGTCTCTTAAATTGATCTCAAAATTTTTTAATTCTCAATCTCACACTCTTAGTGATTTTTTTAAAATCATGAATGCTATAAATTGCCTTGCATGTATGAGGCCCTGGATTTTATTCCCTCAACCACACGTGATTCCCAAATACACATGCTCCTCTCCTCACACCAATAAGGTAACCCCTTCATATCTGATTATAGCCTGAAAATAAGTCATCTGCTATGTGTATTTTGCCACATTTTTTAAAACAATATCATCTGCTCTGATCTTTTTTAGAGAAAAATAATATACCTGGTTTATGGCAAAATTTGAATGGTATGATGATTATCTGCTTTCTTTTTGTAGTTTGGGGAGGGGTCACAGCCACAGGTGCATAGGTATCTTTATGGTGCAGGAATCTAACCCAGAGCTAGATACACAGTGTGCACCCTGGGCCCGCCCATCATTCTTATCAATCTGATGAGGCAGCATGGTATTTAATAGAGTCATGCCTCATAGAAGAGGGTGCCCTGTTGACACAGATTTTCATTATTATGAGCCTCACTTGCCCAAATTGCATTCATTGTCATGCATTATTAATTTCTTCTACTTTTAAAGACTGAACATTCTTCACAATCTGAAAGGAAGAGACGAGACTCATTCGGGATGTTTGACGGTTATGATAGCTGCAGTGAGGACACAAGTAGCAGCTCCAGCTCTGAAGAGAGTGAAGAAGAAGTTGCTCCTTTACCTTCTAATCTCCCAATTATCAAAAACAATGGACAAGTCTACACATACCCAGATGGTAAATCCGGCATGGGTAAGTATCTTTACCATTTAACAGTTCTGTTCTTGAAGCTTTAGGACATGGTTGTATTCTGGTTAAGGAAGAAATGGAATTTTTCTTCCTTAAAATTTTTAAAGAATGATGAATGATTGGAAGCTTTCCACAAGAGTGTCCCAGGCTCACACAGAGTCAGGGACGGGCCCCTTTCCCTCATCTCCCTGTGCTTCCAGATCCCTGGCAGTCATGCCCACGAACTGCCTCTGGGTGCCATATAAGCTCATTAACAGCCATGATCCAGAGACTCACAAATCTTGGAAGAGTATATACACTGCAGAGATGCCTCAGGACCCTGAAGTCAGCATCCAATTAAAAATTCAACCCCAGTTCTAGCACCTTATTTAAAATTTTAGAATTCCTGGAGTGTGCAACCGCTGTCACAGCCACGTGACATCTCATACTTTATGCAACTGGTATACCAAGAGTAACATACCACATTGGATGGGTATAAAGTGGAAGGGAACCTGATCTTGATAAAATTGTGTGTGTGTGTGTGTGTGTGTGTGTGTGTACATACATTAGCACACAAGGTTCAACATGTAACAATATGTTAGTGATCTCTTATACAGGGACTCAATGGTTCCAAGGTGAGATACAACAATTTTCACATATTTTCCCCTAAGTAAAACTTTTTTGTAGCATTTTAATGGATTACTCCAAGTGAAGGGGGGGTCGGGAGGGAGGTCAAAGAGCAGTTAGGATAGAGAAGGGACCAGTATGATAATAGTTGAAAATGAATATTTTGGACAGGAACTGAGTGTTGAAAGTAGGTAAAGAGATATACCTGGTAACCTGTCAGTATCTGTATTGCAAACCATAGAGCCCAAAAGGAGAAGGGGGGGAAGGAGGGAGGAGAGAGAGGAAAGAGGAGAGAGAAGAGAGAAGAAAACTGCCTGCCATAGAGGCCAGGGGTGGGGGAATGGGGAGGAAATTGGTGACACTGGTGGTGGGAAATATACATTGGTGAAGAAACCAGTGTTGGAACATTATGTGACTCACACCCAATCGTGAACAACTTTGTAACTATCTCACTGTAATTCAGTTTGTTTTTTTTTTTTAAACTCAATTTTTGAAAAATGAAATGAAGGTGTGTTAGAGTTCTTGGAGGATGGAGTTGGGTGCATTGGTGATGGGCATGGTTATTGGAGTTATGTGCGGGGAAAAAAAATAATTTTTAAAGATCAGTTTCAAGACTGCTAAAATTCATAGTGTTTAATGAGGTCACTGGATTTGTGCTTGATCTCTTTTATTTTTACTACTTACCACTTTCTGGAGAAAAGCAAATAGAACAAAAGGAAAACAAGAGTATTAGACTGACTATCTGAAAGTAAACCAAGGACCAAACATGATGACCTCTTAGTATCTGTATTGCAAATCATAATGCTCAAAATTAGAAAGCAAGTAAGATAACCTGCCACAGAGGCAGGGAGTGGGGTGAGGTGGGAGTGGAGGGTGGGACACTGGGAACATTGGAGGTGGAAAATGTGCACTGGTAGAGGGATGGGTGCTCGAACATTGTTTGAAATGCAGTCATGCAAGTTTGTAACTATCTCACGGTGGTCCAATAAACTTCTTTAAAAAAATAAATAAAATAAGACGACTATAGACATAAATTCATTAATTAGATAATCTTTGTAACAAATTGGATCTGGAGAGTATTGGGTTCAATCCCATCACTGCATGCTCCACCAAGCATCACTGGGAGTATTCCCCCAAGCACCAACAGCTGTAACACAAACATAATACGAATAGTACAATTCAGTACAAAATTCTGTGCTTGGGCCAGAGAGACATGGACAGTATAGAATAGACTCTTTCCTGATCAGCTTACATCCTATTCTCAGGAGTTATTTTCTGTGTCTTGTGTTTGTACAAACCCCAGGTTTGATCCCTGGCACGACAGAAAATAAAATTTTCACAATAGAAAATCATTCCAGGTTTTCTCCCTGTAATCACCCCTTTATTTACCTGAAATCTTTCATGATTTTTCAAATACAAATGACAAGATGAAGAATTGATGCCCAGTAGTGGTTTATTCTTAGTTTCTGTTCATCTTTTTTGTTATTTTGGCTTTGGCTTTTGGACCACAGCTTGCGATGCTCAGGACTTACTCCTGGCTCTGCTCATGGATCAGTCCTGGCTGTGCCAAGGGGACCATATGTAGTGTTGGAAATCAAACCCCAGAGTCAGCTGAGTGCAAGACAAGTGTCTTGACATCTGTATCATCTCTGTGTGCACCTGACCCAACTGTTTATCTTTTTTTTTTCACCCAACTTTATTAAGAGAAGAGTGAAAAATGTTATTTTTAAAACAGCACTGTAGCACTGTCCTCCCATTGTTCATCGATTTGCTTGAGCGGGCACCAGTAATGTCTCACGACAAATTGTGAAACTTGTTTCTGTTTTTGGCATATTGAATACATCACAGGGAGCTTGCCAGGCTTTGCCGTGTGGGCAAGATACTCTCGGTAGCTTGCCGAGCTCTCTTAGAGGAGCAGAGGAATTGAACCCGGATTGGCCATATAGGCTACATGTAAGGCAAACGCTTACCCACTGTGCATAACGAATGATAATTTGGCCAGAAGATACATTGGGGCCAGATAGTACAGCAGGTAGAGCTCTTGCCTTGCATGTGGTTGACCCAGGTTCAATCCCTAGTACCTCAGGTGGTCCTCTGAGTACTACAAGGGGTAATCTCTGAAATTTTTTTTTGTAAGCTTCAACGTGTAACTGATAACCAAATAATATGTCTTTTTATGTCTGATTAATTTAGCATAATTTTCACTTAGCATAATGCGCTCCAGGCTTATCTGTGTTGTCAGAAAAGGTGGGATGATGTTCTCCCCCCCACCCCCACCCCGCAGTATGGCTAAAAAACAGAGCCAAGGAATTACATGTGTGAGACTCACACAGGAGGAAAAATCTAAAGAGATTGAAAATACCACCACGCAAAAATATTTTTTTTAATGGGATTAAGAAAATACCACAATGAACTAAGCACATCCATTGCATGCAGGAGGTCTGGGTTTAATCACCCACAGGGGGGTAAATAAACACTGAGCTAGGAATAGTTCCCAAAAACTGTTGGGTATGGCCCATAAACAAACGAAAAATTAAATTTCAAATAAAAATGTACTTCTCTTTCTGTTCTCTCTCTCAGCTCTTCTTTCTCTCTGATTCTCTCCCCGCCCCTTCCTCAAAACTTCCAAAACTGTTACGCTTCAAAAAAAACAAAAACATAAAAAATGAAAATGTGCGGGGAATCTAGACAGCTTGGGTGGCAGAGCGTATGCTTAGTATGGTAAAGCCCTTGGTTTCAACCCCACAACTTGATGACCATCAGACAAGACTAGAGTAGCCTTAGTGACCTCTTAGCACTGAGCTTAAGTTGTTTTTCCAAAGAAAGCATATAGATGGATAATAGGTGCATGAAAAAATATTCCCAGTTTTATGAATCATTAAGGAGTTGCAAATCAAAACTAAAGCAAGATACCTTCTTGGATTTATTAAGAAGGATAATGTCGAAAAGACAGAAAAAGGGAAATGTTGGTGAAGTGGCAAAAATGGAGCCCTGGGAATGGAGCAGTAGTACAGTGGGTAGGGTGCAGCCCACCCTTGTTCGATCCCCAGCATCTCATATAGTCCCCTGAGCACTGCCAGCAGTGATTCCTGAATGCAGAGCCAGGAGTAAATCCAGAGCACAAAAACAAAACAAAGAAAAAGGAGCCTTGGATTGGAGCTTGCCTTGCACTTGCCTGACACAGATTCTATTCCTGGCATCACATATGGTCCTCCAAGCCCCGCCAGGAGTGATCCCTGAATGTAGAATAAGCCCTAAGAACAGCCAGTGTGACCCCCAAAACAAAAAATTTTAAAAAATAAAAGGGAGCCCTTGATACCAAAGAACTGGTACAGGGATCAGGTACTTGCCTCACATGCAGTCAATCCTAACTTTATACCTGGTACTCGTAATAGCACCAGGGGTCTCTTCTGAGCAGAGCCAAGAGTCACATCTGCATACTGCTGGGTATGACCCAAAAGAAAAAGGAAAGGGAATCCTTGTACACTTTTGGTGAGACTATAAATTGGCTGTGGCTGCTACTGAAAACCATATTGAAGTTTCTCCAAAAAAAAAAAAAAATGGGGCGTGAGGGCTGGATATTAGTACAGTTATCACTATATTATCCAAAAAAAGATTTTTTTTAAAGAACATAGATTTTCCAGCATGACATGACCTCCCAAATTCTGAGGCAAGAGTAGCCCACAAACACCACTATTTATTGCCCAAAAAGTACACACATACCCCCACCCCACCCCATCACCCAAAAAAAAAAAAAAGCACATGGTCCAGTGTATCTCTTAAAAACACATCTGCTTTTGTTTAAAAAAAAAAAAGACATCCTCAGGGCTACAGCCATACATAGTACAGCACCAGGGTAGGGCATTTGATTTGTACCCCGTGTGGTCTCCAAAGCCTCCCAGGAGTAAGCCCTGAGTACCACTGGATGTGGCCCCCCAAACAGAAGGGAGGGTGAGAGGGAAGAAGAAAGGAAGAACTTATTTTCAGACTTTGAGCTACTTTCAGACCTGCTAGATTCCCAGCCATTATCACATGTCTGTCTTCTAACTTTTGTGTAGACTTTTCTATCATTTGTGTGACCAAAGTTTTCTACTAGAAAGAATTTTGTTTGGTTTTTGGTTTGGGGACCATACCTGCAGGTGCTGGGTGTCTGGGAAGACTACCAGCTTGGTGCTCCTAGGTTACTCTTGGCAGTGTTCAGGAGACCATGTGGTAAAAGGAATTGACCTCAGACCTTCTGAATACAAATCTCAGGAGACCATGTGGTACAAGAGATTGAATCCAGGCCTCATATATACAAAATACAAGTTTCAGCGATTTGAGTCATCTCTCCACTCTAAGAAGGAAACTTCTTTTATTGAAACCTTTAGATAAAATTTAAATATATCTGATGGCCGCTTAGTGCCTTTTTCCCAAACTATAATACCCAGAATGAGAGAGCAAGTGAGAGGGAATGTGCCTGCCACAGAGGCTGGGGGTGGAGGGATGGGTGCTTCAACATTGTATGACTAAAACAATCATGAAGGTTTATATAAGTCTGTAACTGTACCTCACAGTGATTCATTAAAATAAAATTTTTTAAAAATTAAATGTATCAGGGCCATTGCAATAGTACAGCAGGGATTGCGTTTGCCTTGCCATGTGGCTGACACAAGTTCAATCCCCAGGATTGCATATGGTCCTCTGTGCCTGGATAGGAGTGATCCCTGAGTGCAGAGGCAGGAGTAAACCCAGAGCATGGCCAGGTGTGACCCACAAAAAAAAAAAAAAACAGCAAAAAATGTTAAATATTAAACTGTTAAATTGAAATTAATTTTAAGATATGTTTGATAAAATCAGTCTTTGTTTTATTGACTAGCTACCTGTGAAATGTGTGGGATGGTTGGTGTGCGAGATGCATTCTATTCTAAAACAAAGCGCTTCTGCAGTGTTTCGTGTTCAAGAAGTTACTCGTCAAACTCCAAGAAGGCAAGCATTTTGGCCAGACTTCAGGTAACGGTACAGAAACCTTCTTATTTATATCCGTTATTTCTGTAACTTTCACCATTTATCAATCACTCGATAATAATTCACTGCACATCTCTTCCTAATCACAAGATAGCTTTTCATACCCCATATTTTTAGGAAATAATATGAGCCTTAATTTGTTCAGTCAATGAAATTAAAACTTTGTAACAGACAAGACATACTATCCTAAATAAACTGAATTCTGTATTGACTTAAAACTTCCCGCAAATATAAGTAAGACCAACACACGTTGATGTATAGAAACCAAAACAAGTTTGCCCTTTTGTCTTAATGAGTTTTCAACATTTGGAGGAAATGATTTACTTATAATTTTCCCATTGTTTTGTTTTGTACTTTTGACTGCAACCCATTTGATACTTTGACCAGATATAATTGGTTAATCCAACTAACCTTTTTGAGAATATTTGTTCTACAAAAAGAAAACTCATCTTTCTTTAAACATCATAACCTGCAAAACATTCAGAGATTTGACTAAGTTGTTGCTATTGTAGCAGATGAGCAATTCATTTAAAGGCATTATATAATTGATTTTTGTAACTTATTTTATGTGGGTGATCACATTTTTCTTATTCTCCTTTAACTTCTTATTGTGATCATTACATAGCACTGAAAGGATTATTTAAATTTCCCCAAATTAAGGAAATACATCACTGAGATGTATTTCTATATTTCAGATAGACAGTTCCCAAAGATCCTGAGCAGTGGTCTGTACCCACATGGATGGCAGTTTGTCACACTGAATTTGACCCATGATCATTTTGTCATTGACCTTTTGATTAGCACTAAAGGTATAAACCTCAGTCACTTGCTCTTTAAACATTAAATTATCTTTTCTTACTATATAAATTGCAATGCTTGGCAACCTGCATGAGTGAATAACCGCTGGTTTTATCTAGTCTAAGAGGAAATCAAGAATCCACCACAGCTATATTTTAACATCTTAAGGGATGTAATTTTTATTAACATATTAATTTGCATATTGCTATTTTAGTCTTTGCCAGCTCTGCTACCTTTATTAGATTACCTACATTGTAGCAGAACTCCAGAAAACATTTCTCATATTAAAATTTGTTGTATGTTCCCTCTGCTTTAATAATTTCCTAAACCCTCAGTGTTTACTTAAGCAGAATGAACAGTATGCACTCAATTTAGTATGGTGGGGGGAAGAAAAAGAATCCTATTTACTTAACTCTTCTCGTTTTAGGGTAAGCCTCCAACAAAGAAAGCAAAAGTTCTTCAGAAACAACCTTTAGTTGCTAAACTAGCCGCATATGCTCAGTATCAAGCTACCTTGCAAAATCAAGCAAAGACTAAAGCAGGTAATCTTGGTGCATATTATAGGGGTGAATTATTTTATATTGTTCTTCTATTCTGTTGTAATTATTGAAAGCTTGTTTTTTATTTACTTACACCTACACTTCTTAAGCCCTGTTAGTACATTATGATGCTAGATCTCTTGATGATTTGATGGTTTTGGTAAATTACTTCAGAAGAAAATAGTTGTCTCTGAATCTGGCATCCCATAGTGTCTCCTGATCCTGCCAGGAGTCAGCCCTGAGCACCAGCAGGTATGGCCCCCAAACCAAATAATATTTTTAAAAAGGTTATAAATTGAGGGGCCGAAGCAATAGTACTGCAGGTAGGGCATTTGCCTTGCATGCTGCCAGCCAGGTTTCATCCCTGACATCCTAAATGGTCCCTCGAGTACCCCCAGGAGTAATTTCTGAGTCCAAAGCCAGTAGTAACCCCTGAGCATCGCCAGGTGTGGCCCAAAACCCAAAATGTTTATGTCATTGAACATTTTTTAATAGTAGGCTTATAAATATAGAAGATTTGAGAATTGTAATTCTAAATTTATTGTTTCAGCAGCAGTCTCTATGGAAGGCTTCAGCTGGGGTAACTACATCAATAGCAATAGCTTTACAGCCGCTCCAGTTACATGCTTTAAACATGTGAGTATTATAAAATTTTTCACTTTGTATTGAAATGCTCTTAGTCATTGTTTAAATATGAAGGTACGGTAATAAGTGAGCATCTTGTCCTGCAAAGGCACTTAATTTATACATTGTAATGGTAATGTGCTGTACTTAATAATGCTAAAAAGGACTGTAGCACTGTCCTCCCGTTGTTCATTGATTTTGCTCGAGCGGGCCCAGTAACGTCTCTGTCATGAGACTTGTTACTGTGTTCGGCATATCGACACGTCACGGGTGGCTTGCCAGGCTTTGCCGTGCTATTTGGAATTAATAAGTATCCATAAAAAATTAGTTTTTGAAATTAATCATTTGAGCAGGCGATAGTACTAGCTTCATCCAGTTTTTGTATTAAATTTAGTAATACGGTCCACTCATTTCAGTAATGCAGTATAGTTAACATAAATTGTGGTTAGGAGTGACCAATATCTGATAGGTTGAATTTATGAATGTGGAACTTGCAAGTAGAAGAAAACAAGTGGACCCGCACGGTTCAAGCCTGTCTGTTGGAGACATCTTATATGTCACCTAAGCTTTGTGATTTGATCTGATAACTTTAAAGAAGGATCTTTCTGTTTTATTTTTGTCTCCAAATATAAAATCACAAAAACCAAACAGGACTATTCGTAGCATTGTATTGTAGACTATTACATGTGATATTGTATAAAACCCTTTCCATGTTCTTTTTAGCAAGTAAATGGTTGAAAATTTTCTGAAGAATTCAGAGTTATGTTTAAAGTATAGTTGGTAATAGGTTTTCCTTTTGATTCTAGTCATTAGTGATTAATTTTCTCTTAAGCAAGTCTAACTTAAAGATTGTATCTGCTATTGTATGTAAGAAAAGAATTAATCCCAGTCGAGCCGGAGCGATAGCACTGCGGGGAAGGTGTTTGCCTTGCATGTGGCTGACCCGGGTTCGATCCCCAGCATCCCATATGGTCCCCCAAGCACTACCAGAAGTGATTCCTGAGCACAGAGCCAGGAGTTACCCCTGAGCATTGCTGGGTGTGGTCCAAAAACTGAAAAAAGAAGGGGGGAAAAAAATAAAGTTGAGCCCAGGAGATAGCTCCACTAGCCAGGGGAGGCTTAATTTGCATAAAAGAGTAGGCTTGGATTCAGTCCATGGTCCCCTAAGTATAGACCTGATTTTGGCCTGATACCACTGCCAGGTGTGGCCCAATAACAAAAAAGAGAATTGGGAAATTAATGAATGAAATTTGATTTAACTCTTAACATTTTGATGATTGTAGCTTTTAGTTAGAGATTACAGCATGTGACCGGAAATACAGCTCAACAATAGGTCACTTGGCCTTGCATATGTGGGGCTCTGGGGCCAGGAAACACAACAGCAAGTAAGGCCTTTCCCTTGCACAGGGCCGACCTGTGTTCTCTCCTAGCACCACATATAGCCCCCCAGAACCACCAAGGGATCTCTGAGCACCAAGCCAGTTGTGGCCCAGAAGACAAAAAAGTACAAAGGGTGTTAATGGAGATAGCTGACGTGCCTGACAAGATGGGCTTTCAGAAGAACTATAAAGCTAATCTATAATTTACTTTTCTTAGGATAGCTACCTTTTTCAACTTCCTCTTGGCATAAGGAAGCTCAGAATTAAGTTTAAGTTCTATGTCACAGTAGCTTTCATTCCAGATACCTGAACATTTGTTTGTCTACTTCTAAACTGCCTTTTCTTTATCTCTATTCTGATAGTTTTTTGTTTTTATATTAAAAACCGTGTCAATTTTTTTGTGTACACATTTTTAAAATAGCTTTTATGATACCAAAATAAATTCTATTTTGTATTCCTAGTTTTTGTATTCCATTAGTTTTGAATAGTAATGCTGTATTAAAGTTTTTTACCCAAAAAAATCTATTGTAATAAAATTTATTTTGTCTTTGCTTCTTCCAAGGTTAAAATGTATTACAGCAGAGAATAGAGCAGATGGCTTTAACTGTATTATTAATAATGTTCCTGTAGAACCACCCTCTTTCTCACTGAGAAGTGAGGCAGACATCTGTCATCCAGTGCCTCTTTATACCACTCATCTTTCTTTATCGTCTTACCAAAATCAGAAATGACTTGTAACTGCTAATTTCTTAGTGCATTTTAGAACAACCTAGTCTTTTCACCTTAACCATCGTCTTCATTTGAAGCCATTTGATTTGGGTCTGATTTCTCATTTGTCCTTGTGTTTTAGCTCTGTGGGGTTTTTCTCTGGGGTCGTTTTCTATTTCTTCAAGAAGGATTAGTGGCTTTGGCTTTAGGAACCTTACTGTCAGGAGCAGCTGGGAGCACGGGATCCTGCCTCGTCCCCTCAGCCTTCTACACTTGATGTGCGTTCCAGACTCTGCATCCGCCTTCTCTCCCAGTGGGGGCACACCTGGGAGCCCTCCCTTGCTTCTTTTTCTGTGGGTTTTTAAAAACATGTTTTTAAAAAGGATTTGATGTGTAACAGGAACCAGATCTGTTCTGGTGGAATCAAGAATTGAGAGTGGGAGCGTTATCAGACCTTGACTCCTTGGCTGCATCTGGGAGAAGAGATGTAGCCCCACCTTTTCTGGAGTAATGTTTTCAGATGAATGCTTTACATTTCCCTGCATTTAAATATGATTGTCATTAGTTCTGAAATCAGAATTTCAGAATTCTTATTTGGTAGTCTGTCCTTAAACTTCCAGAAATGAGTTTTCTATAAAGGATTTTATAGACTCTTTGTTGGTAATTGCTATATTTATGCATAGGTATTTTTTTTTTACTTAACTGCTCAATTACAACAGTGTTTGGTATCTTTTATAATTAACACTAGAAATGAAACATTATCATTATAAGTCACAAATATCATTAGAAATCCCTGCTATTATCATGTATCTGATACAACTTTCAGTTTTCTGGATGGTACTTTTTTAGACCAAGCATCAAAATTAGAGGCCGGAGCGATAGTACAGCAGGTAAGGCCTTGCACACTCAGCGGACCCAAGTTCAATCCCCAGCATCCCATATGGTCCCCCCCACCCCAAGCACCGCCAGGAGTGATTCCTGAGTGCAGAGCCAGGAGTAACCCTTACGCATCTCTGGGTGTGACAAAAAAGCAAAAAAGAGCATCAAAATTGTTCTTTTCCTTTATAAATATAGGACATAATCTAGAATAAGAGGAAGCTGCGCTGATTACTTTTAGTCTGGGAGGCCAGGGGGCATAGTCAGAATTTTGGACCCTAACCCTTGCCCTCTCCTTTCCTGGTTCAGCTCCTAGTATCACAGGATATAGCCCAAACCCCCTCCCCACCAAGCCTACAAAAGGAAAAAGAGCTACTTCAGGGCTGGAGAGATGGCTCAGGAAGGCTAGAACTCGGGCGTTGCCTGCCGGAGTTCCAGATTTCAACCTTGGCACTACGTGGTCTCTTAAGTGCCGCCAGCTGTGACCCAGAAACCTAAATAAGGAAAAACCAAAAAGACTACCAAGAGAACTAGTTCATTTTCTATTGTAAATGAAGAAACCTACTACCATTTTTAGTGACTGAATAATAACTGGGGGCTACTTTTGGCTACTTTCTCGGGTATAGTTGTGGCGATTGAACATTGCACGCCCTCTACCCCTCTGAGCTGTCTCCTTCACCCCTTGAGCTTGTTTTCTAATGTGGTTTTTGATTTAAGGCCATGTGGAAAAATAATTCTCCTTTACTCAATGTGACCACACGGAATTTCTGATAGCAGATGTGAAGATTTGAACACCTTGACGCCGCTGCAAACCTCTAAGGGCTCACTGGATGTGGTTTTATCAATGCAAATTGTTAATTTACAAATTGTAAACTGCTGGTGTCAGCAGATACCTCAAACAAGTCTCATAAACCAGCTCCATTAAATTTAAATTCAATTCTACACTAGGTCCTCACTAGTACATGACTAATAGCTCTAAGTCACAGTTCCCGTGATTCCCTTGTGGGTTTGACAATTTGCTCGAACAGCTCACAAAATTCAAGGGAAGGAAACTGGCTGACTTCAAAGGATAAAAATGAACAGCCCTGGGGCCAGAGCAATAGCACAGCGGGTAGGGTGTTTGCCTTGCATGTGACCGACCTCGGTTCGATCCCTGGCATCCCAAGCACCACCAGGAGTAATCCCTGAGTGCAGAGCCAGAAATAACCCCTGAGCGTCAGTGGGTGTGACCCAAAAAGCAAAAAAAAAAAAAAATGAACAGCCAGGTAAAAACCTATAAAGCAAGGTGTGTGCGAAGAACATGAAGATTCCATATCCCCTCGATACAGGACTCAGTACCTACTCTTATTCACCATCCCAGAAGCTCTCTAAATGCTATACTGGGATTGTGGTAGCAACTTCATCATGATCAGTCCTCAGCTCAAATTCTAACCCTCTCCCTTTCCCAGTGGATAGGGCGGAGAGCTGAAAATTTTAAGCCGTCTAATCAATCTTTCTGGTCGTCCTTTAACCTGAAGCTATATCAGAGTCCACCAAGTCACCTCATCATAGCAGAAGGCATTCCTGTCAGCTTTTGACGAAATTCCAAAAGATCCAGAAGCGCTGCGTTAAGGGTCAGTGAGAAAGAGAACAACGAAACATACCCTCTGTTCATGGATTGAGAGGATCAAAATTGCCAAAATGGTGGTACTCCCCAAAGCACTACACAGATTTAGTGCCTGTCTCCGTAAGGGTAACCATGACATATTTGAAAGAACTTCTCCTGAAATTAATGTGAAACAATACCTCCCCCTCCCGATAACCAGAGCAGTCTTGGTCGGGGGTGGGGGGGGACAGGGGGCAGGAATGGGAGGAATCACTTTCCACAATTTCAGGCTGGTAATAATTAAAACAACGTGGTGCTAGAGTAAGCACGGACAACTCCAATCATGGAATAGAGTTGAAAATCCAGAGATAGATTCCTAAGTATATAGTCAATCTTTGACAAAGGAACAAAAAGTATGAAATAAAGGGCCAGAACAGCAGGAGCCCAGCAGGTAAAGTGCATGCCTTGCACGCAGCTAACCAGGGTTTAGTCCGGTATCCCAGATGGTGCCCTGAGCACAGAGCCAGGAGTAAAAGAGCTACTGAGCACAGCCAGGTGCCTCCCTGCTCCCTGTCCTCCCCCCTCCAAAACAAAAAGTATGAAATGGACCAAGGAAAGCCTCTTCAGCAAGTGATGCTGGGCAAACTGGTTTAGCCACATTTTAAAAAATGAAAAGAACTCAGACCACTTTATAACACCATGTACAAAAATCAAATGGATTAAAGACCTTGATATCCGATCTGAATTCAAGTTACATAGAAGAAAATATAAGCAGACTACTCCATGATACTGAAGCTATGGAGGCATCCTTAAGGATACAGTGTCACGAGCCAGTAAAGTAGAAGCAAAGATAAACAAATGGAACTTCATTAAGTTAAGAAGTTGCTGTAGCTCAAAGTTTACAAAGACCAGAATATAAAGACACCGAGTGGGAGAAATTATTTTCCCATCACTCACCTGATTAAGGGTATGTAAAGCACTGGTAGAACTTTACAAGAAAAAAATTCTAACTCCATCAAAAAATGGGGAGAAGAGATAAAGACTTACTCAAAGTCAAAGACTTCCTCAAAGAAAAAAATATAAATAACCAAAGACATATGGAAAAAATACTGGATCACTAAACATCAGGAAAATGCAAATCAAAAACGAGATGCCAGAATGATAATACAGTGGGTAGGGCATTGCCCTGCACACTGCCGACTGGCTTCAATCCCCATTTTCCCATATGGTTCCCTGAGCCCACCAGGAGTTGTCCCTGACCACAGAGCCAGGAATAAGCACTGAGCGCTGCTGAATTGTGGCCCCCCCAAAAAAAAACTCACAAGGAGATCACACCAGAGAGACTAGCACATCAAAAGCAACACCAACAAACCACCAGTGTTGTGGGGAAGAGGTACCCTCGTTCATTGCTGATGGGAATGTCAACTAGTCCAGCCAGTTTGGAAAACAATGTGGTCATTCCTCCAAGAACTAGGAATTGTGTTTCTGTACAGCCAAGCAGTTTCTACTTTCTTCAAATAAACCCCAAAAACCAAAAAAAAGAAAAGAAAAGCAGAAAAAAATATGCACCCCTATATTTATTGCAGCACTATCCACTGTAGCCAGAACCTGGAAACTGCACAGATATCCAAGAGCAGATGGCAGGATAAAGGAACTGCAGTATGTACACACAGCGGAATACTACTTAGCTGTAAGAGAAGGTGAAGTCAAGCAATTGGCTGTACATGGATGGATCTGGAGGGTGTCCTGCTGAGTGAAGTCACTCAGAGGGAGAGTGACAGACACAGCACGATCTCTTTATGTGCATTATAAAGTGATACAGTAGGGGAATAAAAAATGCCCGATGGCTATAGAAATGAAGAGCCTGAGAACCGGTTGTCAGTGGAAGTTTGGCACTCTGTGTGGTGGGGAGGTGGATAGGTCAGGGAAGGGAGCACTGTGACAGTGGTGCAGGGAAGACGTTGCTGAAAGGAGGTAAAGTGATAATGCGTGTACCCTATTAGCAGTCTTGTGAATCACACTACTTAAGAGGATAGCGGGTGTGGGGATTGGGAAAATTTCCTGCCATTGAGGCAGGGTGACAGGTGGGAGGGAAACTGGGAGAATTGGTGGAGGGAAGTGGACACTGGTGAAGGGATTGGTATTGGAATATTATATGCTGGGAACACAGTCATGAATAACCTAGTAGTTCGTGGTGATCCAGTAAAAAAAATAATGAATCGATAGCACAGTGGGTAGGGCATTTGCCTTGCACACGGCCAACCCGGGTTTGATTCCCAGCATCCCATGTGATCCCAAGCACTACTGGGGGGTAATTCCTGAGTGCAGAGCCAGGAGTGACCCCTGTGCATTGCCATGTGTGACCCAAAAAGCAAAAATAAAATAATAAATGAATAAAGGATCATTGGAGCCAGAAATCATTCAGAAGGTAGGATATTTTCTTCACATGCGGCCATCCCAGCTTTGATCCCTGTCATCTCATGTGGTTCCCCCCGTCCCAGCCCTGCTAAGAGTGATCCCCAAGTGCAGAGTCGAGTAATCCCTGAGCACCAGGGGTTTGACCCAAAATGCCCCCCCCTCAAAAAAAAAACGTGGAGGGGGTTGAGTTTGGAGGTGAGGGTAAGGTAAGGTAAAGGTAAAGGCCCTCCCGTTGTTCATCGATTTTGCTTGAGCGGGCCCAGTAATGTCTCCATTGGAGACTTTGTTGTTACTGTGTCTGGCAATCAAAGACTAAATACTAGGTCCAAAGAAACTTTAGTACTCATCCTTGAGGAAATTGCGAAGCTTTTAAGAGCTGTCTGCTGGGAACCAACAGCAGAGACCAATTCATTGTTTCTGTTTCACAACCCCTAAAAACTATCCACATCTAATTGAATTGGTAAAAACTCCTAAATACACCTATAGTACAGTCTCAGGTGCACTACATACTAAAATCATATATTATTTTCTTCTCAATTTAAGTTTGAACCTAAGGGAACCCTCTTGTTGACCTTTTGTACACAGAACATTTAGCCTTAAAGTACTCTTATTAAGTTCTTTTCATAAAATTAGGCAAATCATTTTTGTAGGAATTAAAGTATGAAACAATATGCTAATATTGGGTATGAGGGCAGTCTGACTGCGCGACCTGTCACCCCTTTGATGGCCAGGGCTGATGCTGCTGGTCTGGCTGGCCAGGCGGGTGTCCCCTCCTTCCCTCACCTCTCCATATTCATCTGTCCCTCTGAAAGCTTTCCCCAGAGAGACGGACCGTTCTTGGGTTGAGGGTAGCCAAGTAGCTGTGCTCCCTGCTACAACCTCCAAAAAAAATGTGCTAATGTCAAATGTATACGCAATATAGAAAAGCTAAAATAATACTTCAGTTACAATTTTATAGACTTTTGGAGGCTAGAGAGAGAGTACAGTGGATAGGTTGCTTCCCTTGCATGTGTCAACCGAGTTTGATTTCCGTCATCCTATAGGGTCCCCAGAGCACTGCCAGAGTGATTCCTGAGCACAGAACCAGGAGTAACCCCTAAGCATCACTGGGTGCGGCCCCAAAATAGAAATTCAAAAATAATTTACAATTAAAATCAATTTATTTGATTTTATAATAAACTATATAGTGTCTCATTGATAATGTCTTTACAAAGACCAGTAATGTCATCACCTGTATTTTCACTATCTTGAAACTAATGAATTGTTTTTTTCCACTGTTCCCCCACACACACAATTTTTTTAAGTCCTTGTTGGGGGTGAGGGTTTGGGGGGGCAGAGATATGTCTCAAGTGGTACAGCAGGTGCCTTGCATATGGGGAACTCTGGATTCCCTTCCCTGCATGGGTATGATTCCACAATTTTGTTAAAAAGCAAGTGAGTTTTCTGGAGAAAGAAATTTTCCTCGTTTTTGTGTCTTACCAGTTCCAGGAAGAGTTGCAGAATTTTTTTTATATTTTTTTAGGGGGTGCAGGGAGTACCAAACTACTTGAAGGAGTAGCACAAATGAGACTTGAGTAAATGTTTTGGTACCAAGTAGAAAAGTAGCAGTTGAGGTGGGAGTGATAGTCCAGCGGGAAGGGCGTTTGCCTTGAATGCAGGCGGACCCAAGTTTGATTCCTGGCATCCCACATGGTTGCCTAAGCACCGCCAGGAGTAATTCCTGAGTGCAGAATCAATAGTAACCCCTGAGCTTTACCAGGTGTGACCCAAAAGGCCAGAGAGGAAGTGGCCTTACTACCACCACAAAGTAGTGGTAGTATCAGTGAGAATTCCCTAGTGAGCAGGGCCGCTAAGAAGGTGGTTATGGGGCGCCTATAGGGTGTTTGTTAGAGATACTTTACCATGCCCATTTCAGGGACCCACCATACTTTGCAAATTGGTCTCCCCAGTTCTTTGCGGAATTTTTATCTGCTTATTTAAGTAGTAAATCTCCAGGCACTCATACAAATGGGAGTTGTGTTTGTCCATGGTCACCTGATGCAGTCCTAGTTGGGATTGACTCGTGCTTTTTTCCAATACAATCATTGCACACTAGGAGCTCATTTCTTTCTAGTTCATGTCCCGTGGTTTTCTCTGGCCCAGTCATGTTTCTTCTTTTTCTACTAGATGCACTTTAGTAATTCTGTGCCTTTCAGTCTGGCCATGAGGTATTTGATAGTGACACTTTGAACATTTGCCTTAGCATTATTGGGAAGATTATTTCTTGGTTACCTAAGTGCAACTTCAGGATTCACCTCTGCCCACTTAAACTCTTTATTAAATTTGAAGCTGTGGGTGTTACTGAAAATTAGAGATTGGCTCTTCTGTGGAAGGAAATCTGTATTTGAGCCCAAAAGCATCATGTGTATAATGTGTTAGCACTTAGAGTCAAAAAACCAGCCATCTGGGCTGTGTTGGACTACCTGAGAATGTTTTTGGAGTGCGGAAGACTTTCCACCCAGTTAGAAGCTCATAGATAGTCAGGCGGAGATTATCATACATTGGTGCTGGGAAGCCCTCAGCATTTGGATCTGGCCGTGTCCTGCAGGACCTGATGACAGCTTACCTTGCAGGGAAGGAGACTCGCTCCCAGATAGCCCTCACGAGTGGCCCTGGAGCAGGAAGTGGTGAAGCAGATCTTCCTGGTTTGGGGAGGAGCCTGAGGTGGACCTCTCGTCCTGAGTCTGGAAGGTAAATTTGTTGTTACCTGTAAATTACGGTTCTGCTAGTTCATGCTATGCCAATCCAGACTTTCAGAGGTATCCCTCCTGCCAGCAAGAGAAGACAGATGACTTGGATGAAGATGGCTGTCAAGCCCTGGGTCATTTAGTCTTCCACATTTAAGAATATTCATTTTAAAGGAAAGGGCAGATCTGTGTATAAAATGATGACTGCAACACATTGAGCACATACTATGCAATGACTGTGGTGCTCTTTTTTTGTTGTTGTTTTTGTTTCTTCACTTTTTCTTTTTTAGAATGAACCATATGGATTGGTTTAAGAGGGCCTAGCAGAACCACAACCTTACAGGCAAGAACAAATGTCACTTTCTGCTACTTTCTCCTATACCAATCCAGACTGTAGGAACTTTAAAACTTATTTCCCCCCTCTAAAGTGAGCATATGGACACTTTGTTTTCTTTAATGAAATGTGGAAAAAAGTTATTTTCTGAAACAAGGGTTTTGTCTTTTTTTTAAGTCACGTTGGCATTGCCATATCTAGTTCATACGGGATTCATCTAGCTGTGTGTCAACCTCCCCTACCACTTGTCGGCATGACCACGCCTTCCTTCAACCCAAATTAAATCCATTTCACAAGATTTGGCAGCCAAAGAAAGAGGGATAGACACCCTACCTTAACTTAATACCTGCAGTTGCTGCATCTCTCTGCTCCCATTGGCTCATCCTCACAGAAATGAATGCCGTCTTTGTGTTAATGTATGTGAGCGTAGTCTGTACCTCTCTTCTTCCCCACCCCCTCCTTTTCTAGTCAGATCTGCTGGCAACAGGGATGGCCCTACAGCCTAGAATGATGTAGGGGGGAGATAGCAGGACCTGAAGAGTCCAGTCTTTCCATTTAAGACAGAAAAAAATAAAACATGTAGCCTTACTGGATAAGTTCTTTTTTGCACAGTGCAGGGAAATAGTCACTTGTACCATTCCATAATCAGAAGTAGATGGCAGGCCAGTCTCCCAGGTTACTGAGGTATAGTCAGTGCTTGCTGTGCATTTTAAGCAATAGTCATAAATTGATCCTTACCTTTGGTTCCAGATTTAGCCTAGTACAGAGTTACTTGCTGTTTCTTCCTCTACAGAAACTCCTTCACCTATTGAGAGAATAGGGGGTTGAGTACTGTTTCAGGCTACACCTCCTGTTGTGTTAGCATCCACCAAGCCATGGGAGGCCTTGCATGGAAGACGGTTGCCCAGTGTTCATAGTGGTTAGTTCATATAGCCCTTATGTGTCTTTGTTCTCCCACCTCTGAGCTTTGTAGCTACTTGGTTACTTCCTGATTTGTTACCAGGTCTTTCATAGCCTCACCTAATCTTTTTCCTTATGATCAAGGTTTGAATTTATATTTAATGAAGAACTGATAATCAAGGGCGGCCAAGACTAGTTTTTCAGCACTTAGTGTCTAAATTTACTTGTTTGATTTAATTAACCACTGCATAAACTCCAAATAATTGCAGATTTTAAAGCTCTAAAGATCATAATGCAAAGTAGAAATTGTGTATGTTAGAATTTGAAAAAAAAATTTTGTAATACTGATTTAACATGTTTTCTGAATTCCTGTCTTTATTATTTGGTATAGAGGCTAGTGATGACCAGTTCTAACATTGAAATTTTTCCCTTGGCTTATTGTAATTCCTGCATGAAAAATTTTGGAATTAATAAATTTATTAACAACTTATCATGATATACATCTCAAAACTCTTCAACTCTATACTAACGATATCCAGTGCTTTTGCCTTGTATCTGTTTTAACAGGCTATGTATTCTTTGAATTTAACTTATATTGAAAATATAGGTGTTTTGTTTCTTCTGTGTTACTCTTGGAAACTATGTAGCTGATGGAAATTATTTTCTCTCTGATATTTGACTAAATCTTTTTAAGTTTAGTGGTTAAGGGTGCTGGAAAGATAGTACAAGGGTCGGGCATTTGGTTTGCACACATTCAACCTGGTTCGATCCCAGTACCCTATATGGTCCCCCTAAGCCCCTCCAGGAGGAGTAATCTCTGAGCACAGGGCCAGGAGTGATCCCAAAGCACCACCTATGTGGCTCAAAAATAAAATATGAAAGTGAATTCATTATCCTTTGTATATTAAAAGTAATGTTTCTTAAGTCATCTTTACCCTGTGGGATCTTTTATCAAGTCTGTGGTTGAGGTTTAAAAATACTGATGCTTATCTTCGATTGGGGTAGACTGTTAAATTTCGAAGTTGACGTGGCTCTACTCCAATATATGTGAGTTCTCGTCATCCTGAGCTTGACCCTCGATATTAACTTTTTCTGAATAAAACTCTGTGAAAGATGAATAACAATTTTTAGAAAACTGAACTAATGGAATGGTGGCTTTAGTTTATTCTTTACGTTATTGATGCTAATCCCTAATATTGAAAGTTAAGTTTAATGCTTTATTTTAACAAGATGATAATTTAATTTTCAAATAACAGGCACCCATGGGGACCTGCTGGGGTGATATCGCTGAGAATGTGAGAGTAGAAGTTCCCAATACAGACTGCAGCCTCCCTACCAAAGTCTTCTGGATTGCTGGGATTGTAAAATTAGCAGGTAAAAAGCATGCATTATAATATATAAGAAAATGGTCAGATTTGTAACTTTTTTATATTTGAGGCATCATATTACTAACTTTTGTAAGCATGTTTATAAATTTTAGGATTATTGCCTATTAAATATGATAGTAAAGGTTGGCACATTTGTTTTATTTTTAGGCCATTCCTGATTGTGCGTGGGGGTCACTCCCGGTGATCCCTAGATGCTCAGGGGGTCATGTGGTGTTGAGAATCAAACCCAGGCTTCCTGTGTGCACAGCATGTGCTTTGCACATTTTGCTCCAACTGATGCTTTTTTTTTTTAATTCGATAGTAAATGTTTTTAGCTTTGCAAGTAATAGTGTCTCTCATGGTTGTTCAGCTCTTCCATTGTGGCCCCAAAGCAGCCACAGCTGCTTTATGTACATAGATAAGCAGGAACATATCCTAGTAAAAAAAAATTTTAGGGGTATTGAAATTTGAATTTCATTGTCACATATGGAAAAGTAATATTCTTCCCTTGAATTTCCCCCCCCAACCATTTGAAAATGTGGAAACTGAAGAAACGAAGGTGGGAGCATTATTGATGCTAGTGATGCTCCAAATAATGCTCAGGAGGCCTAGGGGCCCCAGTACAAGGGTCCCCGGCTGCCAGGAGTTGCCAAGCCAGCTAGGTGGTACCTAGGTTCTTCAGAGCCACACCCGTCAGTGCGGGGAGGGATGGGGGCTTTTGTAGGGGGAAGGTTTGGGGTCACACCCAACATGCTCTATGATTACTCCTAGCTCTGCACTCAGGGATCACTCCTGGCAATACTCAGGGGACTTTGTGGGACACTGGGGATCAAACCACGTCTGCCGAGTGCAAGGAAAGTGCCCTTCCCGCTATACTATCGCTCTGGCCTTCACTGGCCTTTAGAACTGAACCCAGTGATGGTCAGGGGATCAGGTGGTACTGGGAATTGCCGCAGGATAAGCCACATGCAAGGCAAACACTTTAGTCCCTATAGGACTTCTCCAGCCTTAAATTAAAAGTTTTGGTTTGGGGAGGCATTTTGTGCTTGGTGCTTGGGCCTTCCTCCTGACTTTGCTCAGAAATCATTCCTGATGATACTCAGGGGACCATATGCGGTACTGGGGATCAAATCTGACTCGTTCACTTGCAAGACAAGTGCCCTACAAACCATACTGTTTCTCTGGCCATTAAAATTAGTTATCCATATAAGCTTTCTTAAATGTTAACAATCTGTATCATACACTTGTTTCTTCTATGTAGTATGACTTCATATTAGTTTAGTACGTATTATTTTTTAGGGAACTTTACATAATTCATTTTCATTCCTTAAACTTTTTTGTATGTGGGTTTTTGATTTTGTTAGGGGCCCTACTCAGCAATCTGAGGGGAAAGGGACACTCGCAGTGGATTTTTGCTTTTTGGGTTAGAAAAGCCAGTTCTCTGGGGCCAGAGTGATAGTACAGTGCTTAGGGCGCTTGCCTTGCGTGCAGCTGACCCGGGTTCAATCCCCTGGATCCCCAGCAATCACACCTGAGCACTGCAAGGTGTGATTCTCTGAGTGCAGAATCAGGAGTAACCCTGAGCATCACTGGGTGTGGTCAAAAAACAAACAAAAAAGCCAGTTCACAGGATTTATTAAATAAGAGGACCTACAGTGGGTCCCAGCCACCTCTTTGTTATTTCCTTAGCATGCCCTGCCTGTGGTACAGATGTACACTAAGGTTTTCAACTATTACGAGCAACTGTATTGCTCTTGTTTTATTTTGGGGCCCTACCCAGCAGTGTTTAGGAAATATTCAGCCCAGGGGTTGCTCCTGGCAGTGCTAGTGGGGGCAGAGCAGGTGTAACCATGCAGTGCCAGGGATCAAACCCAGACCTCCTGCATACGTATCATGCACTTCCGGCCCCTTAGCTGTAGTATCTCAACAGCTCAGCTTTTCTTTCCTTTTGTTTTCTTACTGTGTGTTGATTTATTTGTTGAATTCAGGTTACAATGCCCTTTTAAGATATGAAGGATTTGAAAATGACTCTGGTCTGGACTTCTGGTGCAATATATGTGGTTCCGATATTCATCCAGTTGGTTGGTGTGCAGCCAGTGGAAAGCCTCTTGTCCCTCCCAGAAGTAAGTGGTTTATTGTAATCTGGAAATATGTTCTGTGGGAATCAGTGAATAGGACAAGAGGGGTACTTGCAGCTGACCCCAACCCCCAGCAACACATTTGATTCCCTGAGTGCTGCTTGATGAGGTCCAACCTCTCTCCCTCACCTCAGTATATGTCTGCCTTAGTGCAATTTCACACTTAGTAACATTAATGTGATACAAACATTACAATATTTGTTAGTTTCAAGTAACTCTTGCAGGTCAGAGATATGGTTCCTCAGTAAAGCACATGTCTTCCATGCATGGGACCTTTCAGAACTGGCACCGTGCACAAAAAAATCTCTCAAGTTACTGCTGGCAAAATGTATTTGTTTTTGAAATTTTGTTGATTTTCTTCAGCACTTTCATAACTCTAGAGGGGAAATTCCTAACAAATTATGAATCATGAATTAAGAATTATGAAATCCTTAACTGAAAATTTATGAAGCAGTTCTACTCTCTACAAAGTAAAACTGTTTATTTCCTTTGTTGTAGCTATTCAGCATAAATATACGAACTGGAAGGCTTTCCTAGTGAAACGACTTACTGGTGCCAAAACACTTCCTCCTGATTTCTCACAAAAGGTAAAGACATGATCTTACAGAGGACCTAAGTGCCAGCTGATAGCTGTGAAAGAGAAAGGGAAAATGTGGATGTGGTCTTAAGAACGCTTTGAATTTAATGAGCTAGAGATCAGGTGGATTCAGTATTTTGAATAGTATAATATAAAGTTTATGTTTTAGGGTTTATTGTCATGAATTTGGAATCGTTTTGTCTTTTTGTTTCAAGGTGTCAGAGAGTATGCAGTATCCCTTCAAACCTTGCATGAGAGTCGAGGTGGTGGACAAGAGGCATTTGTGTCGAACGCGAGTGGCAGTGGTGGAGAGTGTCATTGGAGGACGGTTAAGGCTAGTGTATGAAGAGAGTGAAGATAGAACAGATGACTTCTGGTGCCATATGCATAGCCCATTGATCCATCACATTGGTTGGTCTCGAAGTATAGGTCATCGATTCAAAAGATCTGGTAAGCACCAATCCCAAGAACTATTTGAGTAATTGTTGAGGCTGAAGTCGACTCCTGGTTATTTTTTCTAAACAGAATAGCATAGAAAAATAACTTTCTGTTTGTTTCCTGGGCCGCTTCTTTTAGCTTAATTATGGGAGGCTCACACCAGAACATTAATGTCCTAGCTTTTTTGTGTGTGGGGGCGGGAATCACACCTGGCGATGCTCAGGGGTGACTCCTGGCTCGGTACTCAGGGATCTCTCCTGGCGGTGCTTGGGGGACCATATGGGATGCTGGGGATTGAACCCAGGTTAGCAGAGTACAGGGCAAACGCCTTACCCACTGTACTATTATTCCGGCTCCTGCTTGAACCTTCTGTTCAGTCCCTGGCAACACCTCCTGGAAAATGTATTTTCATTCATATCTGTGTTTATTTTATTTTTTTTTATTAGACTTAACCAGCCAATATCTAAAAGCTCTAAAGGAAGCTCTTTCCTGTGCAATCAAAAGATCAAGATTTTTTAATCAAAAGATCAAGCTTATCTCCTTAACCTTAGTATTAAATACATCAAAACATCTAAAGGTGTAATTTCCTAACTAGGGAATTAACAGCATTCTAATTGAAAGCATTTAATAGCACATGTACTACTCTTAAGAAAGACTAAGAGGGGGCTGGAGAAATAGCACAGCGGGTAGGGCGTTTACCTTGCACACGATCGACCCAGGTTCGATTCCCAGCATCCCATATGATCCCCCAAGCACCGCCAGGAGTGATTACTGAGTGTATGAACCAAGAGTAACTCCTGTGCGTTGCTGGGTGTTACCCCAAAAAGTTAAAAAAAAAAAAAGACTAAGAGTAGTCTTTCTTTCAGGGGCTAGAGCGATACGATAGCACAGAGGATAGGGCATTTGCCTCGCATGTAGCCGACCTAGGTTCGATTTCCAGTCTCCCATATGGTCCTCCAAGCACTGCTAGGAGTAATTCCTGAGTGCAGAATGAGGAGTAACTCCTGTGCATCGCCAGGTGTGACCCAAAAAGAGAAGAAAAGAAAAAAAAACTGTTGGTGCTGGAGCAGTAGCACAGTGGGTAGGGCCTTTTCCTGAGTGCAGAGCCAGGAGTAACCCCTGTGCATCACGGGGTATGACCCAAAAAGCAAAAAAAAGACAATTGAAGAATATTATTCACCATCAGTATAAACGTCATATATGTTTACCATGTTTTACCCTGTAAGTCTAAAACCTTCAAAGAAGCCTGGTTTTTTGGTTTTCTCACAAATGCTGACAGATTAGTATGTAACTTTTCCTTGTAGACATTAGAAAGAAACAGGATGGACATTTTGATACACCACCACATTTATTTGCTAAGTGGTTTTTGGTTTTCTCACAAATGCTGACAGATTAGTGTGTAACTTTTCCTTGTAGATATTACAAAGAAACAGGATGGACATTTTGATACACCACCACATTTATTTGCTAAGGTAAGAAGCTTTTATAAGAACCCTCATTTGTAAATTAGGTTTAAAAGAGGGTTGTGGGTTTCTTCCTAAGATGATGAAAATCACAATTACCTGTGTTCACTTAAAAGAATGAAGATTTGTAATTTGTAGGCATCACAACTATTGATTAACTATTGATTATTATTAGTCTTAAATTCTATTTGCCTCAATTTTCTGTATTCCTAAGGAAAGTTTGAGCTATACTATTAGGTAGGTAGGAAAAAGGATTTGGTATTCTCATCTGGTAAGTCTTTCAAAATTGCTGATATTTTAACTATTAAAATGATAGCTAACATTTGTAACATTTTAGATATACTTTCTTTAGGTAAAAGAAGTAGACCAGAGTGGGGAGTGGTTCAAGGAAGGCATGAAATTGGAAGCTATAGATCCATTAAATCTTTCTACAATATGTGTCGCAACTATTAGAAAGGTAAGAGAAAGAGATTTTTAAATAGAGAAATGCAGTTTGGAAACTAGAAACTTAAGGTAATAAGAGGAAGAGGCTGTTCACAAAGTCATTTTTGACAAAATTGTGTGTGTGTGTGGGTGTGTATGTGTATGTGTATCTAAATTAGCACTGTGGAGTTGGTTACTAGTAACTTTTGAATAATTTGGGGCAGGCCAGACAGCTCAGCAAGGTAGAGCTCATGCGTTTTGCATGCAGGAGTTCCACCATCACATGATCCCCTGGCACTGCCAGGAGGGACCTCGGAACACAGCTGGGAATAAACTCCAAGGATCACCAGATGTGGCCTAAAAGCCTAAACAAACAAAAAAAAAAATTAGCAGGATACCAGTGTTTTTGACATCATTCTGAGTTTTTGTTTTGTTCTCGGTCAGCATGCTTGGTGCTTGGGAATCTCTCCTGGTAGTGCCCGTTGAGTGTGCACGTGTAAAGCCTCTTCGGCCCTTTGTGCTCTGATTTGATCAATGAGGGATGAGACACCACAGTTTGCAATTTTTTCTTTTGATTTTTCACACCCAGCAGTGCTCAGGGATTACTCCTGGCTTACCCTCAGGAATTACTCCTGGCAGTGCTCAGCGGACCATACGGGATTCCAGGGATTGAACCCGGGTCAGCTGCATGGAAATACACACCCTGCACACTCCATGTACTATGGCTCAGGCCCCCAGAGTGTGCATTTTTTTTAACTTCCCAGGTGATTCTCAAATATAGTCATACTTAAAACCCACTGGTCCAGAATCTACTTTCATAAAGGCATAACTTAAAGTCCAGTTTTCATTTCAGTGCAGTTTCAACCTTGAATTAAAAGTAGTTATAATGACTGCAAAGTCCCAGGAACCTGTATTCAAGATCACAGCTTCAGCACCCTGTCTAATCTTTCTTCCTCACCAGTAATTAGATTCACCTGCCTGTTACACTTGTTTTTGTTGTCCAGCGCTTGGTTTGCATATTCAGGTTCGGTTCTTGGCACCCCATATGGCCATATTGTTCCCTGAGTGCAGAGCCTAGTGTGGCAAAAAAAAAAAAAATAACCTATTTTGCTCCAGTTTAATAAGAATTGCAATAAATATTAGGCAGATATTAGGCAGAAATCTGTATATGTTTTAAAAGCCAAAAAAAAATATTTTTTTGTCTCAAGTGATTTTGACAATCAGTTGGGTGTCGCCACCAGTATCCTTTTTTTTAGACAGTGAAGTAGGTAGGAGATGGTTTTGCATTGCGGTCCATACCCAGCAGTGCTCAGGGCAATGCTCAGGGGGCAACATGGATGGTACCAAAATTGAGCCCGGGCATACAAGGTGAGTATACTTATCCACTGTACTTTGTCCTCATCCCAAATCCGCATCTTTATACCATATGCTATTCTGGGAAATAAAGTGTCCCATTAGTGAACATTGGGTAGCCTTTCCCAGTGGTCATGAGCAAAGCAGTTGAACTTGAAGAGGCAGTCTCATGTATCCACTATCATACAAATAATTAGGAGAAAGGACTTGGGAGCCAAGTCTACAAAATTATGTAGAACCAAATATTGTTTGGGCTTTAAATGTTTGCGTAATCCTTCTGAACTGTCTTAGTCTACAAAATTATGTAGAACCAAATAGTGTTTGGGCTTTAAATGTTTAATCCTTCTGAACTGTCTTAGGGAGAAGCATAAGGTCATAAAGATGTCTAGCAAAAGAGATCCACTGCACCTCGTATAGTCCTCCTAAAGATTGGAGGTGGGCAAAGGGGGCAGCCATCCCAAAAAAACAACTGTAGAGTTGGTAGTGTGACTCTGGTGAAATTCCTCATTGCATGCATGCTTGCCTGGGTTCACTTCCCAGTGCTGCAAAAATAAACTTGAAGCATCTGAGACGTAAGAATGTCCTTATAGCGTAGAAGAAAAAAATTCAGAAAGATAAAGAGTATTCAACAGCTATCGGATATTGTTAAAGCCTGAGAGGAGGGAGGTGTAAATGCTAGGAAAAAGGCAATAGATTGGCAAACTTTCTTTGTTGGGGGACAGCAGACAGTAGCACTCAGGGCGCTGTGTGATACCAAGGAACAAATCCAGGGCCTTATATATCATGCCCACATCCTCAGCACTTCTGATGAATTTTCATAGGTGATTTCATAAGGACAGAAATCACACTACAAGATACCCCATAGAATATGATTTGAATTAGGTTTCTGGGTAAATAATAATAGTCAGCATTGCTTGTACCTTAGTAATGTGAATTGAGGATATTGGGGGGAAGGACGATGTATGTTTTAGGATTTGGTTCCATAAGCAGCTGTTATTTGGGTCTGTTCATGACACATTACCCAAGGGTTATAGCTGGCTATGGTTGGGGGGCTGTGCAGTCATGGGCCTCAAACCCAGATCCCTGCATGCAAACAATGCACTCTCGGTCCTTTGAGCAACCTCTCTGTTCCCAATGTATGAAATGTTTTAAAATATTTTCAGGTCCAGAGAGGGCAGGGCGCTTATCTTCCCATTACTGACCTGGGTTCAATCCATAGCACTCCACATGGTCCCCTGAGCTCGCTAGGAGTGATCCCAAGCACAGAGCCAACAGTAAACCCTGGGTGTGGCCCCAAAAATAAACTATTTTCAGGCCAGGCAAGGAGCTCATCTGCCTTCCATGTGTAATATGCTGAGCTTGATCCCCAGCACCCAAAAAAAAAAAATGTTTTTTAATGTATTGGAAACTAGGAGACAGTATAGATGTTAAGGCTTTGGGTTTTGCTTTCAGTTTTGTTTTTTGTGGGTCTGGGGTGTGGGCCACGCCTGCTGGCCCTCAAGGAACTAGCTATTCCACTCTCTGCTGAGGGGCCTTCCAGCAGTATTCAGCAGACTCTGCAGTGCCCAGTGTCACACTGAGGTCAGCCACATGCAGACTTGTGCCATTGCCCCTGTACTCTCTTTGACCCAAGTGTGGAGGTTTTTTTAAAGCAAGATAGCAGTAGTAAATAAGATAAAATGGAGAGGAGCTGGAGAAATAGCACAAGAGGTAACGCTCTTGCTTGCATGCAGCTAGCCTGGGTTCAATTCTCAGCACTCCGTATGGTCCCAGAGCATTACCTAGTGGGGCCCCAAAATCAAAAATCTTGCTCAGCAAAAAAGAACCAGCATTTGTTTCCTTTTTTATTTTTGTCTTGATGCCACACATGGCAGTCTTTAGATGCTGCTCTTGTATAGTTGCTCAGGGAATAGTGTGGTGATGGGGATCAAACCAGGCCTGCTCTGTGCAAAGCAACATATTGAGCTGTCTTTCTGGCTTGCATTTCTCACTTGTAAGAGACTTTTATGTAGTGGATTTTCCTTTCTGTTTGAGTGTCACTTAATTTAAAGTTTCACTTTTGCAATAATTTCAAATATATTTCAGTGATGGCTGGAGTGATAGCACAGCCATAGGGTTTTTGCCTTGTGTGCAGCCAGCCCGACCAAGCCGGTTTCAATTCCTCCGCCCCGCTCGGAGAGCCCGGCAAGCTACCAAGAGTATCTCGCCTGCACGGCAAAGCCTGGCAAGCTACCCATGACGTATTCAATATGCCAAACACAGTAACAACAAGTCTCAAAATGGAGACGTTACTGGGCCCGCTCGAGCAAATCGATGAACAACGGTAGAACAGTATTTGATTTTGTTATATTTCAGTGATGTGAGAGGTTACTCAGTGGTCTGAGCACGTTATGCATACAAGGGACCCTGGGTTTGATCCCTGGGTGCCATATGGTCCCCACCAGGATCGATACCCATACATGAATCCAAGAGTTGTTGTGCTCCCAGGAAGCATATTTCAGTTAATAATTTTTTATCTAATTTCAAATACTTGGGATTACTTTTATTTGAAAGGTGCTGGCTGACGGATTCCTGATGATTGGGATCGATGGCTCAGAAGCAGCAGATGGATCTGATTGGTTCTGTTACCATGCAACCTCCCCTTCTATTTTCCCTGTTGGTTTCTGTGAAATTAACATGATTGAACTTACTCCACCCAGAGGTATTTCATCCTAATAGAGTTGGTTTTTTATCCTCGCTTGCTTGTATTTAGTATCTGTTTACAGTATTTTGCAGAGCTTAAAAGTTTTTTGCTCAATGAATATGTAATTTGTGTATATATGTGAAGTATGTAACAGGAGCAATGGGTTGCTACATACAAAAATGCTAATTTGCTAACTTTAGTAAGCTTTACTTGAATAGTTTTTCCTGAGCCTTACCTTTTACATTAAGAATTGGTATTCCAAGCCCTGTTGAAATGGTGGTGGTTGGGCTAGTGGTTTACTGAATATATAAACTTCTTTTAAAAATAGGTACTTTAACTTCCGAGGGAAAGCAGGTTTCTAACTTTAGATTACCATGTGACTTTTTAAAAGAAGGCATATCCTTAAATAACTCTCTGACTTACCTGGTGATTTTTCTTAAATATCTGAGTCTTGGGTTTTTCTCTTTAAGACAGGGATAGTGAGGAGAGCAAAACCATAGGTTAATAAAAATAGTTCAGCCAGTTTTCTTCCAAAAAAGAAAAATATCACTGCAAAGAAATCAATGCTAGACTGTTTGAATAAGCCTAGATTAAAAAAGCAAATGTCTGTAGTTCTTGTAGACAAAGTCAAGTAATCTCATCAACTAACCTAAATGGGAAATTTTAGTGTGTAACTAAGTTACTTGAGTTATTTTTTATCGGTTTTTTAATATTGCAATTTTAAATTAATTACCAGTTAAACAATTATGTTTTTCAGGTTATACAAAACTTCCTTTTAAATGGTTTGACTACCTCAGGGAAACTGGCTCCATTGCAGCACCAGTAAAACTATTTAATAAGGTAAATTTAAGTGATAGCATAGTAGTCACAGAATTGTCTTGATGCCTCATAAATGCAAATCTTCCTGATCAATTATCTGTGGGCTAGAGTGCATGCTTTGCGTGCAGGCGACCTGAGTGTGATGCCAGCAGCCATCCCCTGAGTACCACCTAAGGCTCGTAGTTATATAGGAATATAAGTACTCTTGTTTTCAAAGTATCATGTACTTTTATAATCAAGTGACCTAAGAATAAAACAAAATTTCTGCCTTTATATTAGAACTTCATAGTGCAGACTAAGACAAATATAAAAGTATAATAATACAGTTGTTTACCCAGGAATTGATGCGTTCTTTCGGTTTGTTCTATTTTTAATTCAGGTGAAGCAGAAATGAATATTATTTCCTAGGTAGGGGAGTTTGGGGAGGGGAGCTGCCATACTTGGTGTTGTTCAGGAGCTACTCCGGGGTCTGTTGCATATAAACTCTTGTACTGCCTCTCCAGCCTTTCCAAACTGGTTTTTTGTTTTTCGGTTTTTTGCTTTTTGGGTCATATCCAGCAATGCTCAGGGGTTATTCCTGGTTGTGCACTCAGGAATTACTCCAGGTGGTGCTTGGGGGACCATATGGGTTGCTGGGGACCGAACCCGGGTCAGCTGCGTGAAAGGCAAACCCCGCTGTGCTATTGCTCCGGCCCCCCAAACTAGTTTTTTAGTGCTTAACATCATGTTTCAGTAATTAAAGAATTTTGGGGGATTTTGTGGAGTTAAATCTTGCTTATATTTTTTTTCTTTTGTGAATAGCTGAATTATGCATTCTTCTTTTCACCAGTATTAACTCTTTGCTTTTCCATATCAGGATGTTCCAAATCACGGATTTCGTGTAGGAATGAAATTAGAAGCAGTAGATCTCATGGAGCCACGATTAATATGTGTAGCCACAGTAACTCGAATTATTCATCGTCTCTTGAGGATACATTTTGATGGATGGGAAGAAGAGTATGATCAGTGGGTAGACTGTGAGTCTCCTGACCTCTATCCTGTAGGGTGGTGTCAATTAACTGGATATCAACTACAGCCTCCAGCATCACAGTGTAAGTTGGTATACAGAAAAGGTGTCCTTTTGTAAAAATCAGCAATTCTCCAGAGGACTATCTCACATAAATCATCTTGTGAGCTCACAGGACAAGAATAGACCTATGTCTGATTGGTTGCCAGGTAAGACCTTAAGACTCAACAACAATATCACAGAATCAGACCTTGTGTACCTTGGCTGTGAACTCAATTGTCAGTTACTTTATGACTGTAGAAACACAACAGTAAGAGCACTCACCAAATTAGACTTAATTAAATGAGTTTTGAATTATTAGAATGTTATTAGTATATAATTTTTATTACTGAATAAGAAGTCGAGTCTGGATTTGAGGCTTGTAGTTTTATATGAATATAAGTACTCTTGTTTTCAAAGTATCATGTACTTTTATAATCATAATGATCTTGGTAAAATATAGTTGATCTAAGTTGTATCTGGAGCTGTAAGCAATTATTCGGTGCCAGTTTCCTTTCTTTATCTTTCAGCTTCAAGAGAAAGTCAATCAGGTTCATCAAAGCAGAAGAAAAAGGCTAAGTCCCAGCAATACAAAGGACATAAGAAAAGTGGGTGACTACATGGTGTTTTGTTTGTTATATATGTTTCTTAAGTAGTTCGCCAATTGGGGTCATCATTTTCTTGCACAGAAAATAGTATCCTTTGTGAAAGCCAGTGTCTGTGCATTCTGTATTATGCTTAAAGGTGCAGTATGCCATAAAAGGCAACCCTTTCAATAATGACAAATACTTACGTTTTAATCAACAGGAAAAATTGCTATAATATCTAAAACATATATTAAAGACTAGAGCATACAAATTATTCTAAAACATAAATATATTCAACATAAATCCTTATTTTTAAAACATTTTTATTAAAAACTTAATAGAAGCTTGATGTTTGCAACATACTTGAAGCCTAATCTGTCCTTATCAATAAAAAAAAAATTTTTCTGGGAGCATAAACAAATAGTAAGGCTTCTGCCTTCAATTTTACTGGCCTTAGTTTAGCACCTCCTAATCCCCCACCCCAGAACTATGAATGTCCTTTGAGCAGAGTCAGGAGTAAGCCCTTTGTACAACTGGGGTTGATGCAAAAGCCCTGGAGAAGGAAAAAAGCGTGTTTCCAAAATGATACAAGTACAGCAGGTAGGGCTTTTGCCTTGCAGGCACCAACCTGGGTTCGATCTCCAGCATCCCAGATGGTTTCTGAGCCCCACCAAAAGTAATTCCTGAGTACAGAGCCAGGAGTAACCCTGAGTATCTCCAGGTATGGACCCCCAAAGTAAAGGTGAATAGGAGGAACCAGGTTGATAGTACAGTGGATAGAGACTTGCCTTGCATGTTACCAACCTGGGTTCAATCGCTTGCATCCCAAGCCTGCCCAGAATGATTCCTGAACACAGCCAGGTTTGCCCCCCTACCATAAAAAAAAAAACACCAAGGGGCCTGAGTAATAGTACAGCTAGTAAGGCACTTGCCTTGCACACACAGACCAGATTTTGATCCTCAGCACCCCATATGTTCCCCCCAAGCCCACCAGGAATGATCTCTAAGCACAGAGCAAGGAGCAAGCCCTGAGCACCGCAGGGTATAGCCCAAGAAAATAAATTGATACAGAAAACTGAATTTGATGACTTAAGAAAGTTGTACCTTAAAAAAAAAAAAAAATTCGGGGCCGGAGCCATAGTTCAGGAGGTAGGGCGTTTGCCTTACACACAGCAGACCCGGCTTCGATTCCCAGCATCCTAGATGGTCCCCCCCAGCACCACCGGGAGTAATTCCTGAGTGCAGAGCCAGGAGTAAATCCTGAGCATCACTGGATGTGACCCAAAAAACAAAAAAAAAAAAAATTCTGTTTCAAACAGGTTTTTGTTTTAACAATGAACTATTATTGGCATTAATAACCAAAATGATGTATTGATAGTGATATTTGGGTCTTTTAAAATAATCTTTCTCATCAAGAATGACATAGGTTTTTCTCTCAAACTTTTTTTTTCCATTCTGTGATAAAATTATTTTTATGTAAAGGTTTTGACTTGGTTTGCTTTTGGAGCTATACCCAGCAGTGCTGAAGGACTACTCCCAGCTCTTGCTACACGCATACAATGCTGGAAATTGAACCCAGGCCTCCAGCATACAAAGCCTACACTTAGCCATTGAGGTATTTCTCCAACCCCATAAAGGTATTTTTTTTAAGTAGAAAGTATATTTGAGCCATACATAAGCATAAAATAGGCTTTTCCTGCTGACTTGCCATGTGTTCACATAAGTGGTAGTCTGCCTTCATTAACTACCAAAAAAATTAAAGCAACTTCTATGTCACTCATACATATCCTTAGCTTTCTTTGGAGGGGTGGAGAGAGGTACCATACCTGGTAGTGCTCAAAGGTCACTCCTGGTGGCCACTGTATAGTATAGATTCATTCATTGTATAGTATATTCAACTCTCATGCAAATGTTGCATTCCAACACTTTGAACCACCTCCCTTACCCATATTTCTGATTGTAATTATTTGAAACTTTTTTAGTGGGTAATTTCAGACCTCCTATCAGCCACTGCACTAGTACTTGAATTTCCTTTTTGCATGAAATCCAAGTTAAATTCACAGGATTGATCACCTTCAAGCTATTTCAGAATTATTTTACCCACTAGCTGCTTTCCAGGTTTGATATTCCCCTAAAAGAACTTTAGATTGATCAAGGTGTTCTCCCATTTATCTGGAAATAAGCTGCAAAGAATTAACCCAGGAACTTAATGGGGAGCTAACCACAACAGTTGTGATTGCTAAACTTTCTATAAGGGCAACTAACACTATCTGCTTAAGCCTGTCTCTCCACTTTTTATTGATCAAGACTTTGAGGTTTCATATTTTTCTTTCCAAGACGTTGAATTAATGTTTTCGAGAACCAGGAGTGTAGTTCAGTGAAAGTACATGCTTTTCATATATAAGGTCCTGGGTTATCAGAACTAATCTCTGAGCATTGTGTACAAAATTTCTATGCCTCCCTCACTGCCACTCTTTTCGGACTTCTAGCTGAGAGGATTAATGATTTTCTAGACATCAGAATAGAGGGGCTGAAGCAATAGCACAGCAGGTAGCGCCTTGCACGCGGTCAACCTGGGTTCAATTCCCAGCATCCCATATGGTCCCCTGAGCACCGCCAGGAGTAATTTCTGAGTGCAGAGCCAGGAGTAACCCCTGTGCGTTGCCAGGTGTGACCCAAAAAGCAAAAAAAAAAAAAAAAAAAGAATAGAAATCAATGAAGTGTTAAAAATCAGCATTCCTGTTTGTAGTGAAATTTAACATTACCGGATTTTTCAGTTAGTTGGAAGAAATATATTTACCTGTAGTGCAATATAATCTTTAAATGTGATTTTTAATTGCCCTTAATCTTAAAACACCAGAATCTCTAGTGCCTTTAAAGTGAACTTTGAACATAGAGAAAGAACTAAGGACCCACAATCCCTTATTAGAAACTTTGAAGGGCCAAATGTTTTTGAAAATTTACAATTTTTCTGATGGTAAAAAATATTATATATTACATTTAATCATATCCCTTGGAGATTCTGGGCTTTTTTCTGAAGCTTATATATATGTATATGTATATATATTGAATTTTGGGGGGTCGGAGCAATAGTACAGTGTGAGGGCATTTACCTTGCTTGTGGTCTACCCAGGTTTAATCCCCGGCATCCCATATGGTCCCCCCAAATACCGCCAGGAGTAATTACAGTGCAGAGCCAGGAGTAACCCTGAGCATCGTTGGGTGTTACCCAAAGGAAGCCAAAAAATATATATTTATTACTAAAGGTTCTGCTTAAAGCTCAGATGGGTTTTTGGGTAGCTGACATCATCTATCAATATATATTTTGATATTGCTCATTTTGTACAAAAATAGATGATTGGCTTATTGTTACAGTTTGTGATGAGCTATGTCCATGCAATAAATGGGTAGCTATTCATGCTTTTGAAAAATAAGAACAATGTTCTTTCAGAACATCATACAGTCCATTGTATGCATGATTTGTTCAATCTTACAATCCTTTTTTTCTCAAGATACATGAATGGTAGAACAGACACACCAGCAATAATTTCTCTGCCATCTTCAGGAGCAATTATAAATAGTTAATTGTCAAAAGAATCTCCTGGAATTTTTTTACCTCAAGTGTGTTGTACATTAGAAAACAATCTTAAGTGATTCCTGTACATGATTTTGGTTTGGCAATTGAGAGCTGCCTATACTCACTGGTATCTTAGTTTCCAGTTTGAGCATTTTACAGAGGAACACTGTCTGACTTAGATTTATCTTGTAGTCTGACTTTGCAAAGCATTGTTTCTGGTGGTCCTTGCCTGTGTCATTAGCATACTCTGGAAGAAAGCCTATTATTTAGTCACAAAGATATGTAAGTATCCTTCAGCTTTCAACCTGATTAATGCAATATGCTTGGTTTTCTGTATTTACAGTTCCAAGTATTTTTGGTTGGTGGTGCTGAAAACATTGTATATAAGTCCTCGAAAGTTGATGAAATGACTGAAGGGCATTTCTAAAAAATAATTGATTGCTTAAGAACTTGCATACAATAAAGTTTTAGATTCAGAACTGCGTTCAGAACGAGAATTTTAAGTGTTTTCTAAAATGAATTGCAAATGAAAAGTTAGGGGAATATATTACGTATCAGTGTAATCCACCCTGTAGTACTGATTTTTCCCCTGAAGGCCAAAGCTTGGGCTTACATGGGCTTTGGATTGCTACTCTGCAAGTAGGATTCTTAAAACGGTTTTCAAATAAAAGAGACCCTTTCTTTCTCCCATTGGGGTTTCAAACACCCCTGGCCCAAATCCGTTTTTCATGAAAGAAATTAGCCAGCTATTCTCTGCACTACCAAAACACTCTAATAGTTCATTTCACTTTGTTTTAAGTTCATTTTGAAAGTCAGGAACCTGGATTACCAGACTCCCCATCACTAGAAATGTCCCCCCACCCCCCATCCATCCATTCCCCAAACACTTACACCCCTTATCTTTCTCTACCCCGGTCGCTGCCTCCCTCTCCCTTCACTCGCCTCCTGCCTCCCTCCTCCTCTTCCACATACTCCCATTCTTTCCCACATACATTTTTTGTTTTCCAAAAGGCAAGATGGCACAGTTCTCTTTTCGGAGTATCCTGTACAACACAACCTTTCCTAATTATATAATGCACTTTTCTTATCACGCATGTAAGTAAAAGCTTACTTTAGTTTGACTTGATATTTAGAGAGGAAGATGCCAGTTGGGAAGAAGCCTGTCAGTTTGTCGAGCCTGCCCATGACAGGTGGGGTGCGGAGGAGCTTCTCTGGTGACGAAGAGTTGACTCCTCCTCCATATCGAACCCTTCCAGCACAGACAGCCCCGGAGGCCTTCCCACCTCCCAGCTCTAGCCGAGAGTTCAGTCCCAGCCTCAAAACAGGTAACTAGTCACATCAGCACCTCAGGTACTGCAGAGGGAGAAGTTGGGTAGGGTGGTGGGAGACAAAGCATGATCTGGCATGATAGGTGCTGACTCATTAAATTTTTATTTTTCGTTCAGCTTTAAAAATTTTTCATTTTCACAAGTATTTAGTAGTCACTTCATTAAAGATGACTCATCAGGAAGATTTGGTTTTTGTTAAAAAGCACAGGATCTTCAGATTAAGATAAAGCTAGCATTTCACTAGACTTTTCTGTGGTTTCATTAAAATGGTCAAACATTGATAGTGTAGTGTTCTCTGTGACTTGACCTGGGGGAGAAATACACTTTTAGGAATTTATCTGATTAATCAGATACATGATGAGACATTGTGCATAGCATTCCATAGTGTCATTCATTGGAAAGGATGTGTTTCGTGTGTCTAGTAATATAAAGTCTTTCTGGTAATAACATTAACCACTATTTCAGTTGAGTAAGTGAACTGGATAATGCACTGCCTATGTAATTTTGGCGTGTTTTGGAATGAAACTTATTTCCAGTGTGTGTGCGTGTGCGTGTGTGTGTGTGTGTGTACACATAGAGAGAGCGCGTGCGAGAATAGGTATGTGACCTGGAATTTGAGATTAATTAGTTAAGCCAAACTAGTTTGGTTGTCAGGAAGACTGCAAAAGTTTTTTGCCATCTGTAATGAAATTGTTGAGAGTAAACATTATCATAGGCTATCCAAAGGCTTCACTTGTATCTGATGAATTTTAAAAGTGGATGCAGGTTTTGTATCTTCAAAGCCAAAGTTGTATCTGTGTTGACGAGTTTCTGCCATGTACCATTGCTTTTATACTAAATTGATTTATTTGGATTTTGTGGTGTTGGAAATCAAACCCAGGACCTCATACGTGCAAGGCAAGTGCTTTATCACTAAGCCAAATTAGTTTGATTGTCAGGAAGACTGCAAAAGTTTTTTGCCATCTGGATATTTTTATTATCTTTTTCTGAAGATCATTCTGGTACTCTCTTGGGTGGAGGGTTGGAGGGAACTTACGGCCCCTGGACTAAATTGTTAGGGGCCACACCCTGTAGTATTTGGTCTCCTCGGTGTGCAGGGTCAATCACAAGCTTACACATGCACCCTCTGCATCCCAGCTCATTGACCCTTAATCAGCATTCTTTATAATACACTTTTTATGCTTTATACCCTAGTAGAACTTAGTATCTCTCTTTTTTTCATTCCTTTGCTTGCTAGTATTTTTATACTTGTTATCACACTTTTTTTTAACTATTTTAGAATGTGTTCTTTAGCTTTTGACTCCCTAACTCTGTATTTTATTATCTTTTTCTGAAGATCATTCTGATACTCTTTTGGGTGGAAGAGTTGGAGGGAACTTATGGCCTTACCTGTCAGTGCTTGGGGGCAGTGCCAGGTATCAAACACAAACCCTAATATTCTTACATTTAGCAGTGCCTCTTATATAAAAGAGATCTCTTTCATATGGAAAAATAGAGCTACACTGTACATTTATATGATGTACATTTTCACGTAGATTACATTTATCTAACAGAAAAACCTTCAATCCCTAGAGAGCATTCGTTTCTTCTTTGTCTCTTCAGTGTCGTTCCTGTTGTGCATGTTATTTATAAAATTAACTCTGTGGGCATTGTGATTCTGAATCTATTTTGGAATTCCATTGGATTCCAGATACATTTTTTTAAACCTTAGGCTGATTTTGAAGGTGCACATCACGTTCTGTGAGAAGTTTCTGATTCATGTAAGACAGAACTCTATGACAGGTCAGAACCAAGAATTCTGACATGTGGGATGGAAACCACTGGCCTCCTAAGTGACTTTTTTTCTTGCTGTAGTGTCAGAACCTAGGAACGCATCTCATGAGGCTTGTTGTGACTTACTCTGGCATTGCAACTCTGAAGGGATTCCACTGTTGGTGAACTGTGTAGAAGCGATGGTTTCAGTTCAGCAGTTGAGCAAATTCATTATTTATAAACTTGCAGCAGGAAAATGTGATTTCCATTAGTGATTAGTGTCAGCAGTGTGACTTCCTTTTAAAAGATGCAGCTGAGAATATTCACGTCTGTAGAAAAGTGACCTTCAGCACAAGACCTCATTCATCATTCATTGAGAATAAGATCTGTAAAGGAGAGTTGATGAGTGTAAAGAGAGCAGAGAGGCTTTTTTTTAGGTTCCATGAAAAGAAGGAAACTGCATTAAAGCATTCTACATCAGAGTGAATGTTTCACCTTTATCTTGAGTTACTTTTTTTTTTCAAGCACGTCGTTCCATATTTTGACATGAGTAGAAGCATTAACCAGAAATTGGTTAACAGTAAGTTCAAAGAGCTTCAAGATGTGCCTCAGCTTACCTTTCTTAAATTTAAGAAACATCTGTTTGAATGGAACATGTTTGGTCTTGAAGCACGGTAATTATTTTCTCATTCATTTAGCCATCTGATCATCATACAAGATAATGTTTTTTTTTAATCAACCTTTTATTGTGGGTACTGCACCTTTAATGAAACTGGCAGGGGTGGGGGGGTTCGTGTGTTTATTTTTATGGTTTATTCTAATGTAATGTTTTCCGAAATTAATGCATGTTGCTTAGATTTGAAGAATAAGTGTTATGCAATTGATACTATTCTACGTAAAAGTAATTATTTTTTAAAAGGGAAAAAAAAACTGTTGACCTTTCATTAGCCTGGTATTTTGCTATTAAACTATTGCTACGTCAGAATGTATTCACTTTCCTGTCTTTGAGCTATTACATTTTTCACCACTATTCAGAATAAAAGGAAATTTGGTGATATCCAAAGATTATTTAAGGGATGGAAGAGATGGCTGCCTAGCAGGCTGCTGGGGGCCATCTCTGCATTCCAGAGATATGTGTTCGACAGACACTGAAAACCACCAATTGTAAAAAGATTATTTAAGGGCTGGAGCAAAAGTGTTGACAGGTAGTGTGCGTGGCTGACCCAGGATCAATCCCCTGCACCATATATGACCCCCTAAGACTCACCAGGAGTGATCCCTGAGCACAGAGCCACATTGCTGGTCATATGGCTTAAATTGGTTGTTTGTTTTGTTTTGTTTGTTTTTTCCAGTAAAGCAAGATAATTTTTATTGAACAAAACTCGCTTAGAAAAATGCTGGGAGGACAGAAAGTGAAAAGTTACATATTCAAAAGAGAAAAGGGCTTCTCCTAAGTGGAGGGAAGGGGAGCAGGGAAGCAGTCAAGACACTTGTTCAAGGGAGAACAACGGCTTGAAGAGCATCCTGCGGCCCAAAAGTTTTTAACCTAAGATCTGTGCTGGGTCCAAGGAGGAAAGTTCTTTTTCTCTTCGTCATACTTGTCCCCATGCATTGGAAATAGCCCTCCTGTCCCCAAAATTTCTGACCAATCCAGAAACATAAATGCACTGAAAATATTAGACACTAAAAAGCAATTTTCTATAGAAAGAAGGAATTGGAATGTTACATTCTCGTAAATTATCTGCCAGTACCGTAGGTTTGTTTTTGGTAAAAAGCAAATCATCAACCAGATCCCAGCCAAAACTGCTAAAGGATTGTAACTATGTTGACTATTAAGCACCACTAATTTTCACGTTGTTGGTGTCAGTACATTTTTTTTTTGCATACATGACTTGTTTTCCATGGAGAGGGAAGAATGGAGGGTCAAAGAACAAATTTGGGGGCCCCACCAGCCCACCTAGGATCTGAGAACACAGTGCTTGATGGTGCTCAGGTGCCTGCCTATGGGGCTGTATCCAGCAGTGCTACAAGGAAACTTGCAAGGATCTGTAATTGCTGTACATTTATCTCCCAGACCCTGCCCCACACAATGGTTGGTGGTTTTGTTGGGTTTTTTTTTTCTTTTTTGGGTTTTGGGTACATACCTGGCGGTGCTCAGAGCGGAATCATGGGGAAGTCCTTAGGGGTCATTCCTGGGAGGTGCTCAGAGACCATTGTGGTGCTGGGAGTTGAACTGGGATGGTGCAGGGCAAGCGCCAAATGCCCGAACTCTCTTCAGCCCTGTGATTTTAGCTTTAATGTAGGTCTTTGCATAATGTCAGGTTTATCTTTTATTTTTCTAATTACTTATATATTAATTCATAAAATTATCTCTATTGTGTTAATATCTTGTAGTGCAAAAAGTAGAGATAATAAAGTAGTATTACTCATACTGTTGCTCATGACTGCAAGTGGATCATTTTGTATAGACATTGACATAAAAGTGAATACTTAGTCATGAAGAAAATTCTATTTCAAGTCAGATTAGTCAGCACTGTTACCGTGAACATTTCACCAGAGATGTCCATTGTACAGTGTTCAGAATGGTTCCTTTTTAGAACTCTGTTTAGTAAGGAACCCTGAAAATGATAATAAATGCTCCTTCTCCAAGGGTTTAATATGAAAAAGTGAAGTAAACTATAAAGCTGGTGAAACACGAAGATCAAAAGTAATACTGATATTCTGCAAAGGCATAACAATATCCCATGAATTTCTCTCTTTCCTGCAGTGACTGCATTGCAGCTGAAGGAGGAGTTGATAGATGGAGAGGATTTCCATTTCCTCCAAGGAGCGTCTGATCAGGAAAGCAATGGTTCTGCTAACTTCTACATCAAGCAAGAGCCTTGAGGTGGCTCAGAAACTGAGGGCGGAAGGGGAGAATTTTACACAGGGCTGATTCATAATCGATCCGGCTGTACAGTGGGGCTGTTCTACCGGGACATTTTGCTAAACATAGAAAATTTCAGTTCCAGATTTTTCAGGTGGGTGGGGAAACTATTTTAGTCTCGGGGGGAAATTTTTCAATTTATAAAGATGGACAATTTTTGTGTTGTATTTGAAGCTTTTGAAAGAATTTTGTAATATTTTCCAAGTTTGGATTTATGTGCATTGTTAACAAGAACTGAAATTCTAACTTTTTTGGTAAGATTAAAGTTTAGGTAGCAGGATTGAAGGAAATGATTTAAGAAAAGGATATAGTTGTAAATGCAAATGAACTGTCATTACAAATGAACCTTTTTGGTACCGGTTGGAAGATTTGGGGATTTTAGAAGTTAGGCCAGTCACATCTCCAGCTTTCTTTGCTGCAGAAATATGCAACTGAACCCCCTCACGGAGGGATTATCACCACATACACCACGGAAGGGTACTTCTGCTTATTAGCATTTTATTGCAGCCCACTTTAAAATGTTTGTACAGAAAGGTTTTTTTCATTTTGTGAAAATTTATTTGGAGTTCTCCCGAAACTGGAAGAACTCTGGATACTTTTATATATTCTTTTAATGAAAAAAAAATGGTTAAAATTATCCTAACACTAAAGTGTTAAACTGGAATGGTTGGCAAGATATCCAGGATCTCAGTGTCCATGTTGAGGGGTTAGGAAAAAATGCAAATATTACCCTGAGTTTGTTTTATTTCTCTTAGTTTAAAAACCCCACAAAAGGGATTCTGATCAGTTCTCTGCCATTTCCCACCATCTGTGAGAAAAATATTTGGTGTAACCACACCCCAGAACAGATGTTCTGTATTAGCAGAAGAATCAAAAATTGTTTAAAGCCAAAATAAGTTTAGATTTCGAAATCATTCCAGCTCTGCTTTTAACTATCCTGGATTTGTTAGGAAACCAATTTGAAAGAGAATTTAATTTTCTTTAAGTACCATATGTATAGTATGAATAGTCTTTAATTATACTCAGAATGAATTACAGCAACAGATTTGGACCATTTTGAACATTCCCTATTTTAAAATTCAGATGGCTTTCTTTCTTTGAAAAAAGTGGGGGTAGGATGTAAGGATAAATTGGTGAAAGGTTTGCTCTCTGCATTTTCTAATGTTCTGAGTTGTGACTGAATGAGAGAGCTCTAGCGTTTACCAGTGAGGTTCATAAACTAAACTCTCAGGAATTAATTGCATCTGTTCTAGAAGTGCTTCTGGGTCTTAGCCTGGCCTTTTCAGAGTGGTAACCATCTCCTCTGGAATATAGGTAGGGCTAATTAGAAATTAATCAAAATGATTAACCTCTACAGTCCTTCAGCCTATGGAATGCTTTAAATATATATTAATGGAAAGCCCCAGGAGACCATTTTAGGTAAGATTTTTGTTTGGATTTTAAAATGCATAGAACGTTAAAAACCAGCAATTTATTTTCTAAACTATTGCTCTACTTTGGGAATAATAGCATTGGTAATACGCACAGGTTTACCTCATTCTATGCAAGAGGGGTTCATAACATAAGGTTTTGTAGTTGCTACTGGAAGTAAAATTTGTTACTTTATAGTGTAAGAATGTATGGAATCGCATGTCAACATTTTCTTAATACTCTTTAGGGGCATAAACGCAGATCATATCAACGCCAAGTTGATTCTCATGTGTCAAATATATGTGAATTCAGCCGTTAAATTACTGGATATTTATACAACATTACTGAGAGGGACCTACTCTAAATGTGACATCCTCACACTTCCCCAATCTTTAACCTTTAAGAATCTTCCTATAAACTGAAAGCTCAGAAGACTTCCAAAGCAAGGGTTACAGCAGTCTTTATTCTCAGGCTCAGTAAATCAAACCCAGGACTCTGATTCTATGACTCACGCACGTGAAGCTAGTTGTTCAGCAAACACGACCAATACCTTGGGCTTGGAGCTCAATAGGAAACTGAATAAAACGAGAGGGATTTGATTTGGAGTCTGGTAGTTATGTGAAATGCTTGCTCGTTTGAGACCAGGTTTTGTAAGCTTCCAATTCTGTAGCAAAACCAGGCTCAGCGTGTTCTCTCATTTCCCAGCTATTCATGAAGTGTTTCTTGTCTTGATCTCCTGGCCAGCAGTTAAAGGTTGGTAAGGACTTGCTGCAGTCTGTATACAGTCTGAAGCCCTCTTTGTTCACACTCTGACCTCCTGCTGCTGCTGAACAGAAAAGAAATTAATGCAGAGGAGTTTTATGTCTTAGCCATAACTACAGCTGTACAACTCAGTCGCCCCTTTCTCTTTCACGGTTATTCAAAATGTACTGCTGACTTTGGGTTTGGTTGTTTTTGTTGTTTTTGTTTTGTTTTTCTATTAGAATTATTTGGGAATTTTTGGTAGTTTAAACTCCTTAACCTTTTCCTTGCTATGTATGAGGAAAGCTAAAGCTGTTATCAACTTCTTATTCTACGGATACTAACACGGGTTTTCAGTGTTTGTTTGTTTTTATTATTATTATTATTATTTTGCGTGATGTGAATATCCTTTCCCATCAATATTTGTATTATGGTGCTATATATTTGGTAATGATCCTTTACTATTGGGAAGGGATTTTAAAAATACTGTGATTAAACTGGGTTTCTTCCTTTGATTTTCATACTTTAAATAAAGCCACAGTCATTTATACACAAGAAAAGTATCTGTCCCTGGGCAAATCTTTTGAGGACAGAGATCAAAGTAAACTACATAAGGTTTTTACATCATTTCTGTATGTATTTGATATATAGATCAATATCTGTACAAATTTAATCTTTTATTTTCTTGGTAAACTTGTGATCATTGAGAAAGTCTTTGAAACTTTCTCGTGAAGTGTATATAATGGCGTGAAAATTTCCTTCGGAGAAATTTATGTTCCTTTCATTTTTACCAAATTGCAATTTTCAGCATGGATGTGAAAAGCATTAAAATTATAACTTTGTGTACAAGATGAAAATAATTCACTAAATTTCCCCTTTTTTTACACAAAATAAAACGTTAAAGTTAAGTTGTATTTGCGTGATTCTCCAGTGTGCTCTTTCGTCTGTGAGGGAGTTTCTTCTGTCCTCAGAGTATTGAGTGCCTCTTATAAGGAGCAGCACTGCCCAGGAAAGCTGCATCAGATCCTTCTTCACGGAACCTGTCATCTTGTAAGGGAAAAGACCTGTGGGGCCGGAGAAACATTGCAGGGGGAAAGCTCTTGCTTTGCATGTGGCCAACACCTCCAATCCCCAGCACCAGGTATGAACCCGCAGCATCGACAAGGGTCGCTTCTGAGCACCATGGGAGCGGGCCAAAACCAAAACAAAGGACATGGGGATATCAAGGCAGTCTCTCAAAGGGTTGGAGCCAGAGCCCCGTGTTAGATCCCCATCACGTATACAGGGCAGAACCAAAGCAAAGGCACGTGAGGGAAGAATGATGTCCAGCAGGCTCAGATTTCTTGGTCTTTTCCTGACTAGGACTCCCTTTGGTCCTTTGTCCTTCCAGTTGACCCCCTAACCTCATGCCATGGTTTACCATTGATAGTTTTCACCCATGTCCCCTTTGGAACATCCTGGAAGCCATAAGGCGGCAGGTAATTGGGGAAACTAAAAGAATATTTTCACCTGGTTGCATTTGAGAAGATTTCACACACACACCAAAAATAAATAAAACAGGACAAAGAGGTAAGTGTGGACCACTAGGGAGAGAGTTACATTAGAGTGAGCTGTTTGAAGGTTGGCATGAGGAGCCAGAGTGATGGTACAGTGGGAAAGGTGCTTGTCTTGCATGCAGCTAATCCGGGTTTGATCCCCAGAGTCCTATATAATCCCCCCAAGCACCACTAGGAGTATCCCCTAAGCATTGCCGGGTAGTAGGCTGAAAGCAAAAATTTTTTTTCAAGTTTAGCATGCTTCCTCCTAGGGAACTCATTGTTTTTAACTACATTCACCCCAGCAGCAAAGTTTATAGGATGTAAATAAATTACCCCAAATGGGTCTTGTTTATGGGGGGCTGCTAAGATGGCTTCTCTGCAGCAACAGATTCTGGAATATTTTTCAGCTTATTACAAAAGCAAATTGGTTAATTTGGGGGTCACACTTGGTGTGCTCAGGGATCACTCCTGGTGGTGCTTGGGAGACCATTTATGTGATTCCAGGGATCAAATCCAGGTCTACCACATACAAAGCAAGTATGTGCACTATTAACTGTGCACTATTTATTTCTGGCCCTGCAAGAGCAATTTATAATAGAGAATTTGGGGGATGTCAGGTGGATTGGGTCTCTTCAGGGGGGGTTAATTTTATTATATACTCTTTAGAAAAGTTGAATACATTCCAAGAAAATATAAAAGCAAGACCTAATTTCCACCCTGCTTTCTCATTCAATGACTTGAATTGCCTTTAGTAAGTTAGAATTCCCAGGTTGGTATCATTTAATATATCCCATGAGCTTTAATATAGATACACACCAACCATTCAAACCATCACATGCCTCTTGGGAAACTAGTTTCCTAATGTGCTTCAAACACAAAGTATGTTTCAAAAACAGGATAAAGGCTGGAAAGATGCTTAATTGCCGGAAACTTGCTTTACATACATGAGACCTGCATTCAAACTCTTGGCAGCACATAGCCGTCCCCAAACATTGCTGAGTGGTCTCCAAGTTACCACTGCTTATGGCCCACCAAAAAGAATGAACACAGAAAGTAACAAGACCGGTCAGGAGGTGATCAACAGATTGAAGCATATGTATCGCATATTGGAGCTCTGGGTTCCAATCCCCAGCAATACATGGTCCCTTGAGTGAGGGAGCAGCCTTGGAGCATTGCCAGACATGCTCCCCCATAGGGCCAGAGATACTACAGCAGGGAAGGCATTTGCTTTGCAAGCGGCTGACCCAGCTTTGATCCCTGGAACCACATAGGGTCCCTGAGCTACACATACACCCAGGAGTGAGCCCTAAGCACCTGTTGTGGCCCAAAACCCAAAAAGGCCAGCGATCAGGGACAAGGGTTGTCTTATATGCAGCTGGCCCCAGTTCCATCCCTGGCCCCCCATGCTCTCCCAACCACCAAGTAATGGTGATACTATCAACAGCAACTTCTTAAAGAGTCGTGAAGATGAAATAAACTTATGTAAAGTGCATACTGATATCTGCTGCTAATCCAAGTGGTCCATAAGCTCAGAGCAAGGACTAAACCCTGAGCACCGCTGGGTGTGGGCCCTTGGGGAACAAAAATTGAGCTAGAGAGAGTGCTTTGGTTGGAGCAACGTGTTTTGCCTCCAGAAGGCCCAGGGTTAGATCCCAGCACTAAGCCAGGGGTAGCCAGCCCTTGAGCACATCAGGGTATGGCCACAAAACGTTAGCATTTTACCCCAACAAGTAACTTGGTATAGTGGTGTTGGGGTCGTTTTGGAAGTGGTTATTGTACAGTGTGAGGCACACTGGCCATAGGTGCCACAGATCCAGCCTCGGTCTCTAGCATACCATGCATGTGCTCTAACCCGGGACCACATCCTGTCACAAGCAATGCAGTCTTGGCTCAGATTTGTAGGAAAAAAACAACCTTTTCACAGGCACTGAGGCAAGGGTAACTCTTTGGCTTCACAAACAACTGAAATAGGGCTTGCTATTATTTTCATACACCACTTACGTGTTCATAAAGGTGATTAGAAACCTAGAAAGTTCTAAATTGTCCGTTTTCACACCTAGTGAAATTTGTCCATGTCACACCTGGCACATCCAAACCCGTTCTTCCTCCGGTCTTTCCTTAGTTATTTCTACCAAATCAAGACCTAACATCTAACTCTTCCTCTCAACTCTCACCACTCCCAACGACTTCACAATGCTCCAAACTCAAGATTTTGTCCCTTGGAAAATCAGACTAAAGAGCATAGTCTCCAAGAGCATGGTGTCTGAAACCAGCCAGACTAAACCATATTTCTTCACCTCTTAGAACTTGACTCAGCTTCTGCCAAGCCAGCCAATCAAGAAGTGGTATTTTCGGGACAAGAGAGATAGCATAGCGGGTAGGTAGGACGTTTGCCTCGCACACGGCCGACCCAGGTTCGATCCCCGGCATCCTATATGGTCCCTAAGCACTGCCAGGAGTTAATTCCTGAGTGCAAAGCTAGGAGTAACCCCTGAGCATTGCTGGGTGAGACCCAAAAAGGAAAATAAAATGGTGATACTAGCACCAACCTCTTGTTTTCTGTTTTGGTTGGATTTGGGGGCCACATGCGGCAGTACTCAGGGGTTACTCCTGGCTTTAATCAGGAGTCACTCCTGGCGCTGCTCCGGGGATCGTACAGAGTGCCAGGGATGGAACCCAGGTGAGCCATGTGCAAGGCAAGTGTCCTATCTGTTGTACTATTATTCTCCAGATCCTCAACCTCTTAAGGAGTTGTGATTAAATTTATGCAAAGCCCATACTGATAGCTGCTGCTAATCAAAGAACAGAATTTATACAAAGATTGCCAGCAAGACCAATAGAACACAAAACTCCCAGACTCTAATCAACCCCCTGTGTAACTGGCAAAAGTTAATTTGAGGGGGGGGAGGAAATCACATCCAGTGATGCACAGGAGTTACTCCTGGCTCGTGGGCTCATGCACTCAGGAATTACTCCTGGCGGTGCTTAGGGGACCATATGGGATGTTGGGAATCGAGCCTGGATTGGCCACGTGCAAGGCAAACGCCCTACCCGCTGTGCTATCCTCCAGCCCCGAAGTTAATCTTTTATGCAGCCTTTCATTAATCTTTATGCAGCATCAAGACTAATTAATTTGAAACTGAAAAAAATCTTAAATTTCTTGTCAATTGCAATAGGGCTAAAACCATAGAACAGCAGGTAGAGCATGTTTTGCATGTGGTTGACCTGGGTTTGATAGTTTGATAACCAGCATCCTGTATGATACCCCCAAGCCTGCCAGGAATGATCTCAATGCAAGAAATAAATCCTGACCCCAACCCACCAAAAAAAAAAAAGGAACTAGAATCCTGACTTTTGTTTTGGGCCACACCCAGTAGTGCTCAGGGCTCAGCACCCTGGGATCATTCCTGGTAGTTCATAGGGACCAACCCGGATCAGTGTGTGCATCTTAACCACACCCCCACCCACCCTGTGCCCCACCTATATTCTCTCCAGCCCTAGAGTTCTCATACCAAACTGTCAAGGTTTTCTTAAGCCACTGTTCTAGCCTGTTGCAGTATGTTAGAAAACGGTCTTGGGCCAGAGAACTCAATGGACTGAGTGTATGTGGGAGGCCCAGATTTATCACCTGGCAAAGCATGGTCCCCTAAAATTTGTCCACAGGCAAAATTGCCCACCCCACCCAGAAGTGAGCCTCTCAGGACCACTTCATGTAGCCCAACAAGGAAAAGGAGTGCCAGAGACAGTATAAGGTACTTGCCTTCAAGTAGCCGACTGGGGTTCAATCTCCAGAACTATACATGAACAGAGCCAGGAGAGTAAGCCAAGTATAAACGGGCTTACATATCCCACAAAAGGAACAGGAAAATTGAAGCTTGTATGCGCTTAGCACTCAGCTGTCACCAGCTTCTATCATAAGCCCACATAATTGACATCCTTTGTGGAGGGTTAAACCCAGGGCCTCATCTATGCTAGCATGTGCACGAATATTGACCTACACACTCAATCCCTGTGCTGGGCACCGCCACAAAGGCCTCACCTAGTGTTTGGGAGGCTGTGTAGGACCAGAGATCAAATTGGAGTCCCAGGGCTGGAATGATAGCACAGCAGGTAGGGCATTTTCCTTGCATGCGGGCTACCCATGTTCAATTCCCAGCATCCCATAGGGTCCCCCAAGCACCACCAGGAGTAATTCCAGAGTGCAGAGCCAGGAGTAACCCCTGTGCATCGCCAGGTGTGACCCAAAAAGCTAAAAATAAATAAAAATGGGAGCCCTGGACAGGCATGCATCTGTCCTCATCTGAATTTTCAAACCCAGACTCCAGGTGATTTTATTTTTATAAAATAAAAAAAATATTTTTTTAAGTTTTATTTTTCCACACTTTGCCACTCAGGGATCACTCCTGGATCTGCACTCAGGAATTACTCCTGACCGTGCTCAGGAAGCCATATGGGATTCCAGGGATTGAACCCAGGTTGGTTGGATAGGAGCAAGGCAAACAAATGCCCTACCTGCTGTCCCTCCAGCCTCTCCATAGTTCTATTGGTATTACTAGGTATCACTTTCTCAACCCAGCAGCCACTGGCCTTTGGTAACCACTCCTTCCTTCCTCATTCTAGGGACAGAGTAAGGGTGGTCATGGGAATAGCTATTCCAGTTACAAGCCCAGGACTAGGCTAACTGCTTTGAAGTACATTCCATTTCACTCTGCACTGCCACGGTATCATTATACAGATGGCTTTAGACTTCCACTTCCTCACACAGACTGCCCAGCGTATAGTTAGCACAGGTTAACTCCGGACAATTTAGTATGTTGGACTCTCAAATTTAAACAAATTCTCTGTCCAGAAATTTACATTTCTATGTCTGTTCCAGCAGTTGGGCGATTTATTGTGTTCCAGGGCTTTCCTTCTCTATTTATTGTGTACAGTGGGTAAAGCAGTTGCCTGGCACGTGATTGACCTGGGTTCAATCCCTGGCACCCCATATGGTCCCCCAAGCACTGCTAGGAGTAATTCCTAAGTGCAGAGCCAGGAGTAAGCCCTGAGCACAGCGGGCTGTGGCCCAAAAACAAAAAAAGCAAAGCAAAACAACAAATCGGATTTTCTTCTTAGCTACACAGCCATTGCACGCTTAGCCTCTTGAACCTCACCACTTACAACCTCCACCTTCCACCAATCCGCAGTGCTGGGAAGGGCTGGATCACTCTTCCACATGAAGCAGCGTTAGTTTTCGTTAATTCTACTACGAGTAGGGAACTACTCACTTTTCAACTTAGGATCAAGGAAACACAGGAGGCTGCACAGTTTCCAAAGGCTTTAATAGTAAATACTCTTTAGAAAAGAAAAACTTAATCCAACTGCTTCCACGTCAAGATGAAGGGCCGTGTCCAAGCGTCGCATGGTGCCTGCCAGAAGGGACCTACGGACCCTTATTCGTAGATCCAGTCATGAGCACAGGACTTGTAATTCACCAGTTCTTCGGGTTTGAACCACAGGCTAATTTCTTTCTCAGCACTTTTTACTGAGTCACTGCCATGAATGATGTTCCTGAGAAAGACCAATTATTAGGCATTAGAGTTTTAAGTTCAAATCTATTTACTTGATAACTTGCAGGAGGTCAAGGCAGGCCTTTTCAACACTTGAGGCAGATAATCACCCATACCCCCTCCCCTCACCCTCTCCCCTAACTATTTCCTTTGAAAAATAGCTGCAAGGGATCAGTGAGCCCTTGGGACTGAATTCAGTCTGGTACCCCAATGTAGTCACCCTAGCAGTGTCTGTAGTGGCTCCCAGGGAATGGTTGGGTGTAGCCCCAAAACAAAAAACAAGAGCCAGGGGGGTAAAGTACATGTCTTGCACACAGGACACATGGGTTCAGTCCACAGCAAAACAAAAACAATACAAAAATAATATACAACTATCCAAGTCCTTGACGAAAAACATGGCTTGGAGGACAGAGCAAGTCCAGTAGCGCTTGCCTTGCACATGGTTGACCCAGACTTAATCCCCAGCATCTCATATGGTCCCATGGTACCGCCAGGAGTGATTCCTGAGCAGAGCCAGGAGGAACCGCTGACCACTGCCAGGTATGCCCACCCCCCCAAAAAAAAGAGAGACATGCTTTGGTCCATGATAATGCAGGAGTGAAAGTTCTTGCCTTGCATGCTGCCAACCCCTGTTCAATCTCTGGCAACCCCATGGTGGTCAGGAGCCACCAGAAGTCACCCCACCTCACTCCATCCCCCAGCACAGAGCTAAGAAGATCAGTGTGGTTCCAAAATAATGAAAAAGAACAATCCTTGGTTTTAAGTTTTTTCTCCTTCAAATCAGTGCTTGTACCCCAAGACTATTGCGTCACAAAACATCTCTTCTCAATTTGAAAACCTGAGGAAGAGACAAAACAACCTCTACCAAAACAAGAGCTAGATTTAATGCCATTTATCAAGAGTCATATCTCTGCTGCATTTTCTTCCAATACTTTGCAAAGCCCAACACAGTCCTATTTACTGATAATCCCTTTATTCCCTACCAAAGGTGGGTTGGGTTTGGTTGTTTTGGTTTTTTTTTTTTTTGAGAGGAAGAGGGAGGCCACACCTAGCATACTGGGAGCTTACTCCTTGCACAATGTTCCCTGCCAGAGAGTATACCAGAGAGTAAACCAGGGTCAGCATGCTAGGCAAGAAACTTAACCCTTGACTACCTCTCCTATTCCATAACTGAAGGATTTAGAGGTAGGTGAGGGGAACTCCCAAGTGGTACTCAAGAGGTCTGGGGGCCCCACCAGTGAATTCCCAGCCAACCGGACCATCAGTTTAGTGCAAGGACTCCAGAATATGATACTGCTTGGGACCTACAGTACCAGCAGGACACATCAGTGGTGCTGGGGTGCCACCAGGGTCACACTCAGTGATGCCGAGGAAACCATGTGGTATTAAGAATCAAAACCAGGTCGAGCCCATGCTACATTTGCAGTAACCGCTGGCCTACCCCTCACTGCCCCTTAACAAGTTTTATACCGCTTCTAATTTTGTATAGCTGAAGCGACCAAAGGGAGAGTGACTCACCCACAAAGCCCCAGAGGGTGAAACCAGAGGGACAGGCTTGCCCCTTCCTTCACAGGCGCACTCTGCTTGGGGCTGTGCAGTTCTTTGTGCAAACTATCCAGAGCCAAAAATAGTAAGGCACTGGCTATGCAGCCAGCCCAGATTCAAGTTCCAGCACCACCTATGGTCCCCTGGGCACCACCAGGAATGACCTGAGCACAGAACCAGCCCTGGAGTATCACCATGTGTTGCCCAACCCCCCGCAGCCCTTCACCAAAAAGGAAAGCTACCACACTGACAATTACCTAATTTAAAGGTTCCAAGTTTTCTGAAATTGGGCCTGCCAAAAATATTTCATAACCCATTTAAATGGCTTTAAGGGGGCCAGGGTTGGGGAGAGAGCTTAAAGGGTGAAGCACGAGCTTTGCATGAGGAAGAACTGGGTTCCCAGTACAAACAGCAGTGCCCACCACAACCCTCACCAAAAAAAAAAAAATAATAATAATAATAATTGAAAAAAATCAACATATATAAAAACAAGTGGCATTGAGAAAATCCGCTCTTCATCACTTACCTGCCAACCTGAATGCAGAAGTCCCCTCGAATGGTGCCAGGCTTAGAATCCGCTGGGTTGGTCTCCCCAAGCATCACTCGCCCTGTCTTCACAACATTCAGCCCCTCCCAGACCTTGGCAGTAGGATAGAAAAGGGTACACATGAGGACTGGATTCAGGCTGAGCAGGAACAAGCAATCGCTTGAACACACACAACAGCACAGTGTCCAATATAGCCTCCTCCACCCTGCGGGTCTCACTGGCAGACAGAGGCTCAAGTCTACTCGGCTTCCCAGCCTAACTGACACCAAGAGAAGCAAGTGAGTTCTAAGGCAGACATCAAGCAGTGGCGATGCCAGAACAAGATCAGATGGGGATGGACAGCAGGAAGAAGGGCATTCCAGAAACAGAATTAAGTGGCAAACAGGGCTGCAGAGATAATACAGCAGGTGATACACTTGTCTTGCATGCAGCCAACCCAGGTTCGATCTCCAGCATCTTGTATGTTCTCACAGCCCCACCAGGAGTGATCCCTAAGCACAGAGCCAGGAGCAAGACCTGAGCACTGCCAGGTGCGACTCAACTGCACGCCCCACCCCCAGAAAATAAAGATGGCAAAGAGAGGGGTACATGGGACCAGAGAGAGAGCACAGAGGTTAAGGCATTTGCCTTGCACCTCCGTGTTTGATCCCTGGTGCCCAGAGCACCACAACTACTGAGCACAGAGCCAAGAGTCAACCCTGAACACTGCCTGGTATGACCCAAATCCCTCCCCACATACCCCAAAATCAAAGGAATGTGTTGTCCAGGAAAACAAAAGCAAAGCTCCCCCTCAGGAGATGGGAAGCAGGCCTACTGTCTCCAGCTTCAGTGTCCCCCTGCTCTGGCCCTGCACTTCATCTGGACCCCCCAACTGCAATTAACACTGCAGGAAGAAATGGGGCACTTCATTTCCAGCACAGGAGCGCAGAGAGCTCTTGGTTCCCTGTTGCTCATGTATAATTGAAGCTCCCGAGAGAGTTAAAAGCTATACTAAGAACTAACTAAAAATAGCTGTCAAACCATGTAAGATATCTAGCATTTTTGTTCCCAATGAGACTATTTCAAGGAGATTTATCTTCAAGCGTTATTTTTCTTTCTTTTTTTGGGGGAGGGGCTTTTTGGGTCACATCAGAAGATGCTCAGGGGTTACTCCTAGCTCTGCACTCAGGAGTTACTCCTGGTGGTGCATGGAGGGACGATATAGGATGCTGGGGATAGAACCCGGATTGGCCACGTGCAAGGCAAACACCCTACCTGCTGTATTATCGCTCCAGCCCCTCAAGCTTAATTTTTGTTCTATCATCTGCCTCCCCTTCCTTTCTCCTCCTCCTTACTTGCTCTATTAACTAACCCCGACGCAGGGAGAGGAGAGGACATGCCTTGCATCCTAAGTACAACCCCAGCATCATAAAAATGGCTCCAGAAAGCAACATTCCTCCAGGGACTGTGGAGCCATTGGGGAACATGCCCACAAAAGGAATGTGCATGACCCAGCCCAGCCACCGATCTCCCTCACTGCCCTCAGCTCCCCATTCGGACATTTACCATGGCCACCACAGGCCCGGAGTTCATGTACTTCACAAGTCCTGGGAAGAAAGGGCGGTCCTTGAGGTCAATGTAATGCTGCTTCAGGAGGTCCTCAGAGGCCTGGCATTGGAGAGCAGATGACGGTTAGGAAGTGAAAAGGCTCAAATGTGAAAGGGGAAATGAAGATGCAGAGAAGTGACAGAAGGACAGTGGTGGAGGGTCATAGGCACCTTTGGTGGTGGGAACGGTGCAGGAACTTTCTACACTGAAGCCATAAACATTAACACTCTTGTGACCATGTTACCTAAACTATAATTATTTTTAAGCTTTTTTACAGGTTCCAGTGTGGCTTCATTTCTTCCTAAGAATCTGCATTTATGGGGGCACTGGTAGAGGGAAGTAGACACCAGTGAAAGGGCTGGTTTTGGAACACTGCATATCTGAAATTCAAGCATGAATAATCTGATAACTTTGTGATTCACAGTGATTCCATGACAAGTGGACGGGGGAGGCTGGAGAGATAGTATAGGGTAGGTGCTAGCCTTGCATATGGTTGACCGGAGATTCAATCCCCAGCATACCATATGGTCCTGGGAGCCTTGCCAGGAGTAATTCCTGAGCACAGAACCAGGAGTAACCCTGAGCATTCAAGGCATGGCTTCCCCAGCCTCCCCCCGCCCCCAAAAAAAAAACCCTCATTTAACATGCTAGGTTCTCCAGGATCTGACTCTCTCAGTCCACATTCAAAAGGTGTATTAGCAAAAAGCGAGTGTGTGTGTGTGTGTGTGTGTGTGTGTGTGTGTGTGTGTGTGTGTGTGTTTGGGAGGGGTTGGGGGTGAGGGGGACGGTTGGAAAACAACACGATTCTATTCCAGCAGGAAAAATAGTTCAGATCATGAAGATCCCCTCGTGAATCCTTCCAGGAGGATTCCTGGGGTTCCAGGCCAGGCACCAAGCAAACACACTTCCGGGATGTTCTCATGTGATGATCTGAGTTTAAGGAGTGTTGGTGGCCACTGTAAAGAACAGGGCGGAGGTCACAGCAGCGCCCTGAGTGTGACGCACGCACACCAGACCCACTCAACACTGCAAATTCACAGCCCAGTCTCCTCCTCATTGACGAGCCTGGTTAAAATTTATCGTTTCAGTCCCCCATCTGGGATCCAAATTCCACGTGGCAAGCGACTGCCCCACACCAAAGGGCACAGAGAGAGGCCCAGCCATCTAAAGCCTCTCCAGAAAAGGCACACAAAGACTCGAAACCCCTTTCCGGTGGAGGGTGCGCGCCCCCCGCCCCGCGCGGGCCTGGCACGGGCTGGGGGCTGGGGGTTTCCCGGCTCCCGGCTGCCCCCGGCGACAGCCGGACCAGGCGGCCCTCGGGCCGGATGCCGGGCGGGCAGGCGGGCGGGCTGGCGGCCAGCCCCGGGGCTGGGAGTCACCTTACCTCCGCGTCACCTTCCCAAGGGCGCGTGTTCTCCTGGCCGCGGGACAGGTGCCCCGGGGTGCGGCCCCGAGCAAAGGGCCCCTTGCGGGGGGTTGGGGGGGATGGAGGGGGATCGGGGAGGGGACCGGAAACGCAACGATCGAGAGGGAGGAAGAAAAGGAGGGTCTCCGGTTCGGTGAAGCAGCACGGCGGGTGGGGCGCTAGCCTGGCACGCGGCTGATCCGGGTTCGATCCCCGGCACCCCACCAACCTCCCCCCCCCATGGAGGTGAGATTCCAGGAGTAACTCCCCCCGGGCACTGATGGGGTGCTCGGCGTCACCCCCCCCCCCAATAAAAAATACATAGAAAAAAAAAGCCGCGGCCGGGAAGGGGCCAAGCTAGAGAGAGCCCCCGCGAGCCGGCTGGGGCGCGCTCACCTGCAGGAACTTCATGGCCACGAGGCGGAACCCCTTCTGCTCGAAGCGCTTGATGATCTCGCCCACCAGGCCGCGCTGCACGCCGTCGGGCTTGATGGCGATGAAGGTGCGCTCGGCGTTGGCCATGTCCTGCGGGAGAGGCCGCGTGAGCGCCGCGACGGGCCGCGCCCGGGACCCGCTGCACCCCGCGCCCGGGACGCGTGGCGGCTGCCGGTGGGGAGGACGCGGTGGCGGGGCTGGGGGTTGGGGGGGGATCCCCAGCTGGCCCGGCGCTCCAGCAGCTGCAGGAGGGTCCCGAAGGTTGGAGGGGCGGGGGCGCGGAACGGGACCCCCACCCCAACCCCAAACGTGTAACCTACCGAATTGCTGGCGGGATCCGCACAGAGGCTGCAGCGCGCGGCGAGAGCGGGGCGGAAAGCGAGCGGCCGCGACCACCCCAGCCGGAGGAGGGGCGAGCGGCGGCCACTCCCCGCGGGGCTCCCCGCCCAGCCCGCGAGGCCCCGCCGCAGGAAGTGACTGCGATCCCCGAGTCCAGCCCGCGGCCCGGGTCCAGGTCCTGCCTCCCGCTGCCACCGCGCGCGCCGGCGCCGCCGCTGCTGCAGCCCCTTTATCCACCCAGTGACCTCTCCCGCTCGCCCTCTGCTCTCAGCCCCGGGCCCTGCCTCAAGCCTTCAGTCCCGCTCCCCCTCCATCCTCCAGCCCTCGAAGGGAAAGATCTCCTAAAGGCAAAGACCGCTTCTCCCACCCAGCCAGCCTCCCTGATCCGGATTTGACACCACCCGATGGAAGCACCGGGGCGTGAGAGATAATGTAGCAGGTAGGGCACTTGCCTAACTCGTGATCCACCCGGGTTCCATACTCCGGACCCGCCCGCCGCCGCAGGCTTACCCAAGCACCTCTAGGAGTGAGCCCCGAGCACAGAGCTAGGATTCAGCTCTGAGAACCAACCGGTGTGCCCCCCACCCAAAGAAGGGAAAGAAAGAGAAACCTGAGATTGGAAATTCGGAGAAAGGAAACTTGTCTTAAGCAAGGTTGATCCGGTCTGCAGCTCACACTTCCTTCTTTCCTTTCTTTCTCTTTCTTTAGTTTTTTTGTTTGTTTGTTTGTTTGTTTGTTTGTTTTTTGGGTCATACCCTGTGATGCTCAGGGGTGATTCCTGGCTCTGTGCTCAGGGCTCCAGGGACCACATGGGACACCGGAGAATGGAACCCGGGTTGGCTGCTTGCATAGCAAATGCCCTGCCTCCTATACCAACTCTCTGGCCCCTGGTTTTGTTTTGATTTGGGGCCACATCTGGCAATACTCAAGGGTTACTGCTGGCTCTGGACTCAGGAATTACTCCTGGTGGTGCTCTAGGGACCACATGGGGTGCCAGAGAGAGTACAGACGAGGGTTACTCTTGCCATGCATGCAGCCATGTGGCCCTAACTACATATGGTCCTCCCCACACACAAATAACATTACACTGCCAGGAGTGACCCCAGAGCATAGAACCAGGACTAGACCCTGAGCACGACTAGGTATGGCCCCAAACACTCCCCCAACTTCTAAAAACAAACCAAAAAAAACTCTTCTTGTGTCTGTGCAGACAAAATGAGCACTTAAGGAGATAAATCCATGTTCCAGCCTGCCAAGTTGTTGCCAATAACACTGTTTCTCATCCATGATAGGGGGGAAGAATGATACCCCCTTCTAACCTCCATCTCCAGGTCACATAGCTGCCTCCTTTGGTTCCCATGCTGATAATCTCTGCTGCCCCACCCACGTGTTCGGTTTCCCCAAGCTCAGCCTGAGACACACCCTTGACCAGATTCAAGAATTCCTCCCTGGGCCCAGGCCTCCTCCCAGCCCTAGAGGCTGCCTCTGTGTGGAAGTGTCTCCTCGCTGCTGACCTGGGTCCAGCCTGTGTCTTTCCGGGGGAGAGCTGAGAGCTGTCTCCCCCCAGAGCACAGTGACTGAGCACAGGAAGCATGTGCCACGGCCTCCTGGCCCCTGCACTGCACTAATAGCCTGGTACTGACATGAGGTGGCAGCTCAGGTCTTTAGTAGCACTGTAGCGCTGTCCGTCCATCCCCCTCCCCCCCTTCAACAATATGCTCGAGTGGGCACCAGTAACATCTCCATTGTGAAACTTTTTTGTTACTGTTTTTGGCATATCAAATATGCCACGGCGAGCTTGCCAGGCTCTGCCACTTGGATGGGATACTCTCAGTAGCTTGCCAGGCTCTCCGAGAGGGACAAAGAAATCGAACCCAGGTTGGCTGCGTGCAAGGTAAACACCCTACCCTCTGTGCTATCGCTCCAGCCCAGGTCTTTAGTAACCCCTGTTAAATTTCCAAGCTCCACTGCCAATCCTCCTTCTGCTTATGGGGCAAGCACATTCCCGGTCCCTGGGCTGCAGCCTCAAACATACTCCCATTGGGCTTCGTTCCTGCATTCCGCAAACATCAATAATGTGAATTTTGGGGATTTCACAGATATTTCTCAGGCTATTGGAGTGCCTCTTCCCAATCAAAGAGTCAGCCTGCGGATGTCAGGAGCAGCACCCCTCAGCTGTCCTGTCTTTCCTGGAAGGACCCCTCCACTAGGAAGGCCTAAACCTCTAGCCTCTCCACTCACACGTCCGTTCCCCGTGTCAAAGCTGTGTGCAATCTCTCCTCTTCTCTTTCCTGGGAAGTTTAGGACCCAGGTTAAGAAAAACAAAGACTAGCCTGAGGCTTGTATCTGCACTCACAACCTGGCATGTCTGTGAGGTGCCAGCCCAGGCCTTTCCCTGGGAAGAGCTGTTCCCGTGACATTCTATTGCCTCTGGTTCCAAAGAGAACTTTAAGAACAGTTTTGCACAATGGAAGGCCCCAGGCTCTTTGCCAGTAGGTACCAGCCACCATACACTGGCAGCAGAACCCATTTCATCCTCTAGTCTCCTTAAGTTTTATCACCAACCTAAAATATACCTCCTGATGTTTCTCCATTCTTTTTAGCTCAGGTCTTACTCCTGGCTCTGCATTCTAGGGGTCACTCATGGCAGGCTTGGGAGACCACATCAGATGCTGGGGATTAAACCCTGGTAGGCTGTACCCAAGGCAAGCACTTTCCCCACTGAACTCTCTCCAACCCCTCTCCACCATTTCCTGTGTTATGTTCAATTGTACAGGCTCACTGCTCTCCCTCATGAATATGGATGAGTTTCTGCCAAACTACTAGAATATGTATAAGCTGTGATGTCACCCTTGCTTCTGCTGCACATAAAATCAGACCCTTTCTACTCCCTCTGAATCTGTTCTCTCACCTGTGCTGGTGAATGTCCTCAACTTGTTTCATTTGTCAAAAAGGGATTTTTTAAATTTTTTATTAGTGAATCACCACGGGGTACAGTTACAGACTTACAAACTTTCATGCTTGCATTTCAGTCATACAATAGTCGAGTACCCATCCCTCCACCAGTGCCCATTTTCCACCACCCCTGCCCCGTCCGCTCCACCCCACCCAGCCTCTGTGGCACGGCATTCCAAAAAGGGATTCTTTTTAGGTGTTTTTTTCTAAGACACACTCACAAACCCTGTTATTATTCCCTTCACCTCCACCCCAAAAGTCAAGATTTGCATGAAACAGAATGTGCACTGGAAGTTGAGTCAAAGATGGTATTAGGGGCCCAGAGCAATAGTACAGCACGAAGGGTGCCCAGCATGTGGACAACCCAGGTTTGCTCCCAGCATCCATGTTTCCCTACACCACCAGAGCAATGCCCGATTGCAGAGCTAGGAGTAGGTCCTAAGCATGATTGAGTGTACCCCCTCTCCTACCCCCCCAAAAAATAATCAGTATTAGGCAAAAACACCTGTCCCAAAGCCTAGAGAAATGGAGTTTGTCCTTGGTTTACCCTTTCCCAAAAAAAAACTTATCCTTTTAGTTTTGGGGCACACATGCTGTGCTCAAGGATCACTCCTGGCAGTATTCAGGGCATATATGGAGAGCCAAGGACCACACCAGTAGTGACATACAAAGGTCAAGTGCTTTAATCCCTCTTCTATCTCTTTCTTCACTTTCAAACTGGATTTTTATCTATAGAAGGTAAGTTTGATACCTATTTTTTTTTTTGTTTGGGGGCCACACCTCGCATTGCTCAGGACTTACTCCTGGCTCTGTGCTCGGGATTCAAAGGACTCAGAGGACTATGTGGGGTGCTGGGGATTGAAACCCGGTCAACCATGTTCAAGACTAACACCCCGTCCACACTCCAACCCTCTCTAGTCTTTCCTGCAAGGCCATTATAAGAATTTACATTATGCTGATACTTTCAGGTCAAGTTATCCAGGGTACATAAAAGAGGGAAAAGTTACAAGGCAATACAGTAACACTAGGAACTATTGTACAAGGAATATGGTAACACTAGCAACCCACAGAGGGATTGGGGGGTGGCCCAACTGCAGACACCTGCCTGGGACTTCTGCAGCCCTGGACTCTGGCACTGACCCATCTCACTGAGAGCCCAGGGTCACATCATTGCCAGCGTACATGATGGCGTATCACAATACCACCAAGTGTGTGACACCACCAAAATCCCACAATAAAATGACTTTTTTTTTTTGCTTTTTGGGTCACACCCAGCAATGCACAGGGATTACTCCTGGCATCACTTGGGGGACCATATGGAATGCTGGGAATCGAACCCAGGTCAGCCACGTATAAGGCAAACGCCCTATCCGCTGTACTATCACTCCAGCCCCAATAAAATGACTTAAAGAAAACCCAGAGACTCCTCCGTTGGAATGAAACATTTTAATTTGACGGCAGCACTTAACACTGTACCGGGAGCACCCCTGGCTCCCAGAATTTCCTTGTGGAATGTCGAGAAGTTCTGAGATGACTAGAATTGCTATGGCTGGGTCCCTGGATGAGCGACGAGGAAACAGAGTGGAAGAGCAAGCTGGTGGTGTGTCCCGCTCATTCGTAGATCCAGTTCTGGGCACAGCTCTTGTAGCTAACAAGCTCCTCGGGGCTGAACCATAGGCCAATCTCCTTCTCTGCACTCTCCACGGAATCACTGCCATGGATGATGTTCCTGGAGGGGAAGACAAAGCCATGTAATCACCACCAGGATTCCACTGCCAGAAACCCTGTACTCCCAGAGCCCGAAGGCCTGCAGCGACTGCAACAGCGAAAGCTCCATGACGCTAATGCAGAATGCACCCTACTCCACCAGCTCTCCTAGCAACGGTGCCAGAAGTGAGAACCCTAAGGAAGGACTCTGGCCCACCAACTTCTATCAGACGTTCCTTTCCCAAGAATCACAGCAGCCCCTCGTGGCTGACAAACAACGGCAGGGTCCCTGGAAAGACAAACCCAAGCGAAAGGAAGGCAGGACAGCGGGTACGGTGCTCGCCTTGTATGTGGCCAAGCCAGTTCCGATCCCCGGCACCACATATGGTACCCTGAGGACTGCCAAGAGTGATCCTTGAGCACAGAGCCCTAACTTAGGCCTGAGCAACACCAAAACTAAAAACAAAAAAAAAAAAAAAGAAAGAAAGAAGAAGGAAAACAATGATGTCTGGCTAAAACCGCAGGCCAGAAAGATAACTCAACAGGCTGGAGAGCATGACTAGCACACAAGTGGTCAGGGTTTGCGCCCCAGCACTGAGGTAGGTGTGGCCCCAAAACAAAAACTAGCTCTGTGAAAGTGTCAAGTCCAGACTCAGGGACCCAGATTCTTTAGGCACCAAACTCGGATTTCAAAAAAGCACCAACTGTGGGGGCTGGAGTGATAGCACAGCGGGTAGGGCTTTTGCCTTGCATGCAGCTGACCCAGGTTCAATTCCCAGCATCCCATATGGTCCTCTGAGCACCACTCAATTCCTGAGTGCAGACCTAGGAGTAACCCCTGTGCATTGCCAGGTGTGACCCCCCCCCAAAAAAAAGCATCAACTCTTAGGGACCCTGGGATAGTAAACTAGGTAGGGCATTTGCCTTGTCCCTAGCTCCTGGCACCCCATATGCCCTAAGCCCAACCAGGAGTAATCCTGAGTGCAGAAACAGGAGTAAGTGATGACCATCAATGAAGTCCAAAACCAAAACAAAACAAAAAAGGAAAAAGGAGTACCAACTTTCAAACTAGGGAAATGGCTCAAAAACCTGGTATACAAGTCAAGTCCCAACCCTGATACAGCCCTCTCCCCCAGTCCCCAAGGGAAAAACAAACAAACACCAACTCTCACCTGCCAACCTGGATGCAGAAGTCCCCTCGGATGGTCCCAGGCTTAGAGTCTGCTGGGTTGGTCTCCCCGAGCATCACTCGGCCTGTCTTCACAACATTCAGCCCCTCCCAGACCTCAGAACAAAAGAGAAAACCAATCTTAGTAGGAAATTTGGAAAACATTTAAATGAAAGGAGAAGGGGGGGGAACACCCTGAAAAAGACACCCAAATATGAAGCATCTACTGTTCCTTAGCACAGAGCCAGAAGTAAGCCTGGGTATGGCCCAAAACACACACTAAAATAAATCAATGAATTAAACGTTGAGTATAAGCCTCTCATATCTTCTCAACCCTCATGGAATAAGCAGCCAACAAAGCTCTGTATGAATGAGCCCCTACTCTACTTTTGAACTCAGCTCATCTGACTGTCCCTTCTGTCACCCCTAATTCCCCGAGGTCAGGGCCTTAGCACATGCAGTTGCCTACACTGAAAATGTTCTTCACTGTAATTTTACTCACAGCTGGTTCCTTCTCAGATTCCAGTTTGAAAACCTGTTCCTCAACCACAGTCACTTCTTGTCTCATCATCTGACTTCACATTTGTGCCTGTCACCAATCATTACTTGATAGATCTGATTATGGTTTCTTAATCATCTGTCCACACTCCCTTTTTAAGATGTGTAAGCAGAGAACGCCATGGGAACAGGCACTTACTTGATCTTATTCATGATCACTTCCCAGTGTTCAGAAAAAGCCTGGGACACAGATGACAACATCCACCTGGAGAGCTGCTGTAAAGAACAGTTCCTGCTCTCTAGGGACTGACATCAGCCAGGCCCCACCCTTCTTTGGTTCAGCAAATGCCTTCTGATGTTGGCTGGCCGGGGAGATAGCACTCAACCCAACAGTACAGCCCTCCCAGCCCCAGCCTCCTCCACATCCATGACAACTGAGCAATGAAGCAATACTCATTCCTTCCTCCTAACAGAGGCATTCATAGGGTACCCCCACACCACAGCACTCACCATGGCGACCACTGGTCCCGAATGCATGTACTTCACAAGGCCGCCAAAGAAAGGGCGGTCCTTCAGGTCAATGTAGTGTTCCTTAAGAAGGTCTTCAGAAGCCTAGTTCCCAGGGAAAAGGATGAAAAGGATCATCAGCAAATGATCTGAGAACCAAACAACAAAAAATATGCCCAGAGCTTTGCATTGGAAATCAGGTTTTCCAGTAATCCCGGACTCTGCCTTGCAAAAAGAAAAAAAAGACTACTTATGTGGGGGTGGAGCAACAGTACAGTGGGGAAACTGCACACAGCCGACCTGGGTTCGATCCCAGGCATCCCATATGGTCCCCCAAGCACCATCAGGAATAATTTCTGAGTGCAGAGCCAGGAGTAACCCCTGAGCATCTCCGGGTGTGACCCCAAAAAAGAATACTTATAGGCAAGTATTAGTTGAATATGGTTCAAGAATCAGCCTCCAAGAGTTTCCGATTTCCAGTGATCTGAGTTCATCCTCCAACAGGCCTGACCTCTGATGTTCCCCTCCACCACCAGAGAAGACAGGAAGGTTGCCACCGTCTTACCTGGATGAACTTCATACCAACAAGGCGGAATCCCTTCAGCTCAAAACGCTTGATGATCTCGCCCACAAGCCCACGCTGGACCCCATCAGGCTTGATGGCAATGAACGTTCGCTCACAGTTGGCCATGGTCCTGGGGACAGGCAGGTGGGGGAGTAAGTATACACTGAATACACTGGTATCCTCATCCCTCTCAGAGGATTACCCCATAAGCTGCTTTAAATCTGGGAGGTCAACTCCCAGTCTTGTTGGAAAAACACGGTTCTGAGGTGAGGGAGGTGGCTCGAGGCCAGGGGTGCAAGCTTTCCGCATGGAAGCAGCTACGCCCTCAGCACCAGGGGAGCAAGCCCCACCCCCCCAAGCAAGAACCAAAGTCCTATTGGAATTCCCTATCAACTAACGGTGACGGGGGTATCCAAAAGCAGAAGCTGTAATTTCATTTTTGTTTTGTTTTGGGGCCATACACAGTGGTGCTCAGGATCTGGCTGAGCCCAGGGTTCATTCCAAGCAGCGCTTGGGGGACCCCATGAATGTCCGGGACTGAACCCAAGGCAAGAACCCTACCCCCTATACAGTCACTGTGGCCCAGGAGTTGTAATGTTTTTTCTTTTGTTTTTTGGGTCGCACCCAGAAATGCCCAGGGGTGACTCCTGGCTCTGCACTAGGAAACTACTCCTGATAGTGCTTGGGGGACCATATGGAATGTCGGGGATCGAACCTGGGTGGGTGCAAGGCAAAGGCCCTCCACACTGTACTACAGCTTCAGCCCCAAGAGGTGTAATTTCTATTTCATTTGATTAAAAGTTTCTATTAAGTTCCTATTAAGCATATATTGTATATCCGATACTGTGCTGGAACTAAGGAGTTTTTTTTTTTTCTTCAGGAGGGGAGGGGATATACAGTGGGTAAGGCATTGCCTTGCATGTGGCTGACTGGGGGTTTCTCTGTAGAGTCAACTACACGGGGTCCCCGGAGCAGCGCCAGGCGTAGGCCCTGAGCACAGTTAGTGCATGAACCACCCCCCCCCCCCCCAAAAAAAAGACTAATCTTCGTTAACCATCCAGATGAGGCAAACTACAGAGAAATTCAAGTAAGGTCTGGCACAATATGGGACCATTCTACCTACCACCACAGCCACAGTGGGAGAAAGTTTGAGAGATTTTTACAGTCCCCTTCGCTTCACATGTTGGGAAACAGATCGGGAGCACTGAACCGAGGAGCCAAATGCAGACTCCCCAACGCTAGGAAGATTAAGTGACCCCCTAAGAAGTAAGGAAGAATCCGACCAGTCGGAGGTGGCCTTGGAAGACCTAAGGCCGGCAGTCGCTTGGGACGCAGTCCACCTAGCTGGGAGGCCTGGGGGAGTCCCCCCACCCCCGACCCTGCTATCTCTGGGAAGAGGCGCAGGTCCGGCTCGGGCTCTCCGCAGGGCGGCGGGGGTGGAGGGGGGACAAGCGGATGCAGCGCACGGCACCGCGTCCCTCTGAACAACGACCCCGGCGTTCCAGCACCTGAGTGGACCCCTGATCGTCCCGACCCGTACACCGCGGGGCGGGCTCGGCCAGGCCCCGGGGCCCTCATTCGCACCCCCATTCGTGAACAGCAAAGCAGAAACGTGCTCCAAGCTCATCGCGGCGCCCCTCCAAGAAGAGGGTCGGGCCCTCCGGTCCCGCGAGGCACCCGCGAGGGGGATGTCCAGGCAAGCATGCACTGCCCAAGAGAAAATGGGCCGAACGGGCCACAAATGTCTCTTACAGGGCGGTGGGAGGGGTTGGGGGGGTACCAAAACTCTAAGTGGCGCTGGAGACCCACCCGCGCTCATCCCAGTCTTGCATTCACCAAACGGAGAGCGGACGGAGATAAATAAGGGGGGTCGGGCCCCGAGGCCGCGCCCGATGGACCGGGCAGCGCCCGACTAAGGCGAGTCCGCGTGGCGCGAAGCAGGTTGGCAGCTTGGCACCTGCGGCCCCTCTCGTCCTCCCATCCGCGCGTCCCCCGCGGCGCAGAGGCCACCAGCACCCCGCTCCCCTATCCCCCTCCTCCTCCTTCTCCTCCTCCTCGGGACCCCGAGCCCCTCTTCTCACCCTCGCAGCAGACGCTCTCAAGCTTCAGCGATGCCGCCACCCGCACCGGAAACGCTCTCCGCGGCCCCACGTGGCTCCCGGGCCCTTGCGTGCGCGGAACGCACTTCTGCCGGGCTCGACTCCCCCGAAGGGCCCATTGTGACAGAACACCAAGCGGCCACGACTTCCTCTTGGGAGTCGGGTTTCTTTCCAGGGCGCACCTTTCCGGCGCGTGACTTCCGGCCCGCTTTCTCCGGCGCTTCCGGCGGGCTGCCATTTTGGTCGCTTCGGAGCCGGCGAGTCACTTCCGGTTGGGCTGGTTGGGCCGGGACTGACGCTGCCGACAGGGGGCGCGCACGGCCCGCGGGAAGCGGGACGGCGCCCGGGCGGGCTACCCGCGCCGTCTCGGCTCTCCTTCCCTCCAGCGGGGCGGCCCTGAATTATTGACGTCCCGGCTGCGGGCCAGCGTTCCTCCCAGGCGCGGTCCACGCGGCAGTCGGCTTTCTGGGAGCGTCTGATAGGACATCTGGGAATAAGGGGAAAGCCAGGAACAAGTGAAGGGCTTTCCAGGGCGAGATGCAGCAGTCTGCACACACTCTCTTCTGAGGAGACTTTTTGGGATCAGTTTTAGAGAACTATCCATAACAATGCAAAATAAATTATTTAGGGGCCAGAGCAATAGCACAGTCGGGAGGGCGTTTACCTTGCACGCAGCCAGCCTGGGTTCCATTCCCAGCTTCCCATATGGTCCCTGAGCACTGCTAGGAGTCATTCCTGAGTGCAGAGCCAGGAGTAACCCCTGAGCATCGCCGGGTGTGGCCCCAAAAGCCAAATAAATAAATAAATAAATAAATAATTCAGGGCCTGATCTTGGGGCAGGCTTGGGTGGTGGTTGGGAAAATGCAAAATGATGGTGGCGGGAAGGTGTAATGGTGGTGGAATTGGTGTTGGAATATTGAATGTAATTATTGTGAATAACCTTATAAAAATGAAATAATTTTTCCAATTTTTGTTTTAATTTTTTTAATTTTAAAAAATAAAGTAAGGCTGGAGCCATAGCACAAAGGGTAGGGTGTTTGCCTTGCACACAGCCAAACCAGGTTCGATTCCCAGCATCCCATATGGTCCCCTGAGCACTGCCAGGAGTAATTCCTGAGTGCAGAGCCAGGAATAACCTCTTTGCATCGCCAGATGTGACCCAGAAAGCAAAAATAATAATAGTAAAATAAAAAGTGAACGGATTTTATGTGTAATGCGCCTCATTTTGGAAGGGCTGTAAAGAAAAGGCAGGAGGGCCCTGAGATAGGGCAGGGGACCGGAGCTTTGCATGCGGGAGGCCCTTTTGAACCCTGAGTCAGCATCCCCCTAAACCCCCAACATCGCTGTGGGTAGCTGCCAGCACCACCGGGTGCAGTTCAAAAGCCAACAAGAAGAAGTAGGGACACGGGGAAAGAGGGGAGTGGGCCACGACTTGGACAGGTGGGTTCATTGGACCAGAGAGATTTGTTTTAATTATAGCTGACCCCTGATACCCTGGCATGTGCCCCCCACCCCAACCCTACCCTGGCTCCACATGGGACCTCAAAAACCATGAAAACATTTAGACACTGGGAGGAGGTGGGGCTGGAGCCTTGGTACAGCAGGGAAGGTGTTTGCATTGCATGTAGCCTACCCAAGTTTGATCCCCTCACCCCAGATGGTCCACCTGGCCCAGCCAGGAGTGGCCCCTGAGTGCAGAGCCAGGAGTAACCCCAGAGTATTGCGGGTGTGGCGAAAAAATAAGAAATACAAATTGGGAGGAAAATTAAGTTGTGGGCCAAAAGATAGTAAAGGGATTGTGGCACTTGCCTTGCACGCAGCTGACCCAGGATCCTGGCACCAACCTGGTCCCCAAAGCACTGCTGGGAGGGCCCCCTGGGCACAGAGCTAGGAGTAGCCACTGCACACAGCCAGGTGTGGTCCCCAAAGGTCCTGCCACAAAAAAAAAATGAAAATTGATTTGTAGCTGGGGACTAGAGCTTGCTGAGCCACTCAGTAACGGTGCTAAGCAACTGGACATTTGGAGGCAAAAATGGAAAGGTAGGAACCTCTCCTTGAAATAAACAAAACTTAAAACAAACAAAAACTTAAAAACAAACAACAACCAAAAAAAAAAACACTCAAAATGGAGAAATTTGGATGTAAAATATATAAAGCTTTATAGCATTCATGTGGAGTGGAGAGACCGAAATCCTCGAGACAGCTTCATGTTTGGAAGTTGAAAGGATGTGTATAGTGTCACCTGGCGGTTCTTGGGGAGTGACTATGTGCTGTGTTGAGATCCTGTCCCAAGAGAAGATGATCTTAGATCTTAGAAGTAGGTCATCACACACACACACACACACACACACACACACACACACACACACAAGGGTTACTAGGGGCCAGAGCAATAGTACAGCAGATAAGAAACTTGCCATGCACATGCCCAACCCAGATTCAAATCCCCTGCACAACATACGGGCCACCCCAGCCCCTAACAGAGTAATCCCTGAGCCAGGAATACATTTTGTTGTTGTTGTTGTTGTTTTGTTTTGTTTTGTTTTGAGCCACACCTGGTGGTGCTTAAGGCTTACTTACTCTTGGCTCTGCACTCAGCGATCACTCCTGGCAGGACTTGGAGGATCATATGCGATGCTAGGGATCAAACCTGGGCCAGCTGCAAGGCACACGCCCTACCCACTGTGCTATCTCTATAGCCTCAGGAGTGAGTTCTGAGCATTGTCAGGTGTGATCTAAAAACAAAAAGGGGGTTGTGGGGGCGGGGAACTGTGGTAGTAGTTCCCCAGACTTATTGTGGTCATTTGGTAATAGCACAAATGCCAAGACATTCTGCTGGATGTCAGAATCCCTGAATCTAATTTGGTATTCTATGTACATTGTCAATTGTGCCCTTTTTTGGGTGGGGGGGGGGGTTTACACCTGGAGATGCTCAGGGGTTACTTCTGGCTTTGCACTCAGGAATTGCCCTTGGCAGTGCTCGGGGGACCATAGGGAGGCCAGGGATCCAACCCGGGTCGGCCGTGTGCAAAGCAAATGCCCTACCTGCTGTACTATCACTCCAGCCCCAGTTGTGAGTCTCTTCTCCACTCCCTGATACTAGGGATCCCACCTGAGCCTCACACATGCAAGACCTGCAGACTGCCTCTGGGAAACATCCCTGGCTGTTACATCTCAAGTTTTTTGTTTTTTTTTTTAATGGAGGAGATAGTACAGGGCTAAGTGCTTCTCCTGAAAGCAGGTGACCCAGGTTCAATACTTGGCACAATATATGCTCTCCCAAGCATTGCCAGGATTGATCCCTAAACATCACCAAGTGTGGCCCCCAAACTAAAACCAAGCTACAAAGTGGAGAAGATATTTGAAAAAATATATTTGAAATAGAAATATCCTGTATTTAGATATCAACCTATCTAAATACAGATGAGTAAAGGCCTGTCTTTAGAATATATAGGTTTTTATTCCTATTAAGAAAATATATAAGATATACTGAAATATATGTGGTTTAATCTATATTTTTAAAAATATTTCTAATCTAATTTTTAAAAACAAATCTTGAAGGACCCAGAGATAGCTCAGTGATAGAGAAACCTGCCTGGCAGGCATGAGGGAATTCTATCCCCGGCACTGCCCCTCGTGTGCCAAGTATAATCCCAGTGACACTGACATTTAGGATCTCTGGCACCACAACAGAGTGTGATCTCTGGACACACAACCAAAGACTGTGACATTGGGGAGCACCGCCGCTGCTCAAGCGCGTAGCCACGTTGTGTGTGGCTTCTGGTCATTGCAACGACAAAGAAAGAGAAAGAAAGGAGAATTAAGCACCGACTCTCCAGTGGGGAGACGGCTCAAAGGACTAGACCTCCTGCTTTGTATGCAGGAGCCCCAAATTCACTCCCCAGCACTGTACTCCCCTAAATGCTACTAGGACTAACCCTGAGCATCACTCAGTATGACCCCCACAACCCAGCCCCCCCCCCAAAAAAAAGAGAATTCTCTTTTCTTTTCCTTTTTTTTTGCTTTGTTCTTTGTTGGGTAACACCCGGCAATGCACAGGGGTTACTCCTGGTTCATGCACTCAGGAATTACTCCTGGTGGTGTTCGGGGGGGAATCGAACCCAGGTCGGCCGCATGCAAGGCAAACACCCTACCTACTGTGCTACAGCTCCAGCACCCAAAAAAAAAAAAAAGAGAGAATTCTTAACTTGACTCAGTAGTGAGAAATGGTCCAATTGGAAAATGATTACATTCGATGATAGGGCTTAGCAGTAAAACCCTAGCCTTGCAGCAATGAGGCCCTGGATCCAATCCCCAGCAGCACAAAAATACATTTTTAAAAAAGGCAACAAAGGGACAGTACATGGGAGAAGGTGACTGGCTGACTCTGCTTGGATTCCAAGCTCAGATATGGACCCCCTACGCACCAGCAGAAGTGATTCCTGAGCACAGAACCAGGAATGAGCCCAGAGCACCACCAGGTCAGGCTCCAAAACAAAAGGGGGAAAAAAAATCACCAAGTGGGCCAGAGGCATGATTCACGACACTGGACACTGGAGCACACACTTCTTGCAGGAGCCCCGGATTCAGTGTCCAATCACACGGTGTCATTCCTCAGCCCACCAGGAGTAGTCCTAGAGTGAAGCCGGGTATGCCTCCAGCCAAAATAAAAAGATCAAGGACTCAGAGGAAGATCTCAGTGATCTAAAACACTGGCCTTGCAATCCTGTGGTCACAATTCAGTTCCCTGGGCATGACATCTGCCCAGTTCCATCTGGCACCTCTGCTGCCAGATCCCCAGCACTGCAAACAGCTTCCAGCTGCATCACACAAAGGCTGTAACCGCCTCCCATGAGCACCACAAAAGATGTGTGAGCGCCACGGCAAGGAAATGTAAGCCCTGACAAGCGGTACAACCCTGATCGGGGCATCCCCACCAGAGTGTGTGTCCAGAAAACATGAGAGCAAGCACTGTCACTAAATGTGAACACAGAGGATGCATATGTGGCACCACATCCATCCCCCCCCCACGCCCAAACCCCACCCCCACCCTAGACACCACAGCCAAAAATGTACAAGAACCACAGCCAGGTGGGGCGTGGCTCCTGGTTCCCTCATCCACAGCACCCACCCACAGCAACAGAGGGCAGAAGGAGGGAATTAAGCAAATAATAAAAATTAGAGGTAAAATGAAAGAAAGAAAGAAAGAAAGAAAGAAAGAAAGAAAGAAAGAAAGAAAAACTGATCAGAGGGGAAGAACAGACGTTTCTTTGAAGAGGATATGGGGATGGAAAATAAGTCTATGAAAAGATGTTCAGTCTAATTTATTTATCAGGGAAATACAAACTAATACCAAAATGAGATATCACAGCAGCCTCTCATAATGGCTTAAAGAAATAGTGACAGGGTCTGGAGAACTAGTACAGGGATTAAGTTACTTTCCTTACATCCTGCTGCCCCTAATTTGAATTCCTGGCACCTGATATGGTCCCCAGAGCACTGCGGGGGTCACTCCTGAGCAATGCTGGGTGGGTCTCAGAAAGAAAAAAAAAAAGAGAAACTGAATCTATTTATACATCACAGGAAGAAATGTAAAATCCTACAGCTACTCTGGAAAAGTTTGGCAGTTCTTCATAGAACAAAACATGAGCTCACCATATGACCTACAATTCCTCCCTTGGGTGTTTCCTCCCAGAAAGACGAAGCCCTGTGTTCTGTTCACACAAAAACTTACACACTAAAACTGTTCCTCGCAGCTTTACTTGTAATAACTGAAAACACTCAGGTAAGTGAATATTTTAACTGTGGCCCAGACTGATGTAGTGCAACTTATCAGCAATTTAAACAGAGTATCAGAGGGGCAAAGAGATAACTCAAAGTGCACAGGCAGAGGCCCAGTTTGTTCCGTCACCACATGGTCCCTCAGTACCTCCAGGGTGAGCTCAGAGCACTTTCCTAGCCAGGGATATGGCTAAAGTGGAAGCACGTGCCTACCCCGTGGAAGACCCAGGGTATAATCCCCTGCAGCCCTCTGCCAGCACCTCCAGGAGCGAACGACTCTCTCTCCCCAGCACCACCATGTATTGGCCCACATTAAAAAAAAATTATTGGGGCCAGAGTGACAGTATAGTTGGTAGGGCACTTGCCTTGTATGTGGCTGACCTGGGTCCCCGGCATCCCATATGGTTCCCCGAGTCCTGCCAAGGATAAGCCTTGAACACTGCTGAGTGTGACTCAAAAAAATTATTGATATGATAATTTGAATAGATCTCTCTCTTATGTTTTTTTTTTGGGGGGCAGGAGAGCAGCAGGGATGGAGAGGTTGATGGTTTGGGGCTATAACCAGTGGTACTCAGGGTCTATTCCTGGCTTTGTGCTCAGGAGTGATTCTGGTGGTGCTTAGGGGACCATATGTGGTGCTAGGGATTGAACCAAAATTGGCAGCATGCAGGGCAAGCTCTTTAATCCCTCTTTTTTTTTTAAAGAAAATCTTTTTTGGGGGCTAGAGCAATAGTACAGCTCATCAGGCATTGCCTTGCATTCAGCCAACCAGGATTTGATCCCTGCACCCCAAATAGTCTCCTGAACATCACCAGATGTGATCCCTGAGCGCAGAGCCAGGAGTAGGCACTGAGCACAGCCAGCTGACACTCAAAAACCAAAACATTCTGGTTTCTCCCCAAACTCAGCCATGCTCAGGGACCATTCCTGGCGGTCTTCAGTGGACCATACAGTTCCAGGGCTCAAACCCATGTCTCCTGCAAGTAAAGCATGTGCTCTAGCACTTTGAATGATCTCTGTCGCAACAATAGCTTTAAAGAAAGGAAGGAAAGAGAAAAGAACAAAATTTTAAAAAGAAAATATGAATTGAGTTGTTTTGTTTTATTATCTTTGTGGGGGGGGGGGGGAGGCACATGTGCTAGTGCTCAGGGCTTACTTCCAGCTCTGCACTCAGGGATCACTCCTGGGAAGGGCAGCATCAGGGGACAGCATGGGGTGCTGGTGATCAAACTGGAGTCAGCTGCATGCAAGGCAAGCGCCTTACCTGCTGTCCTATCACTCTGACCTTTTATTATCTTTTTGGTTTTTTTGGTCACCATAGCATAGCGGGTAGGTGTTTGCCTTGCACTCGGCCAACCTGGCCGGCCGACCCAGGTTCGATTCCTCCACCCCTCTTGGACAGCCCAGCAAACTACCTAGAGTATCTCACTCCACGGTAAAGCGTGGCAAGCTACCCGTGATGTACTGGATATGCCGAACACAGTAACAAATGTCTCACAATGGAGATGTTACTGGGCCCGCTCGAACAAATCTATGAACAACGGGAGGACAGTGACAGTGACAGTGACCTGGTGGTGCTCATGGATATATTCCTGACTCTGTGCTTAGGGATTACTCCTGGCTTGGCTTGGGGGACCATATGGGACTGAACCCTGGGTCAGCAGTGTGCAACATCAGCACTTTACCTGCTGTTCTGTCTGACCCCAACTTAGTAGAGTTGCTTGCTAAGTTCTGTTTTGTGGCTGGCACCGCAGACCACTACTTCTCAAGCCTCTGTGTACAAACAGGTCCCCAGGGATTCCTGAAAAAAATGCACATCCTGATTCTACAAGATCATGGCCTACATCCTTTTTTTTTTTGTCCTTTTTCTTTTTGGGTCACACCCGGCAATGCACAGGGGTCACTCCTGGCTCATGCACTCAGGAATTACTCCTGACAGTGCTTGGGGGACCATATGGGATGGTGGGACTCGAACCCGGGTTGGCCGCGTGCAAGGCAAACGCCCTTTCCACTCTTCCCTTGCTCCAGCCCCCCACCCTTTTCTTTAAATAGATTATTTTAGGGCCAGTGAGAAAGTCCAGAGGTAAGACAGTTGCTTTGCATAAAGGACAACCCCTCTTCAGTCCCTGGCACCTTGTATGAATCCTTGAGTATCTCCTTGAGTAACCCTTGAACACAGAATGAGGAGTAAGCCATGAACGTGGCCAGGTATGGCCCAAATACTCCCCACTTGCCCCCCAAACACTGAAAATAAGTGAAGGGTTTCCATCCTATAAAGCGGACGGTCTTGCTCGGGCAGACGCTGGAGGAAGGGACATGCAGGAGCAAACAGGAAGGTCTCTTATCTTTCTGGAAGTCACGCTAATTACATGACTCTGTCCTAATCTTTTCTTGCTACACACAACCCTCCAGATTCCCACGGATCAATATTTCCCCCAAACCAAATCAGAAACCATTCAGAATTTCAGAATACTGTCTAGAGAGCCCAGTGGGTTGGATCACATGCTTTGTGTGCAAGAGCCACAGCTGAGATCCCTAACACCACATCCGCATCTGAGCACTGAACGGGAGGAACCCAGAGCACTACTAGGTATGGCTCCCAGAACAACACAAAATGTATGGGGCCTGAGCTATAGTACAGCGAGTAGGGCACTTGCCTTGTGTGAGACCAACCCAGGTTCGATTCTTGCTACTCCATATGGTCCCCCAAGCACCACCAGGAGTAATTCCTGAACTTAGAGCCAGGAATAACCCCTGAGCATCACTGGATGTGGCAAAACAAACGAAAAACACCATTGGGGCCTGGGTGATATTAGAGAGGACAGGACGCTTATCTTGCAGCAGCTGACCTGGGTTTGATCCCTGGCATCCTTATGGTCAGCCAGCCCCACCAGGAGTCACCTCTGAGCACTGCTGGCAGTGGATCAGGGTGGCCCCAAAACAAAAATAGACAAAAAACCCCCCAAAAACAAAGAATTTGAAAATAGGAACAGAAAGATGGCTCCGAGCTAGAACGGTTTGATACCTGGGCTGCCTGTCTCCCAGGATTGATGCAGAATCCCCCATTATGCCTGATGCTGTCCCAGTGTTTCACCAGGTGTGATCCAAATACAAAGCAAACTCTAGGAATACTGAACAGCATTCTTCCATTCTTTGATGGCTGCTCATTTCTCAGATGGTTTTCCCTTCCCTGCAGGTATCCCTTTGCTCTTGGGTATTTTTCTGACTTCTAATACCAATTTACCTATCAGTTTATCTTTTTGTGCAACCAAATCTCACCTCCATTATAAAATCTTTTCTCCATTCTTTTTCAAGGCAGCTCTGCGTCTACTCTTTCTCACTACAACAGTTGAAATAATTTGTGCAAGTCATCAAAATGTATTTCTGTTATTTGTGGGATGGCTGAACCTATAAAATTTGCCAGTATTTTTTTTTCTTTACACCCAGCGATGCACGGGGGTTACTCCTGGTTCATACACTCAGGAATTACTCCTGGCCATGCTCGGAGGACTATATGGGATGCTGGGAAACGAACCTGGGTCGAGCCACATGCAAGGCAAACACCCTACCTGCTGTGCTATCACTCCAGCCCCTTCCAGTATTTTTTTAAGGACCGTACCTGGCAGTACTCAGGGGGTTCTCCAGGGGTCATATGATGCTGGGAATTGGAATTCAAGGTCTTAAAACACTTGAGCTATGTCCCTGGTCTGAGGCAGGTTTATGGTGTTGTTGTTGTTGTTGTCGTTGTCGTTGTTGTGTTTATTTTTTTTGAGGAGTGGGCCACACCCACCAACTCCTGGCACTGTGCTCAAGACTCACTTATGATGATGTCTGGAGCACGTTATGTGGTACTGGAGACCAAACTGAGCTGAGCTGCATGCAGGCCAAGCTTCTTAATCCATGTTCTGTCTCTCTGACTCCCTGTTGTCCCTGCCTTTAAATTTGTTGTTTTTGAGCCTGGGTGCAGCTGGAAATTTCTTGCAGTACCGGGTATCACAGACAGGCGAGCTTCCAGGATCAAACTTGGCAGATAGGGGATGAGGGGATTTCATTTTTTTATAACCTGCCACTACACTGTTCCTCCAGGCCCATGTTGATCATTGTTTCCTGAGTATATATTCGTTGTCATCTTTGTGCCAGGCTTTTTACTAGACACTGGGAAACAGCTATTAAAACCAGCTCAAAATAATTTAAGAGCCAAATTAAAAATTAAGAACCAGCAAGCTCTTCTGGGCAGGAAATGTTATACTTGTTGTGCCCTTTTTCCCCAACGCCTAAGACAAGATCAGGTTGAACCCTTGCTCTGAAACCTGTGGTTAGGTTTTCAGAGACAGACCAGGCCTTGGGGCCAGAGAGATAGTACAGGAGTTAAGTCTCTTGCTTCAAATGGGGTGGACCCTGGTTTGATCACCAGCATTCAGTAACAGCCAGGAGTAGCCCCTGAGCACCTCTGGGTGTGCTGTGTCCCCACACACAGCAACAACAACAAAAAGACAGAGTGGGCCTAAAGGGACCAGCCTAGAAGGAAACTTACTGTTCACCTTGGTGCCCACCAGCAGACTACAGATCACTCTTTCTAAAAATGCGCTGCCCTGTTCCTTTCTTGTAAAAACCACTTTTTGTGACTCTGCCGACCAGATGGTTACTTTGAGGATGTGAATCTACCATCTTCCAACCTGCTGGCCCGTTGCCAATGAAGCTCTTCTTCACCCTGTCACTGAGTCACACAGTGGGCTCTAAGGGACAGTGGCACCGTCCCTTGGCAGTTACATTACAAATGAGAGCAAATCGTTGCCTGCTTCCCTAGCATCCCTTGCCTACACATCTTGAAAACGAACAACAACAGAAAAAAGAAACAGCAAAATCCAAAAATAGAACTTTGGGGTACTCACTAGTGAAATGCAGAGAATTGAAACAGGAAGCTTTGAGGATAGGAGAGTGAGCTGAGAAACAGCTCCAAATTCTAGAACTTGACGGACTCCTGAGGCCATCTAGATTACTCAACCAAGACAGACCAGAAGAGATGGCCCAATTTCGTAGTGTTTGTTTCTTTGGCCACACCTGGCTGTGCTCGGGGATTACTCCAGCTGGGCTTGGGGGGCTGTATGCGCTCCCAGGCATCTAACATGGGCTGGCTGCATGCGAAGCCAGCACTGGGCTCAACACCAAAGATTATACTGGCAGGGACAGAGAGATAGCTCAAAGGATCATGCCCATGGTTTGCATGCAGGAAATTTGGTCCCTCTATGGTTCCTCTGACACTGCTGGGAGTAACACCTGAGCACAGAGTCAGGAGTAGCGCCTGAGCATCACCAGGTCACAATGGCACCTGGAGAGAGTTAAAGTATTCACAGTGAAGAATCCAACTTCAATCTGAAGTGTAGATTGGATAGGGAAAGGTTATTGATGAGATCATCAATAATCAATAATGGAGAGATTAACTTCTCTGGATTAAAGTGCTCAAAGGGGCAGTATGTAACTCAGTGGTAGAGTCCTTGCCTTGCCTATTGTGAGGGCCTAGATTCCACCCAGCACACCCTTCCCCATAAATAAGTGGTCAAAGGAATGTTTACGGAAGAATTCCTAGGATTCCTAACATGTTGTATGAATTGATTACCTATGATTCACAAGGGACAGAAAGGAACCAAGTCCTAACATCAATAATGCTTAAAAGCATTGGTGTCTTAAAAAAAAAAAAAAACGTGAGGATGAGACATAGTTTCGCCACTTATTTATGTGACCTCGAACAAGTTCCTCAGCATTGCTAAGCCTCAGTTTCTATATTTGCTAGCTGGAATAATAATAGACACTGTGTCATAAGATTGTTGTGAAGATTACATAAAATAATTCAATAAAACTCTAACACTGTGTCTATCACATAGTAAATAATGTCAGCTGTGTGGTTGTTGCTTTTTTAATAGCTACTGTTGATAAAAATTTCCATCTAAGAATTTGTGACAATAATGACATTCATAGAAGGAGGAAAGACCAGGAGAAAATGAATTTGGTGCAATGTCTCTGGAATACGTAGACACAGATTATGGAGATGAAGAAGTTCAATAATCAGAGTGGTGATTTAGCATTAATCTTCCTCTTCCTTTCATGTGGTTTGACTCACTGAGACTTTTATGGGGAGACTTTGACCTGTACCTAGTTTCTTTTAGTCTTTATAGATGATGATGAGGAAGAGGAAGAGGAGGAGGAGGAAGAAGAAGAGGAAGAGGAAGAGGAAGAAGAAGAGGAGGAGGAGGAGGACGAAGATGATGAGGAGGGGAGGAGGAGGAAAAGAAGAAGGAGAAGGAGAAGGAGAAGACGAAAAAGAAGAAGGAGGAGGAGGAGGAGGAGGAGGAGGAGGAGGAGAAGAAGAAGAAGAAGAAGAAGAAGAAGAAGAAGAAGAAGAACAAGAACAACAACAACAACAACAACAACAACAACAACAACAACAACAACCATGCAGTCTGTGATTTCTATACCATGGCTGTAGATTTCTATACCATGGCTGTATGGTTGTACACATTGTAAGGATCTTTTTGCAAGCAAGCATCAGTTTGGTTTGATCAGTTGTGCTGCAGCGTGGAAACCCAGCTGCAAGTCACAGCGGCTCAACATCTTAGACCATTCAAGCTACAACACAAAATATCATAGACGGGGCAGCTTCTACACCAGAAGCATTGGTCTCCCACAGGGTGAAGGCTGGTAAGTGAACAAGGATACACCCACAGCTTCAGTGTTCAATGAGGATCACTTCTGTCTTTGGTCACTGTGTTCTTACTGTAAACCCATACCAGAAAAGTAGGAATCTCTCAAGTTTCCTACTATAAAGGAACCAGTCCTATACGTGAATAATTTATGAGTAAGATCCCTCCCTATGGCCCTGTCTGCTGTTGTGGGCGGACTTCGGTGAAGTAGAAGGAAGGGAGTATTCTCAGTGGGGATGTTGCTTTCATCTCTACCCACCTCAGCCTCCTGGGGAAGTGGCCTGCTGGATCAGGACTGAGAAGTCTGTCATGAACTCCTAAATGGTATGGCAGCTTGTGTCCCCCAGCTCCACTCAGCAGTCATCAGACGGCACCTGAGTCCCACTTGATCCACCCGGCGTGGGGGAAGGATCTCTGCCACCCAAGATTTCTCAGGGAGCCAAGGAACTCAGGTCATAGTGAGGAATTGATTTCTGAAGGAATAGGAAAACCGGGAGCTGGAGCAATAGTACAAGCGGGTAGGGCCTTGCATGCGGCCAACCCGAGTTCGATTCCCAGCATCCCATATGGTCCCCCCGAGCACCTCCAGGAGTGATTCCTGAGTGCGGGGCCAGGAGAAACCCCTGTGCATTGTCGTGTGTCACTCAAAAAGCCAAAAAAAAAAAAAAAAAAAAAAAGGAAAACCAGTTCTAACTGCTACCCAGGTTCAGTACAGGTCTTTTGCTTTTCCTTACTAAAGAGAATTTCATGAGGAGGGGCTAGAGTGATAGACAGAACAGCAGGTGGAGGGTGCTTACCTTGCACACGGCCAAACTGGGATCAATCCTCAACACCCTATGTGGTCTCCTGAGCAGAGTTAGAAGTCCTGAGCATCTTCAGGTATGCCCCCCCACCCCCTCAAATAAACAGAACAAAACAGAAATCCTTTCATGAGGAGAGGAATTGTCAAGTCCAATAGTTTTATTTAGAGGTCATGAGGAAGGAAAGAGAGTAACAAGTTCAAGAGAGAACACGGGCTTCTCCAGACGGGACAGAGCCATAGGGTGCCCCATAACATAGAGGAAAGGAATTCCTTACCCCAAGCTGAGATGTGGGCACCCATTTCCACCCCAGGATGGGGAGTTACACTGATTGCCGTCACAGAGTTCATTTTTAGGTTTCCTCCCACATGGCCCTGATTGGGGCTTTCTCTGCAGATAAGAAGCCCTGCCAGCACCTAGTCAAGGGGAAGGACTTTGAACACGGTGGTCCACCATCATGCTCTTATCACAGTCTTTTTTTCCTTTTGAAGCTTCTCTCTGGAGGGGGTCCAGGCTTCTGTGGGCCTGTGCCGGCGCCAGCTGGCATCTTATCAGACCTCAGTTTCTGGGTCCACAAAGTGGAAGTAGCCTTCAAGCTTTGGGGCTACTTTGGGGCTAGTGACCAAATGACCCCTTGTAACCCGGGGCCCCTCCTAGTTAACCGCCTCCTAAAGCCAGCACCTAGAGGTGAGGATTTCAGCCTGTGGACTTTGGAAAGACACACCAGAGTCGGGTCCCCGGCAGCCGCCGTCTGCTGCTGGGCCAGCACCACTGCCATTAGCCTTCTGGAGGTTAGTTCTTTTCCAACCTGTGGCTCTGACAACTCAGGGCCAGAACTGCGGTGCTGTGTGCAGGGCAGAGAGTGCTGGAAGGTGACACAGTGGCTCTTACGTGATTGGATAATGCTGGTAGTTGGCATCTATCACTGTTCCTTCTGGCTCATTGACCAGAACTGCCAAATGGCCCTGTCTAGCTCCAAAGGCACCAGGAGATATGGATAGACCCACCAGCAGTTTGGGAGCAGGAAATGTCTTGACTTTCATTCACGGAGCACACACTGCAATCCTATCTAAGCACAGTCCCTCCCCTGGTACCTTGGACATCAACCTTTAACCCCTAAATACACAAATTATAGTTTAATCTCCGTCTTGTCCTTTGCCAGGTGACCTGACCTCTGCTCTTCGACTGGCCTGCCTTCCACCTAGAATGTTTTTTCTCACATCCATGCTCCATTCTCCAGGAGCGACCCAGCTGAGAGCAGTCTGGAAAGACACGATCCACCCCACAGCTTTCTGCAAAACCAATTGGGGCTATTAAGAACAAGAGCCTTTCTCTGATGTGGGGTGAAAAAGAAGCCCTGAAGTGATACTATCGGATTGAATAGACAACCCCCCTCCCCTCCTCAGCCAGGAGTCACTGCTGGACCCCTCTCCTCCTCGGGCCCTCTAATGCAGCTCCCCTGGGACCCCTGGGACAGCCTGCAGTGCTCTCTGTAATGCAGGAGTGAACTTCCCCTAACAATTCACCCACATTCTGGTCAGAATGAGCATTAGTAGTGCGCTTTGGGGGGACCTTTTTTCCTCTTTGGGCCATACCCAACAATGCTCCGGGCCTACTCCTAACCCAGATCTCGGGGTAATTCTTGATGGTACTGACGGGACCAGGTGGCCAGGGATTAAACCCCACCTTCCTGTACACAAAACATGCTCTCAGCCTGTTTTTGTTTGTTTTGTTTTGGGCCATACCTGGAGATGCTCAGGGGTTACTCCTGGTTCTACACTCAGGAATTACTCCTGGAAGTGCTTGGGGGACCATGTGGGATGCCAGGGGTCGAACCAGGGCGGACACATGCAAGGCAAGAGCCCCACCTGCGGTGTTATCACTCCCACCCACTCTCAGCCTGTTGAGTTATCTCCAACCCTGCTTTTATTTTTGATCAAACTCATGACAATAGCAATATTTAAGGAAACTTTCTTTGGGGGAGAGGGGGCTACTACAGACTCTGTGTTCAGTGATGGTGATGCTTGGGGGACCAGCAGTAGTGAGAAGAGAACCCAGGCCTCCCGCAAACAAATGTGCACTCCGCCTTTAGAGCTATTGTTTTTTGGGGGTCAGGGGAGCACACCCAGTGGTGCTCAGGGGCAACTTCTGGCTCTGTGCTCAGGACTGACCTCTGTTGGGGATTGGGGAATTATATACAGTACCCGTAATTTAACCCAGGCTCAGCTGCATGCAAGGCAAGGGCCCTTCCTCCTGTACTATCTCTCTGACCCTATTTAAGGAAACTTAAAAGAATTAACTCTGGCCTGAGGAGATGGCACAAAGAACAGAAACATGCTTTGCAGGCAGGATCCCCAAGTTCAAGTTCAATCCTTGGGAGCAACCCCCATGCCTGGACCAGCACTGGGTATGGCCCACAAGTAAACAAAAAACAAAATTGGATCCTACCAACCTAAAAATTACTGTTGTGAGTATACAGTATACTTCTCTTCAATTATAGGGGAGGAAAAAAAATATCTTTTCCTCTGCCAATCTCAGAATCTCCAGCTAGGACCCTGTAAATCAGAACAGCCAAAGACAGACTTAGAAAAGAAAACAAACAGAAGCTTACTAACATGTGAAGATTCTGGTATGCCTGGGAGCACCAGCTTACCAGCGAAGAGCAAAAAGAGGAACAAACTTAAAGGCATGGTCAGACCTATTAAGCTTATAATGCTGGAGAGAACTCAACGGCTGGAGCTTATGCTGTGCAGATAGGAGCCAGGTTTGTTCCCCAGCACCATATGTGCCCTGAGTACCACTGGGGAAGATCCCTGAGCACTGAGCCTTATGTGGATCCCCCAAATAATTTGTGCATATATATATATATATATAATTTTAGATTAAATGAAGGGAAAGGAGTTTTGGATTTCTGGGCAGAGGACGCAGGTTATGGGGATGTGATCAGGTAAGTATGTCAACAAGGCTATTAAGTAAGGTTTGTTATGGAAATTGAAGGGGGTGCTTTTGTAGATGGGGTTTTGCTCTCAAGGATTGAACTCAAACTTGGGAATCCTGCATTCTTTAGTGATTAAGAATCCTCCTCTGGGGGCCAGAGGTAGTACAGAGGATTAAGTGTTTGCCTTGCACCAGGATGACCTGGGTTTGATCCCTTGCACCCCATTTGTTCTCCCAAGCCATGCCAGGATTGATCCATGAGTGCAGAGCCAGAAGCAATCCATGACCACCACTGCGTGTGACCCAAAAAACAAACAAACAAAAGAATCTTTCACTTTCTGGTTAGAGAGAGGGAGACATCCTGGTGGTGCTTGAGGGACTATATGGGATGCCAGGGATTGAACCCGGGTTGGCCGGGTGTAAGGCAAACACCCTAACTGCTGTACTATTGCTCCGGCCCCAAGGGAGACATCTTTTACAGAACAAATTTCCTTTATGAAAGGAGAAATTGCTCCTTGTTTTTAGAACCTTTCCTGACTCTGTTCTCAGTGTTTATTTTTTTAAATTTTTATCTTTTTGTTGTTCTTCCTTTTTTTTTGTTTATTTTTACTTTTTTCTTTTCTTTTTCTTTTTTTTTATTCTTTTTTTTAAACTCTGTTCTCAGTGTTTATTGAGGGGCTTGGGAGCCAGGATTGGGCCACAGCTGGCAATGCCCAAGGATTATTCCCTGGCTCCATTCTCAGGGATGAATCACTCCTGGTGGGAATCAGGGAACCATAGGCAGTGTCGGGAATGGAACCAGTACTGGGCCACATGCAAGGCAAGTGCCTTACTCCTGCAATGTCTCTCCAGATTGTGTATTTCATTATAATCCTCTCTCTTGTGTTCTCATTCTGCGATATTTGAAATTGTTTCAATGGCTGATCTCCTTCGAGGCTGCTCTTCAGGCGGGTAACTGGTCACTCAGTCATGCTTCTCGGATCAAGGCTTCAAGTTGAGTCTCCAACTGGGGCACTCTCCCCAGAATAGATCTGCCTTGTTCTGTTTCGTTGTTTTGTTTTGTGGGTCACACCTGGTGGTGCTCAGGAGCTGTTCTTGGCCCAGTGCTCAGGAGTCACTCCCGAGAGTGCTCAGGGAACCATATGGAGCTGAGGATCAAACTTGGACTCAACTACAACCTTTTAAGCCATCTATCTCAGCATTACTTCATTTTTCATTGCTATTTTTTGCTTTTTAGACCACACCCAGCAGGGTTCAGGGTTTGCTCTTGGCTCTGTACCCAGGGATCACTTCTAACAGGGCTATTGGGGACCATATGGGGGTCTGGGGATGGAATCTTGGTCAGCCATGTGCTAGGCAAGTGCCCTACCTGCTGTTCTATTGCTTCAGCCTTTCAACATAATTTTTTTGTTGTTTTTTTGGGTCACGCCCCGCAATGCGCAGGGGTTACTCCTGGCTCTGAACTCAGGAATTACCCCTGACGGTGCGCAGGGGACCATATGGGATGCTGGGAATCAAACCCGGGGCGGCCGCGTGCAAGGCAAATGCCCTACCCGCTGTGCTATTGCTCCAGCCCCTCTACATCATTATTATAGAAACTGAGATAGAGAGTAACTAGCCCAAGATCCCAAAATGTCTCAACTGCTAAGTGCTAAAAGCACAATGCAGACTGCAGGAGTCAAATCCAGAGCACTTAGAGTTTCCCAATCATTGTTCATTACTTCATATGTGACTGAGGTTTTGAGTTTGAACACTTCTACAAAGCGCTAGAGAACATATCCCTCTGAATCTTGGTTTCTGCTTTTGTTTTTTTCGTTCAAAGGATCAAACCCAAGTCTAATGCATCTAAAGCAGGTGCTTTGCCACTGATCCACATCCCCAGACCTGGTTCTGCTCTTTTATTTGGTTTTGGTTTGAGGTCAGATCCAGAGTCTGTGGTCAAGAGTCTCTCTCCTGGCGACTCTTTGCAGACCATGTTGCAAAGAGATTGGAGACTGAAATGAGCCTTCTTTCTGGGGATTTTAGTTTTAGTTTTAGTTTTGGGTCCTGCTTGGCATTGCTCAGAGGTTGCTCCTGCTCTGCACTCAGGAATTACTCCTGAAGATGTTCAAGATACTATACGGAATGCTAAGGGTTGAATCTGGGTTGGGCACATGAAGGGCAAGCACCCGATCTGCTGTAGTATCGTTCTAGAACTTGGGCCTTCTGCATTCAAGCATGTGCTCAGCCCATTGAGCTATCTGTCTGACCTGAGTTCCTGCTATTTTGATAGTGAACAACAGAAAGTTATTCCTTTCAGTGTAACATTGACATGACTTTCACATCGGTCATCAGACCAAAAGATATCTTCTCTAAGGCCAATGGTCTTATACATAATATTATCTGATATCATATACATAACTTCTTGATTTTTTTGCTTAGGCATTTGAAAAAAGAAAAGAAGGGGCTCTAATGGGATACTGACTTGAGTGTCTAACATTGTTGGCACTGACTCCAATAACTCTACACGTGTACATAAAATGTTTTTGCAAATATAGAGAAAGCTCAATGGGTTGGAGCACATGCTTTGCATGTCGGAGGCCTGGACTCCATCCTCAGCACCACTTGGTCCCCCCAAGCAACTGTCAGGAGCAACCCTGAGCACCAAGTCAGGCTGGGAATAATCGTCCCCAGAACTTTTGGCTGTGGCCCAAAAGGGGAAGGAAAAGTTTCTGCAAATATAAAACAAGGGCAATAGACTTCACCAAGTCTGGCTAAGAAGATCTAATGCTGAAAGGAACAAGTCTCAGGGGAGTTTCCAGAGCTTCAGTGACAGAAGGAAGCAGCAACTATATCTTGAAAAAAAAAAAAAACATATTCCCTGGTGCCCCGTGAGTCACACCCACAGAATGGACCAGAGAAATGTGTCCATACTCCCTTTCTGCTGTGTGAGGTTGCCGACTGGCTGTGAATCCCGGGTTAGGTGTTCAGCTGGCTCTGTTGCCCTGACTAAAAATAAGTCATGGCTAAAGCTGAGTCATTTTCAAACATGAATATGCGGAGAGGAAAAGGGACAGAGGTCATCAGGCCCTGTGAATTATTTCCCTTCCGACCAGATACCACACCTTGTTCCTAACTGGCTTCTCTTTTCCTGCTTTGTGTCTGATAAGCCTTGTTCTTAATTTTTTCATTGATTCTGTCCTTCCTCCAATCCCACTTTCACCCAGCCATAAATTTTAAGAAGAAAACAGATGCTGGTGTGTGTCATGTGTTTTGATTTGTTTATGTCCTATCTTCTGTTTGTGGATCAACCTTATTCTCAGCGCTGGGCTTTCATTCTTTTCTGAGGAAGGGAGATTGATTTTTTTTTCTTTTTGGGTCACACCTGGCGATGCACAGGGGTTACTCCTGCCTCTGCACTCAGGAGTTACTCCTGGCGGTGCTCAGGGGACCATATGGGATGCTGGGAATCGAACCCAGTTTGGCCGCGTGCAAGGGTGCCCTACCCACTGTGCTATCTCTCCAGCCCCGAGATTGATATATTTTTTTGTCGTTGTTGTCATTATTTTTGGACCAGACCCAGCACAGTGCTCAAGGGTCACTTCTGGTGGGCCCCGGGGACAACATGGGGTGCCAGGAATCAAACCCTGCTAGGCTGCGTTCAAGACAAGTGCCGGAATGGAGATTGATATTAACTGCATTTGTGACTGCTCTTGACAGCTTGTAAAGTGACCACACACCTGGGTCTTTGGAATCGTTGAGAACTCTGAGGGTGAGGCAGCAACCTGAGGAAGTGACCGGCATTTTCGAAAGGGAGTCAGGTCTTGCGGGGACAGCACCTGTCCTCCATAAAGCTGCCATTTGCCCTTGTTTCTGGGTGGTCTTTCTTTTCCATTTTGGGAGACTCTTTCCTGCCTTGTGGGATCTTTACTTCTTACCTCATCCTCATGACCACTACTTTTTTGCTTTCTACTCAGATTCTTTTGATTTCCTGTTGTTTTAGGGCCACACCCAGGAATGCTCACGGCTCTGAGCTCAGGGATCACTCCAGGTGGACTTGGGGGACCCTATGGGGTGCTGGGTATTAAATCTCGGTTGGCGATATGCAAGGCAAATGTCCTACCTGCTGTATTATTGCCATGGACTACATTTGCAGTAGCTATGCTCTGGGGCCACTCCTGGCTTTGTATTCAAAGTTTCCTCCTGGCTGTATTGTGTTCAGGGGACCATGAGATACTGGGGATAGAACCTGGACCTCCCGTATGCAAAACATGTGCTTAACCCTTTGAGGCTTCTCATTCTTTTGTGTGAGGTGGGACTTGGGCCATTCATAGCAGAACTCAAAGGCTACTCCTGGCTACTCCTGGCTCTGTGCTCAGGCGTCACTTCTGGTGCTGCTTGGGGGATATTGGTGGCATAAGTGCCTTAATCCATATACTCTCTCTGGCTCCTGAATCTTCTCATTCTTTAAGTATTAGTCTCCTTGACTACAAAATAGGAAAATTAGAAAACCAAACACTAAAGTTCTTAAATTCTTTTTTTTTTTCATTTTTGCTTTTTGGGTCTTTTTACCTTTTGGGTCACACCCAGCGATGCTCAGGGGTTACTCCTGGCTTTGCACTCAGGAATTACTCCTGGCGGTGCTTGGGGGACCATATGGGATGCTAGGGATCGAACCCAGGTCGGCCGTGTGCAAGGCAACAGCTCTACCCGCTATACTATCGCTCCGGCCCAGTTTTTAAATTCTTAAATAATTTTGGAGGGTCCACACTAGATGTGCTCTGCACTCAGGGAGCACTCTTGGTGGGCTTGGGGGATAATATGGATGCCAGGAATTGAACTTGAGTCAGCCACATGTAAGGCAGATGCCTTTCTCACTATACTATGTCTCTGCCTCAATTTTTTAATTTTCAAAAAAAAATTCTGGTACTGGGGATCAAATCAAGAATCTCCTATATGTGAGGCAGCAGTCTATTTTCTACCACTGAGAACCTTTTAGAATAAAGTTCTTTTTTGTTTGTTTTTGTTGAGACCAAATCCAGTAGTGCTGGGGACTACTACCTGTTCAGGGGTTGCTCCCTGCAGGGCTTAGAGGGCCACATGGTGCCAGGGATTGAATCCAGGCCTCTTATATGCATGCGGCATGCACTCAATCCATTGAGCTATCTCTCCAGCCCCGAAAGTTCTTTCTTAATCTAACGGGAGGCACAGATACAATAACCAGCAGTATGTGATCTCCCTATCATCAAGGGATTGATCTCTGAGCACATGGCATTACAGGTATGAAAACCTCCACCCCCTGCCAGAACAAAAAATAAGTTTATAAAACTTAAAATCTACTTTCCTACCTGCAATAGTTCTCTTGGGTGATTGATTATACCACCACTTACTCATTTGCTGAAGCTAGCAGTCCTCAAATTTCTTTCTGCAACTCTCTGCATTACTAACTTCTTTCTTTTGATCCCACAGATGTTTCTAGAACCCAGACCAATGCACTTACTATCACATGGGGAATGGGCAGAGAGAGAAGTTAAATGGATACATATGGAATACAAAATTTAAAAAAGACTGACATAAGATCAGTTTAAGACATTAGACTGGAAAACTGGACAAACGCACTGATGTCTGCCCAGAGTTCGCTCTTCTAACACCAGTTTAGCACATAAATAACTTAGCCAAGGGCCCCCATAGTGGGAACAAAAAAAGACCTTTCTTAAAATTGAACTAGAATGAACCAGAGAGAAAATTCAAGAAGCTAAGCAGAGCAGTCTGGAGGCCCGGGATTGATCCCTTTTAACCATATTGTCCCCAGAGCACTGTCAGGAGTGACTCACTGAGCACAAACCCTGGAATATGAGATGGAGAAAGATCATATGAGGGAAAGTCCTCTTTTTCAGCAAGATTGATAGGATGGAGTCAAAAGAAGAACAGGACAGGAAGTGATCAGACGGGTGTCTGAGGTTTTGGAAGTCAAGGCTTGGTTCAAGGGTGTAGTAGGCAGTGATAATGAAATCCAGGAAAGTGCTGATGAGAGCTCTGCTCTCCCCTCAGGAAGCTCAGAAAGATGCTTCCTTGAACACCATATTAGCAGGCTGGGCACAAGCATGTTCATTTGGCTGGACTGTTGTGTTGGGTCATGGGAGATCCAGAGGCTTAGCTTTCCCAAAGCTCACCTGGGAGCATGGCGCATGCAGAAGGCAGCAGCAGGTGACTCCGGGTGCAAGAGGAAGGGCCCACTGCAGTCAGACTTCAGCCCCATGTAACGACAGAAGCTCTATTAGACAAGAAGCAAGGCTAAAATCTTGAACTTTTAAAGAATACATTTATTTTTATAAAGTTGTTCACAAGAGTTCATTACAGATAATATTCAAACACGAATCTCACCACCATATACCTTCCCACCACCGTAAGAGGAAAGTGTGTGAAGATTCTTGTATTCCATCCTGGAATCATTTAAGCCCTTATGTAAGAGATTACAAGCATGTATGTTAAAACCAAACAAATGTGTGCTACTTTTGGTATATCAGTGGGCAAGAGTATAAGAGGTCGCACACGCTCCAGGACATTCTATATCACTCTCTTCTGGGAGTGATACAGATATCGTAATCTTTATATCACAGTCTCTGGATCTTGGCTGTTGATGAGATTATATGGTGCTGGGGGCAGTTTGTGGGTGTGACCGCCAAGCTACTGGAAAACCGGTAAACTAGGGGGAGGAGGCCCAGTCCCGTTACGAGCAAGCTCGGAGATCTGTCACAGGTCCCACATACCTCAGTTTTTCTGCAGGTTCCTTCATAGATGAGGCTCATCCGAGCTTGTGGAGCGTGGTTTTGAGCATGGCTATGGTTGGGTCTGGAGGTTTTTGGCTGCCGGGGTTCTAAAATCTTCAACTTTGAAGACCATCTGGATATCCAGAGACTTTGAGACCAGAGAATAGAGAGATGGAAAGAGCAAGACCAAAGGTCACTACATGGATCCAAAGACTCCATTCATTTTTATCCACCTCGATCAACTGGCAGAAGATACATGTTACACTAGTACTCTAAATGTCATAACTTCCTGTTACGCGAACCTAGGACTCACATATGCAATGCAAATGATCTACCACTGAGCCTGAAACCCCTCAAATACTTCTTTTGTTGTTGTTGTTTTTTGGGCTCCACCCAGCAGTCCTGGGGACAAAACCCAGGGCTCCTGCATGCAAAGCCCTTTGAACCATTTCTTCAGTTAACAAGTTCAGTCTTGAAATTATTATTATCATCATTAGAGCTGGGGGCTGGAGCAATAGCACAGTGGGTAGGGCGTTTGCCTGGCACGTGGCCAATCCAGGTTCGATTCCCAGCATCCCATATGATCCCCTGAGCATCACCAGGAGTAATTCCTGAGTCAGGAGTAACCTCTGTGCATCTCTAGGTGCGACCCAAAAAGCAAAAATAATAATAGTAAAATATTATTATCATCATTCTCAATTTTAGTTTTGAGGTCACAGCTGGAAGTATTCAGGGTTTATGCCTGGCCCTGTACTCAGGGGTCACTCCTGGCAGTGCTCAGGGGACCATATGCAGTGGCAGGATCAAACTGAGGTCAGTCATATGCAAGGCTTTAATTCCTGTTCTATTTCTCTACAGAGATCTGGCTCTACATTTAGGGATCACTTCTAGTGGTACTTGGGGGACCATATGAGATGCCAGGAATTGAACTTGCTAAACTCTCACTCCATCCCCCTAAATACTTATTTGTATTTATTTTGGAGTCACACCCAGTGGTTGGTCCTCGGGCTTACTCCTGGATCTGTGCTCAGGGATCATTCCTGATGGGACTTGGAGACCATATGCAATGCCAGGGATTGAACCCAAGTCAGCCACTTGCAAGGCAAGCACCTTAACCTCTATATTTCTCCACACCAGTTCCCCCATCCCAGATCCTCTAAGTCCTTTTAGGTGGAGAATAGGGGAATGAGAGATTAACTCAAAGCCTTAGCATTCTTTTCTGAGAGAGGCTATGCATGACTCAAAGGACTATTTCAAGAATTCCTTTAGACCAAGATTTCCTTTGAACTAGGTCTGTTCTGTGAGTGAGGTCTCAGGAAGTGGACAGGATTAGGTTTAGAAAAAAAAATTTCCCTGCTTATCTGAATCATCCTGTGAATTAACTTCCAAGCCAAGTCTCTACCAAGATTATTTTCCTCATGGTAAAAGTCTGTGAGGGCAGGGATGATATTACAGTGGCTAGGGAATGTCCTTGCATGCAATAACCTGAGTTCAGTCTCTGACACTCCATATAGTCCTGAGCATGCCAGGAATGATCCCTGAGTGCAGAGCCAGTAATAAGCCCTGAGCACTGCTGGGTGAGGCTCCCAAACAAAAACAAAAATTCTCTATGACATTTGATTCTAGGACCTCCAGAATTGAGGGTCAGGGTGATAGTCCAGAAGTTAAGGCACTTGCCTTACACATGGTCAACCCAGTGGGGTCCCGGGTACCTCATATGTTTCCTTAAGCACTGCCTGAGCACAGAACCAGGAGAATGTCCTGAGCACTTCTGGGTGTGACCCAAAGATCCACCCCCAAAAGGAAAACCAAAAGAACAAAACTTTCAGAATTGAGCCAGAGAGATAACTCAATGTGCTGAGTACATACTTTACATGTAGGATACCCAGGTTCATTGCCTGGCATTGCCTGTCCCCTGAGTACCACTGAGAATAACATGAAGCATTGCCAGATGGGGCCCAAAAGTTAAAAGCAGACATAAACTCCCCCAAGTTAGTCATTCTTTCATCTTTAATCATTCTTTCCTCTTTACCACCATAGCTCATGTTTGGATTTTGCACTTTCATGTAATTTATCACTCCAGCCCCTGGAGCGATAGCACAGGGGCTGGAGCAATAGCACAGCGGTAGGGCGTTTGCCTTGCACGCAGCCAACATGGCCGACCCGAGTTCGATTTCTCCGCCCCTCTCAGAGAGCCCCGCAAGCTACCGAGAGCTGGAGCGATAGCACAGCGGTAGGGCGTTTGCCTTGCACGCAGCCAACATAGCCGACCCGAGTTCGATTCCTCTGCCCCTCTCGGAGAGCCCGGCAAGCTACCGAGAGTATCTCGCCCGCACGGCAGAGCCTGGCAAGCTTCCCGTGACGAATTCGATATGCCAAACACAGTAACAACAAAGTCTCCAATGGAGATGTTACTGGGCCCGCTCGAGCAAATCGATGAACAACGGGAGGGCCTTTACCTTTATGTAATTTATGCCTTCCTGTCCTGCATTTCTTATTAGATTGTCTTTTTGTTTGTTTCAGGGCTACACCTAGCGACGTTCATGGGCTACTCTTGGTTCTGTACTCAGGAATTACTCCTGGTGGTGCTTGGGGAACAATACGTGATGCTGGGGATCAAATCTAGGTCGGCTGCATGCAAGGCAAGTGCGCTGCCTGCTGTCCTAACTTTCTGGTCCCTAGGTTTCTTGTCTTGAGAATAACATTGTGCTTGGTTCATACTGACTTTGGCTTTACCCCTTTACCTTGACCTAGCTTCGGTCTCAGCACTAAATCAGTAGAATTGTTGTTTGACTCACACTGAGTTCTTAAAGATGGCCCATTTCTGGGGTGACTGAGTCTCTTAGTCTCTGGGTCATTGAGTCTTTCCTTTGAAGTCAAAGACACAGACTAATTGGCATTTAGTAAAAATGATTTTTTTTTCTCATTTATGTCCCTGTCACAGCATGACTGCACGTAAGTGTGTCAAAATTAATTTCTAAACTAGAACAGATTTGGAAGTTCATCCCCAGTAAATTGATTCAAAGCCCCTTTTGGAAGTGAGCTCTGGGTTTTCCTGAGGGTTTCTAAAGTTCTACCCTATACTTTCTACTTTCTTTATCTTTTTTTCTTAGAAGACTCAATCAAGAAGCTAGGGTGGCACAAAATTCAAGTTTGGGCTGACGAATCTCACTGGATGTTTCCTCCAGAAAATGCAAGTCCTTTAACTTGTCCCACAAGGTAAGGTGGGCTTGGGATGGAGCCCCAGGGATCAAACTCAGATTGATCGCATGCAAGGCAAAAGCCCTACCCACTGTACTACCACTCCTGCCCTTCCTGGAGGCGATTTTGAACAGTCTGAAAATCTAGGAGATAGGAAGATAGTTTTTGTCTAGCAGCCTCTTGAAACATCAGCCCGGACACAGTAATCCATCTTATCCTAGACATCCTAAAAGAGGTTTTCAAAGAAAAAAACAAAGAATGCAGAAAAAAAACCCGTCTGGCATGTTCCAAGACCCCAAATTGCACAGCTAGAGGGTTACTCTGAGCCCTTTCTAGTTGGGTTGGGGTGCTGAATCACTTCATTATACTCTGCCACAGGGGAGGGTGTGTTTGGGGCGCCCTCTTTCCTTTTTCTCTTTCAGAGACCCTCTCCACAGAAAAAGGCAGCTCATGCAACTAGAGAAATTGATTGACAGAAATAACTGTGAATGTTCCTGAAAAGGCTTGACAAACACCAAGACTAGTAATTTCAGCGCTCTAGTGATTATAGTTATTGTGCTTCGGAAGAAACCCCTCCCTTCCTGCCTTCATCAGCTCCTCCCCTCTGCTGCTCCCATTAGTGGCTCCATTATTTTGCAAGACCAAAGAATATCTTAAAATGGAATTTCCTTCCTTTCAGGACTCAAGTAAACATTTACTCTAAAGGCCATAACCTGACCTGTTTTCCTGAATGACTCTGTAATAATCTCAGTTCTTGGAATAGAGGTGGGTGCTAGGGGTTTATCTAGGCAGTTGAATAAAGGAGACAGTTTTACTACCTCCGTAATTAGGAGTTGGCTAATGGGATTCAATCTCAAGTCCTTCTCTCTTGCTTTTCATTCCCACCTATAAATGAGCATAATAGGATTTTAGGATTGCAAGCTATCTTTACAGATTCCATAACACACCTCTTCAGGCAAGTGGAGAAACTGAGGCTCAAAGTCCTTATTGGAGTAAATAATCCAACAATGCACTTTTTATTTCTGGCCTACATGATTCAAAATGAATATCTCCTGCTGGAATACAAGTTTCTCAATTTCAAACTGTCTTCTTTCCCTTCTCTTACCAAATGTGACCTTCTATCAGGCTGATTATAAAGTCATTATAGCCATATATTTAATTTTTAAATCTTTATTGTGATATTTCATATAACACTCAATTCACTGATTTAAAGTGTATAATTTAATGACATTTGCATATTCAGATTTGTATATCTATCACAAAAAAAAGTTTAGAGCATTTTCGTTATCCCCCAACTAAATTTTTTTATATATTCTTTTGATTTTTGATGATATCCAGCTATGCCCAGGGCTTACTCCTGGCTCTGTGCTCAAGGAGTGGTGGGCTCACATCCCACATATCCCGAGGACCATTTGGGATGCCAGGATCTAATAAGGCAAGCACTTACCCACTGAACTACCTCCATGGCCCCAGAAATTTTATACCTAATTTTAGTGGTCACTCTTGTTTTCCTTTGCCCCTTCTTCCAGAGAGATAAGGAAACCACTTATCTGTCCGGTTTTCATATAAATGGAATCATGCAATATGTAGTCCTTGTGACTGGTTTTTTTGACAACATATTTCTTTCCTAGTTTGGGTGTTTCCCAAGCAATGTGAGGAGCCCCCAAGGCCACTCAGCAATATATGGACAATCTGGCTCTGTGGTTCAGTGCTCTGGCCTATGAGGGATGAGGTGTTGGTCTCTCCAGTGGTGATAGAGACTACATTTGTGTGTGTGTGTGTGTGTGTGTGTGAGAGAGAGAAAGGGGGAGGGAGAGAGAGAGAGAGGTTTGAGAGAGGTTTGCCAGGTGGTGCCATGCTGGGGCTACATCTCATATAACTGGATATGTAAACACATGTCCCCACTAACCACTTAGCTTCCTCCCTGCTGCTGTGTAGGGGATACAATATTTAACCAAATTTCAGAATTCATGCACATTGTGGCAGATTTTATTTCAATTGCTGAATGAGAAAAACTCCATTACATGCATATTTTATATTCCATTTTATATTCAACAACTGATGAACATTTGATTAAATTCTTCTTTTTGGTCCACACCTCTGCTCCCAGGAATCACTCTTAAGGTGGTGAGGGGATAATTTAGGATGCCACGGATTGAACCCATTTCGGCTGTGTGCAAGACAAACACCCTACCTGCTGTGCTATCACTCTGGCCCTAACATTTGACTGAATTCTTCCAGAGGTGCTGGAAGTATTCAGAGGTATACCTGGTGGTGCTGGGGGACTTGTACATTGATGCTCAACTCAGGCTTCAGGCATGTTTGGTTGAATTTTATCTTAAGTAATCAAAATGATTTTGGTAAGTAGCAGAAGCTTAAAGTCCAAGACATAGAGACCTCACTACTGTCTATGTCGAATTTCTACCTGAAATAGCATACTATGATACGATGATTATTCCCTCACATCTAAAAATCAAGTGTGTGGTGTGGGGTGGTGTGGTGTATGTGTGTGTGTGTGTGTAATTTAGAGCCTCACACACACAAGGCAAATGACTTTTTGGGTTTGCACATCCAGCAGTGCTCAGGGACCATATATTGTGCCCAGATGAAGCAGGGTCTATTGTATGTGAGGCAAGTAACTTAATCCATGTATTATCTAGCCCCTATATACTCTTAATTTTTCTTTCATTATATCTTTTTGTATTTTCAGCCCCACCCAGGGGGGCTGACAGACCATACAGTGCCTGCAATAGAAATTTGGCAAATTTTGTGACATGTATACTTCAGCCCCTTGAGCTCTTTCTCCAGCCTTCTTTAAATTTTCTGATATTAGAAAGACATGCTAAAACCTTGTCCTAAATTGTACTGTGCTTCTGAATCCCAGGAAAATAGCGGTATAAATATAGATTGCCGAGACGATAACCCTCAGGGGAAAAAGACGTAAAAAAGAAGAACCAGATGAAGACTTTTTCAGGTTTTCAAGAAGCAGGGAAGTTTTTAAGAGAGAGGGGGACTTAGGGCTCACGCCCAGCTGACTGCATTCCTGAGACCCAGGGGTGGGGTGGGGGGTAAGATGGAAGTGACAGTCGGGTAGCAAATTCTGTCCCATCTGATATGGTCTAGGATTTTTCTTTTCTGTTTCCCTTAGTTTAAAGATGGTCTTCATCTAACACCTATTCCATTGTTGTTTTTTTTTGGGGGGGGGCACACTCGGCGGTACTCAGGGGTTACTCCTGGCTCTGCACTCAGGGATCTCTCCTGGCGGGGCTCGGGAACCATATGGGGATTGAAAACACGTTGGCAAGACAAACACCCAGTGCGCTGTACGACTGCTCTGGCATCACACCTTTTCCGTTTTTGTGGGTCTCTAGGTTGTTCCAGCTTAGGAGACTTTGCGGACCAGCTCATGCTTGCTAAAATGCAAATTCGGCCGATTCACGGTTCCAGGAGGGAGCTGATTTCCCACCTCGCCCCCCAACCCCTCCACTCCGCCCCTACCAAAACGCTTGCCAATCCGAATCTCGGACTGCGCCCACTTTTCCCAGGAGTGACGCTGCGGGACTCCTGAGTCACCTGCAGCGGCGACTGGGGACTTGGGAGCGCGCCTTCCGCCCCTGGAGCAGAGGGTAACTGAGAACTCTGGGAAGCGAGCCTAGACTCATTCCGCCCGAGGCTGGGACGTTGTGTCATTCCCGGCACGTGATTCCCAGCGGCCGGCGGCGTAGACCTCGGATCACGGGACTCGTTCTCTCCAGTGACTCCACCCCCTGCCGCTGCTCCCCGCCCCCCCAGCCGCGGCCAGCGCGGGGCCGGGGAGGGAAGGCCAGCCGGCCCGGGCGGACCTCCGTGCGGGTGCCTCAGTGTCCCCCGGTGCCGAGCGCAGCGCATCGCCAGCCCGACTCTCAGTGCCTGCAGACGCGGGTCTCCGACCCCCTGTCCCCCTCGGGCAGGGCGTGCCCTGGCTAGCTCCAGCCCCCCCCCGCCCCCTCCGTTTCCCACTTTCTTTGGGAGCCCGGACTTCCCAATCAGCGCCGGTCGCCCTGGCCCCTGGCGCTGCCTCTCTAGCCGCGTGACCTTGAGCGAACGGCAACTTTGCGGGGCATCCTTTCCTCCTCCGGGACACCGGGAGGTGGGGGGCGGGGGCGCGTGGGGTGGGGACGCCCAGCAGCCGCGAGAACAAAAGGCGCTTCGGACGTGTCCAGAGGCAGCGGAATGTGGGCTAGGTGAAATCGGGATGGCCAGTCACTCTTCCGGAACCCACCCCCGCCTCCGCCCCGTCCTCCGGGAGCCGCCCGGCGAATCCCGGCCGGCGCGGACGGGTGTCACAGACCCGCCATTGGCGGACGCCGCGCCCGCGCGGCGCCCGGCGCTGACGTCACCGGCCGGCCGTCGGCGGCCGATGACGCGCGGGCCCCGCCCCCCGCCGCGCCTGGCCTCCCGCGGGGCCCCGCCCACCGGGCCGACGCGGCGCGGACCCCGCCCCGCGGGTGACGTGCGGCGCGCGCGGCCCGGCCGCTCCGGCAGTTGGTGCAGCGGCCGTGGGGTTGAGTGAGCTCAGCCCACCCCTCCCCTCCTCCGGCCCGGGCCCCCACCCCGCCGGGCCCAGCCCCAGCCCCAGCCCCAGCCCCAGCCGGGCCCGTCCCGCGCGGGCCCGTGCCGCCCCCTCGGCCGGCGGCGACACCCGGGCCGCCCGCCCGCCCGCCCGCCCGCCACCATGGAGCTGGAGGACGGTGTGGTGTACCAGGAGGAGCCCGGCGGCTCCGGGGCCGTGATGTCGGAGCGGGTGTCCGGCCTGGCCGGCTCCATCTACCGCGAGTTCGAGCGGCTCATCGGGCGCTACGACGAGGAGGTGGTCAAAGAGCTGATGCCACTGGTGGTGGCCGTGCTGGAGAACCTGGACTCGGTGTTCGCGCAGGACCAGGAGCACCAGGTGGAGCTGGAGCTGCTGCGGGACGACAACGAGCAGCTCATCACCCAGTACGAGCGGGAGAAGGCGCTGCGCAAGCACGCCGAGGAGGTGAGGGCCGCCGGCGGGGGGCGGGGGCCGCGCCCGGGGGTCGCGCCGGGCCTCCTGGGGGCGGGGGCGGGTCTGTGGCGGCGGCCGGGGACCCCCGCCGCTCCGCGCACCCCCACCGCCCCGGCCGCGAGGGGAGGTTGAGGCCGGCGCGGGAGTCGGGCGGAGCGGCCCGGCCCCGCGGGCGCGGGGCGTGAGCGCGGAGCCGAGCGGCTGGGCCGGGCCCGGGCGGAGATTTGAGGGTGTCGGCTGGAGTTTCCGACCCCCGGGAGCTCGCCCGCTGGCGGTTCAAACTTTTCCCGGGGCGGGGGCGGGGGGAGCGCGTTCCCGGCGCTTGGGTCCCGGGTTCCTGACTTCCGCCGGGGGCTGCGGCGGGAAGCCAGAGGTGTCCCTCTCTCGGCCAGCCCCTTCCCGGCCGGGAGGGAGGTTTGCCTGCCCCGTCCGTGCGCGCCGGGGACACCTGGTCAGCGCTGGGATGCAGGGGAGCGAGGCTCGCCACTTGCAGGGCGCGCAGCGTCTCTCCGTCGCTGCCCCGCACCGTGCGTGGCTCTGCACCGTGCCGGGCTCTAACCTTGGACAGTTCCCGTCAAACGCCCCCGGGTGCGGATGCGTGAGGCCCCCCGGGGGCGGGGTTGGGCAGCCCTCCCGCTCCCCGCTCCCCGCTCCTGCCCAAGTTTCCTTCCCAGGCTGCCGTTTCCAGGTGCACTGGGCCGGTGCTTGCCTCTGGCCCCGCGGCAGTGACCTTGGTGCCCTCACCTGGATTCTGTGAGTCTTTTGCCACGCTGGGGGTGCACCCAGCTGGTGTTTCACTTCTTGAACGCATCCCAGATTTTTAACTCTTAGGGTGTGCTGGCTTTATTTTTGTGGCGCTTCTGTGCAGGCAGCATCTCTTCCTGCCTGCTGCAGGGAAGCTACATAACTAAAGAAGGATATAAACAAAGATGAAAATATTTAAAGGTGTGAGATCTGTCTTCTGACACATCGTTTAAACCTTTTTGGGCTGCGCGGTGTAGTGGATGGTGGTGATGTTCGGGCTACACCTGGGGGTGCTTAGGGCTTACTCCTGGTTCTGTGCTCAGATATCACTCCTGGGAGTGTTTGGGGGACCATATGCGTTGCTGGGGATGGAACCAGGGTCAGCCACATGCAAGGCGAGCACCTTGCCCACTGTATTATCTCTTCATCCTCAAACCTTCTGTTTCTGTGAAATCAAATAATGCTAAACTTGACTGTAGGGATAGTTTTTTTTTTCTTGTGACTTTGCAGTCCATTTGGCGCAGAAATACACCGTTGAATTTGCCAGACCAAACGGACTGTTGATTCAAGAGTATCTCCAAGAATATAGGGAAGGTGGGGTTGGAAAATGATCTGAAAGCTGGGATCACAATTTCTCCTGCATCATCGCAGTCGATGGAACAGAGGCTGTCATGCTTGGGAGGTGGCAGGCACATGCTCATGCTGGCCCTGGCCCGTGTGTGGACATCCATGGAGGAGACTGGGACATTAAACACTTACATGCTAACAGAGCTGGCCCTGTATGACCTGTCACCTTGGAAGGAAGAAATACTTCCTCCAGCCTCAGCTTCTGTCAGTCCATGTAAACATAGGCAAAATGCCAGTTTCACATGTGCCAAGAAGATCATCTGCCACAGGTTGTAGAATTAGAAAATAATACTGCTAGGCTCTAGATTGTATATTTCTTTACTTTTATTTATTTATTTTTGTTTTAAAAAATACATTTTTTTTTTTTGGTGGGGGACACACCTCTATTCAGGAGTTACTCCTGGCTCAGTATTCAGGGGTCTGTGACTGCCCCATGCAAAGTATGTGCTCCAGTCCTTTGCGCTAATCTCCCAAGCTTCAACTTTAAATTTGTTTTTGTTTTGGGGACACACCCCGCAGTATTTGGCTGCTGTTCCAGGTCTGATGCTTGGGGTCCCTGCTGAGGGGCTGGGGCACCCTGCGATGTTGGGCATGGAACCTGGGCCTCCGGCATACAAAGCACCTGCTCTGCTGTTTCTCTGCTCCTGACTTTTTTTCCTTTGATACACAGTTGGGGGTCAGACGAGCGTATAGCAGTTAGGGTTCATGCCTTGCATGCCTGGGAGCATCAAATTATGGGGCTGTTACATTTAATCTCTTCTAGGTTGACAGTCGTTGGTGGGACTCCCGGGTCCCCTGGACACCCTGCCAAAAAAAAAAAAAAGGGAAAAAGGGGGACCAGAGCTCTAGTATAACAGGAAGGGCTTTTGCCTTGCCTGAGGCTGACCCAGCCAGGTTCAATTCCTGGCACCCCATATGGTTCCCATGCCATATATGATCCATGAGTACAGAGCCAACAGTAAGCCCTGAGCATCATGGGGTGTGGCCCCAAATTCTCCCCTCAACCCTGCCTCCCCCGCAACCCTCAAGAAAAAGATGCATATTCAGACATCTGCATGAGTAGCATTCTTATTTTGTGTTGCTGTGTTGGGGTTGAGTACTTGGTTGTAGTGCTGGGGAATCACATCTTTTTGTACTTGGGGGGGCCCCCAGGGATGGAGCTGTCAGCCTCACACGTGCATGGCCGGTGTTCTACTACAGAGACATATCACTGGGCCCAGCACATGAATTTTTAAAATTTGGTTCTTCAATGACTTTGTGTACCTTCTGTTTTCTCTGACATGTCTATAAATTCTTCATACTGCAACCTCTGGGCAAAGAGTCATAACCCGAAGCACAGCGAGTTGATAAATGCTAGATGAGCCAACTCCCGGACCACAAACACAACACCTTATTATCAGTCTTGCTGTAAGAAAGATCACAGGTCAGGTTTACCTACTACTTTAGAATTTTAGTTGGTCTTTGGCAGGAGGAATTCTGTGTTTGATTTTCTGCGAGTACTACTTTTTTAATGTGGAGACTTAAAGTCTCCTCTTTGCACTGGAGCAATGTCTTAAAGAGCTGAAGCACATGCTTTTCACATGCTTCCTGCAGGATCCCTCGGTTCAGATCCCAGCACTGCATCATCCCCTGAATCCTGCAGGATGTGGCCCCTGCTCCCCACACCCTCCCCCTTAGACCAAGAATGCCCCAGGGTGGCTATAGCAACAGAAATTTCAAACTATGTGAATTGTAAAATATGAACCCTTCAGTGAAAGTCCGGGAGGGTACTTAAATAGTAAAAATGTTTTCAGAAAAATGGTTGCAGAGTTCTCAGTTAGAAACCAGATGTTTGCATGTTTACTTTTTTTTTTTTTTGCCAGGAATCAAACTCAGGGCCTCACACATGTAAGGCAACCTTTTTACTGCTAAGCCACATCCCCAGCCTAGGAATCAGAAGTTATTTTTTTTTCCCCCACACTCAGCAATGCTCAGGCTCTGTACTCAGGAATCACTCCTGGCGGTGCTTGGGAGACCATCTGGGATGCCAGGAATTGAATTCGGGTTGGCCATGTGCAGGGCAAATGCCATATCAGCTGTACTACCTCTCTAGCCCCAGAAATTATTATTTTTTAACTTTTGAAATTGTTATTTATTTACTTAATCTGGGCCACACCTAGCAATACTCATGTGTTATGCCTGGCTTTGGGTGCAGAAATTACTCCTGGTACTACTCAGGGAACCAAATAGGATGCCAGGAGATCGAACCTGGATTGGTTGCATGCAAGACAAATGCCCTACCCCGCTGTACTATCACTCCAGCTCCCTGAAATTATTTTGAAATTCTCTCTTGTTTGTTTTACTTAATTTGGGGACATTGGCCATGCCTAGTGGTGCTTGGGCTACTCCTGGCTTAGTGCTGGGGTCACTCCTGCCGCGCTCAGACCATGCAGTATTAGAGATCAAACCCGGGCTTCCTGCATGCAAAGCATGCACTCAGCTGGTTAAATGATCTCTTGGTCCCAGTTTCCTTTATTTAGGCACTGAGATTTACAGCAGTATTCATGTTACCCCTGATCTCTTAGTGCCAGCCTCCCTCTCTGTCTTTCTGTTGTTGTTGTTGTTGGGGTTTTTGGGTCCCTTTCTGCTGTGCTCTGAGCACAGGGATCACTCCTGGCTGTCTTGGGGACCATGTAGGGTGCCGGGGATTAAACCTGGGTCAGCCATGTGCAAGACAAGCACTTTACCTGCTTGTAGAGGCTCCCGTCCCTACATCAGTCTCTAGTTCCCTCAGAATTAGCAATTTCATCTTTACCACAACGCTACTTAATCTGAAAGCATTTCATATTTTCCTTCACTTTTATTTGAATTTTTGTATGTGAAGACTGCTGCTTTACTATTTAAAAGCCTCGTGAAGGAGGGCTGATTTGATGGACCAGTGACCAGATTCAAGTCAAGAAATTTGTTATTTTACTGCTTATCACTTTCCCTTTTGGGCTGTCCACCCCAGCTGTATACCTTCTCATTCTTACCAGGTTCTATCTGATTCCTTTTCTTCCCACAGCCCACAATGCTTTTCCTTCGGCTCTCTGTCCAGTCTAGCTCCTCATTTTCTGCTCAGCTTAAATTTCACTTCTTCAGTGAATCCTTGTCTGATTATCTGTGGTAAACCTTGTGAATCTGTGAGTAGTTAATTTGTAAATCAGTGGTTTTTCAAAACAAAAATCTTGGGTAGAAAATGATCTGGAAAGAGATGTTGTTCTGTTTTGGTTTGTGCAAGTTCTATTTTAAAGTAGTAATGATTTGCTTAACTTATAGACTAAGGAGAGTTTCCCTGACAAGTAAACCATTTTAAAAAAACTCTTTTTCCTGGGGGCCAGAGAGATTGTATGGCATGTCTAGGGTGCTTACCTTGCGCGTGCCCGACCCAGGTTCAATCCCTGGCACCCTGTATGGTTCCCCCAGCCTCATCAGGAGTGAGCCCTGAGCACTCGTGCTTTTAGTATTATTCAAAAGCCAAAAATTTAAGACGAGCAAAAGAAATTTTTTTCTTAGGCATTGAATTCCAAAAGATTCTGCAGGCCTAGCAGAGAATGATAACAACACCACTGTTATGCAGAGATGATATAGCATCACTGGTGGAAGGCAGTTTTGCACTGAAAAGTGAGGCATGCTTTCTGTTCCTCTCTCCTCCCTTCCTCCTTGTATGATAGAAGCATACATGAAGAGAAGGGCTGGCGTGTCTCTGCTGCAAAGGTGCTGTTATAAGGCTTTGTGACTGCTGCTTGTCTGTGCTCAAACAAACTGAGGTGTTTTAAGTGCAGAAGTGCTACTGAGAATTTTCATAGAAATTTCCCCAAGGAAGCAGCACTTCATGCTGTAACAAATTACTGTTTTATTTGAAGTGTTTCATCAAGATGGGCTTTTTTGTTTGTTAGTTTTGGGGCCATACTCTGTGATGCTCTGGAGTTATTCTTGGCTCTGCACTCAGGAATTACTCCTGGCAGTGCTCAGGGACCCATCGGGGGATTGAACCGGGTTGACTGTGTGCAAGGCAAGTGCCCTGCCTACTGTACAAATGCTCTGATCCCTTTAGTCAAGTTGTTTTCTTTGAAAGTATATGAACACGGGAGGAGGGGTAAGACCCTTGGACTGGAAAATAGGCAGTAGTATTTATTTTTGGTTTTGGCAGGGGCTGGAGCGATAGCACAGCGGTAGGGCGTTTGCCTTGCACGCAGCCAACATGACCGACCCGAGTTCGATTCCTCTGCCCCTCTCGGAGAGCCCGGCAAGCTACCGAGAGTATCTCGCCCGCACGGCAGAGCCTGGCAAGCTCCCCGTGACGTATTCGATATGCCAGACACAGTAACAACAAAGTCTCTAATGGAGACGTTACTGGGCCCGCTCGAGCAAATCGATGATCAACGGGAGGGCCTTTTTGGCAGGGGTGGGGTAGGGGGAGCAGCCACAATTGTCTGGGCTTGGGAGCAAGGCAAGGACACTACCCGCTGTATTATTGTTTTGGCCCAGGCATTGATACTTCGTGGGTTTTTTTTTTAATTATTATTTTTTAACTAATGTTCTGTTTTCTCATTCACTCATCAAAAGGCTCTAATCAAAATTTCAGGACCTGATCTGTTTGTGAAACAATTTTCAGTGACAGTTCATCTCTAATGTGAAAGGAGTGAAGAGAAAGTTTGCATTCTAATCATCAAAATTTGTTGTTAGTGGCTGTTAAGAACTTAAATCGAAAACAACAGAGAGGTGGAGAGACCTAGCTTAGTGGGCTGGTGTGTGTGCATTCGTGCTGGATTCTAGAGTTCAGTTCCTGGCACTGCATGGTGGACAAGCATTGCCAATAGCTAACTCCAGTGCTGAGCCAGGAGTTACCTTTGAGCACCACCAGATAAACACAGCGGTAGGGCATTTGCCTTGCACGCGGCCAGCCCGGCTGAGCCGGGTTTGATTCCTCTGCCCCTCTTGGGAGAGCCCGGCAAGCTACCAAGAGTATCTTGCCCACATGGCAAAGCCTGGCAAGCTACCCATGACGTATTTGATATTCCAACACAGTTGCAACAGGTCTCACTATGGAGACGTTACTGGTGCCCGCTGGAGCAGATCATGGGAGGACAGTGCTACAGTGCTACCACCATCCGGTGTGACCCCAAAGCACAACAAACAGAAAGGACAAATTCCACTTTGTTTCAACACTAAGATGTGTGTACCTCCCTCCACTTGTCCTTAGGATGGCTGTTACAGAAATAAGGTGCTGGGATCTATTCCTGACTTACTGCTTGGGGGAGAGAGAGAGAGAGAGAGAGAGAGAGAGAGAGAGAGAGAGAGAGAGAGAGAGAGAGTGTGTGTGTCGGGCCTGGGGGAGACACCATACAGTACAGGTGCTGGAACCAGGGCTCCAGAATCCAAAGTCTTTGGGTCCAGCAAGAACTTATGCTCCCACCCCACCCACTGGGCTAGAGCCCAGGTTCTTATGACTGGTAATTGGTTAACTATCGTTTGGTTTACTTTCTTCTGAAATTTCTGAATCTGTGTTTAAGTGAAATACTGTTGTCTTTTCTGTTTTCTTGCTGGTTTGGGGGCCAGAGCTGCTGGTGCTCAGGGAGCAGCTGTGCCGGCATCCTCACACATGCAAGGCAAGTGCTCTGTGCCGAGCCACACTCCCAGCCCGTCTTTATGACAGTGATGCTGAAGTATTTTCTCCTCTTCCCTCCTCTTGATGACTGTTTCAGTTACTAGGCTGTTGCACATGTGCTCACCATCGTGCTGCTGAGGATCACAGTGGCTGAAGGCAAGTGCTCCGTCACTGAGCCACATTCTTGGGTCTCCAAAAGTGACATTTCACTGTATGTAAATATCCATGTAAACTTCCTTCGCTCATTTTGTTTTTGGGTCACATCAGGCGGTGCTCAAGGCTTACTACTGGCTCTGTGCTGGTGAACCAGATGGGGTTCCGGGGATCGAACCAGGATTGTCCTCATGCTCGGCAAGTGGCTTAACCTTGTGCTCTCTCTCCGTTCCCTAAAACATATTTTTATTTCCCCCCCAAAACACACACGCGCAAAATTAATTTTGAGAGCTATGAAGTTGATTAAAATTGGTCAAAATAGTTTTAAAATTATGGCATGCAATATCATGGGTTATTTGCCCTCCTTTGAAACTTTGAAATATAGAAAATGAGAAACTGACTTTTCATTCAATGTTTTTCTTGTGCTTTTACAGTCCTAGAAAAAGACTGTCCAGAATGTCTTGTTTCTTACTGCCTGCTTGCTTGATCTGGTTTATGGAGAAGGATTTTTTCCCTTGTGCTTTGAGATTATATGGAAAAGTTCAAGATTGAAATTTTTGTCATTCTAGATTCTGTTATTGCCCTTCTTTTCTTCTTTTTTTTTCTTCCCTTTTTTAAGGGATTTTGTTTGTGTGGGAGGCCACACCCAGCAATGCTCAGGGATTACTCCTGGTGGTGGTCAGGGGACCAGACAGGATGCTGGGATCGAACCAGGGTTAGCCGTGTGTGATGCAAATGCCCTACCCCCTGTAGTATTGCCTTGACCCCCATCATTGCCCTTCAGAACATCTCTTCTTCTTCCTCCTCTTCCACCTCCTCCTCTTGCGCCACACCTAGTGGTGCTTTGGGCTTACTCCTAGCTCTGTGCTCAGGGATTACTCTAGGTGGGACCAGGGATTACAAATGGGGGACCATTTGGCGTGCCAGGGATTGAACCCTGGTTGGGCACATACATAACAAGCACAGTTCTATCCCTCCAGCCCTAAATCATATTTTCATTTACTCCTTTTTCTTGGTGGGGGTGGGGGTGTTTGGACCATACCCAGCATTGTTCAGGCTTGACCCCCTGGAGGTGCTGGGGCGACCACTTGCGGTGCTGTGTTTCAAACTGGGCAGGCCACTTGCAATTCCTCACCTCCCGTCCTCTTTCTCTTTGGCCCCATGTGCTTTTCAGAGGTTAATTTTTAAGGGTTGGGAGGACACTCATGACCTTTTATTTTTATTTAATCTTTCTCTGTCTTTCCTGTTGGTTTAAAGGTAAGCAGATGAATAGATGACCAGAAAAACACAAGTGCTTTTGAGCTGCACATTATCCTAGGTTCTGGGAATGTAGCCACAAGCAAAACAGACCAGGAAGGTAGCTTTCTTGGAGTTAACATTATAATAAAGAACAAACAAGCCAATTAATTACAGATCATGATAGATGCCAGACTGGAAATAAAAGAGGTGGTGTGATAAAGAGTAAAGAGGCAAGTACTTAAGTAGAACAAACAAGTTTATAAAAGGTTAAGTTGTCCTGCAGGAAATAATCCATCTCACAAGGGTAATTATTCAGTTCTAACACTTTTAGACATGTCCAGTCAGAGTTTCTCCTATCATTAAAAAGTCAGAAAAGTGAGCAGCGCTCGTAAGTGCTTTTCTCTTCTCCTCCTCTTCTCCCAAGTAGTGCTGGGGGGCATGAGCGCCACTCTCAGAGGGACTCAGTCAGCCAGACCGGATGGCTCAATCCCAGGGCCCTTGGGTCTGACACGGCTCTGGAGCTGGGGAACAACCAACAGGGCAGCCAGGCAGGGCCACATCTGACATGCTTGGGGCTTCCATGCTACATCACTGTCCTTGGGGAATTAGAGGGAGTGAGCCAGGGTCCCCTCATGAAGTCATGCGCCCCAGCCCCTGTGCTGTCTGCAGCCCCACCTTCCTCCTCATCTCTTTAAGCATTCTCATCCCTTTTAGCAACACATGACATACTCATTCCTTTTAAGAAACATGATTTTGGGGGGGTTTAACTACTTGGGGGGCTTGACTACTTTGAAATCTCTTGGTTTTCTTCTTGTTTGACTACTCTGAATTCCTCCTGTTCACTTTAAAAAAATTTTTTTTTATTGAATCACTGAGATAGACCATTACAAAGCTGTTCGTGATTGGATTTCAGTCATTCAGTATTCCAACACCCATCCCTCCACCAGTATATTTCCCAGCACAGTGTCCCCAGGTTCCCTCCCATCATCGCCCAACCGTTTCTCTCTCTCTCTCTCTCTCTCTCTCTCTCTCTCTCTCTCTCTCTCTTTCTCTCCCTCCCCCTCTCTCTCTCCCCTCATTCCCTTTTTAGGCATTCTTGTTTGCAATATTGATATTAAAAGGCTTCTTCCTATTTACTTTTGCTTTGATATTCCTTGGAATGCATTCTAAGATCCTTGTTTTGTTTTGGGGTCATACTGACAGTGCTCAGGGATTACTCCTAGATCTATGCTCAGGAATTACTCCTAGATCTGTGCTCAGGGATTATTCTTAGATCTGTGCTCAGGGACTATTCCTAGATCTCTGCTCAGGGACCACTTCTAGATCTGTGTTTAAGGATCATTCCTAGATCTGTACTTAGGGATTACTCCTAGATCTATGCTCATGGATTACTCCCAGTTCTGTGCTGAGGGCTTACTCCTAGCTCTGTGCTCAGAGATCACTCATGGCATTGCTCGGGGAACCTGGAATCTTTTTTTTTTTTCTTTTTGGGTCACACCTGGCGATGCTCAAGGGTTACTCCTGGTTTTGCACTCAGGAGTCACTCCTGGCAGTGCTCAGGGGACCATATGGGATGCTGGGAATCGAACCTGGGTCATCCGTGTGCAAGGCAGACGCCCTACCCGCTGTGCTATCACTCCAGCCCCGGGAACCTGGGATCTCCAAGGCCGCTGTACTATTGCTCCAGCTCCCCTCATCAGCCCCCTCTCTACATCCTGCTTGCCTGACTGTAATATCCACTGCCCTGGGTACCATTAGCATTTTTATTCATGTAAAAAATTGCTCCTTCGAGGTAAGTGGTGGCCAAGGGTATAATTCATTTTAGAATCATGTCATAGTAATAAAATTATTGTTTTGGATTTTGGGCCATGGTTGGTAAGTGCTGGGTAGTGCCTCTTCCTGGTCCTTGTGCTAGGGGGTCTCTTGTGCTGCTGCTCAGGGTACCATGCAGTGCTGAGAATATGACCGGGTCTCCTGCATGCCAGGGCATCTGCCCTTTGAGTCCTCAAGTCCTCTCTCCAGCCCTGTTTTCAGTGTTTTTTTGGTTTTTTTCGTTTGTTTGTTTCTTGCAGGGGGCTACGGTGCACAGTCTTTAGTGCTCAAGGCTTTGCACTCAGGAATCACACCTGGCAGGGCTTGGTGGACATATGGGGTGCCGGGGATTGAACCTGGGTCAGGCACAGCAAGTCAGCATCTTTCCTGCTATATTCTTTCTCAGACCTGGAGTCTGTTTTCTTTCCTAATCCTCGTCACTGCTCTTCCACAGACCACTAACCTCTCCTTGATCCCAGTCCCATAGAGCTGGAATTTTGTATCAGTCACATATTTACAGACTCTGGCACAGGTGAAGGAACCCAGTGTGTATTTATAAAAAAATGAATGGACAACTAAAGCTTCCCCGTGATTGATTTTTCTGTTTTCTGTTTTGCCAACCTATCACCGGCCCATGACACGATACCCAGATCTTTCTGAGGGGAAGTCTCTCAGATCATTTCCATACTTTCAGCCTTTATGGCTCTCTTTAAAGTTCTTGAAATGACTTACCTTTCTTACACAAGTCCTAGTCTGGCCTCCCCTTTTCTTACAGGCTCATCTTCTGTTTGAGCCATATTAGATGCTTTGTTTGTTGGTTTCATTTTGTTTTTGGGCGACATCTGGCTGTGTTCAGGGCTTACTCTTGGCTCTCTACTTGGGGATCATTCCTGTGGGCTGAAGGACCACATGGGGTGCAGGGATTGAACCCAGGTCAGCCTCGTGCAAGGCAAACACCCTGCCCACTGTACTATTGTTCTGGCCCCCATATGTTAAGCTTTGAGAGAGAGAGAGAGAGAGAGAGAGAGACATATATTCAGGAGAGAACTTGCGCTTCTCCTTCAGGCCTTTGTTTTTATTATTATTTTTTTTTTTAAAGAAAAGCTGCCCATTTATCACTTTCTGGTTAACATTATTTGTCTTTCAGGGTTCATGTATGGATTGCCCTTTATGAATACTTAAGTAAGATTGTGTCTATCGGATCTTCTCTAAGCATACTGTTCTCGTTCTCTCTCTCTTTCTCCCCCTCCCTCCCTCCCTCTCTCTTCCCCCCATTTTTAATACCAGCAGTGCTCAGTGCTTTAAGTATTTCCCCTCTTAAAGCACTTCTTTTTTTTTTAATATTTTTTTATTAGCGAATTACCGTGGGGTATAGTTATAAACTTAGGAACTTTAATGTTTGCATTACAGTCATACAATGATGTTTACCCATCCCTCCACCAGTGTCCATTCTCCTCCACCAATGTTCCCAGCATCCCTCCTACCACCCCCACCCAATCCCCCACAGTACCCCACCCCACCCCAACAGCAGGGCATTCTCTCTTAAAGCACTTCTTGATTTAATTCCCCCACCAAACTAGTATGAAATGCCGAAGGAATTATTTGTTTATTTATTTTTGGGTCACGTCAGGTGATGCTCAGGGGTTACTTCTGGCTGTGCACTCAGGAATTACTCCTGATGGTGCTCAGGGGACCATATGGGATGCTGGGAATCGAACCTGGGTTGGCCGTGTGCAAGGCAATTGCCCTACCCGCTGTGCTATCACTCCAGCCCCCCCACCCCCCGAAGGAATTATTGAAGATAATAGATATTTTTTGTTTGGTTGGATGACTAGATACTGTCAAAGATCAAACAGCTAACTAAAATTCTGTCTCTCTCTTTTGGGGAATGGGCAGTGCTCAGAGCTTGTGACTGCCCGAGAATCAACACTGACAGTGCTGAGAAGGCCATACAGTTCTGGGGATTGAACTGTGGTCAGCCACATGCAAAGCAAGTGCCTTCACCTTTGTACTTTTGTACTCTCTCTCCCCCATACTGAAGTTCACTCTTGTGTATTCTAGTTATTATTCCGACTGTTGTTACTAAGTTATGCTAAAACTTCCAAAAACTTTTCAGTAAGTCCTTTGAATTTGCGTATGCAGAACAATCATGGCTTTTCCTGAGTATAGTATTTTCAGATACTTATTTTGTTCCATTTTGGGGCTATACTTGGTGCTACTCAGAGGCTACTCCCAGATCTCAGCTTGGGGGAGTCACTCCTGACATACTCGGGACTATGAGATTGGAGTTGAACCTGGGCCTCCAGCCTGTAAAGCATGTGTTAGCCTTTTGTTCTGTCTCCCCATACCCTGGTTATTTCAGAAACCTTATGCGTACTGAATATTCTAGAACTATTCATATACTAAAAAAAAAAGTAGAAGAGATTTCTAGACTACTGTCAGAAGTATTTGAAGGGTTACTTCTTCATTTTCTTTCTTTTTTTTGTGAGGAAAGGTTTCCCCCGGCAGTGCTCAGGGGTTACTCTTGGCTGCTCATATGGGATGCTGGCTGCACGCAGGGCAAGTGCCCTACCTTCTGTACTATCTCTCTGACCCTCTACATCTTCATTTTCAAAGATTGGGCTAGAGGGCCATTAGAGGGGAGGACACACCCAGCGATGCTCAGGGCTTTCTCCTGGCCCTCCGAAAGGTGCTCGGGGGATCATATAGGGGATTAAACTTTGGTCAGCTTTGTACAAGACAAGTTCTTTAATTGCTGTCCTATTTTTTAACTGCTATCCTATTTTTCTGCTTCCTATGTGTTCTTAAAAGTTCTGTTAGCATTATGATTCTCCGATTGTATTATGCAATAGTAGTGGATTTATATTGTTTTTATTCACTTTAGCCACATGTTTCTGAATTACTGCTTGAGAAATCCATTGGCTTGTTTGAATAATTTTTTCATGCAAATGCAAGTTAAGTACTAAAACGTAATTCTATTTGCTTACAATCTTTTGCCAGGCCTTTCTAATTAGAATACAGCTGTAGTACTCCACAGTAGCGGAGGGTTAGTAAAGCATTTTCTCTTGATGAACACACACATTGTGAGGAATGAAAAAACATGTATTTTCTGGACATTGAGATCTGTATTGCTTAGAATCTTCTCCTTGGATATTGTGTTATAAATTGCATTTCTAGTTTTTGTTTTGTTTGGGGGCCAGACCTTGCAGTGCTCCGGAGCTCGTCTGGCTTGTTGCTCGGGAGGCCATTGGTGGTGGTGTCAGGGGACCATCTGCAGAGCTGAGGGTGGAAGCAGGTGCGCGCGCACTCTAGCTATGTCTAGCCGTGATGCTGGTGCACCTCAGGTGGGGTCATGGGCATTAGTTGAGGCTCGCACACACAGGGCTCTGTGCCAGAGCTTGCCTGTTCTGTTGCGGTGTTCAGGTTCCCACACACAGAGCTGCCAGGATGACACTTGGGTGTGTGTAGGAACTGGGGGTGGGAGTCAGGGTGTTGCGTTTACAGGACAGGCGTTTACATTGCTGAGCCGTCCCCTTGGCTTCTTGGCAGATGCTTTGTCAGGTAATTCAGTGATGTTCAGATTTTAGGGTTTTAGGTTTAAAATGGGAAACTTTTCCCTCACATTTTTTTTTATTATTTATTATTTATTTTTTAGTTTTTTCTTTTTGGGTCACACCTGGCGATGCACAGGGGTTACTCCTGGCTCTGCACTCAGGAGTTACTCCTAGCGGTGCTCAGGGAACCATATGGGATGCTGGGAATCGAACTTGGGTTGGCTGCGTGCAAGACAAATGCCCTACCTGCTGTGCTATCACTCCAGCCCCCTTCCCTTAGATTTTTAAGAGATGGATGGGTTTCATTTAACATCTGGAAATATTTTCTTTTGCCAAGGTAGAAGGCTAATTTATAATTCAAGTTTAATAATGTTTCCCTCCTCCTCCCAAAAGTATTCCTTTTTAAAAAAGTGATATATGTACACCTGAGAATTGCAGTTCTGTGTGAAAAGCTAAAAATAATGAACTTTGTTAGGATAGTCAGGGAAGGTCGCTGGGTTATAACATTTCACTTGTGACATGAAAGATAAGGAGGAGACAGACCATCAGCCAAGGGTATGTTTCAGGCAAAGAAAGTGAGACTGTAAAGTAGCTAACAGTTTAAAAATAGGAATCAGCCTGTCTAGAAGAATGAAAAGGGATGAGATAGGGTTGGCATGTAGAGAGTCAGGGCTGAAGCCTGAGATTTTAGTAGGAAGATAGTTGTTGAAAAAAGGTGTGTGTATGTGTGTGTGTGTGTGTTTGTGTATTGGGGGGGTATTAGTGTATGTTTAGTACACTCAAAAACATTTATGGAGGGATAAAAGAATACAGATGAATAGGAGTCATAGCATACTGAAAGTGTTAAATTTAGGTGATAGTTTTTGTCGTTCTCTTTACATCTATGCGTATTTGAAAATTCCCTTAATGAAGGAGAGCTCAAAGGGCTTGAAGCACATGCTAAGCATGTGGGGGAGGCCCCATGAGCAAACTCTTTATTCTTATTTATTCACATGTGGCACTTGGGGTTGGGGGCGTGGCTGGTTTGCTTGTTTTGCATGCAGGAGACCTGGGTTCAGTTCCCAGCACTGTATGGTCCCCTGAGCACTGCCCTGGTGATCTCTGAGCATGAGCTGGGAATAGTCTCTGAGCATTGTCAGGTGAGCCCCCAAACAAAACAAATAGATGTGTGGTCTTTGTTTGGCCATCATTCTGTTACCAACTGATGTTTTTTTAGCTTTATGTGCTTGTTTCCTTGTTTATAGATAAAATATATGCTCTTTGTACAAAGAAAAACAACAGAGACACAGTATAGCAGGTAAGGCGTTTGCCTTACATGCTGCTGACCCGGATTTGATTCCTGGGTTTGATTTCCATATGGTTCCCTAAGCACTACCAGGAGTAATATGAGTGTAGAGCCAGAGGTAACCCCTGAGCATTGCTGGGTGTGTCCCCCCACCAAAACAAAACCAAACAAAAAAAACTGGAATGGGAAAAAAAACAGGGTGTCATAGAAATAGTTTTTGAATGCCCTAGGAGAAAATTCACTATTAGCTGCTTAACATACATTCTTGCAGTTTCCTTTATTTATTTGGCTTTTTGGTTCACACTCAGCAAGGCTCAAGTGTTACTCCTGGCTCTGCACTCAGGAATTACTCCTGGAGGTGCTCAAGGGACCATATGGGATGCTGGGAATGGAACCCGGATTGGTCGCATGCAAGGCCAATGCCCTACCTGCTGTGCTATTACTCTGGTCCCTCTTGCAGTTTCCTTTATCTTGGTGAGTATATACATGCATATGTGTTTGGTCCTGGGATCAAAGTGAGGACCACAAAAAAGCAAGGCATAAGCTTACTGCTACACCACATCCCTGATCCTGTGTTGTTTTGTTTGTTTATGGTTGGGTCTCTCCCATGCTTGACAAACTCTGCATTGCAGGGACTGGAGATTGGGGCCTGAGCCTGTGACTCCAGTATGTCAAGCATGTGGTCCAGCTCTTTGAGCTATCTCCCTGGCCATTGACTCTATTTTAATTTAATGAGATCATGATGTATGTAGTATGTTGTAATTTGCTTTTATTTTTAACTCAAGTCTTGGGACATTTTCATTGTTCTACTGAGCATTTTAGATTATAATCACCTATAGGCAGTAGATAGTTAGAAATTGGTTTAAGGCCCCAGGAGTAATTGGAAATCAGGACCCATTTTGGGGTCCACTGCCCTTTCTTTTTTTTTTTTTTTTCTTTTTGGGTCACACCTGGCGATGCTCAGGGATTACTCCTGGTTCTGCACTTAGTAATCACTCCTGGCGGTGCGTGGGGACAATAAGGGATGCTGGAAATCTAACCCAAGTCGCTGCGTGCAAGGCAAACGCCTACCCACTGTGCTATTGCTCCCTCCACTGCCCTTTCTGATTTCACATTACCTACAACTACCTAGAGAGCAAAAAAATGTTTTATCTTTTGTTTTGTTAATTATTTGGGCCACAGTGGTAAGTAGGGTGGGATGGTAAGTAGGGTGGGGTGGTAAGTAGGGTGGGGTGGGGTGGTGTGTGTGTGTGTGTTTGTGTGTGTGTGTGTGTGTGTGTGTGTGTGTGTGTGTGTATGGCGGAGGGGGCAGGGGAATTATTACTAGCTCTGTGCTAAGGAGTCACTCCCGGCAATGCTTAGGGGACCAGATAGTGCTGGGGATGAAACTAGGGCTTCCCATATCCAAAGCATGTGCTCAGCCTGAACTCTGGCCCTTAGAGCAGTAATTTTTAAACCTTTCTATTCCTGTTTTATAGATATGTTGGACTAGTTGGAGGAAGTGCTTCTAGGCTCGGCCTGTATATTTGAAATCAGTATCCTCAAGGTGCTTGTAATTATAACTACTTCAACCTCCTTTCAACTCCAAGATGAAAAACTTCTTCTTTTTGTTTGTTTCATTTTTGGTTTTGTTTTCTGGGCCATACCCAATGGTGCTCAGGGGTTATTCCGAGACTCTGCACTCAGAAATCATTCCTGGTGGGTTCGGGGGACCATATGGGATGCTGGCTGAGGATCCAACCTGTGTCAGCCTCGTGCAAGGCATAGCACCTTACTTGAAGTACTATCTCTCTGACTGAAAGTATTGTTATTATTATTATTATTTTTTTGGCTTTTGGGTTACACTTGACATTGCTCAGGGGTTACTCCTGGCTCTGTACTCAGCAATTACTCATGATGGTGCTTGGGGGGTCTATAAGGAATGCTGTGGATTGAACCTGGGTCAGCCGCATGCAAGGCAAATACCTTCTCCACTCTATCGCTCCAGCTCCTGAAAAGCCGTCTCTTAATAGGGATACACATGTACAGTTAATAGAAGCACAGCCTTTCTTTGTTCATATATATATATACATATATATATAGTGGATAAAATCATAGAAGAGAGTAATGTAAAAAAAAAATCACTCTACCCATGATCTAGGGTAAAATATTACCAGTTACAGAATATTAAAACTAAAAGTTATCTTCAAAGAGAGACAAGGGTTATTGGCAGAACAAAGGTGACCTGTGAATTTGGGTTAATTTGTATTTTGTTGTTTGCCAGGGCTTGGTGGGGAAAAGGTAGGAGTTGGGAGTTAGTGTGGTTTAGTTTTGGTACCAAAGATTGAATCCCGGGCCTCATGTATTTGTATATTTAAAGCATACACTCTACCAATGAGCTGTGTTCCCAACTCCTATTATATATATATATATATATATATATATATGAGACATATTAGATAACATGTATCTGTTAACTGTAAACTGTGTTGCATTGGAATATTAGGAATAAAATTTTCCTTCACAAAACACAGTTGCCTTTCGCATGCATTTGCTGTCTTCCATTTCATCATTGCTTTTTAGATGTGTCTGTTATACATATTTTCTTTTGTTTCAGTCACTAAACATTCCATTATGTTAAATATACCACTATCCATTCCCCATTGATGTATGGTTTATTTCCTGTATTAGTACATCATGTACCATGAACATTACTTCACTAACATTCAGGGCATATATGACTTCAGAAATAAGATGACAGGTTTTATTTGAAATCTTGGGTTTTTGGGCCACACCTGACGGTACTTGGACTACTCCTGGCTCAGTGCTCAGACAGCCATGTGGTGCCAGGGATTGAACCTGGGTCTCCCACATGCAGAGCTCTTTAAGCTCTTTCCTGGTCCCCGATGTATTTGAAAATTTAACTAACTCCAGTTACATTGCTTGACAAACAAGTCTTGTGATTTACATTTCCTTTAGCAGTATATAAGGCTCATTTCCTTGTATCTTGGCCAGTACTTGGCACTGTCAGCTTTTTGGTTTCCCTTCCCAATCTGATGTGAACCAGTCCATTGTTTTCATTTGCTTTCCTCATATAACTAGGATGACTGGAATATTTTCTTTTTTCTTCAATTTTGTTTGTTTGATTGTTTGTTTTTTTGGGCCAAACCCAGCGGTGCACTGCCCCGGCCCCTGGAATAATTTCTTGAATACTTTCTGAGGATTCTTTTTCTGTAAATTGCTTGTTCAATTTCATTACACATAACTGGCCACAATCTACAGCTGGATAGTTCTGAATTAAACTTTACAAGGTTTTAGTAGTATTCTATTATATGACCATCAGTGTCCACTCAAACTGTTGTGTGAAAGGGACTGGGAAATTTGTTGTTTAAAAGAAACCTCGGGGTTGGAGAAATAGTACAGGGGTTAAAGCATTTGCCATACATGCTGCCTATCCCAGCTTGATCCCTCACACTGCAGAGCACCTCCAGGAGTGATGTCCAAGCACAGAGCCAGGAGTAGACCCTGAGCACAGCCAGGTGTGTACTCCTCCAGGTGTGGACCTTAAATAAGTAAAAGAATCCTGATGACCAGGGAGGTAGTTCAGAAGGACCAGAGTGTTTGCTTTGTGTTGGCCCCGGGAGCCCTAGGTTGCTCCCTGGCTCCTCATGGTTCCTTGAGCATTGCTGGAAGTGGCCCCCCAAATATTGGTGAGCAGGTCAGATGAGCTGAAGAGAGTTCAGGGGCCTGGAACATATGCTTTTCCTGGAGGAGTGCTCGGTTTGATCCCAGCAACACTTGTTCCCCTGAGCACCAAGTGGGAATAGCCCTGAGCACTGCTGGGTACGGCCCCCAAAGCCAAACGCCCTCCCCCCCACCCAAATATGAAAAACAAACCATCCCAGAAAGACAGGGTAAATTCTTTACTTCGACGAACTCTTCCTTGTTTTTGCTCAGTCCTCACCCTCTCTCTGTTTGAAAATAGCATTCTGTTTTGGTTTCATGGGTGCAATGATTTGTCTTTGGTCTCTGGGTATATTAATTACAGTTTTCATTTGTTCCCTGCTTTGTCTGTTTCTTCAGAGTCGTGTCCCCCCCATCTTTTTATATATATATTTTTTCTTATGGTTTTGGCTTCTCTCTTTCAGGTTGGAGCTTCGAGTGCTTGATAACCTTTAATTATCCTTTTATGTTTTAAGAGTGAGACACTAAAAAAGGAGGACCAGAATCTTTGTGTGCCTGTATGCAGTTTGTCGCCTATTTCAGCATCCTGTGCTCTCTTCTCGGGGACGTTGGGTTTTTCCAAAGAAAGATCATCTCTGTGGGGGAGAGTGGAGTGCAGATATGCCTGGTTGTTACGGGAGTCGTGGTTAGGGCAGGAGTGGAAGCAGGCTGTCTGCACTTATTGTTTGGTGTATGGTTTTTGGTTTATAAATTTTAGTTTCTCTTTTTATTTGGCACCTGGATGTGCCTGCTAATCCACTACTCTAGAATCTTTCTTGTTGAGTTTATTCAGAAAGCAAACTTCTTATTTGGAAGTTGGAGGGAGATGAAGAGGACCATCCTGCTGCTCTGGGTTAATGCTGGAGAACTAGACACATTAGCTAGTGCTTTTATTATTGCATTGTTTTTGTTTGAGGAGGCTACACCTGTTAGTGCTCAGAGGCTACTCTGTGCTTGAGAGTTAGTTGGAGTATTGCCAGGCATACAACACACACCTCCTGGGGGCTGGAGTGATAGTACAGTAGGTAGGGTGTTTGCCTTGCATGCGGCCGACCCAGGTTTGATCCCTGACATCTCATATGCTCCCCTGAGCTTCACCAGAGTAATTCCTGAGTGCAGAGCTAAGATTAATACCTGAGCATTGCTGGGCATGACACTAAAAGCAAAAAAAAAAAAAAACCTGAAAAGAAAAGAACCCCCAAAAACCCACAGTCCTTATGCATGCAAAGCATACACCAGCCACAGAGTACTTTTAGTCTTTGTTGGACTCCACCCTCACCCTCACATCAGTTCTCTAATTCCCACAATATGGAGCAGTCATAATTTACCACTTCACTGTCTGTTAATGGACATTTAAGTTACTTTCCAGTTTTGAACTTTTTTTTCTGATAGCCTTTTGTTTGTTTGATTTGTTTTATGGGTCCTATCCAGTGATGCTCAGGGGTTATTGCTGCCTCTGCACTCAGGGATCACTCCTGGAGGGCTCAGGGGACCGTATGGGATGCTGGAGATGGAACTTGGGTCAGCCTTGTGCAAGGCAAGCACCCTACCCACAGTATTCTCTCCAGCCCCTACCTCTCTTCATTCTATGGAATGGAAATACCAACCCCAGGAGCTACTGAATCCAGAATTCAAATGATAACTGTAATTAGGATTTTCTTACCTTTTACTCTTTGATTTTCTTTATTTTTGGCTTTATTCTCTGCCAGCTTCTGGTAACTGGCAGAGAGAACACTGACCAGTCTGGATGAAGTCCTCTGCCCACCTTGGGGAGGTGCAGTAATCACCATTGGGATTACAGGAATGAACAGGATCTGCATCAAACTTGTGAGAAGTTCCTTAAAGAAAGGTAGTGTGGGCAGAGAAAAAAAGAAAGTGCCCACTTGCAGTCACTTTTCAGTGATGGCAGAGTTTCAGGACAGATAAAGTAGGTAATGAACCAGTAAATATAATATAGGATATATTTATTAATATCAAGTTTTGTGTGGATGGGCGGGTGGGAAAGAAAGAGAGACAGAGAGCGAGAGAGAGAGACAAAGAGAATTATACATATTTCTCTGTGGATTTCAGTTACTCACTTTTAAGATTTCATTCATTTAACAAATAATTGAGTGATTCCTTGTGCCGTAATCATCCCTTATACTGGGAAATGCAGCAGCAAAGAAAAGTACCAGCCCTCATGCAGTCCCCATTCCAGTGAGGCAGCAGATGAATTACTCAGATATATCTTCTATTATAAAATATGAGGATAAGTGTTCTAGGCGAAAAGGGAAAGAGGAAGATAGGGAGTCAGTGTTGAAGTGTGATTTTTCTTTCTTCCCCTTGATGTGATGTAAGGGGGTCCACACTTGGTGCACTGGAGGTGACAAACCTCTTGTGGCACTGGACTCAGGATCAGACCAGCAGGGATCTCTCCTGGTGGTACTCAGAACAGGGATTGGCCCATGCAAGGCAAGAACCTTACCCCCAGGAACTATCGCTCTGGCCCCACTGACTTAAGTTTTTGAAAGGATTACCCAAATGGATATATTGAGAATAGATTGTAGAGGGGCAAGTGTAGAAGTTAGGAAACCAATTAGGTTATTATAGTAATTTAGGCAGTAGGTAGAACTGACTAGGATGGTGGTGGATTTGACAAAAAGTAGTGCCAGTAGATGCACAGTGAATAATGAGGTATTAGAGAAAGAGAAGAGACTAAGTAGATTTCAGTGTTTTGGGCCGGCACAGTTGACCAGAGTAATTAAATGAGCTAGGTAAGAACATGGGGAATCATCTTTGACATGGTAAGTTGAAGATGCTTATTAGATATTCAGATGAAGTTGTCCAGTAAGCAGTTGGGTCTAAAAATCTAGAATTTATAGCTAGTGGAGAGACTCAGCTAGAAGCGTGGAAATTGTCAACATATAATTAGTGTTTAAAGCCATGAAACTGGAGATCATCAGGGAATAAAAATAAACAACAGAGAAAAGTTGCCCAAGAACTTGAAGTGTTGGAGGAATTGCAAGGAGGCTTGAATCAGAGTGTTAGGTTGCTTGCCAGTGTTACAAAGTTGAGGACAAGACAAAGAACCAACAAAGAAGATCAAAACGGAGCAACAAATAAATTAGAAAGAATCTGAGGACCAGATCTTGATATTAGGGATCAAATCCCAAGCCTAACAATTGCAACAAAGTGCTCTACCCTGAGCTATATACCTGGTCTGGAAATTGAGGCTAAAAAAGAAAGGAATTTAAGGAGTGAGTGATCAGTTGTTACGTGATGCAGAATGAATAAGGTGAGGATTGAGATTTGACAATTGGATGTAAAAATGTCAAGTTTTAGTAAATCAGATATACATATATGTATCACATTACTCCTGGCAGGGCTCAGGGGACCACATGTGGTGTTGGGGATCAAACCTGGATTGGCCACATGCAAGGCAAACACCTTACACCCTGCACTACTTCTTTGGCTTCGTTAAGTTAATTTTTAGCACCTGTTCTTTTCCTTAGGAGTTTTTTATTTTATTTAATTTTGGGGGGGCTTCAGTCACACCCAGGGGTAACTCTGGCTCTCCATTCAGGAGTCATTAAGGGGATCATATGGGATGCTGGGGATCAAACCCAGGTTGATGTGTGAAAAGTAAGAGCCTTGCACACAGTACTATTGGCCCCAGCAGTTTATTTTAGTCAAAAGAAGTTCTTTGTGGCGTGGTGGCCCATACCTGGTGTTGCTTGGGAGTTACTCCCAGTGGTTGCTGGTGTGGGGAAACCATACAGACCTGGGACTGCAAAACATGTTCAGCCCATTGGGCTCCCTCGCCCTTTCATAGGAGTTTAAAATCTTCAGGGAGTCTAGGAGCCTAACAAATATTTATTGTTATTTCATCATTCTCTAATTCTCTGTTGTACACAAAACTACAAAAATACTAGTGTTGAACAACTCCAATGAATATGTAAATATATTAAAAGATTTACATATTTGGAGATTATACATATTTCCTTTGGAATGTCTTGTATAAAATGAAAACACCACTTGGGGCCAGAGCAGTAGTACAGTGGGTAGGGAGTTTGTCTTGCAGCGGCCAACCCGGGTTCGATCCCTGGCATCCCATATGGTCCTCCGAGCACTGCCAGTAGTAATTCCTGAGTGCAGAGTCAGAAGTAAACCCTGAGCATCACCAGATGTGACCCCCCCCAAGAAAAAAAAGAAAGAAAAGAAAACACCATAAACAAATTATTAATTTTATACCTGAAAGTTTGCTATTGGCTTTTGGGTCACATTCCATAGTGTTCAGGCTTCTTACTCAGGGTTTATTCCAGGCAGTGAGGCAGGGCTGGGATTGAACCCAGGCCTCCCACATGCAAAACATGAGCTCCAGTTCATTGAGGTATCTCCCCCCTCCCCTTCTTAAAAAATTGGCTCATTGATTTTTTTGTTTTGTTTTTGGCAATACTTGGGTTACTCCTGACTCTACACTCAGGAATCATTCATGGTGGTACTCAGGGAGCCATATGGGATGCTGGGGATTGAACCCAGGTCGGCTACATGCAAGGGAAGTGCCCTCCCCACTGTACTTTCTGTCGACCTCTTCCCCTCCTTTTAAAAAATTAGAGTCACACCTTGTAGTATTCAGGACACCTGTTACTAAGGATCAAATCCACACCCCATCACATGCGAGGCATGTGGTCTGCTGTTTGAACTTTCTCCTGGAGCCCTGTGCTGGGAGGCTTTAAGTCAATTTTTGTAGAGAAACTAATAGTCAGGACTGGGGAGGTAGTACAGCAAGGTAGGGCATTTGCCTTGTATATGATGAACCAGGGTTTGATCCCCTATACCCCATAAGGTCTCCTGAATACCACCAGGAGTGATTGCTGTATGCAGAGCCAGGAGTAACCCCTGAGCATTGCCAGGTGTGGCCCCTCCCTCCAAAAAAAAAAAAAAGAGAACCTAAGTTATTGATTCTAAGCTGTTTTCAGGTATAGCTAATTGTGATTCTTGATGCCTAGAAATATTAGTTGTAGCTGTTAAAAATACTGTTTCTCTAATGAAAACATGTATTTTCCTTCCTTTATTAGAAATTCATTGAATTTGAAGACTCTCAAGAACAGGAAAAAAAGGATTTACAGACCCGAGTGGAATCTTTAGAGTCTCAAACAAGACAGCTTGAACTCAAAGCAAAAAACTATGCTGACCAGAGTAAGTAAAAATACCTCTTTTTACAAGTACATTTTAAAGTGTGGGTTCTAATAATACAGTGACTCATGTTGACATTTGAATAGGGTTCCAAGAATGTGCTTGGAATTGTCCTCTAGACTCAAGAAGGAGACCTGGGAACTAGGTTTAGTTTTCTCCATTCACATTTTTGTGAGGTACCCCAGTGTCTGCAGAAATGGTTGCATCAGCGATCCCTCTCAGTCTTCTTCGTTGTCATTAATGGTCAGCCTTTGTGGCTAACTTGTTGTTTTCATCATGCGGGATTCTAGGGTGTGCACGTGTGGATCATACTAATTTTGGTGCAACACCCAAAGCTTTGGGTATTCCTTCAAAATTTAAACTGTAAGAGAAACAGCTTTGAAATTTAAAAGTTATTGAGAGGCACTGGAGAGATAGTACAGGGATCAAAATGCTTGCCTTGCATGTGGCTGACACCATTTTGATCCCTGTGCACTGTCAGGAGTGATCCCTGAGCAAGGAGCCAAGATGTAGCCCCTGAGCATTGCTGGTGTGACTCAACTACCCTGCCCTCCACACTGCCCTCTTACTGGGAAGGCCACTTTTAAGGGCATGAGCTCATGCTTTGCCGCTGGTAGCTCCTGTCGTAGTCTCTGATTCCTGCTGCTACTTATTGCCTTGGTCACCACCAGGAGTGACCCCTGAGCACTGCCCCAAAATTTTTTTGCTTTTCTTTTTCTTTCTTTTGAGGGGTGGAGAGATGGCTCAAAGGGCTGGAGTACATGGATCGAGCTGTGGGTTGAAGACCCACCATGGTCTCCTGAGCACGGAGCCAGGGGCAGCTCCCAAGCTGGTGTGCTACCTCCCCTCAAAAAAAGAAAAATGACGTTGGAATTAAACATCAAGGCAACATTGACCTAATTAATCTCTTATTGATCTACCTATCACATTTTACTTCTGATTTATGAAAATGACCAAATTTTGACTTAAGGAAATTTTCTTTTTGGTTTTGAAAGGAACTAACTTCTTGTTTAGAATTTTTTTTTATGCGTTAAGTAGTGTACTTCTGTGGCAATGGAGATACTGAAGGAAGATTAACCTAATACTTGAAGTTTGGTACCAAAATATGTTTTTTATATTCAGAGGGGATGCTGCTTTTTTTCTTTCCATAACAGTAGCTGAATAGAATTAATTTTTTAATATACTTATTTTATTTCTAAAATCAAGAAAACCTTTTTCCTGTTCCCTTCTAGTCAACAACAACAAAATATTTTCAATTTTAAAATTAAGGGATGTAATCAATTTAAGATAGCTGAGTATCTTGAAATTTGTCTTCAGTCTTCCAGATTTTATTTAGTCCAGTAAACTTTCTTTTTCTTTTTATTTTTTTGGGGTGTCTGTGCCCGCACGCACACATGCGCGCGCTTGTGCCACATTTAGTCCGGTAAACTTTTTCTTTTGTTTTTATTTGTGTGTGTGTGTGTGTGTGTGTGTGTGTGTGTGTGTGTGTGTGAGAGACACCTGCCAGTGCCAGTAAACTTTCTTTTTCTTTCATTTTTATTTTTTTGGGGTGTGTGTGTGTGTGTGTGTGTGTGTGTGTGTGTGTGTGTGTGTGACATCTGCCAGTGCTTAATCCTGAAGCAGAATTCATCCACATGCAGAACATGCACACTCGTTCTTTGCGCTAGTTCCCTGCCCCAGTCCAGTAAATTTTATCCAACTTTTGTGGTCAGTGTTTTATGTCTTCTTGTTTTTTCCTCTCAGAAGCACTAATTGCTCGAGCCAGGAAGCCCATGTCTGATCCCTAACATTGCATAGTAACCATGTGCTACTGGGAGTGGCCTGCCCCTCCTTCTTACCCCACAAAAGAAGTAAAAAGTAGCCATAATAAAAGTCCAGCTCCTGTTTTAAATATAAAGTCTTACGTCAGTGTGGAAAATTTTGGTTGAAATTGCTTGCTACTTGGAAAGTAAGAAAAAGTCTTTTAAAAAAGGAACTGAACTCAGGGACATACTTCACAGTTCTTACTGGTATGGAACCTGCTTGGTTTGTGGTATGATTTCACAGTGTCAAGAAGTTAAGTACATAAAAAATTTATAGGTTTCTAGTTTCTTTTTAAAATTCAAACTACGTGAGATACATTTTTATAAAAGCATGTCGTTTTGCTTTTGGCTGCGCTCAAGAGGCTACTCCTGGGTCTGTACTCAGGAATCACTCCTGGTGGTGCTCAGGGGCCCAGATGTGCCAGGGGTCAACTGCATTATCTCTCCAGCCCGGTTCATTTTGTTTTGGTGTTAGGAATCAAATCCAGGGCCTCATTAGCAAAATATGTACTGAGCTACATTCCGATCAGAATAAAGCAGTTTTTGAAAAGTTATTTATTAATTTTTTATCTGGGAGTAACATAGCAGTTCTTTGTCCTTAGCATTTTGTGAGTCTTAAGAAGACTATGAAATACATGTGGCATAAAATATGGAAGTTGTGGATCATGCTTTTCGGCTTTGTAAGGAGTTTTCATTAAGCCTTGTTTCATAGTATGGCAGGAGTGGGTTTTTCAGAAAATATTTTTTATGTTGATGAGTTCTGCTTAGGTACAGATGTGGTATGGAAGAATATGGGGGTCGTTGGACTCAAAGGAACCACAGTTTTGTGGGGAAAAGAGATTGTATGTACTATCTTCGAGTCTTTTTTCATGTTTTATGTTTTGATGTATATGTACATTTTCATGAATCATTAAAATGCTGTTAGAATATATAGTTTTGTTTTGGGGCCACAAATGCTGTTGCTCAGGGCTACAGAGGTACTCCTGGCTCTGTAGGGCTCTCAGGACCATATCGGGTGCCAGGAATCAAACCTGGGTCCGCTTTGTGTAAGGCGAGTGCCTTATCCATTGTACACTGCCTCTTCAGCTCATGTATATAATTTCGCGTCTTTTCCTTAGCGTTGTAATATTTTCCCTGTGTAGCTTTTAATATTTTATAAATGTTTGCCCACATCCTTTATTCAGAAACGTTGCTGTTGCTGTCTTATTAATTTTTGTTTTTCTTGAGGGGCTGTGCTTTCTTTTCTCTGAGGAGGAAAGGTCATCTATTTAATAACTATTTCTTTTCTCTCTCTCTTTTTTTTAACATGGGCTACTTAGAAACTTAGAACACTTTGTGTTTGAATTTTTTAAAAAATTTTTATTAGTGAAGCACCATGAGGTACAGTTGTAGACTTACAAATTTTTGTGCTTGCATTTTTTGATTAATTAATTTAATGGACCACACTTGCTAGTCAGTGGCTACTCCTGGTTCAGGGCTCATTCCTGGCAATGCTGACAGACCATGCAGTGCCAGGGACAGGACCTGGGCATCCTGCATGCAAAGCATGTGCTCTTGCATTTTTGATCCCTCACAAAACACTTGGATTTGTTTGTTTGGGGGCTGCTCCTGCTGTGCTCAAGGGATCACTCCCTGGCAGGACTCAGGTAGGACTGCTGGGGATCTAACCTAAGAAAGCTGTGTATGAGGCAAGCACCCTACCCACTGTACTGTCTCTTCAGCACAACAAATAAATGTCTCTCATTTCTGTTTTTTTGTTTTTGTTTGAGGACCACATCTGACCTTGCTCAGAACTTGCTCAGGCTAAGTGCTCAGGGAACCATATGTGATGCTGAGGATTGAACCAAGGAAGTTCCTTATCTGCCATACTATATCTCCTGCATCAGAACAAAATACAAAGTACTGGTTCAAAATTTGAACTATAAGGACTTAGGAGGATCTTATCTGGCTGGCATGTTTAAATTTTGTTTCTTTTGGTTTACATTTTATACATTTATAACTAATTGTAATGATAATGTTTTTGTTTTGTTTTGGGGCCACACTTGGCAATGCTCAGGGGTTACTCCTGCGTCTGCAGGCAAGGATCACTCCTGGCAGTGCTCAGGGGACCATATGGGGTGCTGGGGATCAAACCCAAGTTGACTGAGTGCAAGGCAAAAGCCCTACCTGCTGTAGTCTCTCCAGCCCCTGTAACAATGGGCTCTTAAAAGTGAAAAAGGGGCTGGAGCGATAGCACAGCGGGTAGGGTGTTTGCCTTCCACCCGGCCGACCCAGGTTCGATTCCCAGCATCCCATATGGTCCCCTGAGCATCGCCAGGAGTAATTCCTGAGTGCAGAACCAGGAGTGACCCCTGTGCATTGCCGGGTGTGACCCAAAAAGAAAAAAAAGTGAAAAAAAGTGGATTAAAAATGCAAATTTATGGTTTTTTGGTTGGTTATTTTTTCCCAGTGTAGTGAGTTATAATCATACTGAAGTATTTTCTTTTTCTTTTTTTCTTTTCTGTACACACCCAGCAGTGCTCAGAGGTTACTCTTGGCTCTGCACCCTGTAATCACTCCTAGCAGTGCTTGGGGGACCATATGGGATGCCAAGGATCGAACCCAGGTCAGCCACTTGCAAGGCAAATGCCCTATCCTTTGTGCTATCACTCCAGCTCCTGGAGAGAGTATTTTTTTTAGAACCATAGATTTCTCTGTTCTTTGTTTTTGTTTTCTTGGTCACACCTGCAATGTTCAAGGTCTCCTCTAGTAATGCCAGATTCCCCTTCCTTTTTGACAGTTTTCTCAATTTTTAAGGAAGTAGATCAAGGAATATGAACAAATTGGGCATTTCTGGCATATAATAGAATTGGGCCATTTTTAATGTGAACAGAATTGGACAATACTTCCAGCAAGTTTCATTTTATTTTTAATAAGCCATAATTTTTTTTGGGTCACACTCAGAGAGGCTCAAGGGTTACTTCTGGCTCTGCACTAAGGAATTACTACTGGCAGTGTTCGGGGGACGATATTGGATGCCGGAGATTGAACCCAGGTAGGCTGAATGCAAGGCAAATGCCCTACCCAGTGTACTATTACTCCGGCCACAATAAGTCATAAATTTGAATCATTATTTACAATGTTAGCTTAAGGAGTTAATTAGAGAAAGAATTTAAAAAGCAGTCATTATTTGGGGGCTGGAGAGATAGCACAGCAGGTAGGATGTTTGCCTCGCATGCAGCCAACCTGGGTTTGATTCCCAGCATCCCATATGGTCCCCTGAGCACTGCCAGGAGTGGTTCCTGAGTGCAAAGTCAGGAGTAACCCCTGAGCATCGCCAGGTATGACCCAAAAAGCAAAAAAAAAGTCATTATTTCATTCTCTTTTGTAAAAAGTTTCTTCCCTGAAACTCATCCTTGAAGTTGTGACAGGTGACTTTTCTGTTGAATTGTGGAGAAGATGACAAGATTTAATGGCAGTGTTTTAAGTAGAAAAAGGTGCTTGTGAATGGAAGACATTTCTTTTGGAGACCTGTACTCTGGCCTTCCTACCCTTTCATTCCCATGCTAACATTTACTTACTTTATTTATTTTTATCTTAAACAATTTAACATTTATTTTTAAATTGACATTTACTTTTAAAATCTGGTAACAAGATCTTAATCAAATAAAGTACCTTCAGACCTTTTCTTTCAAACATTATTATTGAAAGGAAATCACTTATTATTCATAAGAATTACTGCTAGAAATTTTGCTAGAACTGTTTAGCATAATGCATGTATTTTAAAAAATAACAAGTGGCTTAAAACAGACTTATAGTTGGGAGTTGTTTATAAACAAAATCTGTCACTGGTAGGATTGATCATTTAGAATTTCACAGCAGAGGAGAAAATTGGTCACCAGGTATAGCTTAATAGTTGAAAGGGCTTAAGTATCTTATGCCACTGTTTTTCAATTTGCTTAAAAACACAAATTCAAAGCATTCTTTTAGAGGTCGTGGGTTTAAACCCTGCCACCAAAAAGCAACAAAAACAAAAGTTTCAAAATAAAATAAATCAAAAACCTTCATGTCAATTGAAAATTTTTTCCGGTCCACTGCTGTGCATTGTAGTTGATTATGCCTATTAATATTCTGAAATTCTAAATAATACGCTACCTTTTCCACTTAAATTTTATCAATAGGTAGTCCCTCCTACTTTATTTTTAGAGTGATGAAAGTGTTTGGGTTGCTGATGATTTACTTGTTGAAAGCATATTTATTCAGTTATTTACTATGAGTTATAAAGTTACTCATGATTGAATGACTTTAAGTTATTCATGATTGAATAACTTTGTTTCAGTAGTAGTGTTCTAGCACCAACCCCTTCACCAGTGTCCACTTTCCTTCACCAGTGCCCTTGATCCCTTGCCTCGCACCGTTGCCTCCCACCCACCTGCCTGCCTCTATAAGAGGCACTTTTTCACGTGGAACCTTTGACACTGTGACTTACAGTACTGTGGCCAGCAGTGTCCCGGGCATACTACTCTACTCCCTTTCAGCCCCACCTCTTCTCCTAGTTGAACATTATCCTTCTCATTTGTTGTAGTGTCCCCTGCCCTATCCAGTCCTCCTGCCCCACGTGGCATGCACTGAAGCACGATTCTCATGTGTTTTGTTTCCATTGCCTTTGGGCATTTGTTATTCTACTATTATATTTCTTATTGTCTTGCATATAAGAGAGGTTATTCTGTGTTGGTCTCTCTCCCTCTGACTAACTTTACTCAGCGTGATACCATATCCATTCACGTATCAGCAAGCTGCATGATTTTATCTTTTCTTATAGCTGAGTAATACTTTTTTTTTTTTGGCTTTTTGGGTCACACCTGATGCTCTGGGGTGACTCCTGGCTCTGCACTCAGGAATTACTTCTGGCAGTGCTCTGGTCACCATATGGGATGCTGGAGATCAAACCCAGGATGGCTGTGTTCAAGAAAAAGACCTCTCCATTGCTCTGTCCCTAGCTGAGTAATACTCTGTTGTGTATATAAACCAGTTTCTTTTCTTTATTCAGTCATTTGTTCTTGAACACTTGGGTTGTTTCCTGATATTGGCTATTATGGATAGTGCTACAAGGAATATAGGGGTGCAAATGTCCTTTCCCCATTTTTTGGGACCCTTGGGGTAGATGTTTTGTTTTTTGTATGGTTCTGTCAGTGCTTTAAATATTTGGATATTAACCCTTTATTAAGATATTGTGTGTGGGGGCTGGAGCGATAGCACAGCAGGTAGGGCATTTGCCTTGCACGTGGCCGACCCAGGTTCGATTCCCAGCATCCCATATGGTCCCCAAGCACCACCAGGAGTAATTCCTGAGTGCAGAGCCAGGAGTAACCCCTGTGCATTGCTGGGTGTGACCCAAAAAGGAAAAAAAATTTTTTTGTGTGTGTGCGTGGTGGTGGTGGTGTTTAGGACCTGTTTGGAGAGACTATGTGGTGCTAAGGATTGATCTGGAAGCTCTATGAAAGTATGTCATGTATTCTAGTCCATTGAGTCATCTTCCTGGCTTGAAAGCTTTTTGTTTGTTTTTGTCTTGGGACCACACGCTGTGATGCTCAGAGGTTATTCCTGGCTCTGCACTCAGGAATCACTCATGGTGATGCTTGGGGTCAGTGGGATGCTAGGCATTGAGCCTGGGTTAGCCACAGTCAAGGCAAATGCACTACCTGCTGTACTATCTCTCCAGTCCCTGAAAGGATAAAATAAAGTAGATATAGGAGTTCAGATTTATATCTGTTGATTTAACATATGAAACATGAAATTCATACATTTTTTGTTTTTTTTTCTTTTTTGGGCCACACCAGGAAGTGCTCCTGGGCTACTTCTGGTTCTGGACTCAGGAATTACCCCTGGTAATTTTGGAAGGGACCATATGTGATGCTGGGGATTGAACCCAGGTCTGCCATTTGCAAGGAAAACACCCTACCTTCTGTGCTATCTTTCCAACCCCTGAAATTCTTACTTAAAAAGTACTTTTTTAATTCATTTGATTAAAATTTAGTTATTTGCAATATCCAGAATATCTGTATATGTAATAAATTTCATTTGCAGGTTGTTTTAAGAGCTTATATATGAGAGGAAAAGCAGAAAATTAGGTACAAAATAATTTATCCAAGCACATTTTGCCTTATAAGATAATATACTGTGTAGTCTACAGATTTTTTTTTTTTGTCTTATAAACTAGGACATTTGTACCTTAGAGTTGCCTGTTGAAAGTTGTGGTTACTAAAGATAGCTTTTACTTAATATTGGCAACTAAAGGATTAATATAAAATTATTGTGGAAGGGTTAAAGAGTCTTGGTGATTTATCTGAGACGGGTTGTGAGTTTCGGTGATTTATCTGAGGGAGCAGAAATGTTTTGGTTAACCCTTCAAACACATAAGGAAATGAATAAGGGAGATAGCAATTTGCTTGTTTATAAATTTGGATGACTGGAAGAAATGAATGTGTTGATTTGAGTTGATCACGAGGAAGTGATTTTTGACTCTGAAGGTAGAACAAAGAAATATGTGCTTAGGTAGTCAAGTCTGAACTCTTGTCAGCACAGACACCTGAAAGAGGGTTGTCAGCTTTCTGTCACGGGTGGTCTCGGTTATATCTTCAACATATCTAGGTCAGCTGAAGAAACTCCTTTACTTAGGGAATTTTGAAGTTATCCTTTCTACTCTGCTTTCAGGTTATGATTGTTGATTGACGAGACTACTTTAGAATTTCAAATTGCATCATTTATTAGTAATGTATCTTTAAAAAATTTGAAATTTAGGGACACTGGTGAAGGATTTAGTTGGTAGAAGAGTTGCTCCATTGTTTCGTTGTGGTTGTGCAATACTGTTTGCTCTGAAGTTAGCATTTGATTCTTGCTTGCCTTTTGAGACTTGGTTGCCAGATTGTTTAAGGAGAAGCTCTTGGAGGACCTATGCAATCTTCCCAGGCCAAGTAACAGTTGGATTATCTGCCTTCCATGAGTAGTAAGAACTGATAATTCCTTTTAGAGGAGGCAAATAATCAGTTGGATATGGCATTCTAGCAGGTCTGTTTCTCTTTCTTCCCCCCGTAGGCCTATCAGCAGTCTGATGGGGCAGAAGACAACAGAGATGGAAGGTGTTCCAAACTTGGCAAAGGCCACCAATCTAAGGAGGTAAGCTCTGATTTTGAGCAGGCAGAGCAGGTGGCTCTTCCTGTCTTAATCATATCCCTGCTCTGGAAAGACGCATAGAAAGCACATTCAGAGTAAGGCAGCATTTAGCATAGGGGGGCATTTTGGATTAGTCTGTGGTTCTTTGTTTTTCCCTCATCCCCACCTTTTCTTTTTAGATGTCTTGCTTTCTTTGTGTTGTTTGTTCTTTATTTTTATTTATCTTTGGTCCTTTAGGGAACACTGGCAGCTTAAAAAAAAAAAAGGGTGGGAGTGCTTATTAGCCAATCTGGTGTGTTGGGCTAATAAAGTCATACTCAAGTCTAGTTATTTCAGGTTGTGGCTAGTTTCAATAAAAATAGGGATTGTAGAGATTTTTCTTGCTCATTTTGAGGTCTGGGTTTACATGGGAAATAACCAAGGGAAGACCTTTTACTACAATTGTTGTTATAATGGAACAAAATTGGACAGAGGTTAAGTGTGGTACATGAGATTTTTAGGGACATCAGTAGTCATTGCCCCAGAAGGGCCTTTCCCACTTTCCCTTCTTTCTTCTTTCTCATCTCTTTATTGATGATTTAGTGGCTTTCAGAATTTGAGGATATCGGTCTTTCCAGCATTTACAGGTACTTGTCACAAATGTTCATCTTGTAGGACTTGTGCCTTTGAAGACTGAGTCTACTGACTGTTGTATTGGGTAATATAAGTGTTTTTAGAAAAGGGGAGGTTCTTATTTTGTATCATGTCACTTTTATGGTTCTCTCATGCAACTAAAAAATACATGTATTTAGAGTCGTAATAAAGTTGAAGAAGACAGGAATTACAGAAAATCATAAATAATTTCTGGCAGAACATTTACTTGAAAGCATTAGGTTGGGATAGTACAGAGGGTAGGGTGTTTGCTTTGCACAAGGCCAACTGAAGTTAGACTTAGGTTAGACTCCCAGCACCCTATGTGATCCCTTAAGTCCTGCCAGGTGTGATCCCTGAGTGCAGAGCCAGGTTAGCCCTGAGAACCACTGAGTGTGCCCCCTACCCCTTTCCACCAAAAAATAAAAGTGTTTGATTGGAGAGAATAATGTCAGATTAACATTTAGAAAATCATGAGGAATGATAGTCTTTTTAAGAACTATGAGGAACTTCTGAGTGATAGTACAGCAGGTAGGGTGCTTAGTGTCCAGGTTTGATCATTGGCATCCCATATGGGCCCCTGAGTACCACCAGGAGTAATTCCTGAGTGCAGAGCCAGGAGTAACCCCTGAGCATTTCTGGGTGTGGCCCAAAAAAACAAAAAGTAAATTAAAAAAAATGAAGTCTTATGAATGTGGATTAAACAGAGTCAATTTCTGATTTAAAAGATAGCAAAATACTATGTTGTGTGAGATATGACATATCGACTATTTTGAATTCTAAGAGAGTCTTAATGCATGTTTATAAGTTTACACATATATTAGCGATCAAAAAGCATATATGATGACTCGTGTTATTTCTTGCTCTCGTGAAGTTTTTAAATAGGTAAATGGCTCCTTTGGAGAAACAGGCTCTTTGTCACTTTATCATATGTACATTAAGTTGAAGAATGTGGAAAAGCAATGAAAGATTATGTTTAAAAATAATTTATAGGGCCTCTCAGGCTTTTTCTTTTTCTGTATTGATTATAACTCAGAGATAGTTCAGAGGGCTGGAGTACATGCTTTCTTATCCAAGAAAATGAGAAACCTGCTTTGGCTAATATCTGACCAGTCTCTGTCTCTGCCTCATGTTCATAAAAGAGATACTTGATTTTGCTGAAATGTTGAGGCGAGGGAGTGGGTATATGTAAAGTTAATAACCATTGGCCTACTCTTTTTTTTTTTAATTTTTATTAGTGGAACAGCATGAGGTACAGTTGTAGATTTACAAATTTTTGTGCTTGGGTTTCGGTTATACAATGATGAAATACCCATCCCTCCACCAGTGCCCATTTTCCACCACCATGGATAATATCCCTCCCACCCCCGGCCTACTCTTTCTACTGTGAATTACTGAAGGAGAAAAGATGAGGAAACTAATAAAAGTGGGATGATTTGTGCCTTTATAATCTTGATTTTTTTAAAAAATAGCTTCTAATAAAACAGTTGTGGAGTAATTTTAGCACTTTAAAACTCTTCATGGGGCTGGAGAGATTGTACAGCCACTTGGGCACTTGCCTTGCACTTTGCTGACCCAAGTTCAGTCCCCGGCATCTTGTATGGTCCTCTGTGCACTGCCAAAGCAAGTGTCTTACTCTGGTCCCTCCTTTAGTTGTATTAAGTTTAACTTACTGTATTTATTCATTTTTTTAAAATGAGGTTCTGAAAAAAAAAATAAAATGAGGTTCTGAGCTGGAGAGGTAGTTCTAAGGACTGAGGTGTATGCTTTGCTTGCAACAGCCCTGGGTCAAGTATCCGGCACTTCATGGTTCCCCAACGTGTCTGGCAGCTCTGAGCATCAAGCTGGGAGTGGCGCTGCTGAGTGTGTGCCCTGACACAAGTGACTATTAAATGGACGAGTAATTTTCAGGAGGTGGAGGAGGTTGCTCATGCGTACTTAGTACTTAATATATTTGAGGTCCTGAGTTTGATCCTTAGCATCACATGAGCCCCGAGCACTTGGCAGGCACCACTGGTTATGGTCTGGGGACCAAATTGGTTTGTAAACCAAATGGATTTACAAAAAGGAAGGAAGGGAGGGAGGAAGGAAAAAAAGGGTATTTTCTAAGGCTGGGGATGTAACTCGGTAGTAGAGCACAAGCTTCACATGTGTATGAGGCTCTGGATTTCATTGTTCTCTGGAATGTGTGCATGCGCACGACACTCACACACACTTTTCAGATGCTTGTGTTATGGTACAGGTTTGTTTGTTTGCTTGTTTGGGGGGAGGCCACACCCAGTGGTGCTCAGGGCTTACTCTTGGCTCAGGGAACCGTATGTGGTGCTGGAGATCAAACTCAGGTCATCTGTGCTCATGGCAAGTGCCGTACTTATTGGACTGTCACTCCTGCCCCAGAGTACAGATTTTGAATGACCTTCCACCCTTTAAAAATGTGTATACTGGGACTGGAGAGATAATACGGCACTCACCTTGCTTATAGCCTTACCCTGGTTCATCAGTCATCAGCACCACGTGTGTTTCCCTGAGCAGCACCTGCAGTCACTCCTGAACGGAGCCAGCAGTTGCCCCTGAGATAGCTCAGTGTCAGGACCTGAGTTTGAACTTGGCCAACACATGGTCCCTGGAACATGACTGGTGGTAACTCCGGAGGCCCCTGAGCACTGTTGGGGTGGTCCTGTTGTTCCTGGCATTACAGGACTGACTAGCTCCGCATCCATCCTTGGGCCTTAGCACAGACCCCTCTCACTTGAATCACCAAGTTTTACCACATGACCCAGGATCCCCTGAACACTGCTGGGACAGTCCCTCCCAAGAGAAAATATATAATTGGTATAACATAAAATCCACTATTTTATTTTACTCCAGAGTGATTGACACTCCAGTGGTATTTGGGGGTTCTTGGCTCTGTGTTCAGGAGTGTCTCCTGGTGGTGCTTGGGGGACCTTATGCCATACTAACCCACATTGTCTCTCCAGCCCAGCAAATAAAAGTTAACTTTGGCTCTCTGAAAGTCTATTTAAAAAAAAAGTCTATATATGCTGGGGCTGGAGTGATAGCACAGTGGGTAAGGCGTTTGCCTTGCACACGGCCAACCTGGGTTCGATTCCCAGCATCCCATATGGCTTCCCCCCCCGCCCCCCAGCACTGTGAGGAGTAATTCCTGAGTGCAGAGCCAGGAGTAACCCCTGTGCATTGAGCGGTGTGACCCACAAAAAAAAAAATAAAAGTCTATATGATTTTTTTTTGTCCTTTTTGTTTTTGGGCTACACCTGGCAATGCTCAGAGGTTACTCCTGACTCTGCTCTCAGTAATCACTCCTGACTGGGCTTGAGGGGGACCATATTGGATGCCAGGAATTGAACCCAGGTTAGCCATGTGCATGGCAAGCGCCAATCCACTGTACTATCTCTGGTCCTTAAAGCCTCTATGGTTTTTCAGACTTGGGTATACTGAAGAGCAAGTCTGGGTTATCAATTTTCTTACTGGGAAAATTGATAACAATGTCGGAACATCTTTTTGAGGCAGTGATTGTCTACCATTAATAATGCTTCAGTAGCCTTGATTTGTGTAGTGAAAATATCAAAAGCTCATTCAAAGATCTGCTTAATTAAATTCCCCATTCTCCTTCCTTTTGTTGGTGTTTTGTTGTTGCTGGGATGACGGGGGTTGTATATGAGTGAGTGATGCACACGAAGTTTGCTGTGGTGCTCACAGGGTTCACATCAGGTTACTGTGCTTGCAGATTCAGCTGTGTTCATTGCTGGGTCTGGAGCCTTAGTTTAAGCACACAGGTTATGGCTATGCACTAGCTGTGGGTTGCTGTGGTGCCTGCGTGCCTTATTAGCTGCAGTGTTTGCCAGGGTGGAGGTGAGGAACGCCTTTTTTTGTGATGTTTACATATCACTTGATCACTTGACACCCCGTTACTCATTGATTTGCTCAAGCGGGTGCCAGTAATGTCTCCATTCGTCCCTGTTGCGTCTAGTGTAGCCCAATGGCATCTGCTCGCTCCAGGGACACGAAGAGCCTCAAACCATTTGTTCAGGGTCTTGACGAAGAAGTCTGGCCATCTCATAGGTGGGGGGCCACGTGATCTTTTGACATCCCGTGGAATCCAGTCGGTAACAGCTCCTGTCCAGCAATTGTCTCCAAATCGCATTATGTGTCCAGCTCATTAGATTTTCAACACCTTGGCAAATGAGACAGCGTCCCCGATTCTTGATCGTCAACAGAGGTTGGAGCTCTGGATTCCTTCTCTCACTTGAGTGAAGTGTGATACTCCAAGCATAGCTCTTTCAGTTCCTCTTTAGAAGACCCGAATAGTGTTCTCATTCTGTTTTCGTAGGCCCAGGTCTCTGAGGCATATGTTAATGCAGAAAGAATGGCGGTGTCGAAGAGATGTGCCTGGAGCTGGAGGTTCTTCATCCTTTTAGCTATTTCTTCGATGCTCTTGAAGGTGTTCCATGCCTCTCTGCGCAACTCAGGTGCCAGGTCATTCGTCATGTTGAGTTCTCGACCTAGGTACACATAACTGCTGCATTTGGAAATGTTTGTTCCTTTGAGAGTGAATGGAATGTCAGGAACGAGTCCATTTCTCATGAACATTGTCTTTGTGAGATTCATCTGTAGTCTGACCTTTCCACACTCATGGTCGAAGTCGGCCGGCATTTGTGCTGCTTGGCTAATGTTTGGTGTTATTAGAACGATGTCATCAGCAAAGCGGAGGTGGTGTAGTTGCTGACTGTCTATCTTCACTCCCATTCCTTTCCATTCCAGTTATCACATGACATTCTCGAGGGTGGCTCTGAAGATTTTCGGTGAAATGGTATCACCCTGCCGGACCCCTCTCTACATTGATGATTACTTCATAAGTGATCGACGATGTTCATATATGCCATAGGAAATTTGCTTGTGGTACCAGAGTCCACAAACATCAGAGCTGCCAGGATTTTACTCAGTGCATATGGGACACTGGGAATTTGAACTTCGGACCACATGTTTGCAAGGCACTGTGTGCTATTCCTCCAGGCCCTTTGCTGTTTCGTTTTTGTTTGAGTGGGACCCTATCAGGTGGTCTTCAGGGGCTGTACTTGGCACAGTGCTCAGGGTGACTACTATGGTGTGGGAGACCATGTAATTATAGAGATCAAACCCAGACATTCCACATGCAAAGCATACACACTCCAGTTCTTTTTTTTTTTTTAGTGTATTTTATTTTATTTATTTATTTTTTTAACTGGGAACATTTTCTTTTTCTTTTATTTTTTTTCTTTTTTTTATTAGTAAAACACCATGAGGTACAGTTATAGACTTACAAATTTTGTGCTTGGATTTCAGTTATACAATGATCAAGTACCCATCCCTCCACCAGTGCCCATCATCCATCACCACGGGTCCCAGCATACCTCCCCCCCCCCCCCCCCCCCCGTCCCACCCTGCCTCTGTGGCAGGGTATTCCCCCTTGTTCTCTCTCTCTTCTTTTGTGTACTGTGTTTTGCAAGAGAGGCATTGAGTGGCAATCATGTTTGGTCTATAGACTACTTTTAGCATGCTTCTCCCACCCTGGGAGGGTCCTCACAACACCCTTTATTTGGTGCTCTCTTCTCTGTCTGAGCTTCCTTTTCACCTAGCATGTGTGGCTGGCCTTCAAGTCATGGAGCAAAATTCCTGGTACTAATCTCAGCCATTCCTGGGTGTTAGTCTCTCTTTTTCCCCAGATGAATGCAATCTTTCTGTGTCTATCCCGCTCTTTCTGACTCATTTCGCTTAACATGATACTTTCCATGTAGTACCACTTGTATGTAAATTTCATAACTACACACTCCAGTTCTTTGAGCCATCTCTTGACCTTCTGTTTTAATTTTCCTTGATTTTGGGACAATACCTGGCAGTACTCAGGGACTACTCCCAGCTCAGTGCTCAGGAGCTGCTCTTGACATGCCAGGGATTAGACTTGAGCCCCTTATATGCGAAGCATGCACCCCAGCCTGTTAAACTTTGTCTTCAGCCTCTGTTTAATTTTAATGGATAGGGAAACCATTTAAAGGCCTTAAGTAAGTAGATGGAGGTGGATAGGCTATAATTTATTGTACTAGAGAAGATGGAAGTAGATAATTGTACTGGAAGAGATGGTGATCATTTTTACAGATTTAAGTCCATCTGTAAAATGTAGACTTTTTTATTTGTAGACTTTAATTTTTCGTTTGTGTTTGAGCTGCCTCTGATGGTGCTCTGGGGTGCTCAGGCTTCGTGTGGTGCGAGGATGGAGCCTTATGTCCTGGGGATGGTACTTGAGGGACCATATGTCGTGCAAAGGTTTGAACTGGTGTTAGCCCTTTGCAAAGCAAGTGCCTTAACCTATGTACCATTTCTCCAGTCATGTATAGTTTAGAAAGTGGTGTAGGGAGACTTAAAAAAAAAGTTACAGCTAGAAAAAAAAACAATGAAGTTATAGATACAGATACTCAACTATTTAAAGGGGAACAGAGCTAATAATAGAACTTTAAGGAACTTGTACAGATGGAACAAAGTCAGTTGTCTTGTTGATGTAGGTATAATAAGGAATATCTAACAATGAATGGCATATTAGTTGAGCAATCTTGAAATTAGCTAGTATATTATACCAAAGCTATAATAAAATCAAGATTGATTTGCCACAAAAGTAGTGAGGCTCTAAATCTATCTTTTTTTGTTTTATTTTTGGGCGGCACAGGGTGATACCTCGGGACTACTCCTGACTCTGTGCTCAGGGCTGTGTGGTATGAAGGGTTAAATTCAGGTCTCCACATGCAAAGGATGTGCTCAACTCATGGGATAGGCTCTCTCTGGTCCTGGATCTGTTTCTGTAAGTTACAAGTTCAGCTGTCTGTCAAAGTCACTTGATAAGCATCTAAATATAAAAGCTTCTCATTTGATTTAAAAACCTCAGTACAGGCCCTTTCTCTAAATACAGTCACATTTGTCGCTCGGGTCTCTACACAGGTAGCCACTGTCTTAACTCATAACACTCTAGCTTTAAATTTGTTTTGTGTATCTTTCAGCTTTACATTTTTTTGGCTTCTGTTTCTTTCCCTAATATTCTTTTGTGAAATTCATCCATGATTTTGTGTCTAGTAATATTTTGTTTATTCTCAATATTGTCTGGCAATTGAGTTCATGAATATTTATCCATCTTGCTGTTGATGGACATGGATTGTTGCCATGTTTGGATTTTTACCAACTGTGCTGATGCTTCGAACATTGTCTTATGTGCCTTTTGGGGGATGTGTAGTACACTGTATAACAGTGAACTTGTTTTGTCATAAGGTTGGCAAATACTCAGCTGGATTAAATCCTTTCACAGAGCTTTTACGTTGAGTATATCAATTATAATACCTGTCAGTAGTCATTGTTGTATATCCTTATAGCACTTAATGTTTGTCTTTTTTTCTTTAGTCATTTTGATGGGGATGTAGCAGCGTAATAGTTTGGTCTTACTATACATTTCTCTGGTGATTAATAAAGTTGGCATCATCTTTTACTTGGCAGTTTGATATCTTTAACTCAAAGTATCTGTGCTAGGTTTTCCCCATAAAAACATCTTTTTTTGTTTGTTTGTTTAAAGTAAAAAAGGAGGGACTGGAGTGATAGCACAGCGGGTAGGGTGTTTGCCTTCCACCCGGCCGACCCAGGTTCGATTCCCAGCATCCCATATGGTCCCCTGAGCATCGCCAGGAGTAATTCCTGAGTGCAGAACCAGGAGTGACCCCTGTGCATTGCTGGATGTGACCCAAAAAGCAAAAAAATAAAAACAAAGTGAAAAAGGATCACACTCATTCTTAATCAACCACAAGATAAATTTTATTGTTGTTGTTGTTGTTATATTTGGTTTGGGGGCCACATCTGGCAATTCTCAGGGGTTATTCCTGGCTCCACACTTAAGATCACTCCTAGTGGGGTTTGGGAAACCATATGGAGCGCTGAAGATTAAAGTCAGGTCAGCCACATATAAAGCAAGTGCCCTACCTGCAGTACTTCTCTCCAGCTTCCATAGAGAAATTTAAAAGTAGACTTTATCATCAAGAAACAGAATCAAAGGGATATCTTTTGTTTTTGTTGGAGGTGCTTTGGGAATCATAAACTGCTGGAATTGAACCTTAATATCCTGCGTGTAAAATACTCTCAGCTAAAAGGAATATTTCTTGGGGTTGGGAGGTAGAATAACCTAGCTTGCGCCCAGTTCATGTTTAGTTTCCAGCACCAGATAGTTTTCTGAGTATTGCCAGTTAATCCTGGACACCCCCTGAACATCTTAGGGTAGACTGGTGTTCCGGGAACCTCAGGACCATAGCACTGCATCCTTGGGACCTAGCATTGGACTGCTGGCACTGTTGGCCATGTATTCTTGAAGTGCTTCGGGCCCCCTGAGTACTGACTGCTTTGACAGCTAATCAATCAATCAGTACTTTTTGAGATATAGTGTAGGTGGTAGTTAAAGCTGACTCTGGAACCACAGATACATCATTTACCTTGCATCCCGCTAACCCTGACTCCAAATCCCCAGCCCCACATGTGGTCCCCTGAGCACTTCAGGGATCACTCCTGAGCACAGAGTCAAGAATAGCCCCCAAGCACAGCCAGGTGTGGTCAAAAGCCAAAAACAAAACAAAAAAAAACCCAAAGCAAAAATCTAAAGCAAACCAGATTCTGGTCTGAGACACCTCCATTAGGAAATTTTGTTTATTTTGTTATTTTGTTTTTGTTTTTGGGCCACTCCTAGCTTGTCAGTGTTTACTCCTAGCTCTGCTCAGGTAAGTGCCTTACTGCTGTACTCTCTCTCGCCTCAGGAATATTAATATTAATATTTATTGCTAGCTGTGTGACTTTCCACAAATTAATGACTGTGTGCTTCAGTTTTCCCATCTCTAGAATGAATGCAGTAATATTTTCATAGTAAAATCAATATTGAGCTGGATGTTTGATCATTGTGTGATTGTGACCCAAACCTGAAAGCTTGTAACTATCTCACGGTGATTCAATAAAATTAAAAAAAAAAATCAGTGTTGGGCACAGGAAAGTTCTGTCAACAGGGTGTATCTCGGCAGGATGAGCCTTTACTTTGCGTAGCTGTACTTGGTGGTAATGCTGGTTTCCATGCACTTATGAAGTCACTTTATCAGCTATCTGATGAGAATGGTGAGACTCAACTATAGAGTAAAAATCTGAAATGGAGGGTTGTGGATTATAGTTATGATCATTTTAGCACAAGACTCCAAATTTTGGTTTGGTTGTCTCTAAACAAGAGCCCTGTGGTTAACATAGTCGAGCTGTTAAAAGGCATATAACGTTTGGATGGAGAGATAGCTCACAGGTCCAGAGTATATGCTTTGCATGTGGAAGGCCAGGTTAGATCCGCAGCATCACATGGTCCCCCAGACACATAGCGGACAGTAGACTGTGCACCCCTGGGTGTGGCCCCAAAGCAGTAACACACAATATAAGCATATTGGATCTAATAATCTTTTTGTTTGGATCATCTCTGGTCCTGCCCAGGGGCTACTCTCAACCCAGGGCTCCCACGTGTGAAGCATGAGCTCCAGCCCTTTGAGCCAGCTCCCATGCTCTCATTCAGTGGTTTGTGTATGTGTGTGTGGAGAGGGGTGTCTGGGTGTGTGGTGGGTCATACCTGGCTGTACTCAGGGCTTACTCCTGGCTCTGTGCTCAGCAGTCACTCCGAGTGGAGCTTGGGGTCTATCTGGGGGGGCTCCGGTTAAAACCTGGGTTGGCCATGTGCAAGGCGAGCACCCTGCCTACTGTACTACTTCTCTGGCTCCTCACTGAACAGTTTTTATTTTGCTTTGTTTTGTTTTCGTTTGGGGCCACACATGGCTATGCTCAGGGCTTACTCCGGGCTCTGAGCTCAGAGAGCGCTCTGCTCTGGAGACCACATGTAGGGCCAGATATTGAACTTGGGTTGGCAGGTATTGAATCCGGGTTTGCTGTGTACAAAGCAAGCACCCTGCCTGCTGCACTGCCTCCCTGCCTCCTAAGTGGTCTTTTTTTTTTTAATTAAGTAAAACTTCTTATTGAAAATTTACTATTTATAGCACCATAATTTGCCAAGTTATCCAGAATAGTTGTTTCAGGCATTCCGTGTTCCAGCACCAATTCCCTCCATCAGTGTCCACAATTTCCCACCCACCACCGAGCTTGCCTCCTTAGCAGGCAAACAGATTTACTTCATGCGGCTTATTACAACACAAAGGCAAATGTTATTATAAATAGATTTAGAAAGCCCATTTGTAATAACGTCTATCTCACAGTGGTGTTACTAAAGTCATTATCTGAGCGTTTGTACATCTGGTTGGTGCTCTTGGGCCTTTTGTGTTACTCTTTTAACTGATTGAGTTTGGTAGTCTTCTCTGCAACTTTCTCAGATTCACCGTGGTCCTACTGAGCTGACAGCACTGAAATTTAGAGATATTGTGCAGCTGCAAATGTGGCTGTTTGCTCCAGGTGCCATAGATCTGGAACAATTTGATGGTTTGGCAGTTTGATGAGGGCCAGTTGGAGCCAGCCAGGCCATTTCTATGTCAGAGGCCAGGGGCTGCTTGCCTTCAGGCAGAAAGGGGCATCAGTCTTCTGTCATTCCGTGAAGGCCCCAGAATTTTCAGCCCTGATTGGTCCACCTGGGGAGAGTCAGAGCACCATATTCGTACTGACATTAGTTACAGACCGTTTCTCTGTCAGAGGATGGGGTGTGGGCAGGGGTTTCCCACTGCGGAGAGAGGATCATTCAGTAATTTTAAGCAACCCTAAAAATTACCATAGGTTTACTATCAGTGTTATCGCAATACATCTTCATTGCTTATTATTGCTTTCATTACAGGGTAAAATGAGCAGCTTGTGTATTTAACCCTTGCCTGGCATGATACAGTATGATCCCTGGGCACTGTAGTATACATTTTCTCCCTGGTGCACATTTAATGGACCAGCGTATGGCCGTGATTAGAAACTGGTCAGAGCTAGCGACCTATTTCCAAGGTATTCAAACAGAGGTGGCAAATAAAATTACACAAATCTAACATGACTGTCAGGCAGCGTAAGTTGTATATTGCTTGGTGTCTGGTGTGTCAGCATTTAAGCATGTCAGAACAGTCCTGAGTACGCTGTTCATAGTGGTTCTGCAGCCAGCTGACAGTCACAGGCTGTTACCTAAATAGCTGAGCCTGTTTGCAGCCTGCAGATCCTTACACCAAGAGAACATTTCTGGTTGAAGACATTTAAGCAAAAAATATATATATATACATACATATATATTTATTTATTTTTTGGTGGGGGGCACATTTGTTGTGATTTCAGGGGCCACTGTAGCTCTTTGCTCAGAGGACAACGTGGTGTCTGGGATGGCACCCAGGCCCCCCACAGGCAAAGCACGCACTCCTTTAAAGCATATTTAAACGAGAATCTTGACAGACTCCTCTTGCCCCCGCTGTGTCCTTGTCTCCTGTTTCACAGTCAGTAGAGGCCTCAAAGGTCAGCCCATCCCCTCCTGCACCTCACCCACCACCTGCTTCCTTTAGCCCTTCCTTCCAGGTGTAAATGACACCCAGATCTCTTGTCACTGTGTGTCTTTGAACACTTCGATTTCTTTACAGCCCTGTTTGGGCTCTTCCTGCTCTGAGAATAATTTCTCTATGATAACATCCTTCCCTATAAAATTCTGCCATGATATTTTGTAAGGTGTCTTGGAATCGAAAGCTTAATAAAGTATCCTGGGGAAGGAGAGATAGTACAGCGGGTAGGGCTTTTGTCTTGCATGCGGCCAGCCTGAGTTTGATCCTCAATGTTCTGTATGGACCTTGAGCACTACCCGAGCATTACCAGTAGTAAGTACTGAGTGCAGAGCCAGGAGTAACCCCAGCATCGCCAGTTGTGAGCCAGAAACCTATAAATAAAGTATCCTGAGACCAGAGAGAGAACTCAGTGAGCTGAGGTCTGGAGTTGGTCCCTGGCACCCCATGTTCCTCAAACACTGCTGTAAGTGATCCCTGAGCTCCCCAGCACTGCTGGGTGTGACCTAAAAGCAAACTAAGTAACTGTATATTGGCTGGATTTACTTTCCCAAACAGTGCCACGCACAGATTCTGTCAGCAGAGGGAGCTAAAGAAAGAGTTTCCTGAAATTAAGACCTAAAGCAGAATACTTTTTTTCATTTTTTTGGGTGGGGGGAAGGGGGGTCACACTTGGCAATGCACAGGGGTTACTCCTGACTCTGCACTCAGGAATTACCCCTGGTGGTGCTCTGGGAATCATATGGGATGCTGGGAATCAAACCCGGTTCCTCTGCATGCAAAGCAAACGCCCTACCCACTGTGCTATCGCTCCAGCCCTAAAGCAGAATACTTTAAATAATAGCATTTTCACATACTCCTTATTAGTAGAAAAGAGTTTGAATAATGTTTTAATAATTTAGGCCCTGTCTCCAAGTTAAGGCTTTTATTAAGCTATTGGGGAGGGGGGGGGTTCTGGGTTTTGTGGTTGTTGTTGTTGTTGATTTTGGGTCCCATCCAGTGGTGCCTGGGTCTTACTCCTGGCTCTGCACTTAAGGATCAGTCCTGTAGAGGACTATATGGGGTGTCAGGGCTTAAGCCTGGGTGGCTGTGTGCAAGGCACAGTGCTCTCCCCTCTGTACTATCACGCTGGCCCCTTATGAAATGATAAGAGGTAATTTCTATATCATGTTAAACATTAAGGGAATGCCCAGATAAACACAGTCATATTATGATGTACAATATGATGTTCAGGGATATTTTACTGTTGTTTTTTTTTTTTCTTTTCTTGTTTGGGCCTCCGAGACAGTGCTCAGGAGGCAACTACAGCCCATCGGCCTGGAGTTCAGTGTGAGGGCCCAAGGGTTGCGGTATTGCTCAGACCCTGTGCCAGTGCTCGGGGACCAGGTGGTGCTGGGCTAGAACCCACATTGGCTGCCTGCATGGCGTGTGCCTTATTCTACTCCGGCATCCCTCTCAGGTCTCCTTGCTATTTTTTGTTTTCAATTCCTTCTCTCCCATTCCTTTCTTTTATCTTTTGCCTGTGTGTGTGTGTGTGTGTGTGAGAGAGAGAGAGAGAGAGAGAGAGAGAGAGTTGTATATGAGTATGCTTTCTCAACAACATTGTGTTTTTGACTTTGTGGTGATACTCAGGGGTTACTCCTGGCTCTGCACTTAGGAGTTACTCCTGGCAGTGCTCAGGGCAACCATATGGGATGCTGGGGATTGATCCTGAGTCAGCTACATGCAACGCAAGTACCCTAACCTCTGTACTATCTTTCTGGCCACTCACATTTATTTATTTATTTTTAATAAGTGCTGCCAGGGGTTGCACATCAGGTTGGGGTGCTTACACACTTGGCGGAAGTACTCACTTGGGATTGTACTTCTTGTGTTGCAGTACTTACACATTTGGGTACCCTCTTAGTTGTGGTGATGGTGCTCCTCAGGGGTTGTGTGGTGCTCACACAACCAGAGGTCATATTTCTGGCCACAGCACTTGCACATCTGTTGTTGTGGTCCTCCACTGTAGAGCTGTCAGGATCGCACTCAGCATATGCGTGCTCCGGGCATCTGAACCCTTGACTGTATGCATGCAAGGCAGGTTTCTGAGTGCTCGCACTGTTTCTCTAGACCCTTATTTTTTTTTTTTTGTTTTTATAGTGCTGGGAATTGAATCCAGGTCTTTTCCATGCAAGGCATGCACTTTCCTACTAAACATTATCCTGGCCTCTGGCCTGCATTTTTCAATTCCATGTACCCCAACTCTGTGATGTGGACACGAGCACTGTGAAGATTTCTTGTGGAACACTGAGACTGAAAGTAGTCCAAGAAGACTGGAGTGCACGGTTTCCACGTGGGTTCAACCCCAGGCATCTTGTGGTCCCCGGGCTACCACCCTGTGTGGCCTTCCCCAAAATATTATTGCCACGTACTATGGATAGACTGTATGAGCTTTCAGAGATGCAATTTTTGAGTACGTTAATTTTGTTTTGATTAAGTGTATGTATCTTGATTTCAGTTAGCAGACTTGAAGAAAGAGAAGCTGAACTGAAGAAGGAATATAATGCATTACATCAAAGACACACTGAGGTGGGTAGCAGGTTTCTTTTGTGATGCTAAATACTGAGAAAAGACAATAATCCTGCAAAATATTATGTTATATTTTCATTGAAAATCATATAGTATAGTTCTTAGAAGTACTATTAAATTTCTTGGAGCATTGTTAGTTACTAAATGCTGATATAAAATATTTTTTATCCGGAATTAACGTTTCATGTGGTGAATTGGTGTCCCACAGAATAATGTAATTATTAAGGTAGTCTCAATAGTTCATTTTTGGCTTTGTGCATAGTGAAAAATACACATGATGTAATATGAGGATTGATTTATTTTGTAATTAATGGGCAACGACGGATTGGTAAATTGTTGGTAAGAGTCTTTATAACCCAGTATAAAGCACCTATTTGCAGTGAACTCAACAAATTAGATAAATAAGTTATTGTATGTTAAATACAAATGGCTTTAATCCATGTTTTTGTATGCGTATTCAGTATTTTAAATGAACAGCTGTAGCACATAATTTCTTCAAAGCAGATTAGAAAATGTGGTGTGCACATTTATTTTTGAGGCACATCTGGCAGTGTTCAGGGAACCACACAGTGCTGGGGTTGAACCTGGCTCTCCCGCATGGAGAGCCTCTGCTCAGCCCTGCACTATTGCCCTGCCTCAGCTATCCCCATTTAAAAAATCATATTAAAAAATTCTCTTCTACTGTTGACCAGAATGATAGTACAGTGGGTCGAGTGATTTCCTTCCCTGCCACCGCCCAGGTTCAATCTGCAGCACCCCATATGGCCCCCTGAGCCTCACTGGGAGAGAGGTATGAATCTCTATGACCAAAACTATGAATACAATTCTTTCTCCACTCCCCTTCCCTTTGCTCTTCTTGCAATGAGCAGCAATGGCATGTACTCCTGTAAGTCTCCTGTAAGTCATGCTCATACATGCTGATTGCCATGGTTTGTGCTCCTTTGGCGGTGCTTGTTCAGGCAAGCACTCGGAGTTGAGGCTTGGCAGTTGGGATTTTGGTGTTGGCCAATCATCCCCATTTTAGAGACTTAATTTAATTTTTATTTTAATATTTTTGAGCCATATTTAAGTGTTCAGGGCTTACTCTCAACTCTGTGCTCAGTAATTACTCATAGCTTTGTGTGTGGTACCATCTATTTTGTCAAGAATTAAAACAGGGTCAGCTGCATGCAAGACAAGTACCTCACCCACTCACTGGACTGTTTCTCTGGCCCTGAATTTTATATTTTTTAATTTAGGGATTTTTGTTTGTTTGTTTGTTTGTTTGTTTGGTGTGTGTGTGTGTGTGTGTGTGTGTGTGTGTGTGTGTGTGTTGCTGGGAATTGAAGCCAGGGCCTCCACCTCTAAGTGTTTTACAAGGCAACTGCATTAAGCTGGGATGCCAGGGACTGAACCCTGGTTGGCCACGTGCAAGGAAAACACCCTGCCCACTGTTTTGTTGCTCTGGTCCTCACACTTAAAAACAAACAGTTAATGTTATAAAGTTCTAAAATTAAATTTCAAATTTTATTTTTGTAATTTTCTGGCCATACCCAGTAAGCCAGGCTTACTCCTGGCTCTGCACTCAGGGATCACTCCTTGCAGATTCGGGGTGTTCAAAATTGAACTGGGGTTGGTCACGTGCAAGGCAAGCACCCTACCTGCTGTACTATCTCTAACGTTTGTCAATCAAGTTTTAATGTGCATTTAACTTTTTTCTTCTTTTTTGTAGATTTGTAGAATGTAGCGCATATTTTCTGTCCAACGTCAGGAAATGCTTTAGGGTGTGGGGTTTCTTGTGGGCGTGAGGAAGAACAATGAATTCACTGCCTAGAGAATTGACTGAAAGGGCAGATACAACAGGAGCCCTGTAATGTTTAACTATTCTGATGACTGAATTGGATAGAACTGAGTTCTGAGATTAAAGCCAGCTAGCTAATTAGCGGCAATTAGAACATGATTAATCATTAATTAGCTGGTCAAAGTGGGTACGTTATTTTAATCTGAATTTTATTCTATAAAATTATAATATTGTAAGGATTAAATTATACAATGGCTATAAATTCACTGACTTCTAATGTTCAGTAAATGTCAGCTAGAGTTTTGTAGTTATTCAGAAACATCTTTCCATTAAGTGCTTATTTCGTTGGATTGTAATCAATTCCACGATAAAAGACCATTTTGGAATGTCAGATACTATGTCTCCAATGATTTGGGATTAATCATTGTAGATAACAATAGAAGAAGATAAAAGAGAAGGTTTAGAATCCAGTGTTTTCTAAATTCAAAAATGTTTTAATTTTAATCTTTTAAGACAGGAATCAGGATTGATGAGATAGTGCACGATTAAGGTGCTTCCCTTGGTTCCTGCTGATCCTCGTTTGAATTTTGGGCAAAATATCACCAGGGGTCACTCCTGACCACAGAGCCAGAAATAGTTCCTGATAGCACTACCAGGTGGAGATCCAACACCCCCCTCCCACCAAAAATAAAGACAGCAATCAATCTACTGAGTAGACCATTTGAGGGTGGGTTAGAACTGATTCCATCCTTGCATTTTATTTATATGTTTATATTTTTCTCATTGGATAGTTTAAAGCATTCTAGGTGACATTGGTTTTTGGATTTTTTTTTTAATCTGAATATTTAGAAACATTAGATTCTCCCACTTGAACTAGTCAATTTTGTATTATTACTATACAGTATCTAAGAATTAAACTTATATACTGTTTAATTCTCTAACTTAGATAGTCCAAATGACTGAAACTCATGCTTCCAACCTCGTTCCACATGACCCCTCTCAACCAGCACAGCTGGGTATCATTGGTGGAGAGCCCATACCTTCACCCACCCCCCACCCCCAATGCCCAAAGCCTAATGATAGATTGAAGGGGAAAATGGGATTCAATTTAGATGCAGTAACCTACCGCTTTGTTTCATTAGTCTCTTCCTTTGTTTTGGAGCCAGTGATGCTCAGGGCTAACTCTTAGTTCTCTACTCAGAGGTCTCTCCTGGCAGTACCAGGGATCAAACCAGGTAGGGCACTTCCCTTGCACGTAGCTGACCCTGGTTCAGTTCCCAGCAGTTCATATGGTCCTCCTAGTTCTGCCAGGAGTGATCCCAGAGCACAGAACAGGGAGAGCCCTGAGCACCAATGGGTCTTGCCCTGCCCCCTAACGACCCTCCCCTCTCCCAATTTCTCTAGCCCTAGACTATTCTTAATTGGGAAACAGACTGATTACTTTGTAGATTTGATTTGTCATTTTATGTCATTGTAGTAGTAGAACCTCCTAAGGTGGTGCCCTGGGGCCCTAGGTATGCTTCTAGCGACACTCCACCAACTGGCAGGCAGTGCAGTGCTCAGGCCCTGCAGTATTGGGCCACCAGGGCCGCTGGCAGTGCTGGGGAGTGGGGTCTCCCAGATTGCACCCAGTGATGCTCAGGAGTCCCTGTGATGTTGGGTCGAACCTGGGTCAGACACACTTGGATTATCTCCTGTACTAGAATTTTCATTCCACTTTTGTTTACTTGAAATAAATGGTTCTTTCATACTGACTTGATGCTTTGTCTTGTTGGGGGCCATTCTCAGTGGTATTGGGACTGCTACCGTCTAGGACAGGGTTATCCCTGACAGTGCTTGGGGGACACTGTGGTGTCAGGATGGAACTTAGGTCTCCTATGTTTCATAAGTTTTATAAACGTGTATCAAACTTTTCACAACAAAAACCTGCTTTTTAGGGGCAGGGTTGATCCAAAGGACTGTAAGGTATGCTTTGCCTGTGGGAATCCTGGGTTTGAGCCTTGTACTGCATAGAAGATGGAGTACTGGTAGAAGTGGGCCCCCATGTGAAGTTTATGACATCACACATAAAAATTAAATTAAAAACAGTTAAGGGTCATATCCTCTCCCTCCCTCCCTCTTTTCCCCATCCCTCTCTCTCTCCCCACCAACACCACTCCCCTCTTTTTTTCCCCTCTCCCTCCCTTCTTTCTCTCTCTCTCTCTCTCTCTGGTTTTTGGGTCATACCTGGAGGGGTACAGGGCTTTCTCCAGGCTCTGCACTGAGGAATCACTACTGGTGGACCATATGGGTTATCAGAGGTTGAATCTGGGTCTGCCACTTGCAAAGCAAGCACTCTACTTGCTGTACCCTTTCTTGGCCCCAAGGGTTTTATCTCTTGATAATTATCCTTACAGTAAGTAAGTTTGTCATTTCCCTGGTACTGTCATTCTAACCCTCCTAAATTTAATTTTCTTGCATGGTTTTTTTTTTGTTGTTGTTGTTGTTGTTGTTGGCGGGAGGTAGGGGATGGTGGTCTCACCCAGTGAAACCCAGGGGTTACTCCTGGCTCTGCAATCAGAAATTACTCCTGTCAGTACTGAGGGGGCCATATGGGATGCCAGGGATGAAACCTGGGTTGGCCGCATGCAAGACAATTGCCCTACCCACTGTATTATTGCCCTTTCTTTCTTGTTTTAAAATAAAAATTTGTGCCACACCCAGTGGTGCTCAGGGCTTTTTTCTGGCTGTGCGCTTAAGGATCACTCCTGGTGGGGCTCAGGAGGCCATATGGGGTGCCAGGGATTAAACCCAGTAGGGTCCATGTGCAAGGCAAGTGCCTTACTGCAGCTCTAGCCCTGGATTTTGTTTTCTTAAAATGGAAATGAAGACCTGCTAGGTAGCTCAGTGGGTTGGAGTGCAGGCTTTGTGCACCATATGGTTACCAAGCATCACTAGGTGGCCCCCAACCTCGATGCTAGGAGTAGTTCCTGAGCACCACCAGTGTGAGTGCCCCTCCCCCCAGTGTAAAACTAAATTACCCAGAATCCAGTGTTCTTTAGTATTTCTTGATAGTTTATATAATTGATAATCTTAAAAATTTCACTTCCTGGTGAATGGTTTCATAACTGTCACTCTCACTATCACTGACCTCCAGTTGTTCATCAATTTGCTCCAGTGGGCACCAGTATGACAGTTGTTACTGTTTTTGGCATATTGAATACATCACGGGTAGCTTGCCAGGCTCTGCCGTGCGGGCGAGATACTCTGAGTAGCTTGCCGGGCTCTCCAAGAGGGGTGAAAGAATCGAACTTGGGTCGGCTGCTTGCAAGGCAAACACCTACCCTCTGTGCTATCACTCCAGCCCCGGTTTCATAACTAGGACTCCAAAACAAAATGTTATATTTTACTTGTTTTAAGCTACTTCTATTATAATAGATGGCTCTGTTAAGTAATGATACTAATAAATTACTGGAAAAATCGCATTCTTTTAACTAAATACGCAGACACAAATGATAAGCTGGTGTGTCAGTTAAATGACAAGTTGAAATTGATGTTTATGAATCCTTTATAAAGCGAAAAAGGTTAAGGGTATGGTTTATTCTCTAGCCTTATGTTAATGTCTTACCAGCTTGGTGAATAGATTTTTTAAATGCTGTTTATTATTTTTAGTGATCTCTTATCTCCTAATTTGTTATGCTAAAAGTATATAATAGTATTACGTATTATGAAAAAGGGAAAGGTTTTATCATGCTAAGCAAGGTGTTACTTTTATGTACCCAGCATCGTTAAACTTAAGCTTTTATATATTCCTTTGCCATTATATATTTTTCATCCTTAAAATACTATACCTGGAGCTGTGTGGACATAGTCTGATAAAAAGACATTATACATAAGTGTTTTCTTTGTTTAAACACTGGTTTTGTTCTAGGTATTAGTGTTACAAATTTGTGTCTTTTTCTTTCTTCAAAATAGATGATTCATAATTATATGGAACACTTGGAAAGAACAAAACTTCATCAACTCACAGGGAGTGATCAACTAGAGTCCACGGCTCATAGTAGAATTAGGTAAGCTTTGTTTTATATTTTTGCCTTAAGAAAAAGTGAAAATAATGTTTCTGTTTTCTCTGTTCTTGAATCCTGGAATAATAGTTAAGCCAGTTCTTTAATCCTGGAATAATAGTTAAGCCAATTCATAAAGCTCTTCTGTGTTTGGAATGCAATAGGATGGGATAGCACAGAATGATAGAAACAGCTTTCACTATTTAAGGTATATTGTGAGTTGTGCCAAAGAAACAGCGTAGTGAGGTATTTGGCTTTTAAATATACATATACATATATATATATTTAACAGACTATATTAGGTTAAATATTTTCTGATTTGCCTAATGCAAAAAAATTGTTCATTTCTTCTCTGCAGTTGGTCTCAAGCCCTTTGTGTTCGAAAGAGGCACGCTTGAAAGGGTTTGAAAGGGTTAGCTGGACATCTGTTTGATGTAGGAGAGTGAATAAATTATGTAGATCTCCAAGCTTCCTAGCCAATGAGTTGGGCCAGGACGCTGAGAGGAGAAGAAAAGAGGGGATAGGCTGGCGGTGGCTCTGGATTGCTGCATAAAAGCCTGGAGCGGCAGCTCTATGGTTCTGAGGTGGTGAGAGCGGGATGACGTCACCGCCTCAGAGCTGCTGCAGGATGGAGTGGCGAGCTGCTGCCGATGGCATTGTTTGTGTGGCAGCAGCTGAATGACAGCTTCTTACTACCAAGATCCCCCTGTGGCCCCGGTGTAGGCCTCCTGGTTTGGGTGTTCCATCATGCCCGCACAGCGCCATGAGTCCTGGATGCATGCTGCTGTTTGTGTTTGGCTTTGTTGGCGGGGCGGTGGTCATTAATTCTGCTATCTTAGTGTCTCTCTCTGTTTTGCTGCTTGTGCACTTTTCTATTTCTACCGGTGTGCCAGCTCTGACGCAGAATCTACCAAGGATACTCAGGTACTCTGGCCTCTCTTAGAAGCCCCTGTTTAGTCGGTTTCTATCAGATTTTTTAGCTTCCTGGGTCTGCTTTGTAACCATCTTCTTTTTTGTCGTTGTTGCAGATTGAAACAATGGGAAATGGCTTGAAGCTAGGATTTCTGTTCTTACATGTAGGAATTTATAGATCCTCACTGAGGGCTTGGCTTTGTGTTTGGAAAGCACTGACCTAAGGAGAGGATTTTGATAGCGTGCTTAGACAGAGGCACAAGGTCAATGTGGTCTTGTCTCCAGCACGGTGTTCAGAGAGTAAAGGCAGAGCAAGCGTGCAGCCTGCGCCCACGGTTTGAGAGCCTAGTTGTTTCGCATTGAGCATTTGGGGGTGAATATCTTTTATTACAGGATTTGTCAGCTTGGACACAGGCACAGGTCAGTTTTTTTTCAGCCCAGGTTATTTTTTTTTTTTCATTTTCCTACGATTGAATGGAGGTCAAGCTTCTTTTTGTAATTTTCGATAACAGTACATGGGAATGGGAACTGACAAAGATTTTCCTTCTAAAACAAGGCATAGTTTAAACTGAAGAAGCTTAAATCTTTTAAGCAAGGAAAAGATTTCTTCTCCACCCCCCTCCATTATTCACACATCTGAGACAGGAGTTGTGAAAGCTTTACAAAGGCTCTCACTATTGTTTGGTGTTCGGTTGCCCTTTCTTTGTAGACTTGGCTGACAAATATTGATGCCATTTGGCGGGGAGTCGTTAATCTCTGTGACTGTACCACTCTCCAGTCACACCCCATAAGAACCATTTCCTACGTTTCAGACGTTTCAGACATTTAAGGTTTTGATTTCTTTTGTTCAGATTTCTGCTTTGTATTTGACTTTAAATGAATGTATAGCTTTTATTATTTAAATGTTTACTTTCAATCGTAATTGTGAGTTTAAATGGAATGAATCAAAGTAGTAGATTACCTCAGGGTGTTCTTTTATTCATAATTCACATTAGGCACTAAGGTCCAGGAATTAAATTTTGTCTGTATTCTAAAACCAGATATTGGCTACTTATATTCTTACCTAATTTTATAAAAATTAGGAGCAGGTTTACTACTTGTGCATATTTTAATAGCACAAAGCATTTCTATATGAGCATGCATGTGCACATGTATATTAAGGGGGGAAAAGCACTTCATTCAAGAACCCTGAAGTAAGCTCAGTGTTTAAGGGCGGCCTCTGGTTGCATCTCCTTCAAAAGAGAAAGTGCCAAAGGGGTTTAGGGATGGCCTGCTGGGTCAGATGCTGCGCTCCTGTGAGCTAGGGGACTTTGGGAACATTGTGCAACCAATCTTTTTTATGCCCAAGTTGCAGTTTTCTTTTAGTGAAGTAGTTTTATTTAAAGAATTTAGAAAAATGTGAGAGAAGAGAAAGAGGGGGAAAGATACGAGTTCAAGAGAGAGCATGGGCTTCTCCAGAGTGGAAAAGCCCGGTCCTAATATCCTTAGAGTTTTAAAAAGCAAGTGAGATGATTATTTTGCATTTGATCAGTTTCCTGATGCATAGTAAATTAAATACATAATTTTTGAAGTCATGTATGTGTACTGCATTTTTAACAGCACTGTTTTTCTCAATTTATCCATAAAATAACTTAAGATTAAGTTTTTAAAAGTTTTTGATCCTTTTGAACAAAGACATCAAGGTCTTAAACATTAAGATTCAGTTAACATAAAGTACAATTACAAGGATCTTGGAGTCCTACAAGCCTGACTGAATCACATCGCTGTCAGTTATTTAGTGTTTAATGTGTCTTAGCACCACTTTAGGAAAATCTAGAAATTGGGAAAATAAGCCTTATTTCCTCATGAGAACTAAAAGAGATTTGTAAATAAATCATTTGTGTAGTCTCTGTCACATGGCAGGTGTTGAACAGCTGTATCCTTTTTTACTGCCCTTTATGTAGTAGATTTTATTAATGACTAATTGTTTTAAGTGTGAGTATAGTCAAAAGGCTCTTTCAGAGGCTGGAGCATTAGTACAGCAGGTTGGGCATTTGCCTTGCACATAGCTGATGGAATTCAATCCCTGGCATCCCATATGTTCCCCCAGCACCTCAAAAAGCCGCCCCCTCCCCCAAAAAAGCTCTCTCAAAACACTACATTGTTTCTTTCAGTAATTAACTAAAAATGGATACATAGAACGGAAATGGATACATAGAAAAGGATACATTGTCAATTTACAAAAAATGTAATAAGCATTGTTAGTTTTATTTCTAGATATTAACATATTGAAACATTTTAGTAACATTGAAAAAATCTTAGGCTTGTTATTTTCCATAGATATCCCATTCTTAAGTTTCTACTGTGAGTTTTACTGAACTCTGGCATACAGTGGTACTAAATAAACATAGCAACATAGTACATATGTTCTTTTTCAGGAAATTTTTTGAAATTTGAATTATAATTAATTTGCATAATTTTACTTCCTTCCCTCTTCCTCACTCTTACATATGAGTCAGTAAAATAAGGTGAGAAGATACGCAGTAATTTTGTTTTTGCAAGGTTGTTCAGAACAACATTAGGTGCTGGGGATCGAACCTGGTTGGCCACATGCAAGGCAAGCACTTTAACCCTCTGTACTATCTCTGACCCCCATCATTGACCTTCATAACAGAAGTGACCAGTCTCAAGAAAAATTGCCTCTCCTTAGAGTAGTTTCTGAATCATAAGTTGCAGTGCAGCTGGGTTTTTTTTTTTTAATTTTTATTAGTGAGACACCATGAGGTACAGTTGTAGATTTACAAATTTTTGTGCTTGGGTTTCAATTATACCATGATCGAGTACCCATCCCTTCACCAGTGCCCATTTTCCACCACCACTGAGCCCAGTATCCCTCCCATTCTCCCCTCACCCCCCCCCCCCCCCCCGCAGGGCATTCCTTTTGTTCTCTCCTTTTGGATGCTGTGGTTTAATGCAGCTGTTTTTAGGCAATAATATAAAAAACTGCTACTGGTGGTGTATTGCATTATACATTTAGAATGAGAAAGTAAAACTTAGATCTACAGTATACTTTCCTCACTAGTTTTTCACTTTCTCAGTTTTTGATGTGTGAAAATGAAGGCATCATTCATACAGAATGGCAAGTCTTGTTACTGGCCTGTCTTTTGCTTAGTATTATAGAGAATTTACATGAATCCTCCACTGTCTTCCTGCTGATCATTATATTTTGACTTAGAGAACTTGACTAAACATTTGTCACTTTCTTGAATAAATCATTGTGGTATGTTAAAAAATAGTTTGTCTAGTAGCTTTTAAACCCTTAGATTTTTATTTCCCAAAATGTGTTCCCTTCCTAATTTGGAAGCAAACATTATTCTAACAACTTTCAATTTTTTGTCTACATCAGCATTTAAAAGAAGATCAGTGTGGAGTTCATGCCCAATTCAATCAGCTAATCTTGGTTGAATAAATAGCAGTACTACTGGGCTGGAGCAATAGCACAGTGGTAGGGCGTTCGCCTTACAAGCGGCCAAAATGGCCGACCCGAGTTCGATTCCTCTGCCCCTCTCGGAGAGCCCGGCAAGCTACCGAGAGTATTCGATATGCCAGACACAGTAACAGCAGTACTCCTACATTAAAAAAAATAAAAATAAAAGAAGATCAGTTTCTTGGGGTCAGAGAGATAGTACAGTGGGTAGGGTGCTTGCTTTGCACCTGAACCGTGCCAGGAGTGATTCCCGAGTGCAGAGCCATGGATAGCTCCTGAATGCGACCAGGGATGGCCCAGAAATCTCCCTGCCCCCAAAATAAATCAATTTCTAATCACTGTTGCCACCATTTGATGAAAGGTCATTTTATTTTTAGGGGAGGGGGTTGGACCACACTTGGTTGTGCTCAGGGCTCACTCCTGGCTCTGAGCTCAGGAATTACTCCTGGTGGTGCTCGGAGGAACATGTAAGGTACCAAGGATCAAACCCATATTGGCTGCATGCAAAGCACCCTACTTGCTGTAGTTTCACTTTGGCCCATGAAAGTACATTTTAAAAAGAAAAAAAAAAGAAAAGATAAAAAAAGACCAGATTTTTGGATCTGTGGAAATATTTATATGTATGTCTGTTTATATACACTGTTATTAGTCAGTAGGGATATAATGCCCTTTTTTACCATAGATTTATAAAAACTGTTGTGAGCAAGCATTCAGGAAGAATTGGACCAAATGAATAGTTGACTGGTTCCTTTATTTTTTGTGATTTGATGGTTATAGTACCTTATAATCACAAACTTAGCTTTGGTATTAAAATTTGGCCCTATAGCGAGCTGTGCACCTATATTTGAATTTTCCTTCCAAAACAAATAGGAAAAAATAAGCCAGATCTGTAGAAGTAAGAAAAATTTAGCTGATAGGGGAATAAAGCACAGTATTTTTTCTGTTTTCTCTTAAACATACATATTAATAAATATGTATGTACAGCCTCCTCAATCCCTTTCTCCACTTAATTTTTAAGGTGTTTTGACAGTTTATGATTCCTTTATGGTCCTTGGGAATGGAGGCACATGCCCTTCGTGTTAGGTGAGGATATATTTCAGAAATGTCTTATTAAGTTTTAGGTACAAAAAAAGAAAAAGCTGTAAGTCAGCGTTACTTAGGAAATTGAGTGCTTTTCCATTTTGATGTTTAATATTTGGTACTTTTATTCCTACCAACAAAGGCAAGAGTCTCAGGAGGTCTCAAACCTTTCACAGCTCATTTCTTGCCATTCTTGAACCAGAAGGACCTATTACTGGGCTTGTTTCCTCTGAGAAGCTCCTTTGACTTTATGCATCAACTAAGAATGTATAGATTGTTGAAATTCTTTTATTATTAAAATTGTATTATTTGTTGAAATTTCCCCCCAACAAAACCTAGGAAATTCTTCTCTTTCATTGATTTCTTATTTTTATTTTTTTGCTTCCTTCCTTGAAAAAACTCTTACTGAATTTTCTCCTCTGTACAGTTTTTTGTTGTTTTCGAAGTGCCGTTGATCAGACCCAGGATTGCATACTGGTAGGCATGTATTGTTATCGCTGAGGCACGTACTCTGGCCTTCCCTCCATACACTTTTTGAAAGGGACCGATACATGAAGAAATTTATAGCTTCCCCTCAAAAAGGGAGAAAAGTCTTTTGGTTACTTATTAATATGTAATCAGTGGCCCTGATATATATAATCCATTGATTTTCTTTACCTTGAAGACTTGCTTAAACACTTCTTGGATTAGTATTTGGATTTGGGAAATGGAGTACTGTTGATTGGGGTCATTACCAGAGAATACATTGAAAGTTTCACCAGGATTAACTAAGTTGAATAACTTCTTGCTCTGAAGTCAAACCACAGATTGCTTTTCTGGATGAGGAGCTCATCAGTAAGTTAGAAGATTTAGAAATCTAAATTGTTTCTTATCATTTTCTTAGATGATTTCTTGGGGCTAATTTAGACTTCAGAGACTTTTTGGTAAGTCTGTCCGCTTGTTTAGAGAGGCATATAGTGTTTAGTATCTGAGTATGTTGGTGTAGTAAGAGACCAGACTTATTGGTACAGTAATGAGGAATTTAAACAGGTCAAAAACAAATGAATGATCACTTCCTCCCTCTCCCTTTCCAAATAGAAAAGAACGCCCTATATCATTAGGGATATTCCCATTACCTCCTGGGGATGGATTACTTACACCGGATACTCAGAAAGGCGGGGAGACTCCTGGATCAGAACAGTGGAAATTTCAAGAATTAAGTCAACCACGTTCACATACCAGTCTCAAGGTGAGCTTTATTTTGCTGAAATCTTTCATTTGCATTTTATACTTGTTGTCTTTGTGTGTGGTGATGGTTTTGGTTTTGTTTTGTTTTGTATTTCGGTTTTGAGGTCCTACCTTGGGGTGCTCAGGGCTTACTTCCTGACTGAGCTCAGGGAGCTCAGGGATTACTCCTGGCGGGCTCCTGAAGACCATATATGCTCCTGGGGATCAAACCCAGCTCAGCCATGTACAAACATGGCCTATGTACAAACATAGGCAGGTCTCTACCCACTATACTGCCTCTTCAGCCTGTGTGTGTGTGTGTGTGTGTGTTTTAAACTCAAAATAATAGCCAAAACTTAATGGAATTTAATAGCCTGGATGCATTTTAATTTGTAAAACTCTTTTGTTTTCTATGTTTGGGTCTTATCCAGATATGCTCAGGGATTACTCCAAACTCTGTATTCAGGAATCACTCTAGGGACCATATGGGATACCAGAGATTGAACCCAGGGTGGCCCTGTGCAAGGCAAATACCTACCTACTGTACTGTCGCTCTGGCCCCAATTTTTAAAATTTTTTTTTCAATTTTTTTAAATTAAAGAATGTGATTTACAGTTATTGACAATTGAGTCTTATAATGCATATTTGTACAATGTTCTCCTTAAATTGAAAATTATCTCTTCCCCAAATTTGTCTTTTGCCAACCTTTTAAATTTATCACCGTCACCGTCCTCGGTTATTCATCGATTTGCTCGAGCGGGCCCAGTAACGTCTCCATCGTGAGACTTGTTGTTACTGTGTTTGGCATATCGAATACGTCCCGGGTAGTTTACCAGGCTTTGCCGTGCAGATGAGGTACTCTCGGTAACTTGCCAGACTCCGAGAGGGGTGAAGGAATCAAACCTAGCTCGGCTGGGCCGGCTGTGCACAAGGCAAACGCCCTACTGCTGTGTTATTATATGTATATAAAAATGAAAAATTATTTTTATTTATTGATTAATACATGTATGGCACTAATGATTAAAATTGCTATTTGATTTATGCTATGTTCGAACTGAAAATGATTGCCACCTGAAATTTGTGTTTTAAAAGAGTCACCAGTTAAATACAAACCAATTCCTTCCCCCAAACCCTTTATAATACGACATCCAAAAATATGTATTGTTTAACTAAAAAAGTCTTGCTGTTAATTCTCGTTTTGCCTTTGTTTCTGTGTCTGTGCTTAATCCTGGTGGTGCTCAGGGGACCCAGTGTATGCTGGGGATTGAGCTGGGTTGTTATCTTACCGTAACAGTACACTCTCTCTGGGCCCTCTTTTTCTCTCATTTTGTTGCTGCTGTTGTGATGACCGTGGAGGGGTCACATTGGGTCACATAGCCAGTTGCTGTGAGTTCCAGTCATTCACTTGTGGTGCTTGAGCACATTCTGGGTGCAGCACTCTCCGGGGGTTGCTGGAATTCTCACACACATGGTCTCTCGTGTTTGAACTGCTGGCCTCAGTACTCATGCACTTTAATCACACACACACACACACACACACACACACACACACACACACACACACACACACACACCCTGGCCAGAGATTGCACACTCTGTTGTGGTACTGGGGGTTCCAAATAGCTGAGCCTACTGGGTACTGTCTCAGGGCCTGTGGGTGGCACTGGAGATTGAACTCATAGCCTCAGACTTCCAAGGCAGGCGCTTTATGCCACTGAGCCATCTCCCAGGCCCTTATAGGTTATATTCTTAACCAAGAAATATGACCTCTGCAGTCTGATTCTACTGCTTGAATAGAGCCAGTCACACGGACACTGTGATAGGTACAGAAACAAGCCTGCAGGTTGGAAGACAGGGACCTGGGATCTAGAGAATCATCTTGCCTGCTTGAGCCCAAGAAGCAACATACGAAGGAAAGCCAGAAAAAATCTTATTCTAAAGAACAGTTTTCAGACTGGTGGGCATCAGTCCCATAAATTGCCTGGTGGCCTGGTCCTTTAAGGCATAAGGGTTTAACCTCATATTACCTTTTGTGTGGTAGGGGAAAGGATACAATAAGGGGAAGTCTGAGGCTTTGGGGCCCCTCCCAGCAGTGCTCTGGTGATAGATTGCTCCTAGCAGTACTCTGGCCGGCAGTCTATGGTACGGGGGAATCAAACCCAGGCCTCCAGCTGCAAAGCACTTTGAACCAGCCACTCTGTGCCACCATGAACCAACCCCCCACCCCTGTCCCTGCCCTTACTTAGATGATTTTTTTTGGTAAGGTTTCTCTCCCCTTTCTTTCTTTTTGGCTTTTGGGCAATACCTGGCTGTACGCAGGGCCTTCTCCTGGGTCTGTCATCAGGGATCACTCCTGGCAGTGCTCAGAGGACCATATGCAGTGCCAGGGATTTAAGTTGGGGTTGATTGCATGCAAGCCTTTATCTCCTGTGCTAGCTCTCCAGCCTTACTTACTGATGTTGCCCCTCCTGCCTTGTTGTCTTTATTGTTTGAGGACTAGGGCCCACACGGGACATGCTTACTTCTTGTGCTCTGACATTTGGTTGCTGTGTTTGCAATCATACACTTCAGTGCACTAGAGATCATACACCTCATTGTGGTGCCAGCGGTGGTGTAAGACACGTGTGGGCAGGACTGAGGGTTTTGAACTCCTGGCCATAAGTTTGTAAGCTGGTTCTTTTGCCACCTGTGCCATGCCTGACCCACAGGAAGCAGTCTTTACAACCTCAGCTGCCCAAGCTCAGTTCACCAGTTTGAATTTTCAGCCCATATCTTTTGGGGCTGATCTTATAAAAAATTATACTTGTATTCATAACTATTATATCCATAAATAATATATCAAGTACAGCACCTTATTAAGAATTTTTATTATTACTTAGAGTTATGTATCTTGGGAAGTGCAATATTGAGCCGGAGAAAAAGCTCTGTAGGCTGAGTGTATTCAAAGCTCACTTTGCATGTGGGACACCGGGTTCGAGTCCCAACATGGACTCAAACACTACTTTAAGCCCCACCAGCTTTGATCCACCCTCCCACTCATGTAACACTGTAGCACTGTCCTCCCGTGGTTCATCAGTTTGCTCGAGTGGGCCCAGTAACATCTCCATTGTGAGACTTATTGTACTGTGTTTGGGATATTGAATATGTCACGGGTAGCTTGCCAGGCTTTGCTGTGCAGGCAAGATACTCTCAGTAGCTTGCCGGACTCTCCGAGAGGGGTGGAGGAATCAAACCTGAACAGATCAGGTCGGCTGCGTGCAAGGCAAATGCCCTACCCGCTGTGCTATCGCTCCAGCCCCGAGTAAAAAGAAATAAATGAAATTAAAACATTTAGAAAGGAAATGTTGGTTATATTTTTACATCATAAAATCTTATAAATAGGACACCAATAATTAATTCTATTGATTTACATCTTGCTTCTCAAAGTACTTGGGAAAGTATCATGCCTAATAACTTGCAGACCACCCCTCCTTGTGCATCTTCTAAAACAGATATTTACCCTTTTTTTTGTTTCTCTTAAAAATTTGCAAATTTATAAATTCCTGTGTTTTTATAAAGTTTAAGTATCTCTAGCTGCATCTCTAGCACTTAGGTTTTTTTTTATTTATTTTTTATTTTTTTTTGTAGGAGTACTGCTATTTATTCAGCCACTGATTAGCTTATTGAATTGTGCATGAACTCCACCTTACTTTTTTTTTCCATTTTTTATAATTTTATTTATTGAATCACCTGTGAGAGCAGTTACAAAGCTTTTGGGTCTAAGTCTCAGTCATACAATGAAACACCCATTGTATGACTTCACCAGTGCCCATTCTCCACCACCAAAAATCCCAGTATACCCCCATCCCACACCCTCCCCCTGCCTGTGGGGCAGATGATTTCCACATTACTCTCTCTCTACTTTGATCACATTCACTATTTCGACACCAGACCCACCATTATTTGAGATTTTACCCCAACACTCAGATCTGCTGAAAAGGCAACAATAGACAATTTGTGTTCTATTGTTGGTTATGAATAACATATGATGTCGTGTGGCTGCAGTAGGGCCATGTGGTTTTGAAGTTCTGAAATTTTAACACTTAAATCTGGAGGGATTTCTGCCAAAAGTCACTGGGTTTAGAGATCTGCTCCTGAGTCTTTGGGATCATGGCCGTTGAGCAGTTTGATGAGGAGCCAAAGAGGCCATTTGTGGGCGATGACTTGGGGTCTCATTGGGGTGGGGAAGACAGGCCTGGCTCCACCTCCCCCCCCATCCCGTGAGACCCAACAAGTTTCGTCACTGCGGGCCCAAGCCTGACTGTCCAATGGCCTCTGGAGGATGACAGCCACCAAGTCGCCAAGAGGGAGCAGGCGGAGGGACAGCACCCATTCCCCCCTGGGGTGGCCCGGTAACAGTAACCTACTGCGGGGTCCAGACACATTTCTGACAAAAGCCGCTGGGTTTCGATATTTGTTTCTGAGTCTCTGGGATCAAGGCCGTTGAGCAGCTTGATGAGGAGCCAGAGAGGCCATTTGTGGGCGATGACTTGGGGTCTCGTTAGGGTGGGGAGGACAGGCCCGGCTCTACCTCCCCCCCCCATCCCGTGAGACCCAACAAGTTTCGTCACTGCGGGCCCAAGCCTGACTGTCCAATGGCCTCTGGAGGATGACAGTCACCAAGTCGCCAAGAGGGAGCAGGCGGAGGGACAACACCCTTTCCTCCCTGGGGTGGCCCGGCAACAGTAATGTACTGTGGAGTCCAGATGCATTTCTGCCAAATGCCACTGGGTTTCGAGATGTGCTCCTGAGTCTCTGGGATCATGGCCGTTAAGCAGCTTGATCAGGAGCCAGAGAGGCCATTCGTGGGCGATGACTTGGGGTCTCGTTGGGGTGGGGAGGACAAGCCCGGCTCCACCCTCATCCCGTGAGGCCCTGTGTGTCTCATCACTGGGGGCCCAAATGTGACTATCCAGTGGCCTCAGACGGATGGCGGCCCAGGGGGAACAGGCCAAGGCACGAAACCTATTCCCACCTGGGTTGGCCCAGCACCGGTAGCCTACTGCAGAGACCAGACGCATTTCTACCTAAAGCCACTGGGTTCTGAGATTTGTTTCTGAGTCTCTGGGATCATGTCCATTAAGCAGTTCAATCAGGAACCAAAGAGGCCTTGCCTCCAATTATATAGCTGAGCCGGAGGTGGTTTGTGGGTGTGTTTCCCACGTACCTAACTTTTGGCCGTTTACTTTCTTGGTAAACTTTGCCCCAAGTTTTTGGGGTCTGGCCAAAGGCACAGCAGCAATTTTTGGGGTATCTGGAAGTCTGAAGGCGCCATGAGGCTGCTGATGCACTCGCCTCACAGGTACAGATTGACCTGCTGGTGGCACCATACCCCCACTTAGTTTTTTTTTTAAAAAAAAAGTCCTATAGGGAGTGTGGCACTCCGAATATGTTTGTTGGGGCTGGAGAGATAGCACAGTGAGTAAGGCACTTGTCTTCCATGCAGCTGACCCAGGTTTGATCCCTGTAACCCCATTAAGGTCCCCTGAGCACTGTGCAGAGTGATTCCTGAGTGCAGAGCCAAGAGTAACCCCCAAGCATCGCTGGGTTTATTAATATATGTGTATTAGAAGCTCAGTGTCAGTCCAGCCTTGCCACTAGGAAACACTCTCCTACAGCCACACTGGTTATTATTTTTTTAGCCTGCCTGTAGGCGTATTTGAACACCCATCCTCCATCGCCTACTTGATGTGTTCCTTTCCCAAAACAAAATTAAGTAGGAGGGATACTTTTCATACTTCAGACGAGTGTGCCACAGGGGCAGTACAGCAGGTAGGGTACTTGCCTTGCACACACAGCACGTTAGATTCCAGGTCCCCCTAGAACCATCAGGAGTAGTTCCTGCGCACATAGCCAGGAGTAACCCCTGAAACATTGCTGGGTGTGGCCCCCAAACAAAAAGTGCCATAGAGGAACTATATTCTGATTACTACCCAGAAAGATACCTCAAGACATTATTGTAGGGGCTGGAGCGATAGCACAGCAGGTAGGGCGTTTGCCTTGCACGCAACCAACTGGCCGACCCGGGTTCGATTCCCAGCATCCCATGTGGTCCCCCGAGCACCACCAGGAGTAATTCCCGAGTGCAGAGCCAGGAGTAACCCCTGTGCATTGCCGGGTGTGACCCAAAAAGGAAAAAAAAAAAAGACATTATTGTAATTCTCTGATTATTTAATCCCGTGACAAGTGGTGATTGAATTTAATTCATACTTTACCAACTGATTATTAATAGATTATTCATTTATTAAAAGTCATCTATATTAATAGGTCATTAATATGGATTAAGCTGGGGAGATGTTAAGGCACTTCTGAAATTAAATTCTCTCTCTACTCTCTCTCCAGACATGAAGCCTCTAAATGCAATATAGTTTGAGCAGATAATGGAGTGGTATATTGCAAAATGGCAAAAATCCAGTTTGTGAATTGTCTAATAACTCTTGCATTGTTAACCTGAGCCCTAGTTCTCTGGTTTTACAAGGTTGGGTTGGGTTAGAGTTCAGGCGTTGGGTTAGAGTTCCCTTGTGGTCTGTGTTGCATGAACCCACCAGACTTGGTTTCCCGAGTGGCAGAGACTAGACTAGACTGAGTTAGGGTAGAGAACAACTTGCATTTCTCTGAGAACTTTGGGATAACTAGTTATATTTAGGCCATACTTTGTGTTCATTAGGACAACATTGAAGTTTAGAATTATAATCGATAGTGATATTATCAGATGATTTTTCTGTGAAGTAGGTTAATGTTATTTACATCATAGTTAAGTAACCCTAACCAAGGGAGAAAGCTGCATGGTGAGTTATAACGGAGGAAATAGAACTTTAGGAAGCTGGCAGAAGAACGGCTGCCACCTCTACAGCCCAAAAGATGGTGTGTAAGTCTGGTTTACAGGTCAGTTTAAGGTAAGGAACAGAGTTTGATCATGCTTTATTAACACAAGTTTTTTTGCTGGTGGTTATATGTTGGTGAAAAATAACCAAAGCTATTTGATGAATGACCAAAGCTGTTCTGTTAAAAATATTACAGAAGTGGGGCTGGAGAGATAGCACAGCAGGTAGGGCATTTGCCTTGCACGCGGCCGACCCGGGTTCGATTCCCAGCATCCCATATGGTCCCCTGAGCACCGCCAGGAGTAACTCCTGAGTGCAGAGCCAGGAGTAACCCCTGTGCATCGCCAGGTGTGACCCAAAAAGAAAAAAAATATTACAGAAGCGCTAAGTCTGGGAATGGGCAAAAATGTTAAGGTAGGGTTATTCATCCAACCTAATTATATTCATGAACAAGCAGCAAATGAGAAGGAATTAGAGAACAAAGGGCAAGAATAACGCCATGTCCTGAAGATCAGAAAGAGCAAGAACTTGCCCAACAAGATATCAGGCCTTAGCTATAATTAGCTAAGATGGTGTGAAATAGCAGACTTACCCATCCTTTTTCTTTCCAGCAACCTTTCAGTCTTTAAGCCACTGGGCTGGGCTGAACCAGGCAAGTGGGTGAACAGGATGGGGAGGGGCTGAGGTGTGGGAATCACTTGCCAAGCCTGGAGGAGTGTCTTCATGGGAGAGAGAGCCTGGTAGAGAGGCCGAGCGCACTGAGGACATCCCTCAGTGGGACAACCAGCTGGGTCTTGTCAGGTCCTGAGGAGGATGATCGGGGCCTCCTGAATGAAAGCTGCCACATTGTCAGCCTGAGCAAGTGAAGGCAGCAGTTTTTGTACTAAGCAGGGCGGCTGTGTAGAATGAGAGGCAGGTAGACCTGGCAGGGGAGAGGGGGAGGCAGAGGCTGCAGTGTCCAAAAAGAGAAATGTGTCCCTCCCAAGTCCAGGGAGAAGAGAGCTTTAGAATGGGGGACTTGTTTGCAGAGTCAGCTGGTTTGGAGAAGTCGAATAGAGCGAGGACTGAATTTGTTCTTTTGTTGCTATAGGTTTGAAGGGTTTTGAGTTGCCACGTCAACAGCAGGAGTGAATGTGAATCATGAAAGGAGAACATGAAAAGTGTGTATTAGTCCAGAAAGATGGTTGCCATTGGTGAAGAAGAGGGTACCTTAGGTTGGCAGGGTGGAGGGAATAGTACTCTGAGAAGGACAGAGATGGGGTTATTTTGTGCTGTGCAGAAATGTCCAATAGAAAGAGAAGTTGAAGACAAGACAAGAAGGAAGAATGGGAGAGTAGAAGAAGGCTGTGCAGAAAGGGCACACACGTACTCTAGTTGCAGTAAAAATCTTTGTTGGTGGGGCACCTCGTTTTTTCTTTAGGAGCGCTACTAGAAACAGTGCTTTTTATATTATTTTATGCTTGAATTTCCATCATTGGGATAATTGTCTCAGATCATATATTTAAGATTTTGATAGACATTGACAAATTGCCTGCCATTGGGATTTTGGCCATTTGAACTCTCCCTGGAGATACTGTATCCGTTCTTTGTTGCTATATATGTTTTATTTTAAATATCTTCCTCTTTTACATAGATATGAGATTGAAGAGTTCAATATTTTAAATACCTTCTATGTAAAATTTTCAGGCTGGTTTCTAGAATTTTGGTTTGTATCAGTTCATTAATAGTCACAGATTTCATCCAGTTATGCATATATGTAGCTCAAAACATTTGTACACCTTACAAGTTCTTGCACCTGCAGATATATGAAGGTGTGTGAGAGTAACATGCACATGTGGATACATATTATATATATACCCCAGAAACAGTTTTTCTGGGGCCAGAGAGATAGCACAGTGGGTAAAGCACTTGTCTTGCATGTGGCCACCCCTGGTTTGATCCATGGGATGCATATAGTCCTCCAGCATTCCTGAGTACAGAACCAGGACTAAGTCCTGAGTACCACTGGGTGTGCCCCCCACAAAATAAAAATAAACAATTTTTAAACAAGGGTTTTCTTTTGAGTATTTTAGGTTGTTGATTGTGACTTTTAGAACTGATTTTAAAAACTTCTAACTATGAAGCAGTTGGACTTGTACCTGCTTGTGAACATTTTAAAGAGTTCTTTTGAAACAGTCTGAGCTAAACACTTCCTCAGAACTGCTGTGAGAAGCTCTTGTTAGCGGTGTTTGGTATGTAAAGCCATTGGTCAGTGTGTGCTGCTTTCTTCCAGGGATGTGCTTAGAATACAGAAGAGGAACTGTCTGAACAGAACCAGCATTCTTGTGCATAAGAATGTCCCTTCCTCCTCCGTTTGTTGTTAAATTCTCAAGTTGTTCTGATTTCTTTAGCTTTCCCAAACTTGTGGCTTTACAGTAGTTGTACTTACTCCTGTATCTTCTCTGACTTAAGGATTCCTGTCGTAAAATGCATCTGTACTTAAAATTTTTGAAACATAGAACTCCTTGTTTAGTTTTAAAGGCGCTTATTTGCCATGCTGAGGATCAAACCCAGGGCTTCACAAACCGAAGACAAGTGCTCAACCACTGATCTACATACCCAGCTCTAACTTTTTATTTTGAAATATTTTGGAATTACAGAAAAGTTTTAAATATGGTACATATTTACCAGCATTCACCTTATTCAATTTTAAATAATATCAAAGAATCTAGGGTAAAGTTTCTGCAACTCTAAGTTTCGTATGTCTTGTAAGTTTTAAGACCTGGATTTGATCCCTGGCACTTCATTAACAGAGACCTCTGCCTATAGAAATTAAAAATAAATGGGGGCTGAGGGGGAGAATTAGAGAAATGGTACAGTGGATAAGGCTCTTTCTTTGCATATAGCTGACGTGGATTCAATCCCTGGTATTTTATATGATCCTCCAGGCCACACTAGGAGTGAACTTTGAGCACAGGGCCAGGAGTAAACTGAGCACAGCCAGATATGGCCCCCACACAAAAAACTGAAATAAATAAATAGAGATCAAGCAGATGACTCAAAGAGTTGGAGCACATGTTTTACATTCAAGAGCCTCAGATTTTATTCCCAGCACCGCATGGTTCCCCCAGCATTGCCAGGTGTGGCTCCCCACAATGATCAGTACCACTCCCCTAGATATTATGGATATCTATAATGCCTCTCAAACCATCTGTTATTATACAGCTGCATTAGGTGAAAGTACATACTCATAATGGGTTGTTGTTTTTTTCCCCCTCGCTTTTTGGGTCATACATGGCAATGCACGGGGGTTACTCTTGGCTCTGTGCTCAGGAATTACTTCTGGTGGTGCTCAGGGGACCATATGGGATGCCGGGCATCGAACCCAGGTTGGCCGTGTGCAAAGCAGACGCCCTACCCGCTGTGTTATTGCTCCAGGCCCATAATGTTTTTTTAAGACAAATTTACCCTAAATATGTTTTTACACCTTCATTTTAAAAATTACATTTAAAATCTTTATATTTTATAGAGTGCCACCCATATTCTTACCCTAAACATTTTCTTGGGCTGGAGCGATAGCACAGCGGTAGGGCGTTTGCCTTGCACGCAGCCAACATGGCCGACCCGAGTTCGATTCCTCCGCCCCTCTCAGAGAGCCCGGCAAGCTACCGAGAGTATTCGATATGCCAGACACAGTAACAACAAAGTCTCCAATGGAGACGTTACTGGGCCCGCTCGAGCAAATCGATGATCAACGGGAGGGCCTTTACTTTACTTACTTTTAAACATTTTCTTACACCTTCATTTTAAAAATTACATTTAAAATCTTAATATTTTTTAGAATGCCACCACATTCTTACCTTGAAGAATTAAATATTTGAGAAGAGCTAAAACTGATGAATTTTGACTCAAAGATCATATAAACAAATATTAAGGCAGCCGCAGTCAGGTTTCTTCAGCGTGAACATTGCTAACCTCTGCTTTGTGAAGACATTGTGGTGGGGATGTGGTGGTTTGGACCACACCCAGTGGTGCTCAGAGCATACTCCTGACTCCAGACACCTTACCTTCTGTGCTATCTCTCCAGCTCGCTATTTTTTTAATTTTATTTTATTTTTATAAAGCCGTTCAGAATAGTTGATTACATTTAATATTCAAACACCAATCCCACCACCATCATATTTCAGATGTTTCCATCCTGAGCCCCAACCCCTGCCCCAAAGCAGAACCGAAATAATTTATTTTGTATTGTTTTTTAGGAATAAACCACTGAAAATGATGCAAAAAAAAAACTTTTCTTAGAGGAAAGAATGTGAAGATTTTTGTATTTCAACCAGTGGCAGTAAGCCCTTGTATTAGAGGTTACTAACATGGTTTTTCAGCTGCTAGGGCTAGATCTCTTCTGGTGGGGAGGGGCAGGGGGCGGGTGAGACCCGCCCCCTCCCCCCAAGTTCCCTGAATCAAACGGTCTGGCATGGAATCCGGCGTCCAGTCCTCATTGTGAGGAAATTAACAGAGACCTTACCAATCATATTTTAGACTTTCAAAACAACTCATAAATTGCCAGATGAAGAATATTTTTAAAAAAGAGGGACTGCTATGTTTTCAAAAGAAATAATTCCATCATCCCCACAGTGGGCTACTATTTAGGTAGAAATTAGAAATACAATTAAATGTACAAGGTTTGTGGGGGGAAAAGCATTTTAATTTAGGTTATTCTTCGGTTATTAGTTTATCTATAATAGTTTCACAAATAATGGGAGGAGAACAGGAAAGATGTATTAAACTTTTCCAAATACGCTAAATTGGAAGATTTGATACTGAAGAATAAATTTCAGAAAGATTTCTTTTTTGTTGTTGTTGTTTTTTTTTTTCTTTAGGAAGATTTCTTAGAGTTGTGTGAATAGAAAAAAGGTTAAGTGATCAGTTGTTCATTGATAACTTTAAAGTAAAACATGAAGTGGTAACTTCTAAACTGTGTTATTGATCACTTAGAGGCTTAAAGGAGATGATTTTTGAAGGAGATGGATATTGTTATTGGGAGGTAGTATATATCAGAAGTACATAAAAACATGCCAAAACGTAGAAATGCATGATTTTTCCTTTTTGGTTTTTTTTTTGTATTTAGCTTATTTTTGTTAATATTTTTGGTTTAGGGCCACACATGGTAGTGCCCAGGGCTCACTCTTCATCTCTTAAGGGACAATACATGGTTGCAGGATCCTCCATTCAGATTTTATCCATAAGAATATCATGATTATTTAGAAAAATAAAATTTGCTTAAAGTTTCCCCTTGTTTGAACATAGACTCCAGAGATAATTGCAGTTGTTTCCTTCACTGTAATCAGTGTTAACTCTTTAAATAGCATTTCCTCTCAGCAAGTTCCTCCTTACCCATTTTTAAAGAAGTACAAGGTAAATTTAAAATGTTTTTGTCATTCTTCTCACTTACAGGATGAACTCTCAGATGTTAGTCAAGGAGGATCAAAAGCTACCACTCCAGCGTCACTAGCTGCTTCTGACGTGGCAGTGATTCCTACTGATACCCCCTTAAAGGAAGATGAAGGCTTTGTGAGGGCAGCAGATGCACCAAATAAGTCAGAGATAAACAAACATATTGAAGTACAGGTAGCCCAGGATACTAGAAATGTGTCAACTGGTGAGTGACCCTGGTTCTCTATTTCATTTTGAAATATTTTGTCAGTCCATATTAGGATGATATGTTTTGGGGGAGGGGGCAGTAGTTACTTTCTGCTTTTGAGCTATCATTGAATAAAGGCCCTCCCGTTGTTCATTGATTTGCTCGAGTGGGCCCAGTAACGTCTCCATTGGAGACTTGTTACTGTGTTTGGCATATCGAATACATCATGGTTAGCTTGCCAGGCTCTGTCGTGTGGGCGAGATACTCTCGGTAGCTTGCCGGGCTCTCCGAGAGGGGCGGAGGAATCGAACTCGGGTCGGCCATGTTGGCTGCGTGCAAGGCAAACGCCCTACCGCTGTGCTATCGCTCCAGCCCAGTCTTTAAGAAACATTTTATCATCAGGCTGATTTGAATTCCCAGTACCAAAATGGCCCATTCAAGCTCCACCAGGGATAACTCCTAAGCACAAAGCCAAGATAACCCTTGTGAAAACACTGGGTGTGACCCCAAAAGCTCCCAGACACAGAAAAAAACAACTTTCATCATTAAGACCTGGGGAGATAGCTCAGAAGCCTGTAGCACATGCTTTGCATGGAGCCAGATTTTATCCCCAGTGCCACATGGTTTACCCAGCACTGCTAGGCACAACAACACTCCCCACCCTCCACCCTCCAGCACCGAGTTGGGAATAGCCTCCAACCAGTCCCCAATGAGGCCCCAAAACAGCCACAAAATGTCAAATAAATTGCCATCAAGTGATGGTCATAGCAGGAAGAGACTCATATTAGGAGCACTGTGTAATATAGGCGTTATTTGTGTCATCTTGTCCTTAAGGCTCTGCTGAAAATGAGGAGAAATCAGAAGTTCAAGCTATCATTGACTCCACCCCTGAGTTGGACATGGACAAAGATCTCAGTGGATATAAAGGCTCAAGGTACTATAAACACCAGATTCAGATTAAAAAAGTAATAATAATTCTACCCTTTTCCTCTCCTCCAGAAGTCTAGTAGTGTTCTCCTCCCTGCCACTCTACCAGACACATGTATTCAGGTGTCTGGCTGAAAAAATGTTGGTATTCTGGGTTTTGTTTTGAAACTGGACATGGTATGTGACTGTTGAATACTTTGTGAAAGGTTACCGTAGAGGTTAGGAACATATGGGAAGATTGGGAAGTGGAGATCACCAAGAGATGCCCCATGCTTTCTGACATGTGAGGAAAAACCAAGGCTGGGGTGGTACGAATAAAAGTGTGAGCAAACTTGGTTCAGATCAGGAAGAAGAGAAGGCACTCTTTTCAGAATTATGATGACCTCATTATTGGGAGAAGTTGGTGGTTTTTTAGTGACATGTTAGTCGAAATTTTAGTGAAATTTTAGTAAAACATAAAGGGTATGTTTAGTGCAGCCCTGGACATGCCTCACCCACCTCCTCAAAAGCCCTTGAGGTCCCTGGGGTCCTGAGTCGTCCCGTCAGTGAGGGAACAGCCCAAGCAGCAGCAAGTCCTCAGGCTCTTGCTTCGAACATCAGCTGTGTTGGCTGGCAGGCACAGAGGGCTGATCTGGGCCGCCTCTGCCCTGCTCAGGCCGGATTCTGGAGTGGGGGAGATGGGAGGATTTGGTTTTGGGGGTCTTACCTGGTTTGGGGTGGGGGGAACCATGTGGTGTCAGGAATAAAGCCCAGGACCTCATATATACAAGGACATCTTTCTACCATGGAATTACATGCTCTGCCCTCTCCTGGCAAATTCTTTAACCTCCTTCATTTCTTCATTTGTAAAATTGAGATAATAGCACCTGCTTTGCAGACTAAGGTGAGGATTCAGCCAAGTCATCTATGTAAAATTGATCAGTGCCTGATATGCAAAGCAGAGGCATGTTCCCTGCTCTTTTCTGTTTTCTAGGATCTTCCTGCACTTTGTTTCCTTCACTAGTCCTGTGTGAACTTCAGTGAGAATGTCCTGGGAAACTTGAGAGATCTTTTTTGAATTACATGTTCACAGCCTCTTGGCTATGCATTTTGCACTTTTGAAAATAGTGTCATATATGCTGATTCTGTTGTTTCTGTCCGTAGTACTCCCACCAAAGGCATAGAGAACAAAGCTTTCGACCGCAACACAGAATCTCTCTTTGAAGAACTGTCTTCAGCTGGCTCAGGCCTAATTGGAGATGTGGATGAAGGAGCAGATTTATTAGGTATGATAGCTTATTCAAGGAATCGATGGCTGAATTGAAAAGTCAATTATAACATTTTATGTAATTGAAAATTTCCCTAAAATATCCTTAACTGCCTGCTCAGTGGGATGGTTATTGTGCTTTAAGTAAGTGGAACTTTGGATTATAAAACTTTTAAAGGGGATGGTTTTTGCATACAGATTTTTCCAAAATTAAATTGCATTTGAATTTTATTTTAAACTTATATAACACATTGTATTGAACAGTTTTATACTATCAGGTTAGTATTATGTATAAGGAACACACTGATACGTATATTTGTTAGCCTTACATAAGAAATTGTGACACTTTATTTATTTCAGCTTTTAAGATTGATGCTTTAAGAAACTGCCCAATAAAATTGAAGAGTAAAATGCAAAAATATATTTAGGAGAAAATTGTAATGTTTATGTATGATAAAACCCACATATGTATTTTTTTAAGTTTGAAGGAATGCATTGAATTGTGTAATCATCACCAGAATCAACATAGATCAACCCTCAACCCCCCACCGACTTCATCATGCTATCCTTTTGTGTTCTTTCTTACTTTACTTTTTTGGTTTTATTTATTTATTGTACTTTTATTTAATCAGAATTAAAGGTTTTTTGTTTGTTTCTTTCTTTCTTTCTTAAGGCTTTTATTGACGTTTGTCAGACCGGGCATGTAATAGTGTTAAGTTTATGGTTTTGACGTAGCAGAGTAGGGTTAAGTTTATGGTATTGATGTCCACTGCTTTCTCCCCGCTGCATACCACAGGGCCCGGAACCCCCACCCGGGTCCCCCTTTTGACTCACAGTCCATCTTAATCCAAAGGAAGCACTTTGTACTCTTTCTGTCTCAGAATGCAGTGTTCAGTCCTGTGATTTTTTTGAGACTGTTAGCCTCAGGCTCTTTGGTTTGATTTTCGTTTTGGACCACACCTAGTGGGGGGTTGTCACTCCTGGCACTTGTCACAGTGTTTGGGGGACCCCTTGTTGCCAGGGATAGAACCCAGGCCTCCTGCACACAAAGGATGGACCCAGCCTATGAGCAGTCTGTTCAGTTCCTGACCTTTAAAAAAATTTAATTACTTTTATAATGCCTGAGGTTAAACTCAGGACCTCATACATGCAAGGCAAGTGCTTTTTCACTGAGGTATGTCTCCTGGCAGAGACTTTTTTAGGGGGTAATGAAGGGGGGGGCAATACCTGTTGGTGCTCAGAGCTTATTGCTGGCTCTGTGCTCAGAGATCACTCCTCTCTGTCCTCAGGGGACCATATGTGGGATTGAACCTGGATTGGCCACATATAAGGCAAACCCTACCCGCTGTACTACCTCTCTGGCCTAGGCTTCTCTTTTATAAAGATAATTACTGAGAGAATTACTGAGCCATGTGGTCCTCACAGTATGGGCCTGAAAGCCTGTGTTCAACTCAGACAGCTGTTTACAAGCACCAGAACCATAACCAGTGTTGCTCCAGGCTCACAGAAACCACACCCCAGTGGTGCGTGGGGGGGTCTGTGCAGGGACGGGGGTATCAGATCCAGGACTTCGGTCATGCTTGGCGTGTGCTCTCACTTGAGTGTCTTCCTGTAACTGTGATCTTTGAAGTCAGTGTTTCTGAAAGCTTGCATTTATTAATTCAGAAAATTAGGTATAATAGATTAGAGACGAATTTCTGATATTCTGATCTCCTTTCCACTTTGAAAATAATAGGCTGTAAATTACTATCTTCCCTTTTACACCATGGTGTGGGTTTATTTTTAGAATGTTCCAGATTAGAAGGTTTATTGCCTTAATTCTTAGTAAAAGATGGTGAGATTTCTAAGGCAAATATTTATTTCTTGGTTTCTCTTCTGTATAATTTAGTGTATATATAATTTGTTTGTTTGTTTGTTTCTTAAGGCGTTTATTGGCCTTTTTCAGACCAGGCATGTAACCATGTTAAGTTTATGGTTTCAACATGACACTGTAGTATTAAGTTTATGGTATTGATATCCACTGCTTTCTCCCCTCTCCATATTCAATATGCCAAAACAGTAACAATAACGGGTCTCATTCCCCTAACCCTGAAAGAGTCTCCAGTACAGCAGCATTGGGAGAGATGAGGAAGGAGAGGCCGCTAAAATCTCAGGCTGGGACAAATGGAGTAAATCAGCGAACAACAGTGATCCAGTGATAATTTAGTGATAGGAACTGAGATGTAATACTGAAACTGTCTAGCTTTGTTACACTATGCTAACAAATTCTTCCTCCACATTTCTTAATTGGCCTTAGGTTGATAAATAATAGACCATTTCTATAACTCAATGTTTCTCAGTTACTGTGTTAGTCTTTATTCGAAGATAAATGTTTTTATGATTGTTACACATACAATCGTACTTTTTTTTTCTGGGTTTTTTTTTTTCTTCTCTTATTTTGGGGCCCCACCCAGCTCTGTCCTTTCCTGGGCAGGGATTGCAGGGGCCTGTGATATCCCGGATCCATCCCAGGCCCCCCGCATGCAAAAAGCATTCACTTGGTAGTTTGAGCTGTCTCTGCCCCCCCCCCCCCCGCTTTTTTTTTATCTGATTTTAATTAGATAATTTTAATTCAAAAAAGACTGACCTTGGGGGCTTGAGCGATAGCACAGCGGGTAGGGCATTTGCCTAGCATGCAGCCGACCCTATTCGATTCCCAGCATCCCATATGGTCCCCCAAGCACCACCAGGAGTTATTCCTGAGGGCAGAGCCAGGAGTAACCCCTGTGCATCACTGGGCGTGACCCAAAAAGAAAAAAAAAAAGATTGACCTCCACCAGTTTGCCCTTTGTCTTTGTACTGTGTCTCCTGTTTTGATTTTCTTATTCTTATTGACTGTTTTCTTTATATAATTTAGTGACTTGTCCCCATGGTTCTAGATCTTGGAAATCATATTGTATTCAGATATTGAATTTCCTTTTGATTTATTTCTGTTTTCACCTTTATTGTCTTTAATCACTTCTTATCATTTAAAGGTAATTTAAAAGGAAAAATACTGGACCTGGAGCTAGTGTAGTAAGTGCCTAGTGTGTGCGGCCTTTTGAGTCACATACTTAGCACCATTGCAGCCCTCTGCCCGCCTACTCCCAGATATAATCAGGGTGACCCTCAAGTCCTGCTAGGATGTTCTGTGGGTACCTCTGGGCCTGAGCCCTGTGTCTTCAGCATACAAACTACCTGGCTGAGCATCTCCTGGAGTCGCGCCCCCCCCCCCCAGTCCTAAAAGTGAAAATAAACATCCTGCCCGCCTCTTTCCCTGAATCTGTCCCACCCTGTCCTTCCACTGCACTCATTTTCAGTCACACCATTACGTAGCTCTCACCTGGCTGTGCCCAGCGATCACTCTGATACTGTGCAAAAGGGACTGTACGCAGTGTTGGGATTCAAACCTGGATCAGCTTCTTGCAAGCACCTTAGCGGCTCTGTGCTACCCGTCCAGCCCCTGTGCAGCAATATCGATGATGTGGCTGTGATGTCCCTGGCACTTTCCTAGTTGTTTATGGTATGTCAGTGATTAAAAACAGATTTCTTTGGGACAGTTTTTTCCTGGCCCCTCTACTGTTCCTCATCCCACTGATGTCTTGGCATTGTTGCTCATACTTACCTAGCCTGAAACAAGCATTATTTTTTCTTTCTTGGGGCTACACCCAGCAGTGCTCAAGGCTTATTCCTGGCTATACACTCAGGGACCACTTCTGGAGGGTTCGGGGGAATCTTTGGGGTACTGGGGATCAAATCTGGGTGGGCCACATGCACCGCAGCACCCTACCTGCTATATTATCACTCTGATTCCTCAGATCTTTCCTTCTTACCTCACTTGGCACATCCTTCTCTGGGAATTATATCCTGATCTCCTAGTTAAAGCTTTGTTGTCCTTCAAGCCTGTTTCCATGGTACTGTGTTCATTTATTATGCTTCTCTTCCTACTACACTGTATTCTTCTTGTTGTTTGGTTTTGGGGGCAACACCCAGATGTGCCCAGGGCTTACTCCTGACTTTTCTCAGGCAGAGCTTGGGGAACTGTATGCAGTGTTGGGGTTCAAACCCAGGTCAACAGCATGTAAGGCATGTGCCTTACCAATGTACTCTCTCTCGGCCCTCCGGTTTTTTGTTTTTCCTTTTTTTTTTTTTTTTAATAAACCTGGGTAGACTAAACAGTGTAGCCAAATCAGCTTTCTTGTATTTACAGGTGCGTTTTTGAGCATGTAACACAGCAACAAAGTGACTGTGTTGCTAATTAGTTCTAGCAGTTTTGTTCCATCTCTGAATCGGTGATACTTCACCTTTTGTAGTTAAAACTCTTTACATGAGAATTTGTAAGAGAGCAGTGTACATTTGGAAAAATGGAGTCCTAACATAGTTTAAATAGAGAACTAGATTAAAATGTGCAAGTTTCCCAGGAATTAACAGATAATTCAAAAACCTATCTATAGACATAGCTTTATACTAAACTTGAAATGAGAATTTTATAATATTAGAGACAGGCTGCTAGGTTTTTGGTTATAAGGGGTATGGGTGCTAACAAAGTGTGTTTAGTTGAAGTCTTGGATAAAAATGGGACCACCTCAAGTTGATAAAAATGGGACCACCTCACGTTAAATTTTTCTTTTACTTATGAGTTAGTTGTATTGATTCATTTTAAAGTGAAAATTTTTAGACGATTCTATTATTTATAAATTAAATTCATACATTAATGTTTTAAGACATTTTATGGGGAATGTGTACCCTTTACAAACTACATTATAGAATTCCTTATAATGCATATTTCAAAGTATTTTTTATTTATAATATTTATACCTTATTGTATTTTATTAATTCTCTACATATTTTTAGTTTTTGGTCTCCTCATTTTGAAAAAAATGAGTGTAGATTTTGCATTATAAAAACAGTCTAATTGAGATTCTCATTCATTTTTCTCTTGGGCTGCTCACCCAGGGGAATATTCTGGTGTGTATGCTTTTAAATACTTAAATATTATGGCTTTTAAGTCTAGGTGTTCTTGACTGCTCTGCTCACATTTAATGCTTTTTTTATATATTTTTTTCTGCTCAGCTATTTTTATTTTGTCCTGTATGTTTTCAGCTTTATGCTTATCTTTCTATGTGCTTAAGAGTTTATGGCATATAAGTTCTATAAAACAATCTAACCCTATTTTTTTTCTGATTCTGATTCTTTATTGAACATTTAACGTTAATTTAAAATTAGAATTTAGAAACTTCATTTATCACTATTCTTAGAATTGTATGGATAGATGATTAATTTTTTTCTGATACCTAATTCTTCATATTCAAAGTACCCTGATGGTTGAAAATATTTGAGATAATTATACTCTGAGTTCATATGTGAACATTGAACTTTTAGTCTAGGTTGGTTGTTACAGGTTACTTTAAATTCATTTAGACTATTACTTTTTTAATGAAAGGAACGTGTTAACTGCTTTGTTCATTGTAATTTTCTTTAGAAATATTTTCTTCCCGTTTAGTTGTCTTATGAGTCTTTGTCTGTTACATGTGAATTTTCAGCATTCTTTTTTTTTTTTGGTAACTTTTTGAAATATGTTCCTTAGTGTGTTTTTCATTTCTTTAGGCTTTCCCCCTCTAAGTTGAATATTAAATATTTTTCTCTCTAAAGATCTCTAGATTGGTTACATTGACTACTCTACCTAACTTACAGTACTCAAATGTTATCTATAAAGAGACAACTGGACCATATCATTTCATAGGTGGTATTTTGAAGGAAACTTACGTTTTTGACCTGTGGGGGGTTTTTGGTCTGTTTTTTGAACCACACCGGCAATGCTCAGAGGTTATTCCTGGCTTTGCACTCATTACTCCTGTTGGTGTTTGAAAAATCATATGGATGCTGGGGATTGAAAATGGGTCTGAGTTGGCCACATGCAAGGCTAGCTCCCTATACTCACTGTACTATCTCTCTAGCCCCTAGTTTGGGATTTTTAAAGAAAGTAATTTTGTTGTTGTTGTTGTTCAGGAGCACACCTGGCTGTACTCAGGGTTTACTCCTGGCTCTGTGCTCAGGGATCACTCCTGGCCAACTGGGGGAACCATCTGTGTTGCCAGTGATGAAACCCGGGTTGGCCATGTGCATGGCAAAGCCCTACTTGCTATCCTATTTCTCTGGCTCCCAAGAAAGTAATTTTTAAATTTTTTGTTGAAGCTACACCTGGTGGTGCTCAGAAGCCATGGGGTGCCAGGGATCAAGCCCAGGTATGCAAAACATGTGCTCTAAAACTTGAACCCCATTCCCAGCCCCTGATTTTGGATTCTCAGTTTGGATTGGATTTTATAGTCACCTTAATTAGGAGAAAGAGTTGGTAAAAATTGCATGTGTATTAGGGTTGCAGGACTTCCAAGCATTGTTTATAAGGACCCAGGGGGCACTCCTGGCCAGCTGACCAAGTAGTTTGGCGCTGCTCCAGCCCTGGAGTGTTCAAGACCACCAGGACCAGGACCCCTGCAGTACCCAGGGCCTCCCAGATGCTGGTGACTCTAGAGTGCTGAGGATTTGATCTAGACAGGGTGCCTACAAAAATTTGTAAGTCTACAACTGTACCTCATGGTGTTTTCAGTAATAAAAATTAAAAAAAAAAATAGAGTGCCTAACCTGTACCCCAACCACTGTACTCTCAGCCACATTAGTAAAATATTTTAAAGGCTAACATATTAGAAAAAAATCCTAATTGAGGAAAATCATGTTTTTGTCTTTTGCACATCATTTTGCATTCAATCAACATTGTGATCCCAGTTGTTTTCCATATCATGCATAAAAAGTTTACAGATTAATCTACTTTCATGCTGTTTCTTACATAAAACATTTCTTGTTCTTTGTTTTTGCTTTACATGGAATGCATGGGCTTTAAGACCATAATTTCTTTGGTAAGGTTTCATCTGCATTGGGTCTGTCTTTATTTGGCCTTGTTTCTGCCTGTTTTCTATTAATATGTAATTTTTAGGCAAAAGCCATGTCTACAATAGCAGTTGTGGTTTGTAAACAATATCTGATCTATATTAATGAGTCTTTTATTCCCCTTAATGCTATGTTTTAGAATATTTGACAGGAAAATTTTAATCCTCTTGAAATATTATAGACTAATATTAGACTAAAATATATAGACTAAAAGTCATAAATAAATTGCCCAAAAAAATCTTTAATTTTGGTTTATGTTGGATAATTTTTTATAATGCTGTAAAAATTATATACCCATACAGGTATTTCAAGTGAAATTAAAGACAAAATAGGACTGCATAAAGGACAGATAAAATTTATAAAATAATGTTGTATGGCTAGAGCTTATTATAAGCTTAAATATTTTTGATGTATTTTCAGGGTGTTTTTTTTCCTTTTTGTTTTGTTAGGAATGGGTCGTGAAGTTGAAAATCTTATATTAGAAAATACACAACTGTTGGAAACCAAGTAAGTATATACAGACTTTGAATAAGGAACAAAAGATACTGAATTTTCTTCTTAACCAAGGCAGTGATATTGTTTCAGCCTAATACAATATTACTTCCCTGTCTCCTTCCCTTCTCTGCGTTCTGTGTACACGCACACATGAATCCATGGATGCAAATAGGTAATGGTACCTAATTCCATTGCTGGAGATAGTTCCCTGTTACCGTATTTTACAAAAATGAGTTTTCATCTTTTGTATACGTCCATAGTCCTGCTTTCCCTTTAAATCTCTCCCTTGAAAATCGCAGCTTTTCTTGCTTCCAGCCCTGGGAGTCACGTGTGATTAGTGCACAGCTGTTTCGATCTGACTCCAGCTTGCCTCCTGAGAGCTTTCTCCTTCTGACTCTCAGGTGTGATTAGGGGGGGCCTAGACCCTCAAACACCTCGGTGTCTTGTTCAGTGAGAACAGGTCCTGAGTCCCGTGGAAAAGCAGGACGGGTGCTTTTGTCAGTTTTCTGCCACTACAACTTCAGAACATCTAGGCATCAACAGTACAAAACGCAGCAACAATTTTTTGTGTGTGTGTTTCTTTTTTTTTTATTATTAGTGAAACACCATGAGGTACAGTTGTAGATTTACAATTTTTTTGTGCTTGGGTTTTGATTATACAATGATCAGATACCCTTCCCTCCACCAGTGCCCATTTTCCACCACCATGGATAATATCCCCCCCACCCCCATCCCCCCATCCCCCCCTGCCTCTGTGGCAGGGCAATCCCCTGTGTTCTCTCTCTCCTTTTGGGTGTTGTGGTCTGCAAAAGAGGCATTGAGTGGCAAACATGTTCAGTCCATAGCCTACTTTCGACATGCATCTCCCCTCCTGGGAGGATCCTCCAAACACCCTTTATTTGGTGCTCCCTTCTCTATCTGAGCTGCCCTTTCTTCTATAATGCCCGACTGGCCACTAAGCTATGGAGTAATCCTCCTGGTGCTGATCTCAGCTATTCTTGGGTATTAATCTCATATTTTGTTACTTTATATCCCCCAGATGAATGCAATCTTTCTATGTCTATCCCTCTCTTTCTGACTCATTTCGCTTAGCATGATACTTTCCATGTTGTACCACTTGTATGTAAATTTCATGACTACATCTTTTCTAACAGCTACATAGTACTCCATTGTGTAGATGTACCAAAGTTTCTTTAACCAGTCATCTGTTCTTGGGCATTCAGGTTTCTTCCAGTTTCTGGCTATTGTAAAGAGTGCTGCAATGAACAAACAAGTGCAGATGTCACTTCGACTATACATTTTTGCCTCTCTGGGATATATTCCCAGGAGTGGTATTGCTGGGTCAAATGGGAGCTCAATTTCTAATTTTTTGAGAATCGTCCATACTGTTTTCCAGAAGGGCTGAACCAGTCGACATTCCCACCAACAGTGAAGGAGTGTCCCTTTCTCGCCACATCCGCGCCAGCATCGGTTGCTTTTATTCTTTTGAATGTGGGCCAGTCTCTGAGGTGTGAGATGGTATCTCATTGTGGTTTTGATCTGCATCTCCCTGATGATTAATGATGTAGAGCATTTTCTCATGTGCTTTTTTGCCATTCGGATTTCTTCTTTGAGAAAGTTTCTGTTCATTTCATTGCCCCATTTTTGGATGGGGTTGGATGTTTTTTTTCTTGTGGAGTTTAACCAGTATTTTGTATATCCTCGATATCAACCCTTTGTCAGATGTGTATTCGGCGAATATCCTTTTCCATTCTGTAGACTGTCTTTGTATTTTGGTTACTGTTTCTTTGGAGGTGCAGAAGCTTCTTAGTTTAAGATAGTCCCATTTATCTATCTCTGTTTTCACTTGCTCGGCCAGTGGCGTGGCATCGTTGAAGATACCATTAGCTTCAATGTCATGGAGGGTTTTGCCAACTTTGTCTTCAATGTACCTTATGGTTTCTGGTCTGATGTTGAGGTCTTTAATCCATTTTGATCTTACTTTTGTACATGGTGTTAGGCAGAGTTCTGAGCCCATTTTTTTGCATGTAGCCGTCCATGCAGCAACAATTATTGAAAGCATCCAGATCTTAAATTTTCCAGTTTAGATTTTTTTTTCTCATTCCTTATTAAAAGTAACTTCAAGGAGTACTTTTACTGTATGATCAGATACGATCTTTTCAAAATTCATTGACAACAGTAGGCCTTTGCGGTCACCCTCTTTTTTCCCCCTTTGGTTTTTGGGCCACTCCTGACATTGCTCATTTAGTCCCGGTGGTATTGGGGTGGGGTGATCTATATAGGATTCTAGGGATTAAATCCAGGCCGGCCACATGCAAGGCAAATACCCTACCCGCTGTACTATCGCCCTGGTCCCGGCTCTCTTTTTCTCTTTTTAAAAGTCATTGTGGGGACCTCACACAACAGTGCTTGGACCTCATGGTACTTGCGGGGCCGGCAGAGTGGCCTTACCCAGTGGTGTGGGTGGGAATGGAGAGGATTATATGTTGCTAGGGATTGTTGCAAGGGCCTTGTACGTACAGGGAAAAAGTTGGCCCTGGGTTCTGTTACTTTCCTGGGTCCTATTTTATCTTTAAGTTGTCATTTTAATTATGGCACTTCTATTAGCTGGTCCTCTGCCTTTATCTGTTTTGTGCTTTGCCCTACAAGGAGGAAGAATAAAATCTCAGGTCATTGCTTTGTGATTTCTCTCTGATGATTTCTTTTCTGATGAGGGATATTCTGATTCCTCACCCTTTCCCTCTGTTGATGTTGTTTCAGTGTCTCAGGTTCACACACACTTGGTTGTAGTGTTCACATGTTTGGTTGTGGGTTTGTTTCTTTGGGGTTTTTAGGTCGACTGGCTAGTCCTGGCTCTGCACTCAGGGATCATTCCTAGCGGAGCTCAGGGAACCATATGGGGTCAAACCCTGGCTGGCCATGTGCAAGACAAGCGCCTACCTGCTGTACTATCTCTTCAGCTTGGAACTGCATACTTCAGTTACGTGTAACTTACCCCTGTCCTTGAACGTCTCTTAGCGCTCAGTGGAGCTCTGTTACCCTGTTTGAGTTGGAGTGTTTCCAGATATCTGGTTGTGGTATGGTTGGATATCCCTGGCTTGCTAGGCGGTGGTCACAGATGACAGAGCTGCTTGGGTTGTGCTTCGTCCATGTAGGCACCATTGGAAACCAAATTCATGATCCCATGCTTACAAGAGAGGGAGGCACTTCAAATGCTGAGTCATCTCCTGGCCCTGGTTTTTCTCTTAAAAACCCTTGTCTACAAATAGCATCAGCAGAAGCACTGTAACACATTCAGCTATTCAGTAATTGTATGGTTATTTTAGTCCACAAGAGAATAAATTGAAAGATGGAGAGAATATTTGTAATGAGGCACTGGAAATGCGTGTCTTTTTAGAAATGCCTTGAATGTTGTGAAGAATGATTTGATAGCCAAAGTAGATGAGCTGACCTGTGAGAAAGATGTGCTACAAGGGGAGTTGGAGGCTGTGAAACAAGCCAAACTGAAGCTCGAGGAGAAGAACAAAGAACTGGAGGAAGAGTTGAGGAAGTAAGTTTTCATGCTGTTGTTATCTGGCAGCTGTCTGTGCCAGCATGCCACAGAGGGTTATAGGTGCCACCCAGAGGCTGCTGCCTTGGGCTGCCTGGCCTGGGGTGCAAGGCCTTGTCATTCCCACTTCTCCGACCATACCTAGTTTACTTCACATTATCATTTTTGTGTCTATCATGATTTGGAGAAAAGGTCCATTTTGGTATTGCTGATTGGAAATTAGGAACATTATTTTCCTTTTCCCAGCCTAGTACTCATTTATTCCCTGAGAATATGCCTTTCTAACATAAATTTCCTTATGTGAAGGAAGTTGAATACTATTTGCAAAAAAAAAAAAATTATTTACTAAAAGTTAAACTGTTGTTGATATTCTCATTAGAATATGATGAACTGAATTAAAATATGTTAAATTTTTTTCCTCACTAGAGCTCGTGCAGAAGCTGAAGATGCAAGACAGAAAGCAAAAGATGAAGATGATGTATGTTTATGATTTTTTGCTTTTTTTTTCTCACTTTACCACATTTTCATATTTTTGAGAAAGCTTGTCAATTAAATATTGGATACAGCATTGTAAATATTTTCAGAAGGGGAAGATCTGTTTCTGGCTATGAGTAGGAGGAGTTATTTATTGGTCTCCCATGTGTGTAGAGGCTGAGTCTCTGGCTTCATGACATGTGTTTATTTGTGTGTGTGTGTGTGTGTGTGTGTGTGTGTATGTGGCTTTGTCTTAATCTGTTCAAGTGCAAGGACTTGAAGTGCATGTTCAAGTGCAAGGACCAGCTTGGGGCACATCTGGGGCACATTTAGGCTTTGTTGTTGCTCTTTTGCTTTACATTTTGACTTAGAAGTATGAATACTTGATAAAAATTGTTCATTAGTTTTAAACAAAGTGAGTAGACTAGAAACTTTGGTTCCAGAAATTAGCCCTTGTTCTTAACATACGGAAGTAATCAGAGTTAGTGATTTCTTTTCTTTTAGTGTTGCTATCATACTAGTAATTCTGTTGGTAGATTATTATCTGTAACAGATGTTTGCTGGTCAAGTATTAGATAAGGTCTATGAGTAGCTTGGACAAGAATGAGTATGTAGTTAGTCTCAGGGATTTTTTATTTTTCAAACTTATAGCTGATATATACAAAGATGTAAGGTAAAGATCATAATAAACTAATATGAACTTACCACCTAAGAAAAACATCAAACACTGAAACCTGTGCTCTTTTGTTCCCGGGTAATCCACTGGTCTATATTAATAATTTTTTACCTTTAAAAATAATTGTATCATACACTTGTGCATGTGTCACTACGAAATATGGTTTAATTTTCATTGTTTGAGCATTCCATACTGTATTTAGTCTTGGAGATTTGCTTCTTAGGTTTTAGTGTTTAAGGAAACAACTGTTTTGTAGTTTAGTGCTGTATCATTCATGTTCACTGTTATAATATTCCATTATGAGAATATATTATGATTTATTTCTCTTTGGGTTAATGAACATTTATTACTTACTACTATGAAAAACTTCTCTGCCCTTCTCATCGAGCAAATCGATGAACAATGGGAGGACAGTGCTACAGTGCTACTAATTCCTGAATGATTAGTACTTGACAAAAATATGAATTGAATATTACAGCAACAATTTTAGACAAAATTTTTAACAGTTAACTTCTTAAATTTTTGTTTAAAATTTGGACTATTTGTATTTTGTCAAGTGTCTGTATTTATAGTCAAGTTAAATTGTCTACTCTTTTTGGTCATAAGTAAATACTCAAACATACTGATTTTATTTTTATAACACTTTTCTTTAAACAAACCATTTAAATTAGAAATTAAGTAATATTTAAAAGTGTAAAGACTTTTCTTAAATCTGAGATATCACCAAAATATATCTAAACTCCCAGAATGATACAGTTCTTTTTTTCATTATAGAGTGATATTCCTACAGCCCAAAGAAAGCGGTTTACCAGAGTAGAAATGGCCCGAGTTCTGATGGAGAGAAACCAATATAAGGAGAGGCTGATGGAGCTTCAGGAAGCTGTGCGATGGACAGAGATGATTCGGTCAGTGTGAGAATCACTTCGGGGGTGTTTCTGCTGTTTCTGTTCATTTCTTGATTCAGAACTCAGGTGCTGCTTAGGGACATAAAACCCTTTGCTCTCTTAGCTGTGGGAGGTAAGGTAAAGGTAAAGGCCCTCCCGTTGATCGTCGATTTGCTCGAGCGGGCCCAGTAACATCTCCATTGGAGACTTTGTTGTTACTGTGTCTGGCATATCGAATACTCTCGGTAGCTTGCCGGGCTCTCCGAGAGGGGCGGAGGAATCGAACTCGGGTCGGCCATGTTGGCCGCTTGTAAGGCGAATGCCCTACCGCTGTGCTATCGCTCCAGCCCTGTGGGAGGATTTCTTAATAATACATTTGGGATTGGTGACAGAATATGATCAAAGTGGGTGCCTTCGGGGCCAGAGAGAACTCCTAGAGAATGTCCCAGGACCTCAAAGATGACTTAGGAATGGTAGATTTAGAAATTGGCCCTACTGTTGCAACAATGTCAGGAAAAGAAAATTTTACTTCTAACGCTACATAAGAGACCAAGTCCATTTTACTTAATTTCAGGTAATCATGCTTGACTTTCCCCTCTCTAAACTTCTCTCAGAGCATACCTTCCAAAGCCATCTTGGCCAGTTGGATCTCCTTTCACCCAATGCTGCCATCTGATGGCCACAGTGTCAGGAACAGGGTTGTTCTTTTTGTTTCCCAAGAGCTCATTGAGACTATGTTCATCGTGTGTAGTTTGGTTAGTCATATTTGGTTAGTTGTCTTCATCGTGTGTAGTTTGGTTAGTCATATCAGATTTACCAGTAATAGTTAACACTGACAATTTTTTCGTTTTGTTTTGTTTTGTTTGTGGGGTCAAGAGATAGTACAGGAGTTCAGGTATGTGCATTGTTCAGTGTCCCTCGTTTACTCTCTGGTCCCCCACGATCCACTGAGCATCACCAGGTGTGCCCCTGGCTTCCTGACAGCAGCACCAGGGTGGCTGGCTTACCCCTGTCAATGCAGGGATCAAGCTAAGTTGTGCTCTCAGGCTCTCTCATTGAACCACTGGCCTGCTTGGCCACTAATTGCAAGGAGTGGTCTCAGAGCCTCCAGAGCACAGGAAAAGTGCCCTCCCCCACCCTAAAAAAAGTTTATGAACATTCCTTTTTTGGGGAGGGGGTCACACCTGGTGATGCACAGGGGTTACTCCTGGCTCTTTACAGAGGAATTACTCCTGGCAGTGCTCAGGGAACCATATGGGATACTGGGAATCAAACCCGGTGCAAGACAAATGCCCTACCAGCTGTGTTATCACTCCAGCCCTGAACATTCCCTTTGTTGTTTTGTTTTTTTACCACACCCAGTAGTGCTTAGGGACTCTGATCTAGATCAGTGCTTGGGGGTTGCTCCTAGTGGTGCTCATGTGGTCCTGGGGATCAAACCTGGGCCGACTGCTTGCAGAGTTTGCTTACCCCATGTGTGCTCTCCCCAGCCTCTGGAATGATTATTCTTCTGAAATTGTTTTGACTATCAGTTGAATGTATCCACTTCTTTAATTATTTTTTCTTTTTGGGTCACACCCAGTGATGCTCAGGAGTTACTCCTGGCTCTGCACTCAGGAATTACTCCTGGCGGTGCTCGGGGACTGCACGGGATGCCGGGGATTGAATCCAGGTCAGCCACATGCAAGGCACTCTCCCCGCTGTACTATCACTCCAGACCCTGTAGTTAATTTTTTTGTTTTTGTTTTTGTTTTGTTTTGGGGTCACACCTGGTGATGCTCAGGGCTCTACACTCAGGAATTACTCCTGGTGGTGCTCAGGGGACTATATGGGATGCCAGGGATCGAACCCAGGTCAACCGCATGCAAGGCAGATGCTCTACACACTGTAATATTACTCTGGCCCCCCTTTAGTTAATTTTTAAGTGAAGGGAAAGTTTTTGTACTGGGAAAAAATACTCATTTCAAACAGGTTGCAGGCTTTCTCATGAGAGCTGAAAGATGAGATGGTTGAGATGAGACCTGTATGTCAAGGTGGAGATTGACAAGGATATAATTGCTGAACAGGAGAGTTGTGGTGCTTTTCGGTCATTTTTTGCTCTGTTTTGTTTGGGGCCACCGTCACTGGCTCTGTGCTCATGGTACTGTGTAGAGCTGGAGATTGAACTCAGCCCTCTGAGTGTTCTCTCCCCTCTTCAGGGACATATCAAAATACTTATAACTCAGGTATTTCTGCTGCCCATCCGGTACAGATAATTATATCTTCTTTCAGCAGACTGAGCTCTTTAAGTAGGTGGTGTTTTGTTTATCTCAGTTGTATCCCAGGCTTAGAAGAATGAATGACACAGATAATCAAAGTCATTGTTTTCTAAATTGAAGATAAACCGTGAGCTTCCTGGGTCACATATATTTCAGACAGAAAACTAGAACCCGAAATGCTGATAACCCAGAGTTGTTGTTTTTTCTTTTTCTTTCTCTTTCTGAACTCTTTTTTTTTTTCTTCAATTGTAGAGCATCAAGGGAAAATCCAGCCATGCAAGAAAAAAAAAGGTCAAGCATTTGGCAGTTGTGAGTATCTGAATGTATATGTGAAAACACAAAACAGCTTTTTAAGATTAGGTCAAAATTTCCAAAAATTTCGAGAAACTTTCTTTTGAAAATGTTAAGTATAATTGTTAAGCTTTTTTTTTTTTCCCTTTTTAATGTAGTATGCCAGATCGGTAAGCCTGTTTTTGAAGACAAAAAATAATGGCTGTCGTAAGCTGCATCATGTTAATTATGCATTTGGTGGAATACTCTACTAAATTAAATTAAATAATGGGGAATTAATCATAAAATTGATGATTACCTGGATCCTTTTTTAATAAATTACTGATTCACGGGTTGTGTGATTCTAAGAAACACTACAAAGATCTGAGATATGTAGTGTTTCAGGATTTGAGTACTGTGTGTGTGATTTGTATCTGAATTATGTTTGCGCCAGAAAGACTGCATTTTCTTTGCTTAAACTTACCCCTTTTTGGTGAATCTGCTATTTAATAGGAGAGTTGATTTTTTATTTTTTAAAGTAGATGTGAAAGATTATTTTAATTTTGCTAAATATGTAAGGTATGTGTTACTGTGGTAGTGTGCTTTCTTGTACTTTATTGTGATTCTTTGGAACTTGCATACTGAACATCTATTCATAGCCTTGCTGTTAACACTCATTCCAGCTAGCCTGAAGTTTACCTAAAAGAAACACAAGAACTTCCTCATTTTATTGTGGGAATTTCTTTTTTTTTTTTTCTTTTTGGGTCACACCCAGTGATGCACAGGGGTTACTCCTGGCTCATGCACTCAGGAATTACTCCTGGTGGTGCTGCGGGGACCATATGGGATGCTGGGGATCGAACTCAGGTTGGCCGCGTGCAAGGCAAATGCCCTCCCCGCTGTACTATTGCTCCGGCCCATTACTGTGGGAATTTCTGATTTAAGAACTTTTTGGAATGGCTTTGCTTGTCTGAGCAGTAGTTATTTTTCTCAGATGTCTGGTTTGGCTGTGAATTAGGGCAAAGACTGTGACAGCAAAATGAAATATTTTTGCCAATTTCTTACTTGTTGCCTTATAAGCACGATTTTGGAGTTTGTAGGAAATTATGGATTGTGCTTCTCAGTATGTGTGTCCTCTCGCCTCCACCCCAGCTACTCACACACATGTTCACACACACTTTTTTTTTTCTCTTTAGTTTCAGCAGACTCTTCAGCTCTTCAAGTAATACTGCTAAGAAGCCAGAACCCCCTGTTAATCTGAAGTATAACGCACCCACCTCTCATGTTACTCCTTCTGTGAAGAAAAGAAGCAGCACCTTATCTCAGCTCCCTGGAGATAAATCCAAAGCTTTTGATTTCCTTAGTGAAGAGTAAGTATTTACCAGACTAGTAATTGTGCCCTAATTAAGTTAATAGGTCGGAATATCCTAGTCCCTGAACAGATCGGTGATAAGGACTCATCCATAAAGAAACGATTTTTTGTCTGTCTTTTTAGTAAATTATTTGCCTTTAGTGAAAATGGAAATTTACTACAATGTTTGTAAAGTAATTTTTCCCCCCTGAATTCAGTTTAAATGAATTCAGAGCCTTAACGCATGTGAGGCTTGTGCAGGATTACTGAGCCACATTCCCAGTCTGAAAAATAGTTTTTGCAGCGTCTCATTTTTGTTGGTGTGGAAAAGATCATTACCAATAATGGAAGCACCGAGACCTGTGTAAGCCTAATGTTTGAACAGAAAGCGTCTGAGGCGTAGTTTCCCCATACTGATTACTGTTCATTCAGGACGTGATCCTGTTCTAGTTAGCCTCTCAGAGCCTGTTTTTGTTGTTTGGTTTTTTCTTTTTTTCTCACTTAGATGTTAGTATTGAATTGTATCTGTAAAGCAAGTCACCTCACAAAAATGTGAATGGCCCCAAAAAATACAAACTATTTTCATAATCTGTTTCATAGTGGTTTTTGGATTTTTTTGTTTGTTTTTGGGCTACTTCCAGCAATGCTCAGGGCTTACAGCTAGCTCTACATTCAGGAGTCACTCCTGGCTGAGCTCGGAGACCGTATCGGGTACTGGGGATTGAACCCGGGTCTGCTGCATGCAAGGCAAGAGCCTATTATGGGTTGGGCCCCCACATTTTTGTTATTTTTGAAACAAGTTAATGGGATCCAATAGTCAACCTATAATGTTTTCCTAAGAAGTTACTGTGTTTCACTAAAAGTGACTTAAATCATTTATAGCATGTTCTCTTGCTTAAGAAAATTCTTAGTGAATATTTAATGAACAAAATAACAACCAAAAATATTTTAATTTTTCCTTTTATTTGGTCAAAATATGGAACTTAATGGAAATTTTATTAAGAATGATTGAACAAAATGTAACAGACTGCGTGCTTTCCTGTTAAGCTTGAACACAGTCTACACTACACAGCTTTAATAAACCAGCTTTAGTAAAGTAGGTTGTAGTCTGAATAATCTGAAGATGATTTTGTTATTGGTACTTTTTGCTATTTTAGCAGGAGAGGGGAGAGAGAGTTGTTGATAAATTCATTTAATTTAAAAGGAGAAATGTCTTTCCCTTTTAGAACTGAAGCTAGTTTAGCTTCACGCAGAGAACAAAAGAGAGAACAGTATCGCCAAGTAAAGGCACATGTTCAGAAGGAAGATGGTAGAGTTCAGGCTTTCGGCTGGAGTCTGCCTCAGAAGTATAAACAGGTAAAATGCGAACATGCCGAGGACATCTGGTAGGAAGTTAGGGGACAGGCCTGTGCCAGGTCATGAAGGAACCAGAGCGCACATTTCATATCCACTTGTCTCAAGGGTTTGGGTCACATTTAGGGAGGAATTGAGACGGGTGACTTTAATTTTCAGGTGATCTTCTAGAACTTAGAGTTCAGAAAGAATGTCTCTGTACATGGAGCTTGAGATTCTGCTTTGGTGTTCAATATTTCATAATTTTAAAAAATAACATCACAGGGGAGGATGGGGGAAAAATAGCATCTGTTGTTTGAAGTTTTCAGACTGTTGGCTTAAAATTTACTTTAGGTTTTCAGGAGCCCTAACTGTGTATTCCATATTCCCAACTCCAAAAGGCTCAGTTAATACATCTGTACATCTCTCTGTGTCCCTGACCACCTCACCCCACGTACACATTTCAAGAAAGGGGGAACAGAATAAACCAAGTGAGTTAGTGTATCTCCTTTGAACACCAGTAGCATCTTGTTTATTTTTAAAAATTGATGTCTGATGCCATCTGCTAATTTTTTTTAAAATAAGAGTCACAAAATTACCTTGAATTTTAATTCATGGAATAAATAGTAGTGCTTCTCCACGTCCCATTGTTTCTGTAGGCTCATTTTTGCTGAGGGTTTCTAATGTTCTTTTTCCCACCTCTTCTCACCCATCCCCAACCCCCTGGCACCAATTATTAGGTAACCAATGGTCAAGGAGAAAATAAAATGAAAAATTTACCTGTGCCTGTCTATCTCAGACCTCTAGATGAGAAAGATACATCGATGAAGGTAAGTTCATTTTGAAGTTAATGGAGATGTTTCTTAAGCTTTGGGTATGTTTTTTCCGTAAAGCCAAAGAAAGTTCTGCCGGTGAGATTATTGTTCATTTCGTAATTTTAGACTAGGATACTCTGAATATTGAAGACATCTATAGTCATTAGATTTTTAAAAAATAAAATGTGGAAATTCTGGTTTTAGAGTAAAATAATTTAATGTCCCCCAACTCTCCTTTTTTTTCCTCTTACCCCCCCAAAGCTGTGGTGTGCTGTTGGAGTCAATTTATCCGGTGGGAAGACCAGAGATGGCGGCTCTGTTGTTGGTGCAAGTGTGTTTTACAAGGATGTTTCTGGTCTGGATACAGAAGGCAGTGAACAGAGAAGTGCATCGCAGAGCAGTTTAGATAAGTTAGATCAGGAGCTGAAGGTAATCATGCACATTTGCCGTCTTCCCTCCCTCTCTTTTTTCTTTTCTCGGGACCCCCTGGTTTCTTGGAGACCATTAGTTTGCTGATAGGTCAGAAACTTACTCTAGGATTCAGCACATCACTGAGGACTGTTGGTACCCATGGGTAAAGTAAAAGTAAAGTAAAGGCCCTCCCGTTGATCATTGATTTGCTCGAGCGGGCCCAGTAACATCTCCATTGGAGACTTTGTTGTTACTGTGTTTGGCATATCAAATACTCTCGGTAGCTTGCCAGGCTCTCCGAGAGGGGCGGAGGAATCGAACTCGGGTCGGCCGTGTTGGCCGCTTGTAAGGCGAACGCCCTACCCACTGTGCTATCGCTCCAGCCCAGTACCCATGGGTGTTCCAGGTATACAGTTGAATTGGGCGTGCCTGAGTTTACCTTGCATGCAGCTGACTGGGTTCCATCCCTGGCACCACATATGGTTCCCTCAGCTCCACCAGAAGGGACCCCCGAGCACAGAACCAGGAGTAAGTCCTGAACACAGCCGGGTGTGCCTCACCCCCAAATGCATGCACTTTTTTCTCAACCGTCACAATCAAGATAGGGAACTCTGTTTTGGTTTCTCCTTTCTGAGCCACCGTGGCAGTGCTTAGGGGCTGCTTACTGCTTGATACTGGGGATTCACCCCCAGTGAGTCTCAGGGGACCATATGGTCCATCCCAGGGATTAAACCCAGGGATCACCATGAAAAGTATATGCTCCTCCCTTTGAACTATCTCAATGACTTCCCCTGTAGATCATTTTTTATGACTGATCGGCTTCAAGTGCTAATTTTTTTCAGTCTACTAATTAATCTTATTAGGCATTTGTATTTGTATTACAAACTGTATTATTTAAACCAAATGATTTGGACCTACGTTTGAAATAGTATTGCCCTTTACTGCAATAGCACCGCTTATGAACACTTACACATATTACTTACGATATTTTCTTTGCTTTGTTTCTATAGGAGCAGCAGAAAGAATTAAAGAATCAGGAAGAATTATCCAGTTTAGTCTGGATCTGTACCAGTACTCACTCAGCTACAAAAGTGATAATTATTGATGCTGTTCAGCCAGGCAACATCCTTGACAGTTTCACTGTTTGCAACTCTCACGTTCTTTGTATAGCAAGCGTGCCAGGTAAGAGTGAGCCATGCCTTTCTCCTCCACCATCCATACCTCCTTCTGGATAAGACCTGATTTGATTACTGGAGATAAAATTAATCAGTACTATCTTGCTGTTCTCAGAAAGAGCCTGAAAAGTTAATTAAACAAGGTATTTTCAAATAACATGAAGAAAATAAAACAGTGGTTAAAAAATGAGAAGATGATAGGAAAGGGAGGGCAAGATGCTTTTTATTTTTAGAGTGATTCAAAGTAAGAGACGGGGTAGAGGGCAGAGATAGTAGAGCGGGTACAGCACTTGCCTTACTCATGTTGACCCAGGTTCAACATGGTCCCTCAAGCACCGCCAGCAGTAATTCCTGAGGGCAGAGCCGGGAGTAACCCCTGAGCATTGCTGGGTATGACACACAAAAGTAAATAAGTAAGGGGAGTGGCAGTTGGGCCAGAGAGATAGAACAGTGGGTAGCGAGCTTGCCTAGCATGTAGCTGCCCCAGGTTTGAACCCTGCTACTTCATATGGTTCCCCAGGCCTGCCAGGATCTCTGAGCACAGAGCCAGGAGTAAGTCTGGAACACCACCAGGTGTGGCCCAACCCTCCCCTTTCCCCAAAAAAAAAAAAAAAAAAAGCGATGATCTAAAGTTCTGGATTAAATGTGACATAATATTAAATCACCAGTTTATAAATTTATAAATCAGAGGTTTGTGGTATACTCACATAATGGGATATTGTTAAAAATTAAATTCTGATACCTGCTACAACATGGATTAACCTTGGAAACATGTTAACTCATGAATGCAGACACAAAGGACAAATGCTGTGCGATTTATATGTACTGTTTAGCCTAGGCTCATTGATAAAGACAGAGAAGGCAGAGTGTGCCAGGGCTCAAGAATAGGAAGCGGGATTTGTTCTGGGGTGGGTCCAGACTTTTTCTGAGGGGTTAGAAAGGTCTTGGGCATAGATGTGATTACTGCACAGCATTGTCGATGTAATTAAAGCCATGGGATTGTACAAATGATCGAAGTGTAAACATTTTGTTACCTATATATTTTACGATAATTTTAATATGGTATGGTTAAAAATATTTTAAGTAAAATATGAAGAGATTTATATTTACCTTGCAAATACAAAGTTTTTTAAGTTCTTCTAAGCTTAGTTCCCTGTATACATAGAGAGTAGTTTTTTTGTTTTTGTTTCCTGGGCCATACACCTGGCAATGCTCAGGGCTTACTCCTGGCTCTGCACTCAAGGAATCACTCCTGGCAGAGTTAAGGGACTATATGGGATGTCAGGGATCAAACCCGGTCTGCCACGTGCAAGGCAGGCATCTTGACCACCATGTATCTCTCAGTTCCTAGAAGAATTATCTGAATTTTATTTTTTTTATTAATGAAACACCATGAGGTACAGTTATAGACTTAAAAATTTTTGTGAAGAATTATCTTAATTTTTAAGCTACTTCTATATTTTGAAAGATTTAGATGAAAGTTAAAGCTATCATCTTGGCTATGTACTCAAATATCTATATTTCTCATCTTCACACTCTTATTTCAAACTTAAGGTTGCTTTATTTTGGGGGGGGCTGGGGGAGTCACACCCAAAGATGCTCAGGGGATACTCCTTACTCCGCACTCAGGATTTACCCCAGCAGTGCTCGGGGGACCATATGGGATGCTGGGAATCGAACCTGGGTCAGCCTCATGCAAGGCAAATGCCCTACCTGCTCTACTATAGCTCCAGCCCCCAGCATTGCTTTTTATAGAGAAGAATGGTGTTTATAAGAGTCAATATTGCATTATTCTATTAAGAGTTATGTAACTTTCCCCTTTTTTTTAACAGGAGCACGAGAAACAGATTACCCCGCAGGAGAAGAGGCCTCAGAGTCTGGACAGGTCGACAAAGCATCTTTGTGTGGGAGTGTGACGAGCAATAGCTCGGCAGAGACCGACAGTCTGCTGGGCGGCATCACCGTGGTCGGTTGTTCAGCAGAAGGGGTGACAACAGCCACCACTTCCCCCAGTACCAATGGTGCTTCTCCCGTGACAGACAGGCCGCCAGGTATATCGGTCCTCTTTACAGCAAGTCTGTGTAGTCTGAGCCTGAGTCAGAAGCTTTGTTATGGATTTCAGTTAGATCTTAAGCTAGCATGGATGAAAGGTGCTGGGATGACGGATCAGTGGCTTGTCCACTGTGGGCTGGGGATGCTGCTTCCCACGCGGGAGGGAGGCCATGGGCTGGCTGCCTTCACTACCCTCCCCGCTCTGTTCCTCGGTGTCGTGATGCAGTGAGTGAGTGAGGAGGGAGTAGGCACAATAGTATCAAGTCGCACTGATTCATGTGAAGAAATTCTTGCAAAACTGACTTGGCACGATTTATTTATTTTATAGAAAAGGAAGCAGAAAATAGTGAGGTTGATGAAAATGTTCCCACAGCAGAAGAAGCCACTGAAGCCACAGAAGGCAATGCCGGGTCAGCAGAGGACGTCACGGTGGACACCTCACAGCCCGGCGTGTACACGGAGCATGTCTTCACAGACCCTCTGGGAGCTCAGATCCCGGAAGACCTCTCGCCAGTGTATCAGACAAGGTATGCAGACGGGTCAGCTTCTTGGGGAATGAGAGAAGGACACACGTGCCAGAAACCCAGAAAACCGCAAAAGCCAACTGTTCTCATGATTATTGTGGCTTAGTCCGCCCCGCCTTACTCTCACCCTGTCTTCCTCCCCCTGCACACACTCTCTCTGAGTTTCCATTCCTCTGTTCCTTCCAACTTAAAGGAAAAGCAATTTTTTATTAAATTTATTTTGGTTTTGGGGTTATGCCTACTTGTGCTCAGGGCTTACTCCTGGCTCTGCACTCAGTAGTCACTCCTGATGGGGCTCAGGGGACCATATGGAGTACTGGGGATCAAACCGGGTTAGCCACGTACCAGGCACGTGCCCTACCTGCTTTACTATCTCTCCTGTCCTAACGAAAACTTTTTATCTGTTTTCATGGTCACTTTCTGCTCTGCTCTGGTACAATTTTTTTTAATTGTACTTTCTGTTTTCTATTCTATTAATAACTCTTTTGCCATTTCAGTACCCCACCCTTTTCATTCCATTAAAAGTCGTCACCAAAAATTGGCCATTGTTTAAATTTCCCTTGTGGGGTTGAATGACCTTCGGAATTTAACTTTCTAAAATTAAATTTTCTTTTCATTAGAAACCATTTTTATTTTAGGATTTTCCCTTAGAAGGTTGTTTAAGCTTGGGCCAGAGCATGTCAGGCACTTGCGTTGCACAGGGCCAACCCGGGTTCGATCCCCGGCATCCCATTTGTTCCCCTGAGCACTGCTAGGAGTAAGCCAGAGTACCAACAGGTGTGGCACAAAAATCTCCCCCAGAAAACGGTTGTTTAAGCTTGAGTTCATTTACTAAGTTCTTTGACTTTCTTTCGTGCCTTCTCGAAGTCTAATGAAAAGCTGATGAGGTTTACCTAAATTGAATCCTTTTTGCAATTTAATATTTTCCCCCGGTATATACAGCAACCAAGTCTTCATCAACATTTAATTATTAACATAAGAATGAAGTAAGACTCATTTGCCTACTACTAAAGTGTGTGATAGTTACACTGCTTTTTTTTTCCCCCCCACTAAATGTCCTGTGACAATATAAAGAAGAATACGTTTGGGGATGTAATACAAGCATAAATCAGCTTATTAATTTCAGAGAATTTTATACTGCTTCTTCATGTGTCTAAGGTTTTAAAACACACCCGCCCACCGTCTTCTCTCCTCCCCCACCCACCCTCGCCCTGGAACAGACTCCAAGTCAGCTGCAAGGGCGAGCCCTCACTAGTGTCTCTACTTACCTTCTGTGTTTCTTTGCCATGTCTTGCCTCCCTTATCTGCACCTGAGTATCTAAGCAAGCTAGTGCTAATCTTGGGGAAGCCGCTGACATATGTATTTGTTGCTTTGGGGGGATTGTGGAGAACCACCCCTGAGTGCCGTGGGGCTGCTCGGGCTCAGTGCTCAGGGGTTGCTCTTGCTCTGTGTTCCTGGTCGGGACCATGCTGGACTCCTCATGCACAGAACCCCTCAGCCTGGTACAGTACTCAGTGGAAGCATTTCACTTTGAATTTGCTGAAAATTTTTGTTTGATTGTGTGTGTGTGTGTGTGTGTGTGTGTGTGTGTGTGTGTGTGTGTGTGTGGGCGGGGGTGTTTTTAAGTATAACATTTCTGAAGTACAGAAATGTTCAGTTTGATGAAGGTTCTTAAAAAAAAAAACGGTTTTTTTAATGTCCTTTTTGTTGCAGACTATAAGCACACTCACATTTTTTTCTTATTTTCCACTTTTGCCAGTAGTGCCTCAGATGTGTTTAAAGATCAAATATCAGTATTACCAACGGAACAAGACCTGGTAAGAGAAGAAGCCCAGAAAATGAGTAGTCTCCTACCAACTATGTGGCTTGGCGCTCAGAATGGCTGGTAGGTGCCAATTCTTTTAGTATTGAGTGTCTTTAATCTGTTGTTTTGCTTTTGAAATAGGAAAATTAGTATGTATGAAATACACGGGTGTAAACTGAAAACCTGTCAGAGGGCTAGGGATGTGTCTCAGCAGGAGAGTACATGCCTCCTATGTGTGCCTGACACCCAAAAACCCCCAAAAAAAGTTCTTACGAAAACTAAGAATTATGTGCACAAATAGATTTGTTTTTGTGTTTGGAGGGCCCCACTTGTCAGAGTAGGTGTGTGGGTGGGAGCTATTACTGACAAGGTCCTTGGGTGCGGGGGCCCACCCCCGTAGTACTTGGGGGACCGTGCAGGGCTGGGGCTCGAGTCAGGGTTCCCACATGTACTCCAGCCTTAAGCCATCTCCACAGTAATAGATGCAAAAATACCGAGGTCATGTTATAACTACTTCTTAAATTGGACTTAACATCAGTTCTGAATGATAAGCCATTGATTTCTCGTCATAGTGCTCCCCTAAATAAAACTTGAAAGTCTAGGTGAACATTTTCTTTGGTTTGGGCCACACCGGGCTCTGCTCCACATTCTGTGCGAGGGGTTTGTGGCATGTCGTGCTGGGGTTCAGACTTGGGTTTCTTGCATACAGAGCATATGCTCATCCCACTGAGCTCTCTGCGGCCCCCAGGTGAACTTTTTAAAATATATGGTGAGGAATTTTATGAGACTGTGCAAAGGTTAAGCAGAGTCATTAAGTGCATTTTTGCAGGGTCTAATACCACAAAGGATCAGCAGTTTTTTCTACAAAGGATCAGATAAGAAAGATGATGGGTCTTGGGACCAGAGTGATAATACAGAGAGTAGGGCATTTGTCTTGCATGCAGCCGACCTGGGTTCGATCTCCGGCATCCCATATTGGTCCCTGAGCACTGCCAGGACTAATTCCTAAGTGCAGAGCCAGGAGTAACCCCTGAGCATCACTGGGTGTGACCCAAAAAGTGTTCCTCCCAAGCAAAAAGTTGGGTCTTAGGGCCACATGGTCTCAAACAGCTGCTCAGTTCTGCCTTGTGGCTGCAAAAGCATCCACTGTACTGACTATACAGTAAGTGAATTAGTGGAACTGTATTCTGGCAAAACTTTAGGAACAGTGAAATTTGAATTTCATATCAATCTCATGTAAAAAAGTATTCTTTCCATTTTTTCCTCAACAGAAAAAGTGAAGTCTGAATTTCATATGAATTTCATGTCATAAAGTATTCTTTTCATTTGTTTCCCTCACATAAAAAATGTAAGCCCATTTTTAGCCTGCAGACAATACGAACACAAGTGGACAGCTATATTTAGTCTCTGGGTCATAGTTCATCATTCCCATCTGTTATCCCAAAATTAGAGTTAGGGTAATAGAATAGTGACGATTTTTGTTTGGTTTTGGGGTCATACCCTGCAGTCCTCTGGGGCCACTTCTGACTGGTACTGGGGGAACCACACCATGCCAGGAATAGAATCTGGGCCTCTGGAATGCAAAATGCACACTTCAGCCCATTGAGCTAGCTCTCTGGCAGGAAACTAACAAAAACTTTTAAAAGACTTTAGCCAACCCATAGCATAGGGTAACATGGAGCTAACTGATCTTGCGTTAGTCCTGCTCTGACATTTTATTTATTGCTTTTTTGGGTCATACCCGGCGATGCACAGGGGTTACTCTTGGCTCTGCACTCTGGAATTACTTCTGGTGGTGCGGGCGGGACCATATGGGATGCTGGGAATCGAACCTGGGTCGACTGTGTGCAAGGCAAACGCCCTACCTGCTGTGCTATCGCTCCAGCCCCCTGACATTTTATTCTTATTTTGCTTAATCAGCTCTTTTTTTCTGCCTTACATAAGCCTTTTCTTTCACTGATTTTTTTTTCCCCTAAAATTTTAATTTTCTTCTTTCCCCCGAAATAACCTTGTGATCATTATCAGGTATAACTCATAACTTGATATGCTCTATACCTTACCAGTCTTGATTTTGTTCTTGCAGTTTATATGTTCACTCATCTGTAGCCCAGTGGAGGAAATGTCTTCACTCCATTAAACTTAAGGATTCGATTCTCAGTATTGTGTAAGTTTTTAGAAACTCTTTTAAAAATAACTTTTGGGATAAACAAGATTTTTTAAAGACTGTTCATGGTAGCATATATTCCGTGGCTAAATCAATATCCAGGTTTTTTTAATGGTTTTTTTTTAAGCCCTCATTATGGAATTAGAGGTATTGAGTGAGATTGAAACTTTTAACTAAGAAAGTCAGTAGAGGCTCCACGTTAGAAGAGAAGCTTGCCTGGCTCTTTTCTCATGTATGGTGCGTTCTTTAGTACCACGAGGAGAGAACCAATGTGCACGTGTTCTAGGATATCCCTTATACTTTGTGAATATATTTGTTTGGGCATTCACTTACCTGTCATTTTTTAATGTGTTGACTCAAAACTCAGTTTTCCTCTTAAGGTCACGGCTGTGGCTCTTTCTATCTCTCCACAGTGTGTGTCTGACCTGTAGACCTTCGTCCACACTGTCGTGAGAAAAAGTGAAGTAGGAGAAGCCCACACATGCTGCTCACTTGGTTCAGTGTCAGCGTATGTGCTGCCGAGCAAGCACAGCTGTGCGTTTGGTTCAGTGACGTTTTCTCAACTGGACTTGCTCAGTGAAGAAGGGCGCTTCCTCCAGGGAAGAAGTTAGGCTCCTCCTCTGTCACAGACCAACTCAGAGAGAGGATCTGAACTAGCTCGTTACTAGGAAGTCCGTTCTGTGTTCCTGAATGGATGGTTCTGAAATCTCCTTTCCTGTTTGCAGACACGTGAAAGGGATTGTGTTGGTGGCCCTGGCTGATGGCACCCTTGCAATCTTTCACAGAGGAATTGGTGAGTTGCTATGAATGTAGGACATGTGCACTAATTTATTGCTTTACAGAAACATTTTCAAGCAGGTCGACTTCATATGCTATAAAGAAATTATACCTACCAGGAAAAAGAATGATGGTGGGATGTGTGACATTTAGCGAATAAGCAAGTGCCTGCCTGGAGGTAGACATTAGTGGTCTGTCCAGTGAAAGTGTTAACCATAATGAGCAAATACCTAGAGACACTATTTTTTTAAATAAGTACTTTCAGGTAGGAAAATTTTAATAAGAATACCTTTTATCTAGTATTTTATGAATAACTTGCATCCACTTACATTTGGAAGGCTTTTTGAAAGCGGTTTTAATTGGGCATGGTTTAATTATTTTCATTATGTTTATTCTTCCCCTGTAAAAACAAGTGGTTGTGCAACTATTAGGGCGCCTGCCTTTCTTGCAGCCAACAGGGTTTCTACCCCCAGCATCTTATGGTCCTCTAGTCCCCACCAGAGGTCAGCCCTGAGAACACCAGGCCCCAAAGCAAAAGTAAATAAATAAATGAAAAGCAAGCGTCTCTATCACATATATGTTGAGGGGGTTATGGTGTCAGAAGATCTGCCTTGAGTGAATTAAATTAAGGGAATTGAGCTGTGTCACTATATAACTCGTTGGCATATGTATTTAAACCACAAATGGTAATTCCTTTTCTTCCTACTATATCAGTAGATTGGGTATTTATTATAAAACTGTAGTTTAGCAAGACTTTGCCCCATAATTTCTTTGCTGGTGTTTGGGGGAGGGTCCTTGTGACAGTCCTTCTAAGGACCTGGGGCGACTCCTGGGGACCACGGCCTGGTTGTATGAACTCCTTGGTTCAGCACTTGAGCCCATGATGCGGTGCTGCTCATTACCAGGGCTCCATCTGGAGATGTAAAGGGTAAGGGGACATGTGGATCTGGGGCTCAGATTCATGCATGCCAGCCCTTTGAGCAATTTTCCTGGCGACTTCTCCCCCACCCCCAAAGTGTTTATATCCATTTGGGCTTTTAGAAAAATGTGGTAGGCTTTGTAACTGACTGGCTCCCACGGTTGAGGTCCATGCACCATATCCTAAAAGAGGGACGGGCTCTGTGATGGCCAGGCGCTTAACAGACTTTGAGGTTAATCCTCACAACAACTTAGATGAATAAATTGAAACATATAGAGAATTTAATGACTTGTTTGTGATAACTCAGTAAGTTAGAAGAGCCTAGAAAAGGTAGATTAAAAACATGTTTGAGGTTTTAGCCAGCAGAATCCAAAATTATATTAACGGGGGGCGGGGTAGGGGAATAATAGGAATAAATGTTAAGTGCTGATTTAGGGTTCAGAAGAGTTAGATGGAAATGACACATTGTAAGAGTGAGCATTACCTAAAGGTTGGCTACAAACTCATTACGAGTTAATGTTTTACAACTTAGAGAAATGAGTTCCCGGGATAGGACTGGTGATAATCCTGCTCTACTATCTTTGTAAAATTGTGACATAGACAAGATACATGCCAAGGATGCTTGCCTTTGAAAGGAGCAAAGTGAAATTGGGCAAAAACTTCAGACCAGCAAGGTAGACTTCAGCTAGCATTTTCCAGACCATTCGTTTTTTGAAAATGGAAAAGCTACTTTTCTTTTTCACTGACATTGCTCAGGTGAAGCTACAAAGTGAAAAAGTCTCCAGTGATGGGCTCTTACCTGTATTTTCTGTCATCACGAAGATTATAGTATCCCTGAGTCATGAGGTGTTAGAAGGGAGTTGCTCCCACATCTCATTGAGAAAATACTTCTAGATGCCAGTGAGCGAAAGGCATTTCTACCCCAGCTGACCTCGAAGCTATGCTCATTCTTAAAGTGCTATCTCATCCAGATGCTGCTGGGGTTCAGGTGCTTCTGACAGGTGGGATCAGAAGACCTTTAAGGTTCTCCACCCCACAGGATGCAGTTTATAGTTTCAATTTCCATCCAAATAAAATGTTTTTTTTTATTAGGAATAGGTGGCCTAACAAGTTACCTCTCTCTTTAAAGATGGGCAGTGGGACTTGTCGAACTATCACCTGTTAGACCTCGGACGGCCGCACCATTCTATCCGGTGCATGACTGTGGTCCACGACAAAGTCTGGTGCGGCTACAGGAACAAGATCTACGTGGTGCAGCCAAAAGCCATGAAGATCGAGGTGAGCTAATCAAGGTTCTCTGACTGCTGAGGGTGTGTTGCCTGGTGACTCTTACAGTGATTGTCAGCTTCTTTAGGAATCATTTTCTTAATCAGTATGTTTTAGGTGTTTTAGTAATCTCATGGATAATACCTTCCTTTTTTACCCTCTTGGTGTTACTTCACCTCTCACTACTTTAACTAGAGAATAGGAAGTAGGTATAAATGTAAAAGTAGGATTCATACATTTTTTTGAATGTTTCATGTGTATGTGAGTAGATGGATGTGTGTATTTGAATACTTTCTTCTTGATACGTGCTTACGTATGGATTGTGTGGGAAGGTGATTCCCAATTCTTCACCACCACATGTGTATTAATAGACACACTTACATGTGAAGCACAGGCTGAGAAATAAGATTGCATTGGGAGTTTGTTATAAAGACCCAACTGCTTACATTTCTTTCTTAAAGGTTTTGTCACATACATGGCATTTATTCTAATTGTTTTCTAAAAAAGCAAAAACTCAAGCTGGAGCGATAGTACAGCAGGTGAGGCACTTGCCTTGCATGCAGCCAACCTAGATTTGATCCCTGGCATCCCATATGGTCCCTCAAGTACCTCCAGGAGTAACCCCTGAATATCACTGGGTGTGACCCCCAAACAAACAACAACAAAAAAGCAAGATTTTAACAGCAGGGAGGTATGAAGGTGAAAATTCTCTATTTCTCTTTGTCTCAACTCTGGTTCCCTTACTTAAAAGTCCAGAGTTTTACATTTGGTTTTGGGGCCATACTGCTAGTGTACTCAGGGGACATCTGATGCCAGGTTTCACCTAGACTTTCACACGGAAGTTCCATGCTCAGCCCTTTGAACAGTCTTCCCTGCCCCAAAGCCCCAGTTTTAGTCCTTTGGTTCCTTTTTCAGATTCTTGAATGTGCACACAACACACTCACACACACACACAGCAATAGGGCTTTTTTTTTTTTTTTAGCAAAAATAGAATCTTTATGTACTGTTTTATACCAGTTCAAAAATCAAAATCACTTTTTAATTTATTAATTTATAGCTTTGGGACCACACCTAGCTATGCTCTTGGCTTTATTGGTCCATGCCAGCGATGCCCAGGGGACCGTGTGCCAGGGATTGAACCCAGGTCTCCCGCGCACACAGTATGTGCTCAGCCCATTGAGCCATCACTCTGGCTATCACTTATCTTACTGAACAGTGGTAGATAGTGTGTTTGTACCAGTTTCACTTTCATGAGTTGATAACCAATATAGTCCTGGATATCAGTATCCTTGAATCCTTGGTTCTTCCATTTTACATGTAGAATAAAATTAGTTGTGTTATAGAGTAATGATATTCAGTAAACAGGTGGTTTTTTTTCAGTATACCAAATTATTAAACAAATTAGTAGTTTTTCCTCATCCTTTCCCTTTGCTATTATTTTGATAATTGGAGATCAGCAAGATTGTACCTGCTTGGTTGTGGTGCTTGTCAGGGCTGTGGTGCCCAAAGCGAGGCCATAGTACTTCCTGGGGTAAGAGAAGGCTCTAAAGAGCCTGGGCCTCAGCTGATGGTCACTGTGGTCTTGCCAATGTTCATACTCCTGACCAGTGGGCTCTCATTTTCACTGTGATTCTTAGCAGGGCTGGCTCCCTGCATTTGTGATGCTCTCAAGGACCTGGCCTCAATGCCCCATAGATCCCACACTCTCTTGGTCTGAGTAACAGCCTCTGGACCATGCCCCACACACGTGGGTGGCACTGGGGTTCGAACCTTGTGTTCTGACTTGGAAGGCAGGCACTTCTTGCCCCTGCACCATCCGCATCTTGCAAATTAATATGACCTTTAAACTTGCACTCCTAGGTAGTAAAAGTAACACTGTATTTTGATCTTTCCTAGAAATCGTTTGATGCACACCCCAGGAAAGAGAGCCAAGTGCGGCAGCTTGCATGGGTGGGGGATGGTGTGTGGGTCTCCATTCGTCTGGATTCCACACTGCGCCTCTATCATGCACACACTTACCAACATCTCCAGGATGTGGACATTGAACCATACGTAAGCAAAATGCTAGGTAAGCTTCCTGAGCAGTTTACCTTAGTCAGTGGAAATGTTTTATTTTTGAATGGTCTCAAATGCTGGGTAAAACCAACAGAGAAGTTGCCTCGGGACTAGAACTCACTTGAAGGGCCAGGTGCTCCACCTGTTCGGTGGTTATTTTCAGAAGTTTGGGATCAATTTTATCTTATTTCCCAGTCGGTCACCACAAACTGTAAACCTTCCCTCCAAAAAATAGCTTAAATCAAACAGCCAGTTACTTCTCGGTCTCCGCTGCTCATTTCCTCGAGTGAGGCACTATCCATTCCCTGCCGGGGAACCACCAGCCTCCCGTTTGTTCTCCCTGTTTCCACTGCAGGCAGTCTCTTGGCTGCGTTATCCAACTGTGCAAACAGCGCTGACATACTTCTGTTTATGGAATGCCAGCCACTTGTAGAAAATTTTTTCCTTTAAAAATTCCTTCCTTGGGGCTAGAGTGGTAGCACAGCAGGTAGGGCATTTGCCTGGCATGCGGCAGACCCAAGTTCGATTCCCAGCATCCCATATGGTCCCCTGAGCACCGCCAGGAGTGATTCCAGTGCAGAGCCAGGAAGTAACCCCTGAGCATTGCTAGGTGTGACCCAAAAGGCAAAAAAAAAAAAATTCCTTCCTTTAAGATTTTGCCTTTCAAAAGCGAGTTGACATTTTGTGACCAGAAGAATTTAAGTGGACTGCTCTATTCTTTCTATTCTTCTGACTCATTCTGTTCTGCCCTCACTCACCCAGACTTGACATTCCCATTTCAGGGCCCTCACATTGCTGCATATTTGGCCTGAGCAGTTTTGTTTTGTTTCTGGACTCTAGTGCCGGGACTGAGTTGGTCTCCACTGTGCAAATCACGCTCTCCCTGGGCCTGCCTAAGTAGTAGTTATTGATCCTTTGTTTGTTTACCTTCCAGACTGTAGTTTACATGTCACATCCAGAAGAGCCTTTTCCAGATCTCCCCGTGTAATAGGTCCTCTGATACCCTTTCTTCATGGGCTTCTCCTTAGTGAGATCAAACGCCTGCCTGGTTGTGGTGCTGGTCAGGATCGATGCTCTCCCTCGACCAGAGCCCAAGCAGGGCAGCAGCCACCTCTGCCCTCCTGATATTCCCTGACACCAGGTTAAGTCTTGTCAACTCTCAAGGCTGTCCTAACAGTCCTTTATGAAGACAGTAAGAGCTGCATCCCGGTGGCCTTAGCCCGTGCCCTAAGAATGTCCGATAAGAGTCATGTGCCTTCTTCCTAGATCCGCACTGAGTCACATCAGTACATGTAGATACAGAGCAGATTCAGTGATCTACTTTGACCAGAGGTTAGAGGTACCTAGGTTGGACTGAATTGTAATTCAGGTTCTTCTAGCACCTGAATTCTTCTAGTTCTTCTAGTTCTTGTGATTCTTTGATTTGTCTTCTCAAATCTTCTCAAAAAAGTTCTTTTTGTTATTGATTTTATTGGGGCGGGGGGGCGGGCTTCACTTGGTATGCTTAGGGGCTACTCTCAGCTTAGTGCTCAGGGATGGCTCCCAGAAGTGATCTGTGAACCATGTGGAGCTAGAGTTGAAGCTGGGCTCCCGCATGCAAAGCATCTGCTCCAGTCCATCTTTAGAACTTTTGGGGGCCACACCCCACTGTGCTCAGGAGTTACTCTTGGCAGTGCTTGGTTGCCAGCTTTGAACCTGGGTCAGCCGCATGCCAGGCAAGCACCCTTCCCACTGTTCTGTCTCTCTGGTCCACACCTTTAGTTATTATAAATAACACCTACAAGTCGCTCAGTGCTGTTTGTCATAGAAATAGTTTCTGTGTGATAGCTTTTCCTTTCAAATTCCAGAAAATAAGAACAGTTGTAAAATTTATCTCGAAATTAAAAAATTTAGATATTGTGGGGGCTGGAGCGATAGTGCAACGGGTAGGGCATTTGCCTTGCACGCGGCCAACCCGGCATCCCATATGGTCCCCTGAGCATCTCCAGGAGTAATTCCTGAGTGCAGAGCCAGGAGTAACTCTTGTGCATCAACGGGTGTGACCCAAAAAGAAAAAAGAAATTTAGTTATTCTTCTTAAACATGCATGGTGCAGGGGGGAGGGGGTGTCTTAAAATTTTAAATATAAGAGAAGCTATAATTATGTATGTACACAAGAATGTGGGGTTAGCAAAGTTGTTTTTATCCATGCAGCGAAATTAAAAGCCGGCCAGAACTCTTTCAGCTTATAAATTTGAAGGATGTTTGATTTCCAAATCTAATAGACTCTTTTTATTGAAGCATTTTTTCATTTGTTTCATAATTTTGTTTGGCTTGTTATTTGCAGTTTCCTAATTAAATCCTGTGTCACATTTCCTGATGGATAGTATCTACTGAATAATGGCATAATACCAACCCTTTTAATAATTTTCTTCTTCTTTTTTAAAAATCTTGAATTCTGGGGCCAGGGTGATAGTACAGCAGGTAGGGTGTTTGCCCTGCACATGGCCGACCTGGGTTTGATCCCTGACATCCCATATGGTCACCCTGAGCACTACCAGGAGTGATTCCTGAGTGCAGAGCCAGGAGTAATCCCTGAGCATCACTGGGTGTGACCCCCCCACATCCCCCCCCCAAAAAAAAGCCATAAAATCTTGAATTAGAAAGTGGTAGAGCTGAATGGGAGTTGGCTTTCAGGCGCACCTTCAGAAGTACCGTTCTCTCTGGTCACACTCCTCGGTTCGAGTACCTCTTCTGAGGGACTCGGAACCTAAAATGCCATCCGCTCTTGCCTTTTAGTGAAACATCTTCCCTGCCACCCTACAGGTACTGGAAAGCTGGGCTTCTCCTTCGTGAGGATTACTGCTCTCATGGTGTCTTGCAATCGCTTATGGGTGGGGACAGGAAACGGTGTCATAATCTCCATCCCACTGACAGAAAGTAAGTATATTTCTAGCTCACTCTGAGAGTGCAAACAGGAGAGGTGCAGGCAATTATTGTGTCTCAGATGCATGCAAAAGAAATTGTTTTTAGTAAAAGCAAATCTGGTAATCTAGAAAATCAAGCTGGTGGCAAAGGTCTAACTGTTGTTGCTTCGCTGTTTCTCTGAAACCTATAAACTAGCGAATAGCTTCTGTGTACGTATAATATCACCAGAGTTTAGAATATGCAATTTTCTAAGAAACTTTTTTTTTTTCCTTTTTCTTTGCGGTGGGTGGGGAGCCAGGTGATGCTTAGGGCTTACTCCTGGCTACACTCCAGGATCACTCACTCCTGGTGGTGATCACGAGTGGAGCCACAGATCAAGCCCGGGTCGGTTACGTGTACGGCCAGTGCCCTGGGCCCACTGTACTATCTTTCTCACCACAAGAAGCTATTTTTTTATTCCAGGAATCAATCCTGTTTAATCTTTTGAATAAAGGCTGAAGTCCATTTTCTTTTCAGCTTTTTTGCACCAATATCCTGAAACACTTCCTAGTGTTCATCGTAGTTTTTCATCTCTCCCTGGCAGATAGCTTATTCCATTTAGCTTATTTGAGTTTTAGAATTGCTGTGGGAGAAATCAGCAATTCCTTTATGCCAGAGTCAAGCCAACTATCCTTTGGAAAGAAATGTGGTGAAAATTTGGAAAGAATGTTAATAAGATGTTCATTACATATTTTTTATATTTTCCATTATTTTTGTGTGTGGATAAAATGTATGTTGTATGTTATTCATATTATGTTCCATTACATTGGCCATTCATTAATGATCTTATTTTTTTTGTATGTGTTGCAGAATTCACAGGCAGGGTATGATTTTAAAACAAGTGCCAAAAGACCACCAAATAGTGAACAGCTCAGTATTTCCCTGTGTCCTCAGGGGAAAGGGAGGAATTCTAGAAGATGGTACATCTGGATCCTTTGGAGAACATTGAATTCTTAATCCTAGCTCCATTTTTCCTAAAGTAATTTCTAAATCTACATGTTTAGACCAAAAGATTGGTCTTCTTGTATCCTCAAAGAATCCAGGGTATCTGTTCTTTATGGGAGAGAGTTCTGTTACAGCATACTAGTTTCTACAGGATTAATTTTTGTTTGTTTTCTGTTCTTTGGGGCCACACCTGACAGTGTTCAGAGGCTACATGCAGCTCGGTGCTCGAGGGTCTCGCCCAGCCATGCTGGGGGACTGCACAGTGCCGGGGATTGGGACAGGGATCCAGAACGCAAACCAGACACGCTGGCCCTTTGAGCTCTCTCTGGCCCCCTCAACAGAAATTTTTTAACAAAAGGGATAATATCAGCTCTGAGGAAATTAAGTTCTTATTCACTGAGATTGCTTTGTACTTCAGAAAAGCAAAACTATAGTAAATGGAACTGTCCTTTTTGAGCAGGGATTTCTAGCGGGTTTGGTAAGAGCTTCATGTGTCACTTGGTTATTTTGCCAAGTTCAGTTCGGGTGATTTGGTTGAGAAGCCTGAAGCTTGAGTGCCCAGGTGCCAGATGGGAGATGCTGAGAGTGGTGGCTCATAGTAACCCTTCTCCCCCTGTCGTGCCCCCTCCATGTGCCCTCTCCCCTCTCTCACTGTAGCCGTAATCCTCCACCAGGGACGTTTACTGGGGCTCCGGGGTAAGTGCGGATCCTACACCCGTTCTTCTCCTGGCTTCTCAGAGCCGCTAGGAGGCTGCTCTCACTTCTCTAGCGTCCCCTCCTGAATGTTCCTAAATGTCATCCACTCGCAGTCACTGCATCGCAGCGGTGTCTCTCTTTTTTGTTTTTTAATCCTTGTTACATGGCCACCAAACTGCCGCTCAGCAGCTTAGTCTGTTTATCATCTTTTGTTGCAGCTGAACTTTCTTTCAGACTTTTATTTTTTCTTCCAGTAAAAACATGGACCATCTCCTAAAACTGTCATTAATCTACATTGTTCACTCTCGTTACCAGTCGTGTTTCTTTCCTTCACTTACTGGCCATGGAATGGGGATGTTTTGTGAGTCTGGTCATTCGAAAAGAGTTCAACATGCCATTAGTCTGGTGTTAAAAAAAAAAGCTACTCTATTGTAGTCGCTGAATTTTTTTTTAATAGCTTTTATCACCCCTTTCAAAAAGGAATGTCTATGTCACAAGGGGAGAAAAACATAAAATACAAAAAATTTAAATGTACCTCTTTACTTGGTATAAGTCTTCTAAGATAGAAGTTAAGAAGCAAAGTAATAAGCATTCAAATGTTTTTGTTAATTAAAGTGGTTTTTAAAATACGCTTAGTTTTTGCTAGACTGGCAAAATCCCCTCCTCCATTTACTGAAGTACTTCAAAATAACTAGCATGCTATATCTCTCTCCTTTTTTCTTAGCTTTGTCTTGAGTTGGCATTGCTGCCTTTGTTTTATCTCAACTGGCTGTAGCTTGTAGATAATATCATAAAGATTAACCAGTAACCTCACACGTCATTACTATCTTCTAGAGTTGAAAAAAAAAATTCGGTACTTGACTTTTCTGTTACAGCAAATAAGACCTCAGGAGCATCAGGAAATCGTCCTGGCAGTGTGATCCGTGTATACGGTGATGAAAACAGTGATAAGGTGACTCCAGGGACCTTTATACCTTATTGTTCAATGGCACACGCACAGCTTTGCTTCCACGGGCACCGGGATGCTGTGAAATTCTTTGTGGCCGTTCCAGGTAAGTTAGATTCTTCTGTTGAGAAGTTACATTTAAGCATCTCTTTTCTGGGTTGTAGCAGTAGTACAGCAGGTCGAGTGCTTGCCTTGCAGGAGGCCGACCAGGATTCAGTCCCCAAGCACCACCAGGAATGACACCTGAGCACAGCCTGGTGTGGCAGCCCTCTAAAAAAAGTTGTTCTTTTTATTCATAATAAGGGAGCCGGAGAGATACAGCACACAGGGCACTTGCCTTGCATGCAGCCCAGCTAGATTCGATCTCCAGCATCCCATATGCTCCCTTAAGCCCCACCAGGAGTAATTCCTGAGAGCAGAACCAGGAGGAAGCCCTGAATCCTGCCAGGTGTACCCCAAGTCCTTCCCCAACAAGAAAGGAAGGAAGGAAAACAGGAAGGAAAGAGAAAGAAAGAAATCCTGCTAGGTGTAGCTGCAGACAGGAACATAAATCCTGAACTGGAAGACTCCTCAGAATGCTCCCCATCCCCGTGTGTGGTGGGTGCGAGTCCCAGTGCATGCACACTGGGGGATTGTGCTCCTTGAGTCCTGCTGATCAGCCTGCCCGCCGGAGGTAGCTTCCACACCTGTTTGTAGTTGTGCTGTTCTCCAGCCTTGTCCCCCCCTCTGTTGTGTTCTCGTTCACACCGAGCTGTGGAGAGGCAGTACCAGGAGCCCAGAGAGCAGAGCATGGGTCTCCCCTGGGGATCCAGCTCACGGCCTCCTGCTGGCAGAGGTGGGCGTTCTACCCACCAAGCTGTCCGCTGGGCCTCAGAGATGTTTCTCATTGCTCACAGACTCACAGTTACCCTGCACTGGAGAGATCTTGCCATGGTCTTCAGACCAACGGCTGTAGGTGGAGCCATCTGAAGCGGGTGCTCCTGACCCGCCTGGCTCACAGATTTCGTCGTGGATTTTGGACCCATTCCACTTTGGTGCAAAACCGCTTCACTTAGATTTTTTTCACCGGGTTCTTGGGACCTTTATCCTGCTAATATCCCCTAGTACTTGGGTTGTATTAGAAAATGCTTACTTTCTGTTTTGCAGATACTCAGAAACAAACAAAAAAAAAAGTGAATCTCCTGTACCCCAATCTGTGATAAGTAATTCTCACTTATGTTTCTGTGTAAATAGGCCAAGTTGTCAGCGCACAAAGTGGCAGTAGTGGCACAGAGTTAGCAGGTGACAAGGCAGGGCCGTCTGCCCAGGAGCCTGGCAGCCAGCCGCCCTTGAAGTCCATGCTGGTCATCAGCGGAGGGGAGGGCTACATCGACTTCCGCATGGGTATGTGAACCACTGGGTCTGGGGCTCAGCCCCGCTCTGTTCCGTGACAGTTTCAGTCCCTGGAGTAAATACAAAGTGATTTTTAAGAGATTCTCTTTGAATTCTTTGCTAGGGTAAGGACTTGTATAAAGTGTATTTCTTTGGAGGAGTATTATAATAAGTGGTAGGGTTTGAGGCTGAGGAGAGTAGTACACGGCATGTGTCCAAGCCAGGCATGTTGCCTTGCACTCGCAGCAGCAGGCTAGCCCTGGTGGTCCCGGCACTGCATCCTTAACCTTAGCACTGAATTGCTGGCTTTGCTGACCGAGAATCACTGGGAGGGGTCCCTGGGACCCCTGAGCACCATGGGGAGCTTTCCCTCCCTGTCGTCCAACATTGCAGGGTTTGGTCATATATTAAGATTGATGTGAGGGGCTGGAGCTATAGCACAGCAGGTAGGGCGTTTGCCTTGCACGCAGCTAGCTGACCCAGGTTCAATTCCCAGCATCCCATATGGTCCCCCAAGCACTGCCAAGGAGTAATTCCTGAGTGCATGAGCCAGGAGTAACCTCTGTGCATCGCCAGGTGTGACCCAAAAAGAAGAAAAAAAAAAGATTGACATGAAAAGTATAAGATGTGGAATCAGAAGGCTGTGGGAAAGTTATTCAGCTTTACAGATTCCAGTCTCCTCACCTGCAAAATGAATAAATGAAATAGTTCAAATTGATATCATCTATTCATTTGCTCACCTCGCGAACATTGTGTGTCTCCTGTTCTCCCTAATGTTGAGATAGAAAAGAAATTGCCAGAGTCTTTGTAGAACAGTGCAGACAGAAAAATGGGTTAACAGAGTGTCACAGTACTCGGTGGACAAGCAGCCGTTAGTCCTCTCCGGGTGTAGGGAGCGAGGGATATGAAATGACCCTTAAGATGACTCCCACTTAGTCTAAGGAATTGGGTTGGAGCACGGCAGTGATTTTCAGCCATCTGCACCGTGGGCACTGCTCCATAAGTATATAGAATTTGAACACTCTGGATATGGGATGGGGAAGGGTTGGGTGTTGGACATCGAAGAGAAAGGGCCACTAAAAAAAGGTGGTGGGTAAGGCAGAGTGAGGTGCAGAGAAGACCGCAACATTTTAGGTTTTTTTCTCTTCTGTTTCTAATTACCAGCTTGAGTGTTTTGCCAGCTGAAATTCTTATTAGACACATTACAGAATCCTGGATTTCAGTATTTCTTTTTCCACTGGTACATCCTGCTGAAGAAGCTGTTCCACTGTATGAGTTGTTCATAAATCGCACTGTTGATTATAATCGCACCTGAAAATCATGGGAAGGAACTCAGTCCTCATACAGCACTGCAGGGCGACGGTCTTAGTGCCAGTGTCCTGCTGTTCGTTATCTTTGTGGCCCCTGTTAGAGAACCTCTCTGTCAGGGTGTAGAGATTGAGCTGGGTTCTGTGCTCCAGGCTCATTCTTGTACTTTCACACAGCCTAGTGCCAGTTCTGAATTGGAAATAGACAAGTGGAGATCATCCACTTCGGGTGAACAGAATTGAATGTCTTCGCTTAGCTTCCCATTTCTGTTTTCCGTTGGCAGACATAATGGATCGAGATTCCAGCATAGTAGAGTGAACTTTTATAAATGTAGTCTGGAAAATGAATTAACCTTTCAGGAGTCAGCAGTGAAGAGTGACTCGCGGCGTTTCTTGTAGTGTTTTCTGTCATGGTGACCAGACGGGTTTTGTGCTCCTGGGCTGAGCCTAAAGAGGCTCGGTCTGATTGATGGCATTTCCTTCCCAGCCTAACCTGAGTCTCCTTATCCTCCACCAGGTGATGAAGGTGGAGAATCAGAACTTCTCGGAGAGGATCTTCCACTCGAACCTTCTGTTGCCAAAGCAGAAAGGAGTCACTTGATCGTATGGCAAGTGATGTATGGCAGTGAGTGAGCCCGTAGGAGAAAGATGGAGGCGGGAAGCCGTCTCGTCTGCATGGTTTCTTTTCCCGTTGCCCCTTTATTTAATGCTCTCCTAGTGAAAACTTTTACCACATAATGTGTGAGCATTTTTTTCTGTTAACTTTCTATCACAAAAATCTGTCCTTAACTGTAACAACACAAAACTAGCTGTTTTACTGCACCAGTATTATAGGCAATTTCAGTATATTATGAACAAATCAAAAAATGTTTACTTTATGCAAACTGGTGAATTATAGAATGCAATCCAGATGTGGTTTATTTTGCCACAGCTAATGTCACTCACCGTGTTTGAAAGGGTCACTTTTTGGCTATCACTAATAATGGAATTAATGGAAACGCTTGATAAGTGAAACTGTACTGTTAAGTACAATAGTAGTTTTCCCCAACGTCTTAAAAGATTGACACAAACTAATATCAGGTGGATTATTAGGATTTATCTAAATGTCCCAAGAGGGCTAAAAGCTAACTGTAAATTACTTTCACTTTCAAATCTGACAAATCTTGTTTATAGGGTATATAAAACTTTGTTTTCATCAGATTGGGGGGAGGGTTTTATATTAAAGAAATTAAGACTACACTATTTAAATAAAAGTTTCCTGTTTCTGACTTATTAAGAGCTCTATAGTTTATGAGGCTTGCTTCTGAATATTCTGATATTTTTTTTAACCAGTCTTGCTCATTTCCATATTGACATGTCTGAAAGGCTTGTTATTTCTGAAGAAGATATGCCTCAGTACTAGGAGGTTTTGTTTTGTTTTTTAATGAAAAATGTGTTTTGGATTTTTTGTACTAGCAGATGGTGGTGGTTGGTTGACTTTTTTCCATGTTAAAAAATGTACCTATTTACCCATTCTTAGACTGCTTGAGTAAAGCTGGGATGGGTTGGGGTTGGCCTGGCCATGTGGGGAATATAGGATTTGATTAGAAATGCTTTTTCCTCGCGGTCTGTTGAAAAACGACAAACATCTAGCACTTGATATTTAGTATGTAAATGACACATTTAAGCCTTTGTGTCCTTTTGATATTAAAATGTCATCTCCAGTGAGGAAAGTGATGGAGGGGGGAAAGCCGAGATGCCATCTTTCCACTCACAGCGCCCAGTGATTACAGTCTAGCTTTCCTAGATTTTTTTCTTGTTTTGCGTGTTTTTGTTTTGTGCTGGGGCCACGCTTGGCAGTGCCTGGGGGCTGCTCTGGCTGCTTGCTTGTGTGCGGCTCAGCTCAGGGAACCAGGCCGTGTTGGGGGTCAAACCCCAGGCTCCAGCCTGTCTCCTAGTTACCCTCTGAAACAAGTTAAGCTGTCTCCCTGGCCCTTCATGTTTTAAAAATCACTATTCTGCAGGGTGTTTCCCTCTCAAATTTTATGAAAACGTGTTACTTATCATTTCCTACACAGTACTTGAAGCAAACTAAGTGCTATTTGAAAATGCAAGCCTGGGGCCAGAGCTATCTAGTACAGCAGGAAAGGCACTTGATCCCTGCATCCCATCTGGTTCCCCAGACACCGCTAGGAGGGATTCCTAAGTGCAGAGCTAGGGGTAACTCTTGAGCACTGCCAGGTGTGGCCCTAAACAAAACAAAAATAAAATAATAGAATAAAAATGCAAACCTATTGGATCAAGGCCCTCCAGTCATCAGAAAGACTGCTTCCAAGCAAAGTCTTCATTCCATCCAAGCCTTCCTAGGTTCCACGCTTTTGGTTCCTGTCCTGTCGTGCAAAGATATTTTTAAAAAGAACTCCAGTGTCTTATAAGCATTTATATGATTAGGTTAGATTTTTAAAAATGGAATTTAATCAGCCAGAGGAAGCCTTTGGCTACATGTGTCTATATATAAGCACATTGTATACATGGTAAAATTGTGGCCACTTGGGGTGGCTAGATTAAATTAAGTTTTCATAAAAATTGTATTAAGAGGATAATTTTTTTGCTTTGAGTCACTTTTCTCCCGGCCATCAAATCATAGGCCATTTTCCCACCACTTAAAGCTAAGACTTTATTTTCAATCAGAGTGATTTTTGGTAATAACCATAGAAAAACGTTATTAACTATTTTTGGGGAATGTTGTATAACTTTACAAGAGACACCAAAGTGTGGGAACCTTAACCCTGAGTAGCAGGTGTCCCGGAGTGAGGCTCCATTTGCTGTTCAGATTTTTTTACATGTTTGTATGACTGAATGTAATTTAGGGGATCAGGAGTTAAAGTGAAAAATGCAAACATACTACAATAACTGTCACGGTTCTTTTAAAACTTACCAGGTGTTAGTTAAGGTAGATAGAGGTGTGGCATTATTTTATCTAAACCTGACCTTTTATTGTGGCCCTGTTCATTAACATCAGGAACTAGAGAGAGTACAAAAGCATCTGTACAATTTATTTTAGGGGCTTGTCCTTATGTTTGTCATTTTACTTAAATATTGTCTACAGACTACTTTACTTCCTCCCTCCTATTCCCCCAAAATGGATTTATTTCTTGTGAAGTTCACTTTGGTCAAGGTGGTAACCTTTGGAAGAAAATGCCAAAATGGAAAGCTGCTTGGAGGCAGAGAAAGTGACGTGAACTACCTGTAGTTGTCACATCAAGGACAGAGGAGAGGCTTCAGTACCTCAGGCCAGTCTCTTCGTGTAAAAGAAAATTACACCTGTTGGAAAGAATAACGAATGCTGGAGAATTCTCTTTCTATTACCTCTGGGTCATATGTGAGGTTGAGCCACGTGAAATTGCTAGTTTTCAACCATTTCTGATCTGCCAGAATGGTACCAATACACACACACACACACACACACACACACACACACACACACACACACATAGCTACACGCGCAAACACAATAGATCCTCAGGTGTTTGTGTGTTGGTCAAATGAATCTAAATTGTCAAAAAGGAATGGATCTCTTAATTGCAGCATGTTAAGTATAAGAACAACAACAAAATGATGCAGCACATAGCTTTTTCATTTCAGTCTGTGTGCATGGAAAAGGGTAAAATACATTCTCTCAGTTACTGGATTGTTTCTTGTGACAGTCTCTGCATTTGAGAATAGACAACCTTTAACACAGGCTGCCTTAGTACCCAGACAAAACAGGTGTCCCTTGATACTAACTGGCCTAACGCGTGTGTCTTTGGCCAGTGCTATGGAACTGAATATGTGTTTCCTCCTGAGTATTATGACCTTTACCAAAGCACTCAACCTAGATATAGAGGTTTTCTGAATTGATCATGTTAAGAAAGGGACTCGTCGGGTCCCACTTTGTGACATAGGAAGAGTAGAGAGAATTCAAAATGGAAATCACAAATGCTTTTCTAACAAGCTTACACTATTTTGTAACACTAAATGTGCTTTTCTTTCTCTAAAAATTAAGTTCTTTTTATTAATTTTATTGTATATTTCTCAATATTTGAATATATTTTAACCATTTTATGTTCTTTTTTTTGTCCTAGACATTTTATCAGGAATCTTGTTGCCTCTATAATCTGAAAAATGGGTTCTAGAGTGTCTTACTTGCTCTCTCTTAGAGGCTGAGGTTTCATTTCTCGGAGCAAAAAGCTCATTTAGCAATGTAGTTATTTCAGTATTTATTTCTTTTATGGAATCCCTGGGGTTCGGAATGTAACTTTGTACATGAAATATATATAAATATGTATATGAAACATTTATGAGCGCTCGTGTGTTCTGTCTTTTTGCCCTTCCTAGGAAGTCTGAACTTGATTTTTATTTGAAATTCCAGTAATCTTCTTCCATCAAACAGGCCATTTCTGAGGGTTACTTGGCTCTGCCTGAAGGTGGACAGTGGGAGTACCCGTGAGCATGCTTGCTCCCTCACGTGTTCGGCGAGCTATGAGTAATAGGGCTCTCTAGAAACGTGGGAGTGCTGAGTAACAACCCACACAGGACACTCAGGCACACCACTCGCCAGATTACTCAATCATAAGCGGCAGGCTGTAATGTTAAAAACACACATGCTTGTTAGTGATCCCTGTGCCCGGGAGACTCTGGAAGAAGGGTGGTTAGAGAATCACGTGGGAGCCGACGTGCTTCCAGACGCAGTGTCGTGGGGTGGAAGTGTTTGTGTGGAAGAAGTGTGGGGTTTGACAGGAGAGCCCTGTGTTCCCGTTGGCCTGTTGCAGGCAGCTCAGCAGGCAGGCGCAGCCGGGTGCTGCATGGGAGAAGTCATAGCCTGGCCACGCCTGCCCTGGAGGACTTAGCCTCGCAGCTGCCCCCTGCGTCCTGGGGCACTGCCACGGCATTCCTTTGGAAATGGATTCTTTTGAGTCTTACTGATTCCTCTTTGTGAACCAGCCTGGCTCTGGGGAGGCCGGAGTAGCCTGGAACGGGAAACGCTCATTTTCATGTGGTTGGAGGCACAGGACAAGAGTGCTGTTCTCATAAAGTCCCAAGCGCGCGCTCTCCTCCAGCCTCGAGCACCCCCACCCAGAAGGAAGGCAGGGACCAATGTGTTGGCAAGGGGACTCAGAATGCCTTAAATACCATCTCCAGCTACAATTCCAGTGTTTTGTGTTGTCTTTTGTCTCAAGGGCCTTTACCTGGTGGTTCTGGGGTAGCAGTCAGGTCGGGGAATATGATACCTGTCAGTCGAATGCGGACGGGGTGGGGCTTGCAGATTCTGGCTCTTTGGTTTGCCCCCGTTTGCTGTCCGGGTCAACATCAGCCACGATTGCTGGGCCGGCCTGAAATGGCCTTGGACCCCGTCCCTCATGGCGCATGTTTCTGGCATGCTGCTGATGGTTCGGAATTTCCAATTTTGTGAGCAGTGCTGTATCAAAGGAGCCAGACAGTTTAGCTGTCTGCTTAGAACCTTGGCACCACCCCACAGACAAAAAAGTTGCTGTGATTTGACTTGAGGCTTTGAAGGAGTTAGACTGAAACACTTTATAGCTCAGAAAGAAAGTGACTGCCCATGAAAGACTCGCTTCTCAGCGGCCAGAATCCCCCAACCGAGTGAGTTCTCGGGTCATTTTTCCTTCTGACACTCCCCGCAGGAATCTCAGACTCTGCTGGTGTATTTGGGAAAAACTCAGACGATTCTGCTGCTTCTGTGGGGAACAGCTGCCCAAGAGAAACTCAGAGCAGCCCAGCATCTGCTTCCAGGAGCCCAGCTTGGGGCAGGCTGGCTGCTCCCAGCTCGGTGGGCTGCTAGCAGGTTCCCCCCGGGCCCAGCCCACATTCTGTATGGCCCGCGGGGTAACTGAAGTGTAGGCACTTAGAACCAACCACCGCATGGAACTCTGCAAGGCTCTGAAGGAAACTCTGGTGGTAGAACCCAGTGCTGGCATGTGTGAGGGCCTGACCCTTACCGCTGGCACTGCGTGGCCCCCGTGCTCTGCCGGGTACGTTCCTGGGAGCTCCCTGATGTCCCCATGACACTCCTGCTCCAGCACTGCTGGGTGTGACTCTAAAAGATAAATACACATTAACTGGTTAAAGTGCATCCCCCGTTCACTTTGGCGAGGCTATCCTCTCAGAGAAGAGACGTCAGGCCCTAGGTGTCACAAGAGCGGCTGCAGAGGAGCTGGGCCTTGCTGACACTAAGGTCACAGTTGATCGGCAACACAGTCCTTTTTGTCATCCCCAGGTGATCCAGGGCCGAGCCGTCTGAGCTGAGTGAAAACTCAAGGCCCTCTGTGGGGGACCTGTGGGGGCTGAGGAGAGGACCAAGTCTGGAGTCGGGAAATTTCAGAGCCCCAGCGAAAGTACAGCGGGTAGGATACCCACCGTGAACACGGCCGACTCACATTCAGTTACTGGTACCACATAGGACCCCCAAGCCAGCCAGGAATGATCCCTGTGTGCAGAGCTAGGAGTGAGCTCTGAGTACCGCTGGGTGTGGCCCCAACACAGTGACCCCCAGAGGGTGCTTTTAGCTACAGTTCATGTGACAGCTCGTCACCTGCCCACTCAACTGTCCGCTTCAGAGGCTCCTGGGATCAGGAGTGTGAGGGCGAGGAAGACACCCTCACGGGTATTGGAACTAAGGAAGGAAGTACAGAAATCACGACATGTGGGCGAGTATTATGGCTGTGTGATAAAAGCAATACTCGAACAAGTAATATTGATGTGGTGTCTGCTTTGTCTATTTAGTAATATAACAAAAACATGGGCTAGAGCAATAGCAAAGGGGGTAGGGCGTTTGCCTTGCACGCAGCCAACATGGCCAGCCCGAGTTCGATTCCTCCGCCCCTCATGGGGAGCCCGGCAAGCTACCGAGAATATCTCGCCCGCACAGCAAAGCCTGGGCAAGCTACCCGTGACGCATATTCGATACGCCAAACACAGTAACAACAAGTCTCACGATGGAGACGTTACTGGGCCCGCTCGAGAAAATCGATGAGCAACGGGAGAACAGTGACAGTAACAGTGACAGTGAACAAAAGCATATTACATATCTTTTATTCCTAGTCAATTTGTCCATATTGTGGACCATGGCTATGTTGGGACCCTGTCAGACTTTTCTCAGCCCCCGTATCTGGGAAAGGAGTGATCCATAAGAACTGTATCACTTCACCCCTGTTCACGCACAGAGGGACGTGTGAAAGCAGGAAAAACGACGATAAATTTGACATAGAAGCATTCACAGCACTCTCGGTGCCTTAGGACGCGTTAGAGGCTGGCACTGCTGCCTTTTGAACACAAGGTGGCGCCATGTTGTTATTCCCCTCCCCTGTGTCCCTTCTTGCTTGTCCACCCAGCAGGGCAGGCCAGACCAGACCAGTAGGGTGCCTCGTCGGGATCAAATTGTACAGATAAGGGAAACTAGTACACTTTCCTAACAAGTTGAGGCCCCGAGTAGCTGTTGTCCAATAGCAGAGCTCGGCGTAAGAACTCGCGACTTTCGGCCGGGAGCACCTTCTACCCGGCTGCCTCTGGATTCTCATAGGCCGCAGTTCTTCCTTTCATTCACCAGAGGCGAGGAAAACGCCTTTTCTAGCTTCCTCACCAAGGCAGCAGGAGCCCAGGGACCAAAAGGAAAAGCTCGTCCAGAGCCCAGAACCATTGCCAAGGGGAGGACCAAGTGGGCTGGACGCCCTCAGAGAAACAGTGGCACACACAGACACTGATGTCTGGTCCCGACAGTTGCAGGAGCATTTCTGCAGCTGCCCCCTCTGATGGGAGCTAAAGGGAGCGTCAGGGAATCAGCTTAGCCACTGGCTTGCAGAGAAACCTCATCCAAGGCCGATAATAAATAGGAGTTATGTAACTCTGCGGGGCACAGCACTAACTAAGCCCTTTATAGGCCATCAATCCACATTTATTTCCTGGATTTTATAACTGCGGCTGAACACGAGAAGGGAGGGGGTGAGGATTAGAGGGGGAGCTTCTGCGTGACTGGAATAATCTCCAGGTCTGCGCCTCAGTCCCCGCCACCCGGCCCTGCACTCATCCTGGAGGAGCTTGTGAGATGGGCTTGATGGGGTCCCAGGGGCCTCCAGCCGCTTGCCCCTCCTTGCAGCAGCTTGCGGCTGCTGTTCTCTCGGGCTTGCAGGTGGGGTTTTTTTTTGGGGGGGGGGGGGAGTGAGGGATCATTTTGGGTTTTGTGCCACACCAGCAGTGCTCAGGGCTTACTCCTGGCGGGGCTTAGATATCATACCGCCATCGAACCTTGGGTCAGCTGTGTGTGAAGCAAGCACTTCCCTGCTGTACTAGCTCTCCGGCCCTTGGCCTACAGTTTTCTGTCCTAAAGTGACAACTCAGGAAGATACATGGGCCCCAAAAGGGGGGGAGAGTGATACCATCCCTCGGTCAGGAGCCCAACGGAAGGGGCGGTAGTGACCTTGGTGCAGTTCGGAGGCATTTCCTGTCTACATAAAGAAGGTAGTTTTTTTCAGGGGAGGTGCTAAGTAATTTTTTTCCTGCAAGGGAGCTGATAAAGTCAAGTACGTTTGGATAGCTTTGGGGTTAAGTGACCCGTGGAATCCCTCTCAGCCCAATGACTTGAAATATTGAAAGCAAAACAGTGGGCCTGGAGAAAAAGCATAGAGGTTACGGCACTTGCCTTGTGGGCTGGAGTGACATGCAGCGGACCCAGGTTCCATCCCCGGCCCCCCCATATTGTCCTCTGGGCACCACCAAGAGTAACACCTGAGCATCGCTGGGTGTGGCCCCATAAACAAAACAAAAAGGCACTTGACCAGCATGTGGCTAGCCCTGGTTCAATCCCTGGTACCACATATGGTGCTCGAGCATTTCCAGGTGCATCCCAGGAGCCCCCGAAGCACCGAAGGACCCAAGAACAACACACTCGGACACAGTCTCAGGACCTCACAGCACAGTGGGCAGTTGGCTGAGAGTTTCAGCGAGTTGCCCCAGGACCTCCTGAGCACTGCTTGGGATCCCCACCTCGCCCCTCAAGAAAGACTGCATCTGGTTTCCCTTTTCATGCTCTGCCCCCACCCACCCACCCTCAGTTTTATGTGAGAAGCTGTTAGGTCTTGGAGAAGGGGGAGACAGGTGTTACCCCAGTAATGGAGGAAAGGGAGAGGAGGGACCTTCTGAGCCCGGGCTGTATCCGTCCATCCGTCTGTCCCCCCCTCAGGAAAGTGAGGAGGGTGTTGAAATGGAAGGTCGGGGGTCCTTGGAACCGTGGGCAGCAGGAGGGCCGCCCAGTCCTCCTAGGGGTCTGGGGTGTGGGAGCCCTGATGGATACTGGTGGGGGCAGGATGGGCCCCCGGCTGGGACACCACCACCACCCCACCCCATGAGAGGAGCCCCCCCCCCCCGCAGAGCTAAGGCAGGAGAAAGAGGTAAAGGGGGTATCCCCTGTTAGGAATCTGCAGTCCCCAGGGGATTGTACCCCCCATGGGAGGCCTGGAACCTGAGGACAGGCGGGTCTTGCTCCCCACAGGGGGTCCAGCTCTGCCCAGGCAGAATCTGCATGTCTGGGCTTGTCCAGTCAGCTGCCTTCCTCCAGGAGACTGGAGCCCCGCCTCCTCAACCTCAACAGGTGTCCAGGGTCAGCTTCCCCCCCCCCCCCCAGACAACAGCCTTAAACGCCCCAGAGGGAGGTTATGGCTTAGGGCCACCAGTCCCCCAGTCCCCCAGGGAGCAGTGCCTGCTGCCGGTAATCCAGTGATGGGATGGGGTCTGCTGGGTGGCGCTCCTCTAGCATGGAGGAGATAGGGCAGTGAGTTCTTTGGGAAAGATCTTTGGAGGGGACACTCTGGGCCCCTGGCTGCTGAGGGCAGTGACAGGGGCACTTTCCAGTGGGTCTAGAGATCACCACCTTCTGGGATGCACCTGGGCCGTCCGCCCCGCTGGGGCTGGGGCTTTGAGGAAAGGGGTTCTTGCCCTCCCTGTCCCTGCTGCGTTTCCTTTGCCCCTCAGGAGAGGGGGTGTTGCGGGCGCCTCTTGCTGGCTGCTCTGCAGGGGTGTAGCCTGTCAGGCGCACGCGCAAACCCTCTGCTGCGCGACCCGGAGGCCAGATGTCCTCCAAGCCAAACTGCCCCCTTGGGAGGAGGGCTGCCACTGAGGCACTGTCCGCGCCAGGGGGGTCGGCCCGCGTGCACCTGGCTGTCTGGTCCGCTGGCCTGAGTCAAGGTCGCCCTGGAACCCTTCCCAGAACAAGCTCCACCTCCCGCTCTGGAGTGCAGGTGCTTGTTCCCCGGGGAACTCTTGGGACACCTGCCTGCAAAACAGGCCCAGGGCCGGCTGCCCGCAGAGCCCCCACGGGAAGCCCATGGGACGGGGGTGGGCGGACACTCTGGGAGGGGACAGTGGGCGTGTGGGGATGTAGGGGGGGGCTCCCCACAGTCTGAGCTGGTGGCAACCAGGTCCCTGCACTGACCCTCCCTCCCCAGCCTGCTCACGCGTCGTCCTGACTCACGGCCGGCTGGACGTGATCCGTCCTCTCATCCTAGATGGCATTTACTGTTGGCAGAGTGACCTCCACCCGGTGAGGCACACCCGCCCCGGAGGCAGGCAGCTGGGCCCCAGAACTGAGATCCAGGATCTAAAACAGGACCAGGGGACGGAGTGCGAGGAGGGGGGATTCGGGCGGCTCCCAGTACTGCCCGCCGGCCCGGGGGCCTGTCTCACTCTGGAAAGAGGGAGCCGTGGACGGTGACGCCTCTGGTCATCCAGCCGCATTCCCTATCCGCGTGCTTTGTATTCTAGCGCTCCAGGTCACCCTTAGCCCCGTGCTGGCCCCGGGCGGGGGGAGCACAGTCGACCCCGCAAAGGACTGAAAAGCGAAGTAGAACTTCTGACACCTTCATAAAACGTCACTAGCACAAACACCCCACGGCTAACCCTGACCCCGCGCGGCCCCGAAGGCGGACTGTGCTGCGCTAAGTTAGACCTTGTGAGCAAGGGGACGAGGAAAAGTGGGTCGTGTCCATCCCAGCCTCGGTCGTCCTACCCAGGGGGCTGGGAAGGGGTCGCAGGGAACGTGAGTCAGTGGGTGCACGCGACTCTGCCTTTCTGGAAGGTTGGGGCGGGAGGGGGGGGTTCTGTGAGCTTCCCAGCGCGGAGGATGCCCTGAGAAGCCCCTTCCCCAGCCTGGCCCAGCGGCTGCGGCCCTGCACGACGCCAAGAGGCCGGCGGGGGCGGGGACGGCCGTCGTGGGGCGAGTGGAGGAGGCTCGGGACGCGGGAGGGCGCGCGCGTGGGGAAGCGGAGGGGCTAGCGGGGGGACCCCCGGCGGGAAGCACAGCCACCGTGGCAGGGAACGCAGCCCGCTCCCGCAAAAGCGCCCCGACAGTTCCCCCACCGGCGCGCCCAGGCTCCCCGCCCGCCGCGCGGCTACGGCCGCGCCCAGGGCGCACGGTCGGGGCTCCAAGCCGACGCCGGGCGGCGCCACCGGCGCGCGGCAGCTGCCGGGGCCCGGCCCACGCCGGCTTCTCCTCCATTTCCAGGGTCGCCAGCCGGGGGTCCAGCCGACCCCGAGCTGCCGTGGCTCCCGCGCGCCCCGGGCGTCGGGCGGGGCCTTCCGAGGAGCCCGGGACGGGAGCGCGACCCCGGGGCGCCCGAGCGGTCCCAGCCCGCGCGTCTCCCCGACATGTGCGTCAGCAGCGCTGCCCTTTGACTCGGCGCCCCGGGAGCGGCGAAGGGTGGTGGCCACCTGGGCGATCGGGACGAATTATTTGCAGTTCCATTCGAACCGCACTTTATTGGGGTTCGACCTAGATGCCTCCCCCGCCCCGGCCTCCCACACCCCCGGGTTTATGACCTCGGCCTCCTGGGAAGCTGCGGAGAACAGAGGCCAGGACTGGCTCCACCCGAGAGGCCGTCCCGAGCCTGTGGGCAGTGACGCTTATAAAAAAAAGTACTGGGGGACCCTCCTCGGAGGGGTGCCCCCTGCCTGTTCCCAGCCCGGCCCCGCGTCGCCCGAGGCCAGCCTCCCGGCTCTGCTTTGGGCTTAACGGAACAATGGAACAGATCCAGCGGTGGGTCCGGCCTGTTTTCTGGGTGAAGGGGTGCAAAGCCTGCTAGGGCCCAGGGGAGAGGAGCCGGTGGGGCTCCCATGGCAGGCCCTGTCCCTCTATATTTGGGCTCAGCCTTATCCGCATACCCTCTGGACAGGCAGGCAGGCAGCCAGGACGGCCCATGACGTCTGTCTGCTGGGGCCTGGGTTATTTTGGAACCAGCCTTGGGGGGTAGGGGAGGCTGGGGCGGGGGGGGGGGGGGGGGGGGGGGGGGGGGGGGGAGGGGGGGGGGAGGTTTAAGGGAACGCTTCCTCTGGGCTGGCCTCAGAGAAGGCTGGAGAGTAAGTGGCACAGAGTGTTGGCCCCGAGTCCCTTCTCAGAACACCCGTCAGCCTCTCACATGTCCCAGCGCTCAGGTTTCCTGGGGATGCCTGCTCAGGAGCCCCGTCCATGCCCTGGCCCTTCCCACCGGGGCCGAGGTCACAGACTGCTGCTCTCTCCTCAGGGCTGCAGTTCACAGAACTGGGGGCCAGTCCCAGCCCAACCACCCCCCCTGGCACTCACATTTCTCAGGTCACTGACATTTATTTCCACAATAACAGTTTGGATCTCTAACACGGCCACCGAGTTTTCATTTTGCTGAGTTAAGGATATGCAAAGCTATGTCCAAGGAGAGACAAACACAACACACACACACACACACACACACACACACACACACACACACTCAAGCGGCTGGGTTGGGCTTTGCAGAAGTCCATTTAATGTGCTTTTTTCCTCATTTTGCTACAAGAAGGTAAGAACAAGGCAGCAGTGCCCCCCCCCCCCCGAACACCCCTATCCCAACGTTGGTCCCTTCCATGCCTCTACCTGGCCCCAAGGCCAAGGATTGTGACGACACCCCCTCCCACCCACCCACCCACTGATTACTGGTCACCCCACTGGCTGCGGCCAGCAGGCAGAGTCACCACACACACACACACATACACACACACACACACACACACACACACACACACACACTCCTCAGGGAGGAGCAGTTTGCATGCATGAGCGCCCGCAAACTGGAGTGCGTGAAAGTGCGTCACAGGCGGGAGGAGATTTGGGCAGCGCTGGTGATTAGGAGTGTTAGGGGAGACTAGTAAAAGAAAAGGCGGAAGAAAGAGCATCCCAAAAGCTGGTCGCAGCTCCTGGGTTCAAAGACAGGGCTCACACCCACCCCTGGTTGTGTGATCTCGGGGCCCCTCCAGCCCCACAAAGGGGCCAGGCAGCCAGTTCGCCGTGAGTCAAGCCAAGTCAAGGTGTCTCCTGCGGGCCTCGGGCCTCAGCTGGGGCTTCGGGAGAGGGTCTGAGGTCCCTGGACACTTCCGGTGGCTTCCTGTGGCCTCCAGTGGATGTAGCACCTTCACAACATTGATTTGTCCTTGTGCAGTCCTTTCATTTTGTCCTTGCCAGGGAGCCCCACCGCAAGGCCGGATGGGCACACTTTGAACTCAGCCACCCGTATGCCGAGCCACCAAGCTGTCTTCTGGGCTGATCACTGTTCCCCGGATTGTGGGGGAGAGTATGAAGGCTCCCCCGCTCCCCCACCCCCTGTGGGGTGAGGGTTCAGGAAAGGCCTGGCCTAATGGCTCACAGAGGAGCAGTTAGGGGCAAGGCTGCCTGCTCTCCCAGGTGGAAAGACTCACCACCAGGCCGCCAGCCCCCAGAATGGCTTTGCACAAAGAAAGCCTCGCCAAGCCTCTGTGTCTTCATCTGTGAAGTGGGGCCGAGATGCCTGAGCTCCTTCCTGTGAGCTGACATGGGTCTGCGCAGAACAGCGCTTGGAGCAGGCTCAGTCCTTGAGAGGGGCCAAGCCCACCTTCCCATGAGGCTCTGCATAACCAGGACACCCACAGGAGTAACCAAGGGGTCCCCCAGGAAGCACAGGGATGCCTGAGCTGCCGCCCCCCAGCCCACATGGCTCTCCAGGCTCTGCCCCTCAACCCAAATGAGGGCTCATGGGACCCTCACCCCAGCTGGGCCTTGACTTCTGGAATCTGGGGGTCCGGTTAGGATGACGTCATTGGCTGCTCCCCACGCCACACCTCGTCCCACCCCCACCCTCATGATGATATCCCACTTGGCAGACAGACCCAAAAAGCTGCTGACTCCCTCAGACCTGGGTTCAGGAACTGGTCAGGGCCTGGCAGCCTGGGCCACCCACATGGGCAGAAGGGGCTTTGCAGAGTGAGGTCAGCCCCCACCCCAGGGTGGTCTCCCCCATCCCTGCTTCCAGGCAGGACACTCTAACACACGTGCACACGACCCCCACGTACAAACCTGAACCAACCCACTGCAGCGTCCTGCCTGGCTGCTCTGTGCCCCCACTGAACCCCCACACGGAGAGAGCCCCCCAGTTCATGATGCCTCCCCAAAGGTCGCAAGCTCACCCTGATACCGCCTAGCTCCCTAGCAGCCACCCATGGCCAAGCCGCACCCACTCAGGCCTAACCAGACTCGAGTCGGGATGGGGTTCCGCTGAAACCTGGACCGGAACCCCACGTGGCAGACATTTATCCCAGCTCTGGGACTGCGAGGCAAGGCCTGAGATAAAGCACAGCAGGTAAGGCACTTGCCATGCGTGTGGTTGACCCCACTGCCATCCCCGGCACACCACAGTGTCCCCTGAGCCTTGCCAGGAGTGATCTCTGAGCACAAACCAGGAATAAGCCCTGAGCACCACCGGGTATAGCCCACCCCCCTCAATAAAATCAGTGCCTGTCTGCCAGAGGGTGGGAAGGAGCAGCGAAGCCCACCCAGACTCCCGAGGAAGCACCCAGACCCCTTTTGCCCTCACTGCCTCCCCTCACACCTCTGGACTCAAGTCACAACTACCAGCGCAGAGCCCAGGCTTCCTCCAGGAAGGCTTCCAGGACTGGCCCAAGGGAGCCCACACCCTCTGTGTCACTCAGGACCCGTGAGCTGGTGGGGCCCATGAGGACAGTCCGGGGCAGGAGGCCAACACTCACGTGGCCTGCACCACCTCGGTCAATACAGCCCAGGCCATGGTCCCATGGGCTGCTGGGCCTGGCCCTCTGCCTCTGTCTCCCTCCCTGCTGACTCACACTTGGACACTTCCAGACCAAGGCAGTTGCTGGAATGTGGCTGCACCCAGGGACCCTGACCTCCAGAGGCTCGGGAACCGGCTCTGAACCCTGGACAGTGGACAGCAGGAGAGGATTTCTGCCTGGTCCCTAGTGGGCACCAACAGAAATGGAAGGGAGGAAAAGACGGAGAAAGGAGCCGGTGGGGGGGGGGCGGTTGCTGGGGAGCCAGGGGCTGCCACCAGGCCCTGTGACCTTGGCACCATCTCAGAGAGGAGACAGCAGTTAGCTTGGGGGGGGGGGGGGTCCAGGCACCACGGTGCAGAGGGGGAGGGGCGTCCAGCACGCCGGGCAAGCCCCGCCCTGAGCAGACCCCAGCAGGGGAGCCCTGAACTCAGTAGGAAACTGACACCCAGGAGCAGCGGTTGCCACCTGGGAAACCCGGGCGCTCACACCTTCCCCCGAACCGCACCCACCTCCCCCAGCTCCCACGTGGCCGGCCCGCCCCGGGAACCGCAGGACAGACTCCGGGTCAACATCCTGCTTCCTGCAGCGCCCGCAGGGAGCCCCGCGCGCGCACAGAGCCGCGTCTGTTCGTGTCGGTGCTCGGTGGCCAGCGAGGAGATGCTAATCGCTGCGGATCGCTGGGCCAGGGCTGAAGGTCGGTAACTCGACCCGCGGTTATAAATAACCTCGCCCGGCGCCCCGGCCGCTCTGGAAGGGGCCCCCCTCGGCTTCCTGTGCACCCATGGCTGATTTCCCCCCCCCCCAGTCCCCCCCCCGCCCCCCGTCGTCTGCAACCTGAACCCCTGCAGCCCTCACGGGCTGACCTTTAAGGGTAAGGCCCTGCTGAGGCCCTGGGCGGGCAGGTGACCGCTCCTGCCCTCTACTGGGGCGCTGGCTGCACCGAGTGTGGACCCCTCCACCTGGCAGGTCTCGGAGGCTGCACACGGATCTCCCCCACGGAGCCTGTGTCCGCCAGCCGCAGTCACCCTGACAGTCCCAGGGGCCCCTGCTGTCCTCCAGACTGGGTGGAAAGGGAACCGAGTCTGGAGCTTTGGGCCTGGCCCCCCTCCCCCCTCTGTTGACCCCACATCTAGTCGCACCCTCTCCCTCCGGACCAGGCACTGGTGAGGGGGTTTGGGGGGGGGTTGTTTGTTTTGTTTCTGTTATTTGGTTTTTGCTTGGGGGCCACACTGGTTGGTGCTCAGGGGTTACTTATAACTCTGCACTCATAGTAACTCACCCCTGGTGCGGCTCTAGGGAACATACGGGACACTAGTGATTGAACTCGGGTCAGCCATGTGCAAGGCAAGCACCCTTGCTGCTGTACTATGGGTCCGGCCCTGCCTGCGCAATTGTTGTCTGGCCCTGTGGACCCTTTGGGCTAGTTCCTATGGGCCCTGCTGCTCTGCCCCGCCCATCACCTCCAGCCACCTCTGACTAGGCAGCCTTGGCTTGGCGTACAGGTCTACCCCAGGGCCTTGGCACTTGTGGCTCCTCTTCCCAATGCTCCCCTCCTTCCCTTTACTCACTTCTTGCCTTTGGGGGCGGGGCGTCCCCGTTTTCCAGCAGGTTGGAACTCACCGTGCTGCCCTGGTGTCCAGATGTTGGTGTTCAGAGCCTTCAGACAGTAAAGGAACCTGGGGATTCTAGAATGCTGGTTCTAGAAAAATGGGCAGGAAGCACCCATGAGAATCCCAGAGCACCTGGCACACCAGAGAGTAGAAGAGCCGGAAGACAAGAAATGGAAATGGGACAAAGGTGTGTCCAAGGGGCAGCAGAGCCAAATAGGGGACCTCCTGCAAGCCACGGCGGGAGGGACATGGACCACAGAATAAGGTGTCATCAGATTATAACCTGGACACCAACTAAATCGCCATGCACCAGCAATTAAGGGGACAAGAGGCGAAGCCCCCTGAAGCCATGCTCTTGCCCTGTGGGGGCCACTTTCTGCCTATAAGGAAGGGATATGACAGGAGAGAGGTTCCCCCACCCCCTCCATATACCCCACCTGAGCTGGGTTGCCAAGGGCAGGGCAACATCAGGAGCCAGAGGCACAGTGGGGGGTCTGAGCTCCACACCCCATGAGGAAGCCCCCCCACCCCCCGTGGCCTCTAGTTCTCGCTCCCTAAACCCATTGCCCCAGCAACCATGAGGCCAAGTCTGACACAGAACCCTGACCCGGCCTCCCCAGAATGGCCGAGGTCACACAAAACCAAGGCCTGACAAACATCACTGTCAACAAAAAGACCATGGGAGCAGAAAAGGACCTGAAACAGAAAAGGAAATTGGTTAAACTAAGGAAATCTGAGAAAAGTATTGGCCCTCATTAATGTATCAGGGCTAGGCTGGGGCTCCGTGCTAAAGCATTTACCTCCAGGCCCCAGGTTCGATCCCCAGAACCACACACACTCGCAAAATGTATATCAGTATTGACTTACTGATCTTAACAAATGTGCCATTCTAAACAGAGATTTGCTCAAAGAAGACTCTGACAGAAAGGGCTGGGGACAGGTTTGGGGAATGGTGCAAACTGACTTTTCTGTCGATCTAAAGCTTCTCTAAAATAAAATCTAGGCTCTGCAGAGACAACTCACAGGGCTAGAGTACATGCCTTTCAAGATGGGCCCCTGGGAACTCACGGCCCTCAAAGCAGAACCGGGCACGAGCACTGAATTATCTGGTACTATTGCCTGAGTATTGTTGGGAGTGACCCTGAATGCCTTGAGCCTTACTTTAGGAGGTGACCTTGCCCCAAAATAAAATGAAATTCAAAGTGTGGGTCTCCCCAAATTCCATGTCCCTTCCCCCTGCCCTCTTCCCATCCCACTGACCAGCAGTTAACACGTGATGCATTGACTTGGGGTGTCTGTGATCACCTGTTAATTCTCTCAGGATCCTGGGGCTCCCAGCTGACTCACTAGACTTTTGTCTTTTCACTGTTCAACCCCTGAACCTAGAACAGCCTGACCAATACTAGGTGCTCAATAAATATTTGCCACAAGATAAATGTCTAAACATAGTCACTGTTAGTTTTTCCAGTTTTTCCCCTCTGCCCAAGTACAGTGAGTGTGGCTTTAACATTCGGTCTGAGGTTTTGCTGATCTGCTGTCTTCGCTGGACAGTCCTGGGCTCCTTGTCCGTGCGATGGTTCTTTCTCATCGGTTGTTCCAAGGAGCTGTGTTTACAGGCCCGGTGTGAAGCTGATGGCCAGGCTGGGGCCTCTTGGGGCTCCGCCACGCTGCCATGTGGGCAGGCAGGCTGGACCGCCGCCAGGGCCGCCCTCTGACATCAGATCTGTGGGCACCAGATCCTGCTTGGTGGCGAAGCTGGTGCGTCAGAACCCAGGGATTAAATTGCCTTCCAAATCCGCCAGCATGTCTGAGACCGGCCAGGGGGCCGGGCACAGGAATGGAGGAAGCACCACCAGTGCAGTTGGGGGAGTCAGGGAGGGGGCTCCCCGGCCCCCAAATACACTTGAGAGCTGAGCCCCCAGAGGGGTGTGGGTTGGGAACTGGGGGCTGGAGAATTTGCCCTGCAACATTTTCCTGGTGGGAGGGGCCCAGCTGGTGGACAGGGGTCTGGGGAACCCTGTATGGGAGGGAGGAAATGCTGATGTGTGTGTGTGTGTGTGTGTGTGTGTGTGTGTGTGTGTGTGTGTGATTATGTATGTGTGTGTGAGATTGTGTGTGAGTGTATGAGTGTATGTGAAGGAGTATGAGACAGAGAGACAGAGAGAGAGGGAGAGAGAGACAGAGAGAGATAGAGGGAGAGAGAGAGAGAGGGAGGGAGGGGGGAGGGAGGGAGAGAGAGAGTCCAGGCATGGAAAGGAACAGGGGGATCCAATCCAGCCCTTCTCCCTGTCGGTCGTGAAGCCGCCAGTCTGCTAGACACACGAGTGCGAAGGATAAAAATACTCCGAGGACAGAGCCTTTCGGGAACTGCTTCACAACATGTGCCTTCAGGGGCCTTTGCTTCCCTCCCCCCGCCCCGCCCCTGCCAGGGCCTTAGAGCAGCTGCCTCCGAGGGTAAGGGTGCGGGCGCAAGTGAAGCAAGGCCCCACTGCTCTACGTGGGGTCTGCAGGCACCCCTCAGCCATCACCCCCACTGTGTGAACACAGCTGTTGAGGGCTGTGGGGTGCCGGGGGCACAGCCTTGATACCGTGGGTTCTTCTTGGGAGTGTGAACTCCCATAGGCTTGTGTGGGTGCGCCCAGGGGTCCACAGGGGCCCACAGGATGGTACGTCTTCTGACAGGGCTACTTGTGCCGGGGGGAGCAGTGGGGGTTAAGCCTGCTGGCATGCTGATGCTGGTGTGACCCATGTGTGAACCTGTGTATGTGTGTGCATATGTATGTGTATGTGTGTGCATTGTGTGGATGTATTCCGTTATATGAGTATGTGTATGCAGGTGTGTGTATGTGTGTACGTGGGGGTGTATGTGTATGTTTGTGTATGTGTATGTATGTTTGTGTGTGTCACGTATGTGCCTTAGGAGTGTGTCTCCATGCGGGCACAGGTGTGCATGAGCTCAGGGTCATGCCCTGAGGGAGGCTAGAGGCTCACAGTGCATCCTAATGTGGGGATGTGGACACCCCAATCCACAGGGCTCTTTCTCTATCAGCCCTAGCAGCTGAGGTGGCCTTTGTTATTCTCATACTTTCGTTTGGGGGGTCACACTGGAGATGCTCAGGGCTTCCTCCCAGCTCTGGGTTCTGGTCTCACCTGATGTCTGATCGCCCTGACGGCACCTGCCCCTCGACTGTGCTGTCAGTCTGGGGGCTCTGGAAGGAAAGGGCTCCACGTCGAAGAAGACGTCAGATTTGGGAAACACATCCTCGTCCACTGGCTCTAGGGCCCCACATCCCCCAGAGTGGGGGGTACCCACTGCTTCCAAGGTGGCTGAGGAGGCACTCAGTCGCAGATCTTGGGGCTGGGCACTGTGGGGGCCGCCAGGAAAGCACAGTCCGTGCCTAAATTCCAGGAGAGAAGAAACTCCTGGCCAGGCCCGGCCTACACCAGCCCAGTGGGCAAGCATGGGCGTGCTGGTGTCGGGGGGGGGGGGGGGGATTGCTTCCATGAGGCGGGGAGTCAGGAAACTTGAACCCCTCTCCTTCAACCACAACAAGGACAGCAAAGACTTAACACCATGCAGGTAATACATGCAGTCTCTGAACCACTCAAACAGAAACAGTGGAACCAACAGGCTCTTTCCTAGCTCCCCACCCCTGAACCCCTATTCCAGACCTATCCCAGGGGTCACCAACCATGTTAGCTCTCAACCCTGCTTCCATTCCAAGGTTGGCTTTTTTTTTTTTTTGGCTTTTTGGGTCACACCCGGCAATGCACAGGGGTTACTCCTGGCTCTGCACTCAGGAATCACTCCTGGCAGTGCTCAGGGGACCATATGGGATGCTGGGAATCGAACCCGGGTCAGCCACATGCAAGACAAACGCCCTACCTGCTGTACTATCACTCCAGCCCCAAGGTTGGCTTTTTAAAACACTGCATTCGACTGTGACTTTTTCCGTTTGTTCTTGTTTGGGGGCCACAGGTGGCAATGCTCGCCCCTGGCTCTGTGCTCAGAAATCACTCCTGCGGAACCATTTGGGATTCTGGGGGAGGAACACAGGTCAGCTGTGTGTAAGGCTAGCACCCTTCCCCCTACACTATCGCGGACTCTCAAGCTCCTGCCCTATTATGACTCTTCATTTTTAATGAGATCTGCATCGATGTGACTTCATCTAACCTATTTTATTTATTTTTTTACTGGGGGCAGGGGGCCTTCGGTCACACCCATTGCTGCTCAGGAAACACGCCGGGTGGAGCTGGGGGCGGGGTCATTTTTGTCCCAGGGATTCAACCAGGTTGACTGCGAGCAGGGCCAGCGCCCTAAGGCTCTATCTCTGGAGTTTCCCCTCCACCCTACTTTGAAGTCAGCAACAGGGCCAGACAGAGACCAGAGGCTGGAGCACAGGCTTTGTATGTAGGAGACCGGTTACTGCACGGTCTCCCCGGAGCACCGCGGGTGCGGCCCCCTGCACCCCCCCCCCCCACCCTTAACTCGCCCACCCTGCGCCCCGCAGAGTCTGCTGCGCCTCATTCCTGGAGTGTTGACCTGGCCCTGATTGATTGGATGCCTCCCTAGGGGCTTGAGGAGTTCATTTTGCGATTTCCCAGTGCCAGGACCAGCTTTCGGCAGCGCTCGGTGGGGGCGCAGGCACGGCGGGGAGGGAAGGCCAGGGATCCGGGGCACCGCAGCTGCCCGGCCCAACCCCCTCCCCGCCCCTGCTGGCTCGGGACTGGGCGGCTCCCGGGGCGGCTCCGGGGCGGGCCCGGCCTCTCCGGCCTGCGGCGCCCAACTCCTCGGACGCACCCTCCCCTCCCCCCAAAAAAAAACCCAAGTAGAAAAAAAAACGCGGCGCGTGGTGCGCTCGCGAGCGGCGCGGGCGCTGCCGTTTTTAGTGCGCCGGGAGCCCAGAATACAGACTTAATCACCCCCAGGAAACGCGGCCATCATATTTTTGGTTGCATAAGCAAACTAAATTAGAAATCTGGAGCGCGTTCAAGACCTTTGCAGGCGAGCGCGCGGCGAGCGCGGGCGACCCGGGGAGAGACAGATGGGGATTAGGCGAGTTGAGCATCAGGAGAATAATTTCCTCTTTTAATTTGGGTTCCATCGACAAGTAAAGCAGCATTAGCGGCTCCTTACGTAACCGGCGGCGGCGATCAGCGGCCCCGGCCAGCGGGATCGGGCTCTCCGCTCCCCACCCCCCACCTCCCGCTGGGCCTCTGCAGCCGCCAGACCCCCGAGGACAGAACGGGGGCGCGCCTCCCGCCGCCCCGCGCCTCGCCCGGGAGCCCCAGACCCCACCCCGCATCCGGACGCGAACCAGGCCCGCAAGTCCCCGCTCAGGTGTGCAGAGTTCCGCAGCAGCCTTAGGGTGGGAGGTGAGGCTGGGCACCCCGAGCTGACCGGGCTGAGCGTTGGGGCAGTGAGGAACGTTGCGGGCCGCGTACTCGGTCACACCAGATGATCCAGCCGCGGGGAGGTCATCGCTCGGCCCGGAGCTGGGCGCAGATGGGAGAGTGGGAACCAAGAGGAAAAGATCAAGTGGCAGGACCGCCCCAACACAGAGTGACCTTTATGGTGGCAGCCGAGAGGGCGCAGAGCCATGGACGGAGCCTCAGGCCCCTGTCCGCTCCTGGCACTGCGTAACCTCTGGCACAGCTGGGTGTAGATCTGGTGACCCCTGAGCACCTCTGGGGAGCAGCCCCCTTCCCCGGCAACAAAACAAACGTGATTGCTTGAGAGAGGGGAGAGAAAAGAAACAACTCACAACTGGCAGGTTCTTTTGTTTTTACAAGCCTATGGTCTGGGTCTAGGGGCCACACCCTGCAGTTCTCAGGAGCTCCCCTCACATCGGGACTGTGAGGTGCTGAGGTTCAAGCTCAGGCCTCCCGCCTGCGGTGTGGCTGCTCCAGCTCCTTTCACACGCTCTGGGGGACCCTGAAGTGGGTGCATTTGAAAGGTCCAAGTGCTAGTACAGTGGCTTGGGCATTTGCCTTGCATGAAGCCCACCTAGGTTTGATCCTTGGCATCGCTTAAGGTTCCTCCAGCCTGCCAGGAGCGATCTCTGCACAGTGCCAGGTGTGACCCACCAACAAACAATAAAAGGCCCATGAGTGGGTCCTCAGGGAGGCAGGCAGAAAGGATATTTGGGGGAAGCTCACGTTTTCTTCCCTTTAGTTTCCACGCTGAATTTCCCACACTGAATCATTAGGAAATGATTAAGGACCCCCAAAGACATGAAGGTGGGACCCCACCGGTTTGCACAGAAAGCAAGTAGGAAGTCAGGATGGAGCTGATAGGATCTCCTGAACGGGGACACGGTGGGCACGGAAGCCTGGGGAGCCCCTGGGGTGGAGTTCTCCTCGGGCCGGGATCCTGGGGGTGCAGGAGAGATAGACTGGAAGAACCAGGGACTACGTAGTGTGGCCCCCTCTGTCCACCCACTCAACAAAATCATTGAAGTCTGTGTTGGTCTTAAAGCAGGTGTTGACACCGTGACTCTCTTCCCATTGAGAAGGAGCTCCCTGTCGCCTCCCCTTGAACCTGGGTGACAAGTGACTCATTGAACATGGAGGAAGCCAGCTCCTGATGAGAATTGCAAAAAGTCCTGCAGCTTCCCTCCGGCCCTGTAGGAGTGCAGAAGCAGGTGTCAGCCAGCGCCCCCACCTCCCCCATTGCCCCAGCACTGCTGTCCCTGCAGTGGGTCAGTCAGAGCCCTGAGGAGTCCCAGTACTGACAGCTGCATCCTCAGGCACCACCCTGGCTGTGACTGACCCCATGTGACCGCAGCCTTCCCGAGACGGTCACAGCTTCCAAGCCTCCCGAGCTGGGGGTGCGGTTCCCTTACCACGATCCTCAGTGATGGGGCAGAAGGGAATATGAGAGCCCTGGGGTACCTGCTGTGGTCCTCCAGTAAGTGCAGGAACCACAAGGGCCACCCTAGGGTGCCTGGGGACCTCCAGGGCTGCTCCCGGTGATGCTCAGAGGGGCCACGTGGTGCTGGGAATCAAACCAGGTTCCAAGCATGCAAGGCATACATCCTCCTAACCCCTGCGTGAGCTCCCCAGCCCCCCAGGTAGTAATTGTTAAAGAGATTGCTTAAGTGGGAAAGCACGTGCCAAGCATGCCAGCTGTTAGCAGGCCAAGTGAGCACTGCCGGGAGTAGCTTCGGTCCCATATAGCACCAGGTGTGGCCTATGTAAAATCTTTCCTTAAATAAAGGGGAGGGGGCTTTAAAAAATTGGTGACTCCCTTGAGTAGCGCTGGTCGCCTGGTAGGTTTCCCCAAAAGAGGGTGTTCGGTAGATATATCAAGTGGTAGGGCTTACAAGGGAGGCCCTGAGTTTGACCCCCAACACCCTGGTGGTCCCCAAACTGAACATCTGGGCAAGCAAAGCCAGGAGTGATTCTGGGTGCCCCCCCCCACACACACACATTGCAAGAGTGTCTCCTCTAAAAAGGAAAAACAAAAGAGCCAATTTTAGCTACTAAGTTGGAGGGTGACTTATTACAAAGCAAGAGTCTCTAGAAAGGGGGTTACCTGAGCAGAATAATGAGTAACTGTGGTCTCTGCCCCCAACAAACCAATCATTTCACAGCGAAGCTGAACACATCAGCAGATAATTACAAAATAATGTGGTCAGCACAACTACGGAGTCATGCCCAGGTAATATGGAGCAGAGCGGAGTCTGTAATCTAGGCTGGGTGGGGTCTGGAAGGGTTTCCTGGGGGAGGGCGCAGGCATAGGCTTTGAAAGGTGAGTAAGGGTTGTGCAGGGAAGGGCTGGGGTGAGGGAGGAAAGGGTTCCAGGGAGCCCGGGGTGCCCTGCAGGGCGAAATGGGGGGAATGCCAGCTGGGCCAAGAGGCCCTGCAGGTGGCGGGCACCTGGGATCATGGGAATCCTGCCCGACAGGCTGGGGCAAGGGTGGGAGGAAGAAGGGGTGGGGCCCAGGGCCCCGCAGCTGGGAGGAAGGTGTGGAGGAGGTAAGGAAGGGGGTACAGAGTCTTGGGCAGGGCTCTGAGGGAGCCCAGCTGAGGGCAGCAGGGCTGAACAGGAAGGACGATTCAGTCATTAGCCACAGGGGCCCGGCGGGGTGTTCCAGGCGCCTCCTGGCTTTCTGTCCAGTTTCTGGGCTGGTGCTGACATCAGAGAATGCTGTGGAAGGGGCGGGAGGGGAGAGGCGGGACAGTTTGGTTTTTTCAAGGCACGTCCAAGGGAAGTTGTCCAAGCTGCTCACTAGAGGTTCCTTCTGAATCTTGGAGAGTGGACCAGACAGGGTCCTGCGTCCATTAGGTTAGATGAGGTAGAGAGAGGCCAGGGATAGTTCCTGGGGTCTGGCTCAGCCGCTGAAACCAACCAGAGAGGCAGAGGTGGAAGGCAAAGGAGGTACCGTGGGCCTGTCCCAGATCCAACAAGGGGTTATAGGAAAGGGCAAGGAGGAAAATAGAGATGTCCAGCGTGGCCAGTTGATTCAGATCCAAGAAACATTTATCAAGCACCTGTGCTGTCGCTGATGCCCTGCTCCATACGTATCACTCAACACAATCCTTAGGCTGATCCATTCATTCCCTCAGCAAATATTTGCCGGGTACCTTTGTGCTGGGTATATACTGGTGAATAAAGCAAACACTGTCTCTAACCTCTTTGAGTTTAAGGTCAAGTGGGAGTTGTTCTCTTCATTTGGAGGAAGGGCACACCAAGTGGTGCTCGGAGCTTACTCCCAGGACTGTGCTCAGGGGACTATATGCAGTGCCAGGGACCAAACCTGGCTCATGCAAGGCAAGTGTCTTACCCCCTGTACTATCTCTCCAGTCTTTATCTTCTTCAGTTTGTATTAGCTCAAAGAGATTAACATGCCTAAGGTCGCACAGCGGGTGAGGCGTGCGCTGCTGACTCTGGGTCCAGGACTCTTGGGGGTACCCTGATAACATTCTGATTCTGCAGGGAACCTGGGGAACCATGCTGGAGTGTGTGGGCTGGGTCAGAACCTCACTGCAGGGTAGTAACTTACAAAGGCAGTGGGATGAAAATCAGGGGGTGCATCTAGGGGCTGGGACTGGGATCTCAGGGGACGACCAGAGCCCAGGCTGCATCTACTGTCTGTGTCAGCGGTGAAGGTGACCCCAAGTATCTACTGCACACAGGCCTCAGGCCAACGTGAGGTTTCTGGGTTCTTGCCACCCCCCACCCCGCCATTACTAGCCCATTTTACATGTTGGTACTGAGGCTCTGGAAGATTCAGAAATCTGGCTCAGCTGAAGAAACGGACCCTCAGGGGTGAGCCTGTGCCTGGGTGGGGACACAGAAAGCTCGGCTCTGAGATCCTGAGAGACTGGGGTCTGACCAGGTCTGGCCCGTCACGGATCAGCCATGCCCTCGGCTCCAATCTGCTCAGCCCAGCTGCAGGACATGAGTCTTTGCTCCCCAACTCCTAGAAGGGGAAAGGTCCTCCTAGCCACGTCACCTCCCTTCCTGAGTGTGAGGAAGCCGAGGAGAGGAGGAAAGTGTCAGTTGTCTAAGGGAGACAGAATTGAGATGAAATCCCAGGTTTCCTGAATTTCCATGTAGAATCCCCCGCTGCCTCCGACTTGCTCTAAGAGCAGCAGCACCTACCTGCCTAGTCGCAGTCACACACACACATGCTTGCACACGCGTGCACATACATGTACACAGTCCTGGCCCCATGTCTCCTGCCTCTGGCTGAGTCCCCACCCCCGGGTCCACCTGCTCATGCTCGCCCTCTCACTAACGGGCTGGTGTGGATCAGGGCTTCCCAGTCGGGGCATCAGGCCCCCTGGGAGCCTTCAGGATGTCTCGGGAGGACCCCAGGTCAGAGAGAGGCATGACCCAAACAAGGCTCAGGGGCAGACTGGCAGGGCAGGGGAGTCTCAGGAAGGGAACAAGGTTGGGAGGGGGGCCGGGTTTGGAAAGAGGCGGAGAAACACTGGCATGAATGGCTCTAAGCAACTGAAATCGATGGTTGTCTCAGGCCAGGAAGGACTAATAGACTGGCAGGGGGTGAGCGTGGCACCTCCCTGCCCAGGGCCATCCAGCCTCTGTCACATGCTCAGATGCTCTCCCGGAGGAACCAGAAGGCTGGGTTTCAGGACACCCCGCTGAGACTCAGCAATAGGCTGACACAGTTTTTCCGGTCTCAGCAAACAGTTTCCTTGGTCCCAAAGACACAGGTGTGGAAGCTCCCTCTTAACTTCTCTCCAGCGGCACAAACTTGCTGCCCGGCTGACCCAGTGGGCGGGGATTGTCCCTGAGCTCCAAGGCCCCTGCAGACCCCAGGAACTGAATTCACACCTGCTGGCTTTGTGGTGACAGGTCCCAGGGGAGCTCAGGGCAGGCGGCATGTGAGAACCAGCTGGGGAACTCCCATACCCAGGCTATGCCCAGAACCCTCTACCCAAGGCCCAGGCCCCGGCATTTTCACGGATCGCCTCAGTGAACCCGCCTGGGCAGGCAAGCACCAACACCTCCAGCCACTGGTTAGAAATGCAAATTTTTACACCCCACCGAGCCCACTACTGAATCAGCACTTAGAGGGGCAGGGCCCCATCTGGTTTCGGAGCCCTCCCTGGGGGATCCCCGGAAGCTTCCAGGCTTGCCTTTCAGGCTGTGGGGGCTGAGGCACAGCTGGGGCCTGTCTGGTGACTGGATGCTTTGGAAAACAAGCAGATGAACAAGCAACACTTGCTTCAAGATGCCCTTTGGGCCGGGGAGATAGTTCAAAGGGCTAAGTGCAAACTCTGACTGGTGGAAGTGCTGGGGTCCATCCCTGGCCCCCGACGCTTGCAGTCCAAAGACCAAAAATAAATTTTTAACTTAAAAATAATAATAAAGGGGTCAGAGGTGGTCCAGCAGGTCAGGTGCTTACCTTGCACACAGCTGGCCAGGGTTTAATCCCTAGCGCTCCATATGGTTCCCCTGAGACCCCCCTAGGAGTGATCCTTGAGCACTACCGGGTGTGGCCCCAAACCCAAAATTATAATGATGATGATGATGATGTGTTGGGGGTGTGTGGAGGGGGGAGCTGTCCTGGGGTTCATATGTTGCTGAGGGTTAGGGAGAGGGAAGAACCCATTCTTTGTTTTTTGGTTTGGGGCCACACCTGGCGGTGCTCAGGGCTTACTCCTCGCGCTGTGCTCAGGGATCACTCCTGGTGGGCTCTGGGACCATATCGGATGCTGGAGATGGAATCTGGGCCGGCCGCATGCAAGGCAAGAGCCTTCCCTCATCCTCTCTCTTAGGCTGAGCCCAGGCTTCAGAGCCCTCTGCGGGAGACACCCTCCTCCCACCCGCCCATGGCTAGCACGGAGCAGGGACTCGCTCACCTTCTTGTTCCTTCCCCTTTTCCTGTGGGTTCCCAGAGTGTTGGCTTACCTAGTCTTAGAGCTATTGTGATTTATTTCAAAGTTAATCAAATTCTGCCCTGCACTGGGGGCAGACAGCTGGCCAGGGATTATGAAATCTTGGGGCCCATCCAGTGGGAACTGGTTGTCCCTTGAAAACATGCGCAGTGCTGAGGGACAGACAGGGTGTGAGTGAGGCAGAAAGCAATTCACCTTGCTGCCTCTTTCTGCAAAGTGGCGGATCCAATTTCTCAGGTCCTATGACACCAGACATTTACCAGGAGAGTTGTGTTGTTTCTTTTTTTTTTTAAGAAAAAAAAATTTACAGGCACATTAGCCGTAGAAAACGATTATGAAATGCGATTGCATTTTACAAGTGTGGCAAATGTTTATCTCAGAAGCAAGGAAACAGAAGTTTCTTAGGGACCATGATTAGAAGGTAGTAACAGATAGTGCTTGGTTATCTTTGGTTTTGAGGGGTTTGGGGCTGGTGCAATAATATTTTTTGCTTTTTTGGGGGGGGCAGGGAGAGGCACACCCTGGATGCTTGGTGGCTACTCTCAGTGGCTGAGCTGGGTGCTGGGAGTCGCTCCTGGGGGCGCTGGAGGGAGACCTGGAGGTGCAGGGAGCAGATTCAGGGTTCCCGCATGCACAATTTGAGCCACTTTCCTGGGCCTTGTGCAATGATTTTTAAACAAATGTACAAAGAGGTGGGCCAGGAAAAGGGCTGGAGAACTTGCTTTGCAAGCCAGAGGACCCAGTTTGGTCCCCATACCACAGGCTCAACCCAAGAGCACCCGTAGGAGAGAGCCCTGAGCACTGTACTGGGAGTAGCCAACTCCCCACCTCTGGGTGTGGTGCTTCCTCTCCCTCTCAAGAAAATAAAGGGCCAGCAAGATGGTACAGCAGGAGGGGCATTTGCCTTGCACATGGCTTACCCAGCGTCTGATTCCCCTTCTGGTACCCCTAGTCCCAACTAGGAGTGATCCCCGAGTAGGGTCAGAAGTAAAACCTGGGGTGTGGTCCCCAAACAAACAAAAAGTAAATAAAAATGAATAAAGGGAAAGAAATCCCACTGGTGACAGTAGTCAGAGTCCCCAGGACAGTCACTGTGCTTCGGGGCTCAAACTCATTCTGGCTGAGGGGTCTGTGCAGACTCCTGGGGTCTGGACGCAGGGGTGATGGGGGCAGAGCAGGCAGAAGCCCCCCACCGCCCATCCACGGGGCAGCGCTGCAGGTGGGCACCTTCTGCCTCCAGAGAGGCTGTGGGTGCAGTGCACCGGCCACTCTGCTCAGTGCTCATCTCCCTGTCGGCCCCCTGGGAGGGTCTGTCCCCAGGATAGCAGGGTGGGCGCATGGCCTCCAGATCTCTGGGTTCAGAGGGAATTGTTCTGCATCAAGAGCCCAGAACCTACAGCGGAGTTATTTTAGTAAGATCCCCAGAAAATTTCAGTGCAAAGACTGAAACCTGCAGAAGGACTCCTACCTGGCCTTCCCGGGCACCAAATGTGTGATGTCCCACAGAACCTTCCACCCCTTTCCAGCCTGGTGTGTGTGTGTAGTCAGGGGGAGCAGCCCGGGCGGCAGTCCCTGGGGGGACACTGAGAAAGCCCAGAGCTAGAATTCAGGGGGCTCCTGCCCCTGAGCAGAGGGCTGCGTACCCCAATTATAAGGAGGGTCAAGGGCTCCCAGGGGAGAGGCGGGGAACCTCTCTGACCTGAGAGTTTCACTTGCCCCTTGGCAGCGTGGACCCAGCGTCTGCCACAAGCTGCCCAGCAGTGGGGGCAGAGGGCTCCGTGGTGACAGATAACAGGCTGGGTGGGGCCAGGTTACATCCGTGCCCCTGCCCACAGGGAAGTAGGACCCATGTCCCCTCTGCTCCCCAAGCAAGGCTGGCAGGGCCAGAAGGGAGGGGAAAAGATTTGGGTACTTGGGGCCCCATCCCTGCCCACTGGTTTCCTTGGTGTCTGCGCTCTGCGGCAGAGGGACTGGGTCTGAGAAGCCCAGGCAGCCCCACCTGCCTGCAGAAGGGAGGCTGGGGATCCCTAAGGACATGTCTGGACATGTCCAGGTCGGGACAGGGCAGGGCCAGTGACCTGTGACCCACTGTCCAGACTCACAGGCTGGAGATGGCGTCTCTGCCTGGAGCCAGCCCGGGGCTGGAGTGGGGAGCGTGGCCAGGCCCTGCCAGCACCCAGAGGGGGAACGACAGGGATTCCCCTCCGTGTGTCACCAAGTGATGTCAAACGTGGCTCAGAGCCAGGGATCACAAGTACTTAGGGAGGGTTGGGTTCTTTCTTTTAATTCCTCTCCATCCTTTTTTTAGCTTGTTTGGAGACTTAAAAAAAAAAATTTTTTTTCCCTAGTATGTCGCAGACTCCAGGAAATACTTGTTCAATGAAAGAATGACAGAGCCCAGTCACGATGGGGCCAGAACAGGGCCAGTGTTAGGTGCACCCCGCGGGCAGGGCTGAGAAATCGCACAGGCACTCCACACCCCCCCAAGCCCCTAACAATTCTCAGCCTCCTCCCAGGGCCAAACGTGAGATTCCTCCCCTGGGGGCCTTAAGAAAGACAGAGCCCCAGGCTGGAGGGATAGTACAGTGGGTAGGGTGTTTGCCTTACACGTGGTCGACCCGGGTTCGATCCCCGGCATCCCATATGGTTCCCCAAGCACCACCAGGAGTGATCCCAGAGCATTGCTGGGTGTGACACAAAAAAGCAAAAAAAAAAAAAAAAAGAAAGAAAAGAAAGACCAGCGCTGAAGGAAGCAGTGGAGGGTGGACCAGGAAGGTCAGCTCAGACAGGGCAGCCAGCAAAGGTCGTGAAGTTTCTCTTCCTCGGGCCTTCCAAGAAAGGTGACCTCTGTGCACCTGCCAGGAGGAAGGAGAGAGTATCAGAGCCAGGGGGAGGGAGGGGAGGCCCTGTGCTCCCAGAAGCCTCGGGGGCAGGTGGGTGTCCCGTGCCCATCGGCATCTGTCCTGCAGAGGCCACAGGGCCTCAAGCCTCTGGCTTTGAATCCCGACTTGATTGGGGCTCTCTGATCTTGGGCAAGCACAAAGGGGAAGCTCTCTGAGTTTCAAAGGCCTCCACTTAGAAGTGGGGACAAAAAACAACTGGTACTGGAGCCATAGTACAGCAGGCAGGGCACTTGCCTGGCATGTGGCCTACCCGGATTTGATCCTTGGCGTTCCTGAAGGCCCCCTGCCAGGAGTGATTCCTGACATAGAGCTGGGAATAAGCCTTGAGCACTGCCAGGTGTGACCCCCCCTCAAGACAAAAACTAGACAAAAACAACCCAAACTGATTTCCTCTGTTCACTTTCCACCCCCCACCCCCACCCCCAGGGTTACTACAGAGATGATGCAAGATGGATGATCTGGACTTATCCAGGTGCCCAATAAACCCTTTTCTCCCCTAAGCCTTGGTTTCCAGAATTGACTCCACATCCAAATCATCCCAGATGTAGTTTGGCCTTTTGGACAAGACCTTGGCCCAGGTGATACTGAGGCAACAGGACTCCAAATACAGCATAAAGATGCTTACAGCTGCCAGATGTGGGTTCTTCTCTCTCTCTCTCACACACACGCACACACACAAGCACGCACAGCCGCTGTGGGCCGTGTTGTGAGCTGCTGGTTGCTGGGATGCACTGTGGAGTTTGTCTGCCTTCCCCACCCCATGCCAACCCGCCCAGCAGGCCCTACTGCCTTGGCAACGCATCGCAAAGTCCACACAAAGGGAAACTGCGCTGGGGAGGCTGGTCCTGTTCACCGCCTGGGGAAGGGTTTCCATGGCAACGCTGACATCACACGCTCAGCCGGCTGCAGAGCCGGCCTGGAACGGAGGCGCCTGGTGTTCAAGCGCAGCAGCCGCCCCCCAACCCAGAAGGGGCTCAGCTAGAATGGGCCTCCCCAGACCACCTAGGGTCCTCCAGGGGAGGGGGTTCAAAACCCAGCCCGCCCCAGTCTTGCCAGGTAACTCTGAGCAACACCAGAGCCCGAGTCTGCGTTCTGCTTCTCCAGGACAGGCTGACAAGGCTGTGGCCACAGTTCAGGGGGCTAGAGAGAAGAGGGATTCCTGGGAACCAAATGGGGAGCAGCCCCCGATCCCCAGTGAGACTGCCAAAACAATCACCCCCTCCTCCTAAGGTCCTGGTGCAGTTGGAGGAGTTGGTGGAGAGAGCGTGGGTGGGTGTAAGCCCCATGGAGAGGGCTGTTTCGGCTAGTTTCTGGGGAGCACCTAACTCCCGGGACCCTAGATGTGGAGTGTGGGAGAGAGGCCTGCACAGGGAGGGGGAGGGGGTGTCCTCAGCACACCCCAGCGAGGGGCGAGCTCTGGTGAGGAGAGGATGGGGAGACGTTTATCTCTGGAGCGGGGCGGGGGACTTCCTCACAGGCCCCAGAGGCAGGTGGGCCACCCAGCACGCTCTGCGGAGAGGTTACCTGCATCCAAGGTGGGCACGGCATGGGGGGGCAGGCATCTCTGTTCTTCCCTCAGCACCTCCCCCACCCCCACAGCTGCGCCGGAAACCAGAGCCAGAAGCACAAGGCTCTGTGAGGGTGTGAGCCCCCAAGCCCGCGGCCCCCCATGCCCCATGCAAGGAGCTGGGAAACCACTTCCTCTCTGTCAGACCTTCCTGAGTTCATTTCCTTCCCCAAGCGCTGGCTGGCTGGGTGGGGGGCACTTCTCCAGGACTCCCCCCACTCCCAGCACCCCTGGCCCTGGGGCTCCTCTCCTCAGCCCCCAATGACTGGCTGTGTCCCCACCCCAGCCTGCTCCTCCTTAGCTGAGTGGCAGGGACTTGTGTCAGGGGACTTGGTGGGGGCGGTGTTCAGCCCCACCCAGACTTGGCTCGGCCATCTCCCCATGTGTCAGCCCCACAGACTTTGGGGCCCCCGGTGGTAACTACTGAGACAATTATACACCCCCACTTCTGTGCTCCCCCTTCCTGAGAGAGTTCCTGCTGCCGTGTGAAGGGGTGCCCGGCACCTGGCAACCATGGCAGGGGTCACAGGAAGAGGGAGAGCCTTCAGGGACCCTGTGGGGTTGACAATTGTCCCCACAGGTAGGGAGGCAGGTGCTCTCTCTCTCACTCACAAACATGGTCAGCCGCGTCCGGTGGGGGGGGGGGGCTTTGCCCCCTGTGGCCTTGAGCTGACCGTGCTCAGCCCTCGTGGCTGCCTGCTCCAGGCTGTGACCTACCACTGTTTGGCCACAAACCGGTTCTGTCAGGACGGCCCCAGTCAGTGTCCTGTGGTGTTAGAGTCACCCTGGGCTGACTCGGGGGAGTGGGGCCAGCCCCTCGGAGCGGGAGCCCCGAGAACCAGCAATGGAAGTCGGGGTCCACTGCAGACTCACCGCAGAAGGGGGGTACTTGTCTCCCTCAAAGGCCAGTGGCTGGACTTGGGCCACACCCCCGCCCAGTCCCACACTCCCTCAGGGAGGGAGGAATTGGGTCAAAGGTGGCGGCACCTTGGAAGAGGCCCAGGGAACGGGCTGCCCCCGCGGCCAGGCCTGGCTTTCCTCCGCCAGGACCCCCAATGGGCAAAGTCCACTCAGCCCCGGCCCTGCTCTGGCCTGAGCAAACCTCCAGAGCTGCCCGCAGGACAGCGGCCAACTCAGGCCGGCCGGCAGCTGGGGCTCAATCCTTGACTGAAGTGGGCAGTGTCACCCCACCCCCCACCCCTGTCCTGGTGTGCAGGACCGAGGTGGGACTGAGGATGCAGCCTGCTGTGCCCTCGGCCACCTCCTCAGCACCAGACCTCAGGCCTGAGCATAATGGACACCTGGGGCCTCGGGGAGCAGGACCAGCATCCCACAGGGAGGGCGCCCCCCTCCATGGTATGTGGGGGCCTCCGCTCCCCCACCAGGGGGTTGTGTGCCCGGGGCAGCCTGCCTGAAGCTCTTCCACACACGAGGCCCACCCTGGGACGCAGGGCCTGAGTCCTCCCATGCACACCTGAAGGTGGGGGTCCTGAGGGTGGGGTGGCCACCTTTCTCCTCACTCCAAAGGGTTGACACCAAGTGAGCATAGGGTGACAGGTGAGACTCTTGTGGAGAAAACCACGCAGGTGACACCAGTGCCTGGGACAGGCTGCCGGTGTCAGCCCAGCCCTCCCCAGCCCAAGCAGCCCTGGGACACACACACACACACACACACACACACACACACACACACATACACACACGGGCCGGGCAGCCTGAGGAGATGGAGCTAAGTCTCTTTCTCAAGCAGCCACTGGTCATGGGCAGAGTCCTGCCAACCACATCCACCCAGGGCTCTGGCCACACGCAGCGCATTCTGGGGGCTTGTGCTGGACCCAGAGTAAGCCCTGCCCAGGGCCCCGAGTGACCCCTGCCCTCCAAGGCGCAGGGCAGGGAGGTGAGAGCTCTGGTTTCAGGGCAGGGCGGCCCCACCCCCTGGCCACTCAAACCGAGGGGTCCGAAGGCCACTCAGGCAACTGAAGCAGGTCCAGGGAGAACACGGCCTGTGCCTCGGGTCGGCCGGGCCTTGAGGTGTGGCTCCCGGGGCCTCACCGTGCTGGCCTCAGTGGACTCCCCCGGGGAGGGGCTGCCACGGCTCGGGGGTTCAGCTCTCAGGCCCAGGCCCTTGGCCTTCCCGTGTCTGGTCAGGAGGACAGAGAGGGGCACGGGCAGCACGGGGGGCCCCTCGGGAGCTGCCGGCTTGTTCTGGTAGCTTTTCCACCAACAGCTGACAGACAAGTTACCATTTAACCAGCCTGTGGGAATTGGGGCCAAACGCTCCAAATGGCGAACCAGCAGGACCTGTTCGCGGGCGGCTCTGACCCGGGCCTCGGCTGCCCTCCCACACCCTCCGCCTCCCACCACACCCGCCCACCAAGGTGACCTTGGCCCGCTGGAACCTTCCTAGGGGCCTCAGGGGTGGACACGGGGGAGGGGCGGACGGTCCTTCCTCCTGCGGGGTGAGCTGAGCTCGAGAGCAGGTTACTCATGGGAGAGGCAGGTGGGGGTTGGGGGGGTTCCCTGTGACGGAAAGCCAGGGCTCCCCAAGTCTAAGGGCTGGTGGGCCTAGAGCTCAGGACAGGGCCCCCCTTCTCTCTCCAGCAGAGGGGCAGGCCGGCCACGGGAAGCCTCCTCACTGGGCTTTCTCTTGAACACAGGATTTTTCTTGATTTCCATTTTTCATTTTGGGGAGGGACACTTGCTGGTGCTCAGGGGCTTCTCTGGCCTCAGTGCTCAGGAGGTCACTCCTGCCAGGGGCAGGTTGAGGTCTAAATCACCCCAGGAACCCCTCTGCATCCCTCATATGGGACCCCCTTTTGCTATGGGACCCCCTTTTGCTATATTCTTTTTCTTTTTTCTACCTACCTTCCTTCCTTCCTTCCTTCCTTCCTTCCTTCCTTCCTTCTTTCCTTCCTTCCTTCCTTTTTTCTTCTTTCTTTCTGTCCTTTCTCTTTCTCTTTCTCTCTTTCTTTCTCTATTTCTCTCTCTCTCTTTCTTTCTTCCTTCCTTCCTTCCTTCCTTCTTTCCTTCCTTTTTTCTTCTTTCTTTCTGTCCTTTCTCTTTCTCTTTCTCTCTCTCTTTCTTTCTCTATTTCTCTCTTTCTTTCTTTCTTTCTTTCTTGCTTTCTTGCTTTCTTTCCTGTCTACGTCAGGTAACGCCTGGCAGTGCTTAGGCCTTGCTCCCAGCTCTGAGGTCAGGGCTTACTTACTCCAGGCATGCTCTGTGGCACAAATTTGGTGTTGAGGATTTGAACTCTGGTTAACTGCATGCAAGGTAAATAATTACCTTCCGAAAGATCTCTCTAGTCCCCAATTTGCTATATTTGTTTTTTTTTAAACAACATTGTTTTTAGGGCCCAGAGAGACAGTACTGCATGAAGGGCATTTGCGCTGCATGCAGCAGGCATGGATTCAATCCCGAACAGCCCCTATGGTCCGCTCCAGGAGTGATCCCTGAGTTCAGAGCCAGAAGCCCTGAGCACTGCCAGGTGTGGCCCCCAAAAACGTTTTGAATGTTTGGGACACACCCAGGGGTAGTCAGGACCAACAGTGCTGGGGCTGGAAACCGGGGTTTCCACATACTGAACCCAGCCCTGAGCCATCTCTGTGGCCTGCATTTTGCTATATTTTCTTTAGGGTTTTTTCTTTTTCTTTTTTTTCTGTGTTGACAATAGAAATGAGTCACCCACTCAGCCCAGTTTCCTTCCTCTGTCTCCAAGGACCACTAGCTTGAACCTGGTGCCCGCCTCGTGTTTTGACTCATGTACGGGGCCAGAAGCCACGATGGCGCGGTCTTGCAGGCTAAAGGAAAACACGGGTGAGGGTCGGGAGCCGGCACCAGGGTCTCAGCACACGTAAGTCCCTGAGTCCGATCCCTGGAAACACACACCTAACCGCCCCACCCCCAACACCTGGGGGTGTGGTTCTGCTGTCCCCTGTACCCCACAGGGAGTGGCCCTGGGCCCTGAGCACTGCTAGGTGTGGCCCCTATTAAGAAAAAGCACAACAAACCTGTGTGTGAGATACACACTGCAGAGGAATGGGGAAAGGGGGTGACTTCCTCCTCAGCACTCTGGGGGCCCCCAGAGGCCCGACCCAGAAGGGAGCGAGGAGGAAAGGTCACACCTGCCTGATGACAGGATAGGTCTCTGCACCAGGTTTATATATCAAGAACCTTCTTTTTTTTTAATTAATTATTTTTTTTATTTTATAAAGTAGTTCACAATGTTTGATTTACATTTAATATTCAAACATAATTACACCTTCCCACCTCCATATTTCTGATGTTTCCATCCTGAACCCCAATCCCTACCCCAAAGCAAAACCAAAATAATGCATTTTGTATTGTTTGTTATGAAAAAAACCCTGAAAATGCTACAAAAAAGTATCCTTAGAGGAAAAAGTGTGGAGATTGTTCTATTTCACCCAGGGGCCATTAAGCCCATCTATAAGAGATTACTTACTTGTTGTTAAAGGTTGAGCCTTGTGAGCTTTTTATATACACCCAAAAAAAAATGTATATATCCCTCTAAGATTTTTTTTGCCTCCTGCTTTGAACCCTATTAAATGTGGTGTGGTAATCTTGGAGTATGGGTAGGGTGGTTTTTTTGGGGGGGGGAAGTTTCTTTTTGGGTCACACCCGGTGATGCACAGGAGTAACTTCTGGCTCGTGCACTCAGGAATTACCCCTGGCGGTGCTCAGGGGACCATATGGGATGCTGGGGTCCGAACCCGAGTCAGCCGTGTGCAAGGCAAATGCCCTACCTGCTGTACTATCTCTCCGACCCCGATTCTAGACATTGACTAAAGCAAAATATAGGCCTAACATTAATCTGTTGTCTTTTTTTTTTTTTTTGGCTTCTCCCAGCATTGCTCATGGGTTACTCCTGGCTCTGCACTCAGGAATTACCCCTGGTGGTGCTCGGGGGATCTTAGGGGGTGCTGGGGATTGAACCCGGATTAGTCATGTGTAAGGCAAACATCCTACGCACTGTATTATCACTCCAGCCCTTAATCTATTGTCTGAAAAAAGATTTTTTTTTTCTTTTTAAGCAGGGTTCCAAGGAACTGTCTAGGAAGTGTGTGCTGGTGTTTGAGTTCTGATAGGAGCGTCTCTGTCCTGTGACCAAAGGTGAAGGCTCTGGGCCCAGTGGGGCGGGGGGCACGCTGGAGGGCAGGGGTGCTGCTCTGGGGTGAGTGGGTGTTTCCAGCCTGACTTGCTGGAATCTGTTGTCAGGGACTCTCAGTCTCCCTCCAGTCCTTAGGGCTCGGGGCTCTCCCTTGTCTCTGACCCCGAAAGCCAAAAGTGGAGCGTGAGGCCTCCCCCTGGGTTTTGTTTGTTTATTTTGGGGCCAATAGAATAGTCACCCTGGCTCTGTGCTCGGGGGTCACTCCCGGCAGTGCTTCAGGGGACCAGATGGGATGAGATTGAACTTGAGTCAGCTTCTTGCAAGGCAAACGCCTTCCCCACTGCACTATCAGCTATCACTCCCAGACTCCACCTCAGGAGCACCACCCCTTCCCCTCCCCCCCCCCAGACTCAGCTCTGTATGTGCTCTCCCTCCCTCTCCATGGAGCCATAACTGGGGTCTTTGCCACCCTCCCCCCACCTTCCCCTCCACCTGGGAGCTGAGTTCTGGAACTGAGCTCTTCACTCTACCAGACACCGCCCCCCCCCCCCACGCCACCTTCCCTCCCCAACTTCCCTTGACCTTGGGAAAAAGGATTCTTAGGGTTCAGTGGGGGCTGTGGGGGTTGCCCCCACCACAAGGAGTGGACACACACACACAGGCCCCTGGGGTGGCCAGGGGCCCTGAAGGCCGGAGCCTCTTTCCTGGCTGTGTGGGCAATGCCAACCCACTCGATAGCACAACACCCCTGCATTCCCTCAAATCACTGTCCTGGTCCATGATTCCAGGCTATTATCCTGTCTTCCCCCGGACTGGCAAGGCGTGACACTTCCCTGCTGGAAATTCTCAGCTAGTCCCAGGGTCACTGAGAGCTGGCAGCAGCCCGTGGCATTTCTCTGGTAAGGTAGCGGGGAGAAGGGAAGACGGGGGGCACTTTCATCTATCAGAAACTGAGAAAAATGTCTGTGGCTTAAGTGCCTATGACAGATCGCATCCTCGTCTTCCCGGAGGGGGACAGAATCCACGCTATAACAACTTTGGAGCTTTTCATGAACTGGGGGCAGGGACCACAGCAGAACAACAGAAAGCGCATCAATGTGCAGAGAACAAACGTCACCAAAGCCCTTCCGACGTGCCCAAAGACTGACACGCAGGTCACCTTCACCCTGGCCTGGCGCATTCCAAGGCAGATCCTGGTGGCAGCTGTCCTTTCTGCCTGCCTGCCCGGCTCACCTCACTTTGCAGACTCCAACAACCCCCGCCCCAGACCTGTGCCTGGAAATAGGCTCTTGTTGATTAGGAAAAAGAAGTTGTCGAGAGAGGCCTGTGTTCCAGAAACCACAGGCGATGAAGAATTGAGCAGACGTGTTGAGAGTTCACTGTTTTAATCAAATAAAACCTACAACAAAGTTAATCTGACACATAGTTAATGAGATAATCATTGTTGCGCTTCATGGGAATTAGGCATTAATGGGAAGCAGTTTTTATAAATGATGGTAATTATACTGTTGCCTTTACTCAGCCCAAATTTTAAAGTTTTTTTTTTCTTGGTTCTTGTTTTGTTACTTCCCGTGCATCTGCCATCAATTTCCGTGGGGAAGTTTCCTGTGGGTTTTGATGCGATTTCATCACCCTGGCCAGCAGTCCCTGTCCACGCCCCCTCCCCCACCCCGTCAGCACACACACAGGTCCCAGGCGAGCAGCAGGGTGCACTTGGCTCAGATGATTCCACTGAATTCTCATGAGAATCCCCAGAAATACATTGTTGTTGCTTTTTTTTTTTCTTTTTGGGTCACACCCGGTGATGCACAGGGGTTACTCCTGGCTCTGCACTCAGGAATCACTCCTGGCGGTACTCGGGGGACCATATGGGATGCTGGGAATCAAACCCAGGTCGGCCGCGTGCAAAGCAAACACCCTACCTGCTGTGCTATTGCTCTAGCCCTGCTTTTTTTTTTTGGCCCCAGTTTGCCAAGAGAAAATGGAGGTTCGGCTTGTTGGCAGTGTAAGTGGGGGCTGCTGACCATGTAAGCATAGGCACAGAGCGCAGCTGGGCAGCCCCTGGCCCAGGAGCACCCTGGTGTGGGGCAGCTAAGGACAGCAGAAGCACGCAGCTGAGAGCCTTGGGGTGTGGAGGTGCCCGGACTCCAGGGTGCTGAGGGTGGGAAGGGGGAGCATGGCAGGAAGAGGGCCCACGTGGGCCTAGGTCACTCTTGTCTGGATTCCTGAGCATCGAGAGTCCCTCTGAGCCTGGGTGTTCTTTAATTAATTAATTAATTAATTAATTGGTCTGTTTGTTTTTGCTTTTTTGGGTCATGTCCAGTGATACTCAGGGGTTACTCCTGACTTTGCACTCAGCAATCTCTCCTGGCAGTGCTCAGGAGACCATATGGGATACTGGGAATTAAACCCAGGTCGGCCATGTGCAAGGCAAATGCCCCACCTGCTGTGCTATCGCTCCAGTCCCAAGCCTGGCTGTTCTTACCCATCTCATGGGGAGGCACATTCGGGGGACTTGGGAAGACCGGTATAGGGGAACAGCAGGCCTGACCTATAAGAGGTGCAAACAGGCCCCTGCGGGTGGAGTACAGAGGTTGTACAGGGGCCAGAGAGATAGTCCAGGGGTTAGAGCAGTTGCCTTGCACATGGCTTTCCCTGATTTGAGTCCCCGGAGCTCTGTTGGGAGCCACACCTGAGCACAGAGCTGGGGGTAATCCTGAGCACTGCCAGGTGTGCCCTATTCCCCCATGCATACCCCAAGCAGGAGCTTAGGTGGCCACAGTGCTCCCCTGGAAGCCTTGCCCCAGGAAGGGGGCAAGTAAGGGAGCAGTTTCCCACTCCCACTGAGCTCTGGGGCTGGGGGGCACCCAAAGGGTCCCTCCCAAAATTATAAATTATCTTCGAGTCTATCTGTAGGGGTCCAGGTTTCAAAACCCCCACTCTCAGGGCTGGAGCGATAGCACCGAGGGTAGGGCTTTTGCCTTGCACGTGGCCGACCCGGGTTCAATTCCCACATCCCATATGGTTCCCTGAGCACCGCCAGGAGTAATTCCTAAGTGCAGAGTCAGGAATGACCCCTGTGCATCGCCAGGTGTGACCCAAAAAGAAAAAAAAACCCACTCTCAGTCTCCCCACCAAGTCCGGGTTTCCCACTTCAGTGCCGGTACCCCACTGGGAGTCACGGTCAGGCCAAAGCCTGGTGCCAGCCCAGCGAGGGCACGGGATCAGCCAACAGGAAACCCTGAGCGGAGAAGGAACCGGCCCGAGAAGCAGCAGCCTTTCCCAAGACAAGCCCTGCCACCTTGACCATTTTCGCCCTGGGCCTGCCCAGTTGGCTGCTACCAGCGGGGGACAAAGGGAGATTGTGTACAAAAGGTACTGAGTGTTCCTGCGGGCCGGGCCTGGGCCAGCGGGACTCTTGTCACCAGCCCAGCTGGGACTCCAGGGCGGGATTAAGCCTCTGGGGCCTCTGTGACTGAGGCAGGGGGCCCTCTACAAGTCTGAGCAGAACACGTCGCAGCATTCAGAGGGGCCCCTGTCCTCTGGGGCACAGACCACCCCCACCCAGGGCTGGCTGAGTCCTGTGACTCTGCCCAGTTCTCTGTTTTTTTTTTTTGGGGGGGGTCACACCCGATGATGCACAGGGATTACTCCTGGCAGTGCTCAGGGCACCATATGGGATGCTGGGAATCGAACCTGGATCAGCCATGTGCCAGGCAAATGCCCTACTTACTGTGCTATCGCTCCAGCCCCCCCCTCCCAGTTCTCTGTTGACCCCTGGGCACAGCTCGGAGGATGGAGAATGGATAGGAGTACAAAGTCAAGCACCTGGGCTCATGGAGGTTTAGAGCCAGCCACATTTAGTTTTGGGTTGTTTTGTTTGTGATTTTGGTTTTTGTTTTGGGACCACACCCAGTGGTACTCAGGGCTGATTTCTGGCTCTGTGCTCAGGGACCACTCCTGACAGGGGTCAATAAACCTTCTGGGATGCTGGGGATCGAACCCAGAGTGGCCCAGGGCAAGGCAAGTGCCCTGCTCGCTGTACTGTGCTTCCAGCTCCCAGATCAGCTACATGTGGGTCAGTTCCAGCCCCACTGTGAGAGGCGGGTCTGGCTCCTTATTCCAGCCGGCCCCGTTTCCTCACCCCCCACCCAGGCTTCCTTGTGGGCAGTGTTGAGGGTGTGCGCTCTGACAGACATGCCAAGCCCAGGACTGACTGGAGTGAGGACTCTGGCAACGCCAGCCATGCATGACGACAGCATCATTAATAACTGAGCTTCTTCTAGCAATTCCTGCTACGTACCTGCATGAGGACACCAGGGACAGTGCAGAGGGCGATTATAGGATGTGGAGGGAGAAACAAGAGTTCCGCCCCTTCGAGGGGGCGCACACAGGCATGATTCTAACAGAAGCTGAGAGTCATGAGCGATGGAAGAGAGAGAAACAGAGATGTGCCATGATAGGGAATCAGAGAGGGCTTCCTGGAGGAAGTGGGACTGGCACTGGTCTTGAGTGGATGGTCAGGAGAGGGGGAGGCTGGGAGGAGAAGGTCATGGCTGCAGGAAGAAGGAAGCGAGAAGATGTGCGAGAGGATACAAGTTTAGAGCGTTCTGAATCCCTTTGTGGCCAGAGCAGGGTCCAGCCTGCTTACTGTCCCTGCCACAGGTCCCCCTGGCCAGTCGCCTAGAGCCCGGCACTCCCACTCTCTGAGTCTGATGAATGGCTCTGCATCTAATAAGAACCTCAGTGCTGCCCTTCATTCCTGCCCTTCCCCCCGCCCACACCAGCTGAGGCTGTTTCTGCAGGAGGGTTTGGAGCTAGACTGTGAGCAACTGAGTCACAGGAATGCAAAGAAGCCCCTTTCGGGAGGAGGGAGAGTGGAGAGATGGCACAGGGGTCACGCAGATACAGGAGAGATGAGACATGAGAGATGTGACACGGGGTAAGGCACTTGCCTGGCAAGCAGTTAAGTACGCCCGCCATAACCCTGATTTGACTCACCTGCACCACAGCTGAGCACTGAGCTAAGAGCAGCCCCTGAGAACTGCCAGGCGGGGTGCCAAAATCTAACCCGCCTCAAAATAAAAGAACCGTGATCCTCCTCTCCCCTCCACCCTCAGGGCCCCAGACTCCAGCCTGGGCAGGAGGGAGCATGGGGTCCCCAAGGAGACCAAGACTGGGGGAGAGGAAGGATAGGCTTGAAGGGGGCGGGGTGGTGTAGTGAAGGGCTCCCCGACCTGACATATCCATTGTCGTCCGCTGGGTGTTGGCTTTGGAGGGCGGATCCATGCTGCTGTGCCTAGTGAGTGACTGATGTGCTAGCCAATGGGGCTCCACTGGCCTTCTGAAATGGAGGGGTCCTTGGACCCCCACTGCCCATGCCCACCCCAGACCAGGAGAGAGTGGGGAGCAAGAGACCTGAAGTAGGTTTTTCTCTTTCAAAAAGCCCAGTGGAAGTCAAACAGTGAGTGAGCCTCTGTGAAGGCGACAGGGGCTCAACTGAGACTCCCCGCTTCTTGGCTGGAATTGTACCCGGAGCAAACACGTGTTTCTTCCGTAATCACCAGTTCTGAATCCCGTTTCACAGGAAACAGAACCACGCGAGGCTGCTGCACGGCCCTTGGTTTTGTCCCTTACCAGATCAGCTTCCGAATCAATCACTGGGAAATGCCATTTGACAGCACAGGGCCTGCTGTGGGCGTCTGCTGGCTGTGGGTGGCTGTGTGGTGAGTGATGTGTGTGCCAGCTCTCAGGGTCGGGATATGTAAGTGCACCGCACTGTGTGCGGTGTTTGAGTGTGCGCTGTGCGTATTTTGTAGGTTTGTATTGTGTGTTTGTCATGTGAGTTAAGTATGCCTCTGTGTTATATATGTGTTGTATTGTATGGTATGTGTAGCGTGTGTTATGTATGTCTTTTTTGGTGGAGGGCACACCCAGCGATGCTCAGGGGTTACCCCTGACTCCGCACTCAGGAATCACTCCTGATGGTGCTCAGGGGACCAAATGGGATGCTGGAGATTGAACCCACGTTGACCGGATGCAAGGAAAGCGCCCTCCCACTGTGCGGTCTCTCCAGCCCCTGTCCTGTGTATGTCCATATCGTACTGTATTGTGTATAGTGTATGCATTTTATAGAAATGTTGTGTGTTTCATGTATGTTGTATTTGTGCTGCATGTGAGGTATGAGTGTACTGCATGCATAGTGTATGGGTGCTGTTTGTGTCTTAGGTGCGCCATATTGTGTGTTGTATGTCTATTGTGTGTGCATTATATGTGTGTGGGTATGTTATATGTGTATTGTGTGTGGGTGTTGCACTCGTGTTACGGGTATGTTATATACACATTGTATGGGCAGGTTGTGTATTACTGCATGTGTGTGTTTTGTATGGGTATGTTGCTTATGTGTTTTATGCAGTGTATTGCAGGTATCACGGCAGAGCCTGGCAAGCTCCCCGTGACGTAATCGATACGCCAAACACAGTAACAACAAAGTCTCCAATGGAGACGTTACTGGGCCCGCTCGAGCAAAATTGATGATCAACAGGAGGGCCTTTACTTTACTTACTTTATTGTAGGTATATGCATGTGTGTTAATGGGTGTGTTGTGTATGGCTGTGCTGTGTCTGGACTGTTGTGTGCCTGTGTTTGGAGGTGATGCCTGGTGCAGGGGTTATAAGGGAAGATGGTCTCACTTTGCAGGTGAGGGGCAGTTGTGAGTGCTCTGGTGGGTGGGCCAGACCCCACACCCTGAGCCCAGCTGGGCACTGTGAGGGGCTCTACGTAGACGTCCCTTAGGAAGTGCAGCGCTGGGAGCAGGGAAGCATTTTGTTCGCCAAGTTTGTTCCCCTGGGCTGGGACCAACAGCTGCTGGGAAGCTCAGGGGAGGGACCTTGGGAATGCACAGCCAGTGGGCTCAGAGTGAAGCCAGCAGGAAGAGCAGGTGCAGGTGACGACAGGGACTGGGAACAGGAGGCATGCAGACAGACAGCCCAGGGCCATGGACGAACCTGTGGACAGAGGCATCTCTCATGGTCAGACAGCAGAAATGGGCCCTGAGTCCTCCAGGTTGCTGTGGAGGGTCCCTGGGGGGCCCACAGTGCAGTTAAAGTCTGAAGACGGAGTCTTGGCCTCAGCCGCCTGGACTCAGGCTCTGGTGGGTCCCAGCAGCCTCCTCCCCCCCGGGGGGACCCCCATTCTTTCCTCAGCCCTGCCCTGGAAAGCCCCTGTTCAGAACGCATTCGAAATCCCTACCCCAGGAAATGGAGCCATAATACAGAGGGAAGGCATTACCTTGCATGTGACCAACCTGGGGTCGAACCCCGGGATGGTCCCTGAGCACCACCAGGCACAGAGCCAGGAGCAAGCCCCGAGCACCACCAGGTATGGCCCAAAACACAAAACAATGACAAGAACCAACTTATCTATGTTTACTTGTTTTTCTTTGAATGAAATAGCAAAAATATATCATTATCAGTTTACAAATGTATTCTCCAGAAAATATTATTTTCATGCATGTCTATGAGTGTAATAGACAGAAAAAGGAAAAAAAGGAATCCCCTATAAAATATATAGACAGGGAATATGGCCAGAGTGATAGTAGCTGGTAGGGCTCTTGCCTTGCATATGGCCAGCCCAAATTCAATCCCCAGCACCATATATGGTGTCCCAAGTACCACCAGGAGTAATTCCTGAGTGCAAGGCCAAGAGTATCTCCTGAGCATTGACAGGTGTGACCCCCAAACAAAATTAAAATCCCTCCCCCAACAATGAGGTTGTTCATGGGAGAGGGGGCCCTGGACCCTGGGTTCCCTGTTCAAAGTCTACGGACCAAGGGCAGAGAGATAGGACAGGGTCTGCTCAGGCATTGACCTTGAATACAGCCTGGAACCCTGAGCACCACCAGGAAGGACCCCAAAGCATGTGTAAGCCCTGAGCACTGTCAGGGGTAGCCCCGAACAGAATGAGAGCGAAGTCCACAGGCCCTTGTTCTACCACCTCCCACCTCTGGGGATTGTGGCTCATCCCCCCACCCCAACCCACCCACAATTGAAGTAAAGGTCTGGAGTGACCCTTGGGAGTTCAGAGCAGGATGGGGAGGGGGTGAGTGCCGGGGCCTCGCTCTGGCCCTCAGTGCTCACTCAGCAGTAAAAAATGGCCCTTGGGGGCTGGAGCGATAGCACAGCAAGTAAGGCGTTTGCCTTGCACGCAGCCAACATGGCGAACACAGGTTCGATTCCCAGCATCCCATATGGTCCCCCGAGCACCGCCAGGAGCAATTCCTGAGTGCATGAGCCAGGAGTAACCCCTGAGCATCGCCAGGTGTGACCCAAAAAGCAAAAAAAAAAAAAAAAAAAAAAAGAAAAAAATGGCCCTGACTGATTCAGGAAGCCGAGGCCCAGGATGAGCTGGGCAAGGAACTGGCCTCCCTCTATCCCCCTTAGCCACCCACCATGGGTCCCAGGGGGACCTGCAGGGACCCTGGGTCCACACTTGGGCAGCAAGTTGGCACCTGCGGGAGAGGGGCTGGGCTTCCTGCCCAGCGCTGAACCCAGAAGCTGCCCAGGCCTTCTTGTTGAGCCAGAAATTCCAGCCTTTTAAGGATCAAAGCCCAGAGAGGGACCTTTTCCAGCTGCCAGGAGCGGGTTTTCCAGCTTGGTGGTATCGCCAGCCAGCCGAGCCTCCAGGGACACTTCCCTGACCTTTGATCAGGCCTTGCAGAAAGGCATCTGCCTGCACATTGAGGAGGAGCCTGGGGCCACTTCTGACCCTTGGAGGTGCCCACCCTGCTTCCCGGCTCTGCAGAAGGAGTAAGTCTTTTCAAAGTCAACTTGACTGAGGTCTGAGTCACACATAATAAAGCAAATGCCTGCTCCAGACATGTCTTGTAGTGCATTAATAGGCGCGTGTGCTGGGGTGCTGGGGTGCCGGCTGACACAGCAAGGGAACTGCAGATCATTCTCAACACCCGCAAGGGCTCCCCAGCCCTGCCCCAGCCTCTCCCTGCCGGCTCCTGAGACCCTGACAGTTCTCTGATGCCGTGGAATACGTTAGCCTGTATTTGTGATCCTAGCAGGCGCCTAACGTATGATTTTCAGCTTATTTTTAGCCCCTCCCCACCATCCCTTCACAGCTGCGGTGAATAGCACAGCGGTAGGGCGTTTGCCTTGCACGCAGCCAACATGGCCGACCTGAGTTCGATTCCTCCGCCCCTCTCGGAGAGCCCGACAAGCTACCGAGAGTATCTCGCCCGCACGGCAGAGCCTGGCAAGCTCCCCATGATGTATTTGATATGCCAAACACAGTAACAACAAAGTCTCCAATGGAGACGTTACTGGGCCCACTCGAGCAAATCGATGAACAATGGGAGGACCGTGACAGTGACAGTGATGAGGGGTAGGGCAGGGTCGGGATGGAACCCAAGCTGTGCTTGCACAATTTTAGCGGTGATGCTCCCCAGGGTTGGCCCATCAGCACATGGCGCTCACCAGGGTCCTCGCTCTGTTAGCAGTGGCGCTGGCCCACGAGTTCACTGCGACTCACACTCTCGGTTGAGGCTTCCGGCGATGGTGGCGGTCCCTGGAGACTGCCTCTGTGCTCACAGCCAGCTCGCTGGGCAGCACATTTCCAGCCAGGCTCCTCAGATATCTTTTGAGTGATAGTGCTCATCAGAGGTTACCCCCATTTTTCTGTTTTTTGTTGTAGTTGTTTTGTTTTGGGGCCCCACCCAGCAATGCTCAGGGGTTATTCCTGGTTCTGCACTCAAAAATTACTCCTGGCGATGCTCAAGGGGACAAAGGGGGATACTGTGGATTAAGCCCGGGTATGCCCCCTGCAAGGCAAATGCCTACCTGCTGTACTATCTCTCCAGCCCTAGTCAGCCCCATCCTGTGGTGCTCACACTCCTGGCTGCAGAATAGCTGAAAACCACTTGTGGTGCTGGGTATCACGGTCAACAGAACTGCCAGGGGACATCAGGGATTTGAACTCTTTTTTTTTTCTTTTTGGGTCATACCCAGTGATGCACAGAGGTTACTCCTGGCTCTGCACTCAGGAATTATCCCTTGTGGTGCTCAGGGGACAATATGCGATGCTGGGAATCGAACCCGGGTCAGCCACGTGCAAGGCAAACGCCCTGCCCACTGTGCTATCGCTCCAGTCCCGGATTTGAACTCTTAACTAGGTGTTCTAAACCCCCATGCTATTGCTTCGCGTTCTCCCTCTCCACCTTTAAAAAAATAGTCAGATGGCATACAAGTGACACAGCAAAAGCTGTATGTGCCCATGAGCAGTGAGATGTGTCCTGCTTCTGAGACTTAGTAACTGACAGGAGAGAGTGGATGCTTGCTTTATTCCAGTAGGCTTTCTGTTAAGATGATTCCCCCGATTATGGGCTAGTGGATGTGTTCAGAGCTTTATTTATTTATTTACTTACTTTTATTGAATCGCTCTGAGATACAGTTACAAGCTTTCATGTTTGAGTTTTAGTCATACAATGATCAAACACCCATCCCTCCACCAGTGCACATTCTCCAATACCAATGTCCCCAGTATAGCCCTCCTTTCCAACCTTCCCCCTACCTCCATGGCAGAAAATTTCCCCCATACTCTCTCTCTCACAGCATTTTTAAGGGAGGGTCAACTAGAATACTTGGGGGGTAGATTTAATGTATTTTCCATTTAATTGAGCTTATTAGAATAGAACCTCCTCAGAAGTCACAGGAGATCCGGATTCTTATGGAGTTACTGCTCGGTCTATTTTTTCCTGTCTCGGCCATTAATTTAATGTAGAAATTCCCTGTGACCGGAGTCTATCCCTAGCTCTCTCTTCATTCTGCCGAGTATGTTGCATTTTATAGGTGGGCGAGAGATGGCTCATCTGCTCCTTTGCTTTTGGACATCTGGGTTGTTTCCAGTTGGTGGTTGCCATGAACAAAGCTGCTAGGATATCTGTAAATGCATCTCTTTATTGGTGTTTTTTGTTTGACTTTTATATATATATATATATATATATATACTTTTATTTTTAAACCCTCCTGTGTGGCATCTGGAAGCTCCACCAGATGTGCTGCTCAGGAGTTGCTCAAGGGACAGTGCTCAAGGAACCATGTAGATGTGGTGCCAGGCACGAAGCCCAGGGCTCCCAGACGCCAAGTCTGCCCTCAGCCCTTAGAGCTGTATCCCCAGCCTTGCCTGAAAATCCTTATGCAATAAGCGCTTTCATTTTTCTTATAGAAATGTAGTACATAGAAATGCAATTTGTTGGGTGCTCTGGTGGGCATATGTTTCATTCTTTAAGATGCCACCTAGCATTTTCTGAAGAGGTTGATTACAATCTTACAGTGTCTAAGTAAAAAGGGATTTTGAGAGCTGAAGAGAGTAGAGTGAGTGGGGCATTTGCTTTGCATGCAATTGACCCAGGCTGGAGTGACAGCACAGCGGTAGGGCGTTTGCCTTGCGTGCAGCCAGGTTCGATTCCTCCGCCCCTCTCGGAGAGCCTGGCAAGCTACCGAGAGTATTCAATATGCCAAACACAGTAACAAGAAGTCTCACAATGGAGGTGTTACTGGGCCCGCTCAAGCAAATCGACCCAGGTTTGATCCCTGATATCCCATATGGTCCCCTGAGCCCTGCCCGGAGTGATCCCTGAGCACAGAGCCAGGAGTAAGCCCTGAGCACAGTTGGTTGTGCCCCCCCCCAAAAAAAATCAAGACAAAAAAAAGAGTGTGCGTTTGGGGTTGGGGAGGTTGAACGTGGGCTTTCCCTGCTTCCCACAAAGCTTCCCCTTTTCTTTTCTCCAGGAACCCAGATAGGTAAAGGTAAAGGTAAAGGCCCTCCGTTGATCGTAGATTTGCTCGAGAGAGCCCAGTAACGTCTCCATTGGAGACTTTGTTGTTACTGTGTCTGGCATATCCAATACTCTCGGTAGCTTGCCGGGCTCTCCGAGAGGGGCGGAGGAATCGAACTCGGGTCAGCCATGTTGGCCGCTTGTAAGGCGAACGCCCTACCGCTGTGCTATCGCTCCAGGAACCCAGAAAGTTTTATAAAATGGTATGTCCTTGAAGGGAGGGGCTGCCCTCCCTACCCTCCCTCCCAGAACATCCCCTGCCGCCTCCAACTGGCTGTTCCCAGTGGTGGGAGAGATTCTCCACCAACTAAGCAGCTGTTTGCATACAGGGCACCGGGTTTGACCCCTGCCACTGACTGGTTCCCTAAACAGTGGCTGCTGTCACTGCTGCTGTTGCTGCTGCTACTGCTGGAACAAAAGTGGGGGAAGAGCGGGCTGCAGGATCTATTTATACCTGAGTTTAAGCAGATACATTGTTGACTAAAATGTTGCTGCTGTTTCCCCGCTGGCTACTTCTCACCCTCTGTGAGGGTGTTTTATTTATTTTAATATTTTTGGTTTAGGGGCCGCACCTGGCATTGCTCAGGGGTTACTCCTGGCTCATGCACTCAGGAATTACCCCTGGCGGTGCTTGGGGGACCATATGGGATGCTGAGAATCGAACCCGGGTTGGCCGCAAGCAAGGCAAATGCCCTACCACTGGTGCTATTGCTCCAGTGTGAGTGGTTTTAAATACCCTACTGCCCTCCCAGTGTGTCTCTCCTGCCTGTCAACCCCCCTACTCTTCACCTCCACCCTCTCAGCACCGTGATTTCTGTCTGGTAGCAAGAATCCCTGTGCAAGACTCCCTTCTCCCTGACCCCCAGGGAGGCCGCGTATGTTGCTGGAAAATATTAGCATCTTGCTGTCCACTCCCTGCCAGGCATCTGGTCCCATGTTGCCACCAGCCACCACTGGCACCTTCCTCGCTTCTTCACGCAGAAAAGGCAGCTGCCCTGAGAGAAAGGGCCCAGCTTGTCTGTACTCAGATACATTTTGATGGCTTCCAGGAAGGCACAGGTGAAGGGAACTGTCCTTGAAGAGCAAGTAAAGGGGATCTAGCAGGCAAACACAGCGCTGAGCAGAACTGGTGCTCCAGCCTTACAGAAGGAATAAAATCTTCGTGGACAAACTCAGACTGCCAATATAGCTCAGGGAACCCGGGGGCACACCAGGAGAGACTTGATCAGCCAGATCGAAGGGTCTAGTGCAAGGGTAAAGTCATGCTGAGACATGCAGGGCTACACCTGGTGGTGCTTTGGGGTCTGTGGGATGTAGGGGATCAAACTTAGGTCCCCAAAGAGCAGAGAATGACAAGAATAAAGGTGTGAGGGGCTGAGCATGTTTGTGACTATCTTGGAAGGAGGGTAAGGCAGGACTGGATAGGAGGGCCTAGAGGACCAGATTATAAAAGGTCTATGTGCTCTGCTGATAGGGATCTAATTGATTTGCCAGTGCCCTGGAAGTCTGACAGAATTCCAAAGGTTCAGGTTAGATTAAGTGAGCCGAGCCACACCAGGAGAGGTGCCTGGACTGTGAGGGACGCACTGAGTGTCCCTGGCGATAGACCTGAAGTGGAGAAGGAAGAGGGCAACGTGCAGGAACCACTAATGTAGAGAGATAGAACTGAAACCCAGCCCAGAAGGTTCTGCGGGAGCTGGACTGTGGACCTGGGCAGGAGGCCAGGGCTCTGCTTTGTAATGGCTGCGATGGTCAGGGTCTGCCTGTAAGCACACCCGGCCCAAGGAGACCAAGGTTTCCAGGCTCGATTCCTTCCAAACAGTAAGTGTGGCCATTCTGAGAGAAATCCACTTCCTGTCCGAGCCAATGAGGCAACAGACCTATTGTTGGAAAGTGGGTTCTCCGGGGAAGGTCCAGGGGTGCGGGGTGGGTGAGATCTGGGCTCACTTTGGCACAGAATGCACAGTCCTTGGTCACCCTGACCATCCCCTTGGCTTTATTTATCATCCTAATGACACCCTCCAGGAAGAACACTTACAAGGGGAGCTTCATCAAGTGAAGACACGGGCCATTGACTATGGGATAATGGGCACAGCGGCTGCCATCTGGGTAAAGATGCCTGAGAGGATCTGGAGAGATAGCATAGTGGGTAGGGCACTTGCTTACACACAGCCAAACCTGGGTTCAAATCCTGGCATCCTATATGCCCCCAAGCACGGCAAAGGAGTTGTCCCTGAGCATAGAGCCAGGAGTAACCTCTGAGCATTGCCAGGTGTGGCTCAAAAACAAAAAGAGGTTCCAAGAGGTGCCTTCAGGGAGCCTGAGGGGCTCTGGCCACCTTGTCAAATGTTTAGATTGCGCCCCCCGCCCCCCCGCCACACACACAAATGTCACCTCTCTCCCACCAAGGTTCTGTCAAACCTGAGTGTCCATCATGGTAAGCCTCAAGTTCCCTGTGTGGGCTCTCCACAGCCTTATCCTCTGCCTTGCACACCTGCCTTCTTCCCCTCATGGCCTTCAGCATCTCACTCCTTCATTAATGTCGTTAATAAATCTCCATTTCTCGCAAAAAGAATACAAGAACTATAACAGCAGGTAGGGCACTTGCTTTGCATGTGGCCTATCTAGGTTAAATTCTTGGCATCATATGTGGTCCCTGAGGCCCACCAGGAGTGATCCCTGAGAACAGAGCCAGGAGAAAGCCCTGATCACTGCTGGGTGTGATTCCAACACACACACACACACACACACACACACACACACACACACACAATCTTTTTTAAGAACAATAGTATAGCAAGCAGCAGATTCGGGTTCGGTCCCCGGCATCCCATTATGGTCCCTTGAGCAATTCCAGTAGATTCCTGAGTGCAGAGTGCAGAGCCAGGAGTAACCCCTGAGCATCACCGGGTATGGCCCAAAAAGATAAAAAAAAAAAAAACAATTTAACATGCAATCTTTGGAGCTGGAGAGATAGTACAGTGGGTAGGCATTAACCTTGCACATGGCTGATTCAGGTTTGATTCCTGGTGCCCCAAATGACCCCCAAGTCCTGCTAAGAGTAATCTCTGAGCTCAGAGCCAGGAGTAAGCCCTAAGCGATGCCAGGTGTGGCCCCAAAACAAAGAAACAAAATGAACCAAAAAATGCAATTTTTATTTAGACCCTCCAGGATTTGATTTCGTTTTTTCTTTATTTGGGAGCCATATCCAGGGATGCTCAGGGGATACTTCAGCTCTGTACTTGGGGTCACTCCCATGGGTGCTGGGGGACCATGTGGTATTGGGGATGAAACCTGGCCCTCTTTCATAAGAAATCTGTGCTCTAATCCTTTGAGAGCTCTCTCTGGCCCTAGACCTTCCGTGATCTAACCAACCTATTCTCCCAGCCCCTTTTCTGCTGCTTCCCCCCAAGAAGCAGCTTCTTGATACTTCGTGTTATTCTGAGACAGGGGTGTAGTTCATTGGTAGAGTACACACTTTGACTGAGTTCAATCCCTGGGTTCAATCCCTGGCACTAATTTTTTTTTTAAATGTCAAACTCAAATAAGTTTTGCTATTTCCATTCCTAACATCTGTCCCTCTTCTGTCCTCGCTGCCACAAGAGTCCTCAGCAAGCCCCACCCTTCCCAAGGGACAGAAATTGTGTCCTTCAAGATCAAGCAGAAGTCACGTTCTTTCCCTTATTTTCTCCCTCTCTTCCTCCCTTTCTTCTGTCAGTCCTTCCTTCTCATTCCTTGTTTTTATTTTTATTTTATTTTATTCGCCACACCCAGCAGTGTTCAGGGCTTATTTGTAGCTCTGTGCTCAGGGATCACTCCTGGCAGGGCTCAGGGGACCATATGTAGTGCCAGGGATCGAACCCAGGTTGGCAGCATGCAAGGCAAGCCCCCTACCTGCTGTACAATATCGTTCTAGCCCCTCTTTATTTCTTCTGGTTTGGGGATCACACCCAATAGTGCTCAGGGGCTACTCCCAGTGTGTCAAGGTTGTTCTCAGTGGTACCCAGGGGACCATGCAGTGCTGGGAATTAAACCCAGGCCTCCTGCATGCAAAGCATGCATTGAGTCATTTGATTTGGGTTTTTTTTTTTGTTTTTGTTTTGTTTGTTTTGTTTTGCTTTTTGGGTCACACCCAGCAATGCACAGGGGTTACTCCTGGCTCTGCACTCGGGAATTACTCCTGGCGGGTGCTCAGGGGACCATATGGGATGCTGGGATTCGAACTCAGGAAGGGAAGGAAGGAAGCATTTTGTGAAGGCAAATGCTCTACCTGCTGTGCTATCGCTCCAGCCCCTCTTTCAGTCATTTGAGCCCGCTCTCCGACCCAGCCCCCAAGTTCTGTACCTGGTAGGAGAGGCAGCAAGTGTGAGCTGACACACATTGTGTTTCCGCTCTGTGTCTGAGTGCTCATTTGAAAACACGGCTCCGTGATGAGGATCAAATGAGCTACGACTAACCAAGCACAGGGCCTCAGACACGGAAGCCCTCGATGAATGTTCGCAGCTGTGGCTCTGTCTTTGGCACAGATGGGTGAATGAGACACCACAGCCTATGAGGGCACTTTCTTGTTGTTTGTTTTGGGGGCCACTCCCATGCAGTGCCGGGGATTGAACCCCGGGCATATCAGGCTGTGGTATTTGCCTCCCTGGGGTTTGCAGTCCTTTGAGGGGTGGGGGGGGGCTCTCCTGGTTGCAGTGCTCACACACACCTTTCCCCTTGTGGAGCTTGTAGTGGTGCTTTAGCCCACATCACACCTGGCTTCAGAGTGACCGGGGATCACAGGCAAGAGAGAGGCCAGGACCACATGGGTTCTGAGCCCATGGCAGCAGGAATCAACTCACATCCTTGGGATTGCAAGGCAAGGACTTTCGATGCTGAGTCGTTCCAGGCGGAGACTTTGAAGACCTAGAAGCAGAGCTGAAAGGCGTTTGCCTTCCAAAGGCCCAAGATTTGGGACTGAGAAGGCAGCCACGATACCCCAGGAGAAGCTAGCCTGACCATGAGGCTGCCATGTAGTCACAGCGGCCATGATGAAGAAAAGACGCCCACACAGTGTCCATTGCCTGTCTCTAGGCCTCAGAACCCTCCTGGGGTATAAGCAGGCTAGGAAGAAACTCTGTGTCATTGACTTGGCCAAAGTCAATGGGCCTGTTCAGGCCTGGGGGGAAAAAAGGAAGTCACTTAGTTCTCTGGCTTTGGCGTCTGATATTTTTGGATGTGGCTAACAAAATTGAAATTATCTTGATTGAGTGCAAAGGGCTAATTGTAAGTATAGAAATCTCCTCATGACTGGGGCTGCGGGGACAGTTCAAAGGACTTAGTGCTTTGCAGGCAGAAGCCCTGAGTGTGATCACCACCCTTTCATGGTTCCTGAACACTACTGGGAATAACTCCTGAGCACTGAGCTGGGAGTAGCCCTGGAAACAGCAAGGTGTAACCCCAAAACTGTTTAAAAAAAAAGAGAAGGAAGGAAGGGAAGGAAGGAAGAAAAAGGATAGGGAAGGAAGGAGAGATAGCACAGCAGAAGTTAAGGCACTTACCTGTCATACAGTCAACCCAGGTTTGATCCCCAAGCCCCATCAGGAGTGATCCCTGAGCACAGGGCCAGGAATAAGCCCTGAGCACCACCAGGTGTGGTCTAGAAGCAAAAACAGAAGACCTGGGGTGCCCCGTACCAGCTGGGCATTTGGTGGAGGGAGAGGACACACACATGCTCAGTGCCCAGACTGGCAGTCAGTGCTGAAAGACACTCAGGTGAAGATTGTGCAACTGAGTTGTGGGAAGGAAGAGCAGCCAGTTGTTGGGGGCCCGAGAAACAGAGTGCTTGCCTTGGGGGGCCTGGGCCTGAAAGAAGTTCCAGGACAGCTCAATGATCCATCACAGGCCCTCTCCTGGGGTGAGTCACGGGCGAATTCTATTAACCCCACTCAGGCTTCATGGCCCCAGCATCTGCCACAAAGCGCTGATACCGCGGCTGAGCGACAGGCGATAAAGCGTAGGCACAGGCTGGCGGGCAGGACAATAGGGGAGATAAAGGCAGCCAGCCTCATCCGTCATCCCTTCATCCCGAGGAGGCCCACAATCTTCCCTTCCTTTCTCAGCCTCGGGATTTGCATAATGAGCCGGGGAGGCAGGCAGCTGCCCTCCCCACCGAGGGCGCCTGCAGGGCGTAGCTGGAAGAGGCCAGCTGCAGAATGGGCCCGGGTCAGCAGGGCACCGAGCCCATTAGCAGGAGTGGTTTCCTGGGGTGGGAAGTCTGGGACTCCGGGAATGGAAGGAAGGAGTTGCTGGCCAGACCTTAGCTGTCCCGGTTTTCCAGTCTGGGCTCCACCAAGCCACGTGATGGGGAGTAAATCAACCCCCACCTCTCCGAGTCTTCGTTTCCTTGGCTGCAAAATGGTGGTAACAAACCTGCTCTGGCACCCGGGACTAATAACAGCGGGCACTTAGGCTGGGCCCTCTGAGTGTGCCCTCCACCCTCCCGTGGCTTTATCTGGACTTGGAAACTCTATAATCAGCCCCAGCCGGACACAAGCAGGTAATTATCTTCCGCCCTAGGAGTGACAAGCCAACTAAGGCATGGGGAAGTGGAGGAATCACCTGAAGTCACACACTCTCGGGGCTGGGACTCGACCCAGGACCAGTCAGGCTCCGCAGGCCAGGCTCTGAACCAGCCACGGCCTCTGCTCCCCGGCCTGCCTCCCGCGGGGAGGCAAAGACCTTCTCGGCTCTGACATTTGCAGAGTGCTGAATTAAACGCCTTCCGCCCCGCTCACGACACGTGTGTGGTTGCCAGGGTTTCCACACAGGAAAGGAATCTTACAGAACCCGGGAAGGCACAGGGTGGAGACTCGGGGAACCAGTGACTCCCCAGGGTCCTGGAGCTCACACGCCAAAAGAGGCATCTGAAATGAAACTCAGGGATGCTTTGGCTGGAAGGAGCCGCCAGCGCGTGCGTGGGGCAGTGAGGGCCAGACCTCTGGACTTTGCTCTCTGGGCTTGCTCACCTGTAAGATGGAGAGAACCATTACATCTGCCTTCTAAGATGATGGCAAAGGGCACATGGGCTCAGACCCGTGGCCGAGCGTGGCCCGTGGTGCCCTGCCCGTGGCTGCTGGAGAGAAACTCCGAGCCTGGGATGAAGACGGAGTCCTTGACGTGAGACATGTTGGGGTGCGACACAGCTCTCCCCAGAAACCAGGAGTCACACAGCTGTGGGCGTTGTTCAGGGAAGATTCTGGCAGAAAGCAAACAGCAGAGTCAGTGCTGGGAGGAGGAGAAAAGGCCCAGCATGCGGCTGAGGCGGGGGAAGAGCCACTGGGCGAGCGGTCAGGGCAGCAGGCCGGGAATTCAGAGGGTCTGGTGTGAGGGCCGGGACAGTGGGCAACAGCGGATGAAGTTCTGAGGAAGCCCCCTACTGATTAGGTGTTTGGGGGGTCCCTGAGAAGAATAGGGTACCTTCTGCAGGGGTTCTGTTGACAGTGGGAGAGGCAGGGAGGCGCAGAGCTGAGGCACACGTGGGTGGGCCAGAGGTAGGAAAGGGCTGGGGGGGGTTCACCTGACCTGTGTGATGGAGGCAGAGCTCGGCTCCTTCCCACCCCATAAACCTGGGGACCAATATGGTCAATTTTTGCATGTACCAAAACATGAAACCATTAAACCACACACACACACACACACACACACACACACACACGTGCACACACACACAAATTAATCACCTACCATCACCCATGATTTCATAAAACAAAAGCCATCTTATAGCAAAAATGGCAGGTAAGAATGGGGAAACGGCTTAGGGGTGGGGCCTTTGCATGACTCCCAGCACCCACCTGTGTCCCCATGGCCCCTGGCCAGCCCCAACCCCGGTACTTCTGGGTATGAGCAGCGTCAGATCACCAGGGCCAAAGGGCCAAGCATGGAACCATCTGTCCATCAGCCCCAGTATCATTGAGAGAAGCCCCCCAGGCCTCTGAACACGGCTTGGGAGGCTCCCCAAATTACTTTAAAGAAAACTAAGGGCGAGGGATGTAGCTCAGAGGCAGAGTACATGCCTATTGTCCTCAAGACCACCAAAATTCATTAAAAATAAAAAGACAGGGCCTGGAGCAATAGGATAGGGCCTTAAGTGCTTGCCTTGCACGTGGCTAAGCTGGGTGCAGATCCCCGGGACCCCATATGGTTCCTGAGCCCACCAGGAGTGATCCCTGAGCACAGAGCCAGGAGTAAGGCCTGAGGACTGCCAGGTGTGACCCCCAAAGCAAAAACAAAAAGGTACAGATAGACCTGATCTCAGACTTAGAAGCTGTTGAAATTAGAAACAACCATGCCAGAAAGATAGCCCAATGGACCAAGTGAGCTGAACACATGCTTTCTATGCGGGTGCCTGGGTCCTGTCTCTGCATCTTATGATCGCCCAAGCAATGCAGAGAGGGACCCCCCCCAGACCACCCCAGAACAGCCCCCACCAAAAAAAGTAACCCATGAGAGTTGTGAGGCATGGCTCAAAACCCCAATGTGTAAATAAATAACTGGAAACCAAGGGGCTGGGGAGACAGTCTGGGGGTTAAGAGGTTGCCTTGCATGTATGACCCCCTGGATTCAATCCCCAGTGCAACACAGCTGAGCATTGCTGGACACAGTCTTGGAGGCCTCCAAGCACTGCCCTGTGTGGTCCTGCCGGTCCTCGGGCCCTTACATTGACCCACTAACTGTATTGGCCAGTAGTCACTGGGAATGGGCACTGGGCACCCTTTGGGAGGCCCTCACCAAAAAAATTAGAAGCAGAACTTAACTGTACCAAATGCCTATACAGGTGGTGAGAATGAGGCGATGAGCAGGGATGGAGGCCTGCCCAGAGCTGCCTGGTGGGCATGGTCTGAGGACATGCCCATGGCTCAGTGGATAGGACCCTTGCCCTGAGCTTCCAGCTGGCCTCTGGCTGACCAAGGCCTGCTCTGAAGTGCGGGTGGACACGCCAGGCACATGCTTCGGGCCTGGCCACTCCCACTCCATGGCAGGGCCAGCTGGGTCTTCTCCCATGGACATCTGAGTCCCGTGCCCTTTGGACCTGACACCTGGACTCGCTCTCCCCAGCAGGAGCTGTGCTGCTCACAGGCCCGTGGCTGGAGCCGGGCGTCTACCTCCCTCTGAGAGACGCCCTCTTCCTTCTCGCCCCAGCCCACAGCCTTGCCCCTTGACCTCAGTGGCTGGGGACTAGGAAGGCATGTGGGCACCTAGGCAGGCCCTTAAGGCCTTAAGGCAACTGTAACTAACAGGGACACCCACCCCTCCTGCCCATGCCCACCTGCTCACCTGAGGTGGGGCTGGAGCAGCCTCATGGGGGAGGAACAAGGCGTTCATCTTTTTTTTGAGGGGGGAGTCACACCCAGCGATGCACAGGGGTTACTCCTGTCTCATGCACTAAGGAATTACTCCTGGGGGTGCTTGGGGTGCTGGGAATTGAACTCAGGTTGGCCGCATGCAAGACAAATGCCCTACCACTATCGCTCCAGCCCCAAGGCGTTCATCTTGAGTTTGGTCACTGTCTGTGGAAATGAGCAGCCCCCCCCCCCCCCCCCCCAAGGCAAGGAGCCAGCCAGAGAAAGAACCCACTTCCGGGCCAAACTCTGTCCCGAGAGCGAGACGGGGACATAGCCTGAGCGTCTTGTTTGATTTTTAATTTCCTGTCCATTCCCAATTCCACGGGCTGGATCCTTCCCACACCTCGCCACCCGCCACCCCCACCCCACCCAACTCATCAGGCTTGTCTGAAAGGTATTTTTGGTCTTGAATTTGATTCCTTCATTTGATCCACACTGTGGATCTTTTGCCAAGGGTGAGCTCCTGGGATAGGTGCTTGGAGACAGATAGTGGCCGAGGTGAGGACCTAGTCCTTGGCACTCTAGGATGACACACCCAGCCCTCCATAACTAGAAATGAAGTGGGAAATGCTGACTGTTTGCAGAAAAGCACAAACCAGCATTGTGAGCCCAGCCCAGACAGAGAAATCTCCCCACTGGGGTTCCAGCCAGAGGCACGGCAGCCTGGGATAAAGCTCTGGGCTGAGGGCAGTCGGTGACCCTTTCTGTTTGCAGACAGGTGTTTCTTTTCCAATCTGCCCGGGTCATGATGCTCCTTTCCTCGATGTCCCTCTTCCCACCAGCCTCCCAACAGACAACCACTTTCCTTAAACACAAAGTTCTGCTCTCCGCTGCGGGAGAGGGACCCCTGGCTGTGTTCTTCTCATTCATTTCTTAGGGATGCTTGTTTCAGATGCTGCATATGATGGCCTTGGGCTTACTTTGTCACAGGTTGAAAGATATTTAAGTAAAAGGCACAAAGACGCAGCAGACTTGAGAAAGGTAAAGCTCTCTCCCACCTTCGAAACACAAAACTAACCCACTCAAAAAAAAAAAAAAAACACCTTCAGTCAAATCCTTGGTACAAATGATGAAGTTTCCTAAGAGAGTCCAGAAACAGGCTGGCCAGAAGGAGCTCTCCTGCCCAGGATTCAGACCTGAGATTTCCATAACCTGCTTTTCTTCCCTGTGCATGAAACCTGCAGTGGGTCAGATACCTTCCAGGGCCACGAGTATGTCCCCACATTTGTGCTGTGGCTCTGTCATACCTGCACGCTTCTTCCGTGGACTGTCTTCCCCTGCACACTTCATCTTCCAGGGGAAAGTCCCACAAAGGTTCCCAAGGTTTTCATGGAAGAAAGGCATTGAATTGAGGAAGTTTCAAAATTTCTGAGACAATTTTTTTTTTTTTTTTTTTTTTTTTTGCTTTTTGGGTAACAACTGGCGATGCAAGGGGTTACTCCTGGCTCTGCACTCAGGAATTGCTTCTGGCGGTGCTTGGGGGGACCATGTGAGGTGCTGGGAATCGAACCCGAGTCAGCTGCATGCAAGGCAAACGTCCTTCCTACCCACTATGCTATTGCTCCAGCCCCTCTAAGTCAATTCTGAATCAGTCATCCGAACCCCTGGGTCCTGCTCCTACACTTCTCACCAGGGCACAGTCCTGGTGTGACTGTGGTTCTGTCCTCCTGCGTCAGAGTCAGTAAAGATCAGTGGCTTGGAGGACTGTATATGGTGCTAGGAATTGAATCCAGGTTGGGACTATCTCTGACCCTTCGCTTTTTGTCTGTGGGGGGTTTTTTGTTTGTTTGTTTGTTTGTTTGTTTTTTATATAGCATACTCACTTTCTCTAGAAAATTCCAGAGATAAGGAGATGTCAAACTGCCTTGTCCAAGGCTGAGAATCAATTGCACAGATCTACTCTGAATTTGCTATTCAGTGAGGTTACAGTGGTGGTTTAAAACTGGTGATAAGAGGGGGTGGGAGGGGAGAGATAGGACAGTGGGTAGGGCACTTGCCTTCCACGCAGATGACCCAGATTTAATCCTCAGGGCTCTACAAGGTCCCTTGAGTCCCACCGGACATGATCTTTGATTTCAGAGCCAGGAGTAAGTCCTGAGCACTGCTGGGTGTTCCCCCCACCCTGACCACCCCCCAAAAATAACACAACCCAATGATGATAGAGACATCTACAACACAGAAATGAGCAAATGCTGCAAACACATGTATACACACACACACACACACACACACACACACACACACACACACAATGCACCCCCACCTCCAGGATACTAGCCCATCCCACCAGGTCTGCTGAAAAAGATGTTTTCATAAAAGAATCTGCCAGATGCTTGTCTGGAGTTTCCTGGGCTCCAGGAACTGTCTCACAGGCTCTGTCCTGGCCAGCAGGAGTCCAGAGAAGCCTGGGTTGGACCTTGGGATCATCTGCTGCCTCGCATGGGGACCAGCAGCTTCTCTCCCTGCTGTCCAGCAAGATGCCTGCCCCCCTCCACAAGGCTCACTCTGCCCCGGGTGGATGGTCGAATCACTCACACTTCCTGTGGCCTAGGCGACCACACCGTGTGGAGTCTCTGCTGCCCCAGAGAGAGGCTGGGCCCGCTCTGCCAACTCCTGGAGCCTGGACTCACCTCTCCGCCTCCTCCTCACCAAGAGAAAGGGGCAGAAATTACTCCGTGCAGAGGCTGGCATGCAGGTTTCCTGCTTCCACCATCCATGTCTCCTTCCAAGGTTGGCACCGCCCTCCTTTGGGGCCATTCTGTCTGGCTTCAGGAGGATGAGAGGCTTTCAAGGGCCAATGACCTGTAACAGCTGCCAGGCCCCTGCGGTCCAGAGGGCTGGAGCCCAGGATGGCAGACGAGGCTCCTGGCACTGCCCGGCCCATGTGCTACCAACAACGTGTCACTGTACTGAGCTTGCTGAAGTGATGGGAAAGCAGTCAGTGCAAGGGGTCCTCCCTGCTGAGGACAAACGCCCAAATGGGCCGCTGGGTGGTTGGGTATTGCTTCTCCCAGGGGGCAGGCACCGTCCAAGGAGAGAAGAATTGACAGAGGGATACGCGAGGACCAGAGAGGCCACTTTCTCATCAGGTGCCACATCCTGGATGCTGTCATTGGAACCCACCCTAGCCAGTCCACCTCCCCCAGGGGAGGAGGGCAAGTGGCTAATCTAAATGACAGATACAAAACTGGTTGACCAGAGCAGAAGAAATCTCGAGGCAACCGTGAGACACTCTGTCCTTCTTGGCAGTGAAGCAAAGCAATCCCAAACCCCAACATGGTAGCGGTGAGCAAACACAAACCAAGATTTCAAAGGCTAACTTGGCATAATGCATAGTCTCTGTGAATTTCATAGTGAATCAGAAGCCAGACGGATTCGACTAAAACTGACATCTTCTGGGGTCTTTTCATTGTTCGGGGTGGGGTGGGGTGTGGAGAGGAGGTCCCCATGTATCTCTTTTCCTCACTGGACTATCAAACTCTTGAGAGCAGTGGGGGCTGGAGTGTACAGCGGGTAGGGCATTTGCCTTGCATGCAGCCGACCCAGGTTCAATTCCCAGCATCCCATATGGTGCCCCAAGCACCGCCAGGAGTAATTTCTGAGTGCAAAGCCAGGAGTAAACACTGTGCATTGCTGGGTGTGACCCAAAAAGAAAAAAAAAAACTCTTGAGAGCAGAGATGATGAGTGATTTCTTTCTTTTCTCTCCCCTCCCTTCCTTTTGCAGCTGCTGACGTGTGTGTTGGTGGTGGTTTTGGGGGGCGGGGGGGGGGTGTTTGCTTGCACACTTGTAGTTGTGGTCTTTATGCACTCCTGGCAGTGAGCCAGAGATCACACACATTCCGTGAGTGTCGCTGGGGGCCCGACTCCAGAGCGCAGGCTCGCCAAAGTCAGGCACTTTGAACGTTTCAGGCCCAAACACTGTTTTGACTCCGTGACTCAAGCGCCCTTTGCCAGGAGTGTGCCTGCTGTGGAGCTGAGCTCAGATTCGGACCTGGGAGCGGGGCGGGAAACCTGAACGTCAGGCAAGCGTTGGTCGTGTCTGCAGAGGAGCTGGGAGAGCAGGGCCCTGCGCCCACACCCACGGAGCCAGCTGCAGGCCTCCCGCAGAGGCACTCAGCAAGGAAGGGCGTCCCTGAGCCATCCCCCACCCCAGGAAGCCATGAGGGGCGGCAGCAAACCCTCAGCCCCCAGCACCGCCCTCATCACCAGCCTTGTTCGGAGAGAAGCGATTCTGCCTGGCTTTGGACAAGGACAAACTGCACCCCGAACCCTGGCATTGTGGCTGTTGCAAGGCAAAACAAAGCACACAGAAGGCCGGGGGTCAGGGGCAGGCACTCGGGGACCTTGTCACTGCTACATCTAGTCATTCTCTCTGAGAGGTCATCCCTCTCACATGTACCCTCTGCGCATGGGCTCTTAGTCACTGCAGGGGGTGGGAGTGGGAGGCAGACACCTCCCTGAGTGAATGTGGGGGCCCAGCGGAGTCTCTCCTCTTCTCCTCTTCTTCGCTCTTCTCTCCTCTTCTTCCTCTCTCTCCTCTCCTGTCTTTCCTCCTCTCTCCTCTCTTTATCTCCCTCTTTTCCCTCTATCTTCTTCTCTCCCTTTTCTCCCCCTCCCCCACTTCCCATCCCCTTTCCCCGCCCCCCCCCCCCAACTCGGCTTTGTATGTCTAGTGCCAGGGCCAGCCAGGAGGAAGGATCCAGGTTGCCAAATTGTCCCAATGGCCCCTGGTCTCTGGAAAGCTAGGCTGGAAGGAGGAAAGACATGCAGGAAGATTGCCTAATCATTACCTACAAAGCAAGTTTTTTTGGGAGGAGGGGCACCGTTTCTTCCCGATGGCCCCACTGCCAGCTGCAGCCTGAGCTTTCCCCCTGCCCGCTGACCTGCACGGGCCACACGTACCTCTCAGCCTCCCCATGGTACCCCTGCCCTCCCCACTGGCCCCCTCTTCTCTTGCTGTGGGGCCTCATTGTCGGCATTTTCACTTCTGGCCTCCTTGGAGTATCCAGGGGACCCCAGCAGGCATCTGCAGATTCCGCGCCTGGACTCTGGACTGTCCTTCGCCCCACCCCCACCCCAGCACCTCCTGTTCTGTATCTGACCCAGGTCGACCAGCCCACTGGATCTGTGGGGACAACAGCGTCCCTCGGCCTGGCTGCCTCACTCCCTCATCCACTCATTTATCCGCCTTCCTTCCGTCTGATGTGTTGTTGGGCCCAGATCCCAAGCTTGACTTCCAGGACAAGGCAAGGACCAGAACCGAGATGGTGCCTAGAGCCTGGCTGAGGAGTAAAGAACTCCAAGGCGGTACAAAGACGGGGCAGGCGCGTTGCACTCCCAGGGAGGATAAGGGCTGGCTTCCCTAAGAAGTAGCCCCAGAGCTGAGAGCCACAGATGTAGCTCAGGGGGCTGGAGATAGGCTTTGCATGCAGGAGGCCTGGGTTCGATCTCCAGCACTGTCAGGTATGGCCCCAACACACAAAACCAGAGGCTTAACAACCAAAAGCAAAGTAGAAGTCAGTGAGATGAGGGTTTGGGGGTTTGAGGCCTCAAGTGGGATCTGCACAGAGCAGAGACCCCTAAAGAGGGAGAGAACTGAGCATTTTCTTTTTAGGGCTCTTTTCAGTGTTTTACCCTAAGGTTGCTTCTGGGATTAGAACCAGGGTCAGCTGCACACAAAAGAAGTCTTAACCACTGCACAATCTCCCCGAGCTCCCAGAACCCACCCTACTGAAGGACAACAAAGAGGCCCCAGGGAGGGCATGGAGGACAGAGGTGAGGGTCGGGTCTTTATCCTGAGAGAAATGGGAGGCTCTGAGAGTCAGGTCTGCCTCCTATAAAGACCCACAGTGCCATCAGTGAATAGGTTGGCAGTGGGGACCGTATGCAGGGAGGAAGCCAAGGGGTTGGCACTATGGCACAGCGTCTATCCCTTGTAGTCTAGATATGTGGAGTAGGTCATGAGGTCAAAGGTCAGACAGGAGGGCCCAGTGGCCGGGGGAAACAGGGACCAGGTGAGAAGAGGGGGGTGTCTAAGACGGCTCCTCTATCTGGAATCCGGTTCTGAATTGTCTCCTCCCTCTGTCTCCCTGCCCTGCCCCCTTCCCTGCCCTGCTGTCCCCTCAGCGTCCCCACCAGAGCTTGGGAAGGAAAACCACCGGCAGGCAGTGAACCAAGGGGCAAACTCTGTTCAGAGGGATGTCAGGCATTCACTGCATGCTGTTGCAGCCCGACCATTTGCAGAATTCATGTGACAAACAGGTATTTCAAAATGCACCCGAATCAGATCTCTTCCACTATGGTAAATTAATGCTTTTGGAATGTAGGCAGATAAGTGGGGGTGAGCATTCTGTTCTCTTCTCTGCAAGATAATAGTTTGAACTAAGGGGAGCTTTTGGAAATAAACACTATATACACATGAGACGTCAAGTGTGGAGAGAATCAGCGTTTAGAAATGATATCTAATATCTAATCTCTACTTAAATAGATTTCACGATTTTTTTAAAAAAATTGTCCAGGTAGCCGCTCACTGTCAGAAATTCAAGCATTCTAGAAAAAAGGGGAGCTGCGATGAGCCCCTGCACCCACCCCCAGAGCTTCTCCTTGCCAGATGTAGCCATTTCCCCCCTTAGCATCAGAACATGTTTTCTGATTTTAATGGAGAGGACATTATTCCACATTTTTCTGAGATTGCTCATAGCCCTATATGGCAATGTCCTATGGCAATCTGATTCAGGGTTATGGTCAAGTCAAAGACCCCAACACCAGACCTCCGAGGTTCCAACGCCGGTTCTGTAGCTGTGTGATGTGAGGACTTGTCTCACAAGCAGAACTTCTGGTCCCTTCCTCACCAGATTTCTGCATGAGATAAAAAGCAGGGAGAGGGGCTGGAGCAATAGCACAGCAGGTAGGGCATTTGCCTTGCACATGGCCAACCCAGGTTTGATTCCCAGCATCCCATTTGGTCCCCTGAGCACCGCCAGGAGTAATTCCTGAGTGCAAAGCCAGGAGGTAACCCCTGTGCATTGCTGGATGTGACTCAAAAAGAAAAAAAAAAAAAGAAAAAAAAAACAGGGAGAATATTCCGGCTCCTTCCTTTCCAGGCTCTGAGGGCAAGCTAGTTGAAAAGCCTAGGGATCAAGGGAGGGCCCGCACCCCCGTCCTGTGGGGAATAGCCCCTCACATTGGCTTCAAAGTAAGAAATGTTCCATGGGGCTGGAGAGACAGGACAGCGGGGAAGGCATTTGCCTTGCATGCCACCAACTCGGGTTCAATCCCCAGCACCCTCTATACTCCCCCGAGCCTGCCAGGAGTGATCCCTGAATGCAGAGCCAAGGGTAAGACCTGAGTACAGCGGGGTGTAGCCCAAAACCCACACCAAAACTAACTAATTAAAATCATGGCTCATCCTGGCTTAAGAAAAGAACTGCACCAAGTGTGTGACCATGTTACCACTTCACCAGTGAAACACTAGGGAGCAGAGGTGAGGAGCACAGGAGGAAGAGAGCAGAGGAGGGACTGCAGAACTAAGGGAAGCTTTTAGAGGTAACGCAGTAGGGAGGGCACTTGCCTTGCATGCAGCCAGCCCCGGTTCAATCCCCAGCATCCTGTATGGTTTTCCGAGCACTGCTGGAGTAATTCCTGAGTGAAGAGGCAGGAATAAGCCCTGAGATGGTCAGATATGGCCCCAAAACAAAACAAACAAGAAAACAAACAGAAGCAATAAAGAGCAAAGGAGTAAGAAACAATGAACCAATCTAAGATTGCATCAGTGAATCCCTGCTGTGAAGTATTGGTTTCTCCCTGGGGAACTCTGAGGGCCCCAAAGCCAAAAATTAAATTAATTAGGGCCAGAGCCATAGTACAGTGGGTAAGGCACTTGCCTTCTACACAACCGACTCAGATTCAATCCCCAGAATCCCATACGGTCCCCCAAGCCTGGCCAGAATTGAACTGTGAGCAAGAGCCGGGAGTAAGCCCTGAGTACCACAGGGAACAAACAAAAATAACAAAATTAAAATTAAAAAGATAATCACACAATTGAAGAATACTCTATTGTGATAAAAGTAATTGAACATCTACCAATGATTCCTGTGTATCAAGTATTATACCAGGCACGGGGGTTGAGAGCTAACTAAATATTCTCAATAGAATCCCAATAATATCACTTCCCCACTGAAAAATCAGTCAACGCCTTCCCATTTATCAAAGGCAAACAAACAAACAAACACTGTCCTCCCGTTGTTCATCGATTTGCTCGAGCGGGCCCAGTAACGTCTCCATTTTGAGACTTGTTGTTACTGTGTTTGGCATATCGAATACATCATGGGTAGTTTGCCAGGCTTTCCTGCGGGCGAGAGATAATCTCAGTAGCTTGCCGGGCTCTCTGAGAGGGGTGGAGGAATCAAACCTGGTTTGGCCAGGCAGGCTGTGCGCAAGGCAAACGCCCTACTGCTGTGCTATCTCTCCAGCTCATCAAAGGCAAAATTTCTCAATTTCCTACCCAAAGGTCTTCCATCATCTCTCTCCCACCTACCTGGCCTCCTCTTTATATCCTCATGTGGGGAACCTTATACAGACCTGAGTCCCCTGTCCTTTCTCAGATACTCTGACCTTTCATTTGACCCAGGAAGAAGAACAAAGCCTTTTCCCAGTCCATACAGGACCCTAGAGAACAAATCACAAATATATGAAAGTGTGTACGGCCAGATCCCGGCCCTCCCAAGCCCAGATTCTGTCCAGCACAGGGCAAGTGAGATAACCCAAGAATTAAATAACAACCTAAACACAGAGGTGTGAGAGGGTGAGAGACATTTCGAGGGTGGGAACAGTGAGGTCGGGGAGACGGTGTACGAGAGGAGAAGGTGTTAAGAATACTTGTCTAAACTTCCAAAGCAATTTTAGGGATTCTCCTACTTGAACTGAACCAAATTTCTGTCAGACATGGAAAGCAAAGGAAGAGAAGGAAGGGAGAAGAGTGGGAAGGGGAGGAGGAGGAAGGCAGAAATATTAGCAGCGCCCCCGGGTTCACTGTTCACAAAGCATTTTCACAGGCATCCGCTCATTTGATTCTCACACAGTTCTGAAGGTAATTATTGCTTCTATTTACTGCAAAAAGGGTTGAGACAGCTCAGATCTATAGCAGAGCAGGACGTAAACACAAATCTCCTGCTTTTAAATTCAGGCTTTTTCTACTCCGCTCATCTACAGTAACTAGAGTTTGGAGGTAGATGCCATGCTGGGTACAGCTTATGTCCATGAGAGAGAGAGAAAATCACGTAGTTGCCAGTCACCAAAAATCATGGGAGATCAAAGAGAGAGAAGACTGAGTGAAGATGATTAGAATTTATTTTCTTTTGCCTTGCTTTTTTTCTCCCCCTGAGCAGTCATTGCGACTCAATTTAATAATTGTGCCAGGCCAGAGGTTCAGAGTTAACTAAATGTTTCTAACAAAATCCCAATAATGTCACTTCCCCACTGAAAAATCAGTGGGGATTATTGAAAAGTTCAACAATATAGGAGAAATCAAGAGTCAAGGCATTCAAACCACTGAGGTCTGGGGTTGGAATGATAGCAGAGCGGGTAGGGCATTTGCTTTGCACGCGGCTGACCCGGGTTCGATTCCCAGCATCCCATATGGTCCCTCAAGCACTGCCAGGAGTAATTCCTGAGTGCAGAACCAGGAGAAGCCCCTGAGCATCGCCGGGTATGACCCAAAAAGAAAACAAAACAAAAAAACATTGAAGTTTGTTTGAGACTGAAATAAGTGGCATATCAGAATCCTTATTAGTTATCTATCTATTTGGCCCACAACATGCAAGAGACCCTCACAAATCAAAGTGAAAGATCCAAAGACTTCCAATGGAAACCTGGAGAGAAGGTGTGGGTGGATAATTAATTGAAATTTTTACAAGGGGGCTGGAGAGATGGTACAGTGGGTAGGACACTGACCTTGCAAGTGGCCAGCCTGGGTTCTATTCCTGCTCCCCATATGGTCCCCCAAGCCCCTCTAGGAGTGATCCCTGAGTACAGTGCCAGGACTAAACCCCAAGCACTGCCCAGTATAACTTGTCCCTTCCCATCTTCCATAAAAAATTATACAAGAAGGGGCTCAGAGACAGTGCAGAGTAGTGCTACCAAAACTGGGAGACATGACACCCAGAGTTCAGTCCCTAGCACGATCTCCCACCCCATCCCGTGTTTGCTGTGTGACCCCAGTGATATTGCCTTTGGGGGTGCCTGAAGATACAACAAAGCATGTGATCTCCAGAGCACCAAAACTAAGTGAGCAGCACCACCCAAGAGTGCCAGTGTCTCAGCTACCTACAGCTGAGGTGCATTGCTGCCAAGTAGACACAGCTCAGGCCATCACAAGGACAATAAAAAACGGGAAGAGGGAGAAAGCGGATACAAGGAACCTACGAATATGTGGAAGTATGTTCATCCTATATATAAATCAAATAATTGCAAATCAAATCCGCCGAGAGGTCCCATTTTGCCTATCAAATGAGCCGAGAAGAGCAAAAAGAAGTCTTCACAAGGAAGGCTGATTCAGATGCTGTGAGACAGACCTTCTATACTGAGAGTGGAAAATAATACAATCTTTCTGGAAAGTGGTTCACCATTAGGCGTTGAGTTTTAGAAAAGTAATGAGGAAATAATACAACAGATAGGGAACTTGCCCTGCGTGTGGCCAACTCGGGTTTGATTCCCCAGCATCCCATATGACCCTCCGAGCACCACCAAGAGTAATCCCTGAGTGCAGAGCCAGGAATAACTCCTGAGCATCACCAGGTGTAACTCCAAAACAAACAAGAAAAGAGTCTTAGGAAAATATCTCAGGGGGCAGGAAGATGACTTACAAATGTGCTTTGCAGGCCAGAAGCCTGGATTTGATTCCTGGCACTGCATTCCCCTCTGAGCACCTAGGGGAGAGGCCCACAAACACAGAAGGAGGAGTAGCCCCTGAACACCTCAGAGAGTGGCCCCAAAACCGAAAGAAAGGGCTGGAGAGATAGTGCAGTTGATAAAGCAGTTGCCTTATATGCAGTCAGTTCAGACATCACATATAATCTTCTGGGCACCACCAGGACACCCTGAGCACAGAGCCAGGAGCAAGACTTAGGCATAGCCAGGTGTAGGCCAAAAACCAAACAAAATCCATGAAGGAAGGAGGGAAGGAAGGGAGGGAGGGAGGGAGGGAAGGAAGGAGGAAAGGAAGGAGGGAGGGAAGGAGGGAGGGAGGGAAGGAAGGAAAGAAGAGGAAAGGAAGGAGGGAAGGAGGGAGGGAAGGAAGGAGGGAAGGAGGGAGGGAAGGAGGAAGGAAGGAGAGAAGGAGGGAGGGAGGGAAGGAAGGAGGGGAGGAGGGAAGGAGGGAGGGAAGGAAGGAGGGAAGGAGGGAGGGAAAGAAGGAGGAAGGAAGGAGGGAAGGAGGGAAGGAAGGAGGGAGGGAGGGAGGAAAGAAAGGAGGGAGAAGGGAGGGAGGGAGGGAAGGAAGGAAAGAGGGAGGGAAGAAAAGAGGGAGGGAGGGAAGGATGGAAGAAAGGAGGAGAAGAGGGAGAGAGGAAGGGAGGAGAAAAATTACTGGCTAGGAAAATAGCTCAGGTGGCAAGAGCACATGTCTAGCATGTGTGAGAACCCAAGTTCATTCCATCCTTTGTGTAGTATTCACCACCCCCAGCACCTCAGATGTGTCCCATTGAAACAAATCCCTTTTCTTCTCTTGACAGATAAGTTCAGTTATAGAATACATTTATGTATGTATGTGTATATATTAGCTATATTATAATCAAAGATGCAATTCAAGACTTTTAATTAAATATGGCTTTTCAAATACAGTCTCAACAGCCTACTTGTCTAGCAATGATTAAATAAATTAAATTAGAAAACTAGAATGCAGTGTATGCAGTCATTCAAATGAAGACTCGGGGCTGGGGGGGGTGTGGTTCAGTGATTTGCGCATGCGACTCCCTGGGTTCCACCCCTAGCACTAAAGAAACAAAAAAAAGATTATGACAAATGCTTAGTGTCAGGAGAAAATATGAACAATGTGAGCTAAGTGAACTGCAGAAAACAAACTGCCTATGCAGGAGAAAATCATTCAGCAGGAAATGGAGCTGGTGCTTACAATAGTCATCACAGCCTGGGGAGATTAAGGGTGATTGTTATTCGCTTTGTTCTCCAGATTTTCTACAATGAGCAATTCCAGGTTGGGGCAAAGCAGCCCTGATCATTCACCACCACCCCTCTTAAATTTTTTTTTTCTTTTGTGGTACTAGATCAAACCTGGGACTTCATGCAAAACAAGTGTTCTAATGCTGAGCTACGTCACGGGCCCAAGCCCCGATCTTGTTGACTAGAAAGAAACATGTTTTTAAAAAATCAAATTCAGGTCTCAAAGAGATAAAGTTGGTGTTTCTGCTCAGCTGTCAGTTGCCGAGCACTTAAATGTGGCTTCAGAAGCAGGCTAGACCTCCGCACTTACTAATGCAGAGCACTTCCGTGATGACCTTGCCTCTGTCCTCTGTGATGAGCTTGCACTCTCTTCATGGCTATAAAAAGGCTGCTGCTGCTCCTGCCATCAGATCCATTTGAGGCAGCGAAAAGGTGGAAGTGTCCCAGTGGTGTTTTAAAAATATGCTCTAGGGCAAGGGAGATAGCAGAGAGATTTAGGTGTTGGTCTTGCGTGCATTGGACCCTGGTTCAATCCCTGAAACTGCATATTATTCTCTGAGCATTGCCAGGATCGAGCCCTGAGCACAGCCAGGAGGAAGCCCTGAGCACTGCTGGGTGTGGCTCAAAACCAAAACAAATAGTGCAATTTTTTTTTGACATTTCCTCTTCTAGAAGTGGTGGTGGGGTGGTCTGGGTGCTTTTCCCTTGCCACGAGGGATAAATTATCTTAAGAAAATTCTCTTACTGTCACTTTAACCCCTAGGACAGGTCTAGAGTGGTGCAGTCTGGCTTCTGAGCCTTGGATATCAAAGGTGGTCCAGTTCTTGGGCTCTAAGAATGCTCATTAGCCAGAAAGTTCCTCTTAACTTTTTCTTTCTTTGTGTGTGTGTGTGTGTGTGTGTGTGTGTGTGTGTGTTTGATTTGGGACCACACTGGCAATGTTCAGGGTTACTCCTGGCTCTGTACTCAGGAATCACTCCTTGTAGTGCTCAGGGATCATATGAGATGCCAGGGGGATCGAACCCTGGTCAGCTATATGCAAGGCAAACGCCTTACTCACCATGCTGGCTCTTTAGCCTTTTAACAACCTTTTTTCCAGAACCAGCTGCCTTGCTGAGAAGCCACGGTTACAGCGATGGTTCATAGACTGTGTGCATGCCTCCAACCAGTCTTCGCTGCTCACAGTCCAGGTCTAGACGTGTCAGTGAAGGAGGTTCCAGAACCACGCTGCCTCATTCCGGAGCCACTGCCCACATGTGCACATATCAGGTTTATACACAAAAACGTCCTCCAGGGGCCGGAATGATAGCGCAGTGGGTAGCGCCTTTGCCTTGCATGCAGCCAATCCGGGTTCGATCCCTGATATCCCATATGGCCCCTGAGCACCAGGAGTGATTCCTGAGCACTACCAGATGTGCCCCCCCTCCCCCCACAAACCAACTTGGTTATCACGTTCAATGTACAGAGAGAACCTGTGTTCATCATGGGCGAGAGGTAAGAGCAGATGAATCTACTGCAGATGATTCCTGAAGGTTTCAAGACTCCCAGTTGAAGCTCGGCTCCTTTGTGAAGAGGAGTCCAGCTACCTCTCTGCCTGAACCCTGTCTCAATTTCTGCCCCGCCAGGATTCACATTCCATGCCACTCTGTCGTGTTTTATATTGCAACCCGATAGTAAAGTGCAAAAAGCGCCTTTGATGAGAAGAGCAAAGCTTTCTCTGAAACCGTCCCAGCTGACTTCTGTTTATATTTCATTGACAGCACGGTGCCACGATGCCAGCCTCACTGCAATGAAGCTGGGGGGGGGGGGGGGACGTATTTAGCTTCTAGCCTCTTTAGTAGGAAAGACAAGGGGGAGAGGAAGAGGCAAGGGAGATGAATATGTTAGCAACTGTCTGTTGCAACTGGCATAGAGACATATATATACATATACATACACATATATATGGTCTATTTTAATAAGCAGCAACACAACAACAGATGCGACCTATACTTTCCGTATATGCATCCTTACCTAGAGTACCGCAATGTTCCTGAACACCATGTGCGATGGATGAAATCCAGCATTTATATTTTTAAAGTGCTCTAATAACATTAGCTTCGAGAACTTTAAATAAATGTTCTTTGTGTTTAGAATGCTAACACTGTATCGCTCCTAGAATCTGTAGCGAGAATATCTGGCTAAAATTAAAATCCTTGTCCTTGGCAAATGGCAGGAAATTTCCAGATTCAGTTTTGGACTTTTGTTCATCAAGATAACAGGGAGTGAACAGGCTTTAAGGAGATATTCGCCGCCCAGATGACGTGGCTCCAGTGGAATTGCCTGTTCCAGAGAGAAATGGGTTTATTTCAAGTTACCTAGCTATCTTTTAATTACAGGGGCAGGGGATGGGGGTGAGTCACACCTGACAGTGCTCAGGGGCAAGTCCTGGCTTTGTGCTCAGGAGTGACCCCTGGCAGTGCCCAGGGGACCATATGTGGAGCCAGGATTCAATTCAGGGTTGAGACCTCTACAGCCACATTCAAGGCAAGTACCTACCTCCTGCACAGTCTTCCTAGCCCCTACCACTTGTTTTGGTTTGGTTTGATTGCCCCTACATCTTTTTTTTCTTTTTGGGTCACACCTGGTGATGCACAGGGGTTACTCCTGGCTCTACACTCAGGAATCACTCCTGGCAGTGCTCAGGGGAGCATATGGGATGCTGGGTATCAAATCCAGGTTCAGCCACGTGCAAGGCAAACGTTCTACCCGCTGTTCCATCGCTCCAGCCCCACCCCTACATCTTTTAATCACAAATATCTGTGTGCCTGTCAATTTGGGAGAACACAGGTTCCCCTCTACTAACCCATATGAAAAGCCCCAAGAACCCAGCTTGCAGTTTCCTCTAGTCAAAAGTGTGGGTCTTGGGGCTGGAACGCCAAGCCAAGACCCAGGTTCAATCCCTGTCATCCCCTATGGTCCCTCAAGCACGGCCAGGAGTAATTCCTCAGTGCAGAGAGCCAGGAGTTAGCCTTGAGCGTTGCTAGATGGACCATCCCCCCAAAACCAAATAAGCAACAACAACAAAAAAAGTCTGTGTCTCAGCAATTCCACTTTTTGAAATATGCCCTAAGGGTCCAAAAACACAATGCAGAATAGGCACCTGCATCCCTATATTCATTACACTATTTATAATAGTCAAAATCTGGAAACAACCAAGAGTCCAAGAACAGACAACAGGATAAAGAAGCTACGGTATATATAAACAATGGAATACTACTCAGCCCTAAGAAAAACTGAACTCACGCAATTTGCTACACATGGTTGGATCTGGAGTATCATGCTGAGTGAAGTCAGTAAGAGAAAAACAACACAAAATGATCTCACCCATATTCTGGATATAAAGAAACATAATAGGGGAATAACAAATGCCCAAAGGCAACAGAAAGAACATGAGAACTGATTTCCAGTAGGAAGTTTGCCACTGGAATGATGGGGAGGTGTTGAGGGGGCTATCAGAGACGGGAACAATATGACATTGGTGGAGGAAAGTGGTGACTCTGAAGAATGGACGGCTGAAAGGGGGTGTAAGAGGCAGACTGGGGGTGGGAGGGTAACTAGGGACATTGGTGGAGGGAAGTGGGTGCTGGTGAAAGGGACGGGTGTTGGAACATTGCACGCCTGAAACCCAATCATGTAAAACTTGGTAACTTTGTAACTCACAGTGATTCAATTAAGGAAAAAAAAAAGTGCTGGTTTGCCTTTGTGAAATGTTTGACAAAGGACTGGTTTACTTTTCATAACTCCATGCTTAGTTTATTATTGTTTCTTTTTTTTTTTCACATGGGCTGGAGAGAGTACAGCAGATAGGTTGCTTGCCTTGCCTGGGTTGGATCCCTGACCTGTCCCCAACCCGCCCCCCCCTCCTGTCAGCATGCCATGAGTAAGTCCTGAGCACTGATGGGTGTGACTTCCCCAGCAAGTTTGTTGTGTTGTTTTTTTTTTTACATTTTAACTTTATTTTTTGGTTTGGGGGCCACACCAAGAGGAACTCAGGAAATTTCCAGGGGTGAGGGAAGGTTGGGTTTGGGGGCTATATCCTGTAGAGCTCAGAAATTGGTGCTTGGGGTTGCTACTGGTGGTGCTCAGGGAACCATGCAGTGCTGGGAATTGAACCAGGGCCTCACACATGCAAAATACTAAGCCACATTCTCGACCTTACTAACAAATTTCAAAAACTTGTGTACTGTGGATTGTGTTGCGTAACTGTGCAAACAGTGATCTTCAATCACCCATCCACAGAGCAGGGCCCTGGCACCAGCCTGAGTGCCTGGAGGTGGAAACCACTGCTCTACCACCTCAGTTCTAACTGCTGGCTGTGGACGGGCACGCAAGACGGGGGCCGGCCTGCAGGCATGGGAAGGTTGAAGAATGCTGGTCTAGAAGAAATGAATCACAACAAAGAACTTTCATTCCTACCTTGACTACTTTTCAAATAAAGGTAAAAGATTGAGTCCATAGAAGTGAAATGTCTCTGTATACTCAATCTGTACTTTTTTTTTTTTTTTTGCTTTTTGGGTCACACCCGGCTTTGCACAGGGGTTACTCCTGGCTCATGCACTCAGGAATTACTCCTGGCGGTGCTCAGGGGACCACATGGGATGCTGGGAATTGAACCTGGGTTGGCCGCGTGCAAGGTAAACGCCCTACCCGCTGTGCTATCACTCCAGCCCCTCAATCTGTACATTTTTGAGTATACATGTAGTATATACAACACATATACTCAGTGCATACAGTACATACACATAATAATACAAGCAGTATATACATATATACTACAGACACACTGTGTGATGATGATTATCTAGAATTCCGTCTCCATTTATGAGGAAACAGAATGACAATTAGAAAGTTTGAAATCTCTCTCTGAAATCAAAGTGGAGTATTATGTGTGTATAGGTATGAATAAAGAAACAAGTCAGGATACTTTCAAGAACTGGATTTTACAATGATAGTGGAACTTGCTTGTTTGCCAAGCAATCATTACATTTCTTTTGGGCAGGGGCTAGGGGAGAGTTGGGGGCTGTACCCAGCGGTGCTCAGGGCTTACTCCCAGCAGTGCTCAGGAAACCATGTGTGGTGCCAGGCATGGAACTGGAGTCAGGTGCATGCGAGGCAAGTGCCTTATCCCCTGGTCTATAAATTCAGCCCTCCCTACATTTTGTGGTAGACTCCATGACAATAATTGTGTGAAATGCAAAGATGGTGAAAGCTGGGCCTGTAATTTTTAGAGATTATCAGTTACCTTAGATAGGAATACTTGTTAATTGTGAGGCCTAATATCCAATTCTTCCCCCCCCCCCTTTTTTTTCTGCTCCAGATATCTAATCACTTTGGAGTCCATGATTCTGTGTAATTCTGAGATAAACTCTGAGCTCAGTAAGGGTCCTTAAGGGGCCAATCTCTGACAAAGGGAATTAGATGCTGAGGGATGGCTTTGTTGGAAAGAGGTGAATGAGGAACACGGAGTTTGAGATGTGAGTTCTTCCTCCCTTCTGGCTGTGGCAATGACGGGGTTGGGGTGTCACACACATGCTTGGGGGTGGTGCTCTCTGCGATTCACACATTGGGGCAGAGTGCCCACATACTTAGCTGCAATACTCATAGGAGTCACATACGTTCTTGATCAGAGTCACATATCTGGAACTGCCCACATTTCAGTTTTGGTGCTCACTTAGAGTTGCATACTTTAGTTCAGACACACCTGGGAGCAGAGCCCCTGGGGTCCCAAACAGCCAGGGTGCATGGGGGGCCCTCGGGAATGTAGCCTGAAGGCAGATGCTTTCGCCACTGCATCCTCTCTGGGCCCCCGGGTTTTTGTAATTGAAAGAGATGTTAGAAGTTATTTCATCAAATCCACACCATAGCTAAGAGAAGTCAAAGCTGACAGAAACAGGCGTGAAGTTCAGATCTCCAAATGCCTGCCCTTCAGCACTATTTCCAATTATCCAGGGGATTTCAATAGATGTAAGTTTCCATTTGTCTTCTGTTTAACACCCTCTCAAATCTGGCAACCACTTGCATTTTTGATATCTATAATTCCAATTTGAAAATTCAGTGAACTTTTGAGACTCAATCCATACCTAGAGGGTGATCAGGCTCAAAGTTTAAACCTGGAGTGATTGAGGACATACTGAGGAGAGAATTGGTCCATTCTCCTTAGAGCATTCTTGAAAAGTAAATATCAGCTTGAAAATAAAAACTACAATGCAGCTATCTTTAGTCATCTTCATCGCGGCCAAGCCTAATATATTCCCCTAATCATAGTGATATATTTTCCAAATTACAATTTGAGAGGCATGGTCCAGTCCATGGCCCAGCAAGTCCACACACTTGCACAGTCAAACTTTTGCAGCACAAAAGAAATCCAAATGCCTCTCTCTGGAAGTCACTCCCAGAACATCCTACCTACTTTCTTGCCCAACTAATTCTATTTCTTTTTCTTTTTTTTCTTTTTGGGTCACACCCGGCGATGCACAGGCGTTTTTCCTGGCTCTGCACTCAGGAATTACTCCTGGGGGTGCTTGGGGGACCATATGGGATGCTGGGAATCGAATCAGTGTCGGCTGCGTGCAAGGCAAACGCTCTACCCAATGTGCTATTGTTCCAGCCCCAACTAATCCTATTTCTATGTTTATATTTCTCTTTTGGATAACCCCTTCTATTTTATATTCTGTATCAAATTCCATAATTCTATCTCTAGTTTCAACTAAAATATGCTTCTGCTTTTTCTGCACTCGACTAATCACAGGATTTTTAATAACACGCTTTTAATTTGAAGTGGAATGCACATCTAAACATTTTTGTTTTCTTCAAAAAAGGAAGAACCCTCCATGAATGATTTACATTGCAACTGTTTTTAATGGAAGGAGAGTTTTCATTGAAGGTACTTGTCATACTTTCACAACCCAATCCCCTTCTTCCTTGTTTACTACTAAAAAGGGCAAACTCCGGGTCCTCGGTTGACAACTCCAGTGGCCAGAGAACGTGCGTTTTAAGGCAGGTCTCGGAGTGAGCCCCAGCACCCTGGAAGCGACCTCCAAACACCAAGTCCAAATAGCACCCGAGCCCCCCTCACCCCACCCACCAGGGGTGACCCCGAACAAAAGGCAGAAATCTGTCCAATAAAGGGGAAATCAGTCATCAGAGTCCATTCATTCTGTAAACCCACCTTTTCTCTAATTCTCATACATTCGGTGCCTTCAGAAGTAGTGTGTGTGTGTGTGTGTGTGTGTGTGTGTGTGTGTGTGTGTGTATGCGCGCAAGAGGTGAGGGAAATGGTTAGCACTCTATTTTTGTGTCGGGCAAGACACAAGCTTCCAGGCCAAACAGCTAGAGTGGGCTGTACCCGGGGAACACAGCGGCCCCACCGAAACCCCGTTCCCTGGAGAAGAGCTGCCGTTAACCCTCCCTGCAGCACGTTGGGTGTGCAGACCCCTGCGTTTCGAGGGAGGGCGGCACCCCAACTGGTGCGCTTCCAGGAAGCGCTCGCTGCGTGGAGAGGAGAGGGCACAGGGACGCGCGGCGAGGGCCGTTTCATTCATTGCTTCTCGCCCCCCTCTTGCAGCCGTAGCTCGCCGGGCGCTCGCCCCTTCTCCCCGTGCGAGTTTGACGTCGGTCTCCTGGATACCAGACAGCCAATCGCCGGGCAGCTGGGGCCCAAGGCAACCAATCAGGCGTCGTTGCTACCTGTGGGTAATATTTTTAGCCGAGAGGGACGCTCAGGTCCACTCCCCACGTAACTTCGTGTGTTTCCTCGCCGCGGGTTGTGAAAAGGGGCTCTCGCTCGCCGCCCTGGAGCCCTGTCTGTTTGCCCACTGTTTACCCGCACAGGGTCCCACCGAAAAGGGACTTAAACTTTGCACATCACCGGAAGCACCTTGTTTATTTCGTGTATTCACGCTCAAGGGGCTGCTGGAAATAGGCGCGCACACCTATAGGCTCGGATCCCGATGCCTTTGACACGGAGGCCCGAGAGGGGCACTTTGGGAATAAAATGTGACTCTTCTTACAGTCTTAAATCGCCCCGGTGTCCGAGTGGCCGCAGGCTCGCACGGGGAGATCTGATGTGGACTCAGAGGCGGTTAAACTGTCACCTGGGCGGGAGCTGGGGCCAGGTGGGCTCCCTTCCCCACCCCCAGCCTGGCCCGGCAGCTTTGGATTCTGCAGTTGCCACTCCAGGGATGGCAGTTGGCCGAGACCCTTTCGTGATTAATATTCAATTAACTGGGTGCACGAGTCGCGGCCACCGTTCTCCCTTTCTCCTCCAGGTGCACTGGAGGCCGACCGGATTGCTCGGCCCCGAGTGGGATTTTCCTGGGCCACAATCCCACTCGGCTACAGCATTTTTTGTAAACTCTTCCCTCCCTTTGGGGCTTCGGGATCTCCTCCCTGCTTTCCCCCCGTCGCTCCACCACCTGCTTCGTTCCCCTCCCCCTTCTGCCGGGTGCTCTCCGCCTCTCGCGAGCGTCACCCGCCCCACCCCGCCGCCGCGGTCACCCTCACTGGCACGGCGCTTCTCCAATCGCCTTGCAGATTTCCTCTCGAGTCCCGCCTCCAGGGGCGCTGACTCATCAGCTCATTGGCCACTCTGGAGCCCGAGGGGTGTGGCTCAGCCCAGCCGGGCCCTCGGCCGCCCGTCAGGATATGGGCAGGCGGGACTTGGCCAATGGCGTCGCGGGGGCCGGGCCGGGGCGGGGCCGTCCGACGCGGCTCCGGGGTGCGGGGTGGGCGGGGCGGGGGAATGGCTACGCTGTCCGGAGCTGTGTGACGCGGGCGGTCGCGCGCGCGCCCCCTAGGGGCGGGGCGGGGGAGGGGGGGCGGGGAGGAGACTATAAAACGAGAGGCGGGGCGCGCGCCGCGGCAGAAAGAGCCAAGCTCGGGCCCGGCGCGGAGTGGCTGCAGTTCGGGGACGCTGGGCCGGGCATCGGGCTGTGTGGGAGACGTGGGCGCGCTCGCCTGACCCCGACCTCGCCGAGTGCCCCGGGCCCCGGGCCACCCGCTCGCCCTCCGCGCCTCCCGCCCAGCCCCGCCTGGCGCCGGCCGCCGTCTTGCACCCCGCTGGCCGGCCTGACCCTCGCGGCCCCCGCCCTGCCGCCCCTCCGCCCCCGCCCGGCGGCCGGCGCTGTCGTCGTGGAAGCAGCCCCGAAGCAGCCCGTAAGTACCGGGGGGCGGCGGGCGTGGTCCCTGGGAGGAGGAGGAGGCGGAGGCGGCGGCGGCGAGTCCCGGGGTCTCCGCGGAGCTCGGGGGTCCCGGGCGCCCGCCGCGCCGGCTCGGTCGGGACCCGGGTCCGGGGGTTGGGGCGCCGCCGCCGCCGCCGCCGCCGCGGGGGAACCGGCGCTCCCGGGGCCCTGGCCGGCTCCCAGGAGCCTCGGGGCGGGGAGCGGGCAGCGGCGGGTCGGGTTACGGCGGGGGGAGGGGAGCGCTGACCCAGGCGGCCGGCCCGGGGGTCCCCCTCCAGCTGCCCCTGCCAGCTGCCTCGGTCCCCGTCCTCCCGCTCCTCCTCCGCCGCCGCCGCCTCCTCCCGCTGCTGCTGCTGCTTCTGCTGGTGCTGCTGCTGCTGCTGCTGCTGCTGGAGCGCTCGGGCTCCCGGAGCTGTGAGCAGAAATCTAATGAGACCCAACTGGCTGTTTATGTAATTCTCACTCGGCTCTCGAGGCGTTGCTTTCAAACTCTACCTTGCGCCGAGCCTGAATTTCGCTTGGCTGCACCTTGAAGCCACTTGGCTTCGTCCCGCCGCCTCTTGCCCCGTAACTCGGTTTTTTTTTTTTTTTTTTTTTTTTTGGCTCGGGGAAAGTGTTTGTAGTTTCAAGACAGCCCTGGCATCCTCCTCTTGCCTTTTGTCACCCACCACGGCTGTGAAAAATGGAACAGATGGGTCAATAGCATATATATATAGCTATATATGTGTATATATATATTTTTTTAAAGGTCCTTTCCAAACAACCTCGGTGTACAAATAGATCCCCTTTGCAAATATCTTCTGTTTGCCCTTGATCTTTTCTTATCCCCACCCAGTGCTGATCCAGCAAACGTTTAAAGGTCGACCTTATCATACACGCCTCTCCGGCTGTTCCCTTATCAGGAGGGAGGGAGTGAGCGAGCGACCGAGGGAGGTGGTTCTGAAAATCAGAATGAAACCTAGAAATGCTGCCCTTTAAACAGGGAGTAATCAATAGTTTGGAAATTAATCGTGGCTTTAGTTACAACTTGCTACCAAAGCGGTTATTTGTAGACTTCGCAAGAAGAAGGAGGGCAAGGAGGAAAACAGCACAGGGGAACTTGATTATTGTGTGTTTTTAATAAAAAAAAAAATTAAGACCTCAACTCTGGAGGAGAATTTGGTTCAAAATTTTTTTTCGAATTTGGTTCAAACTTCTTTCATTCACTGCGATGGCCATTAGCTTAGGGTTTAGTACTTTAGAAGTTAATTTTCCTAACTTCTCAAATATCTAAATGTTTACGATAGGGCAGATTAAAATAGTACACATCCAAATAAACTAGAGAGGATTCACATCTAAATTGGCGAATAGGAATGTGGCCAACTTCTAAAACTGACATATATGTGTGTGTGGAGGTGGGTGGGTATGTCGAATATAGTTTCCAGTAAATATTCTTAGGAAAAGTCAAGGGAAGAAGGAATATCTTACATATTTTGGAGGCGTTTTTCTACCTAAAACGTTTCAGAAACAAAATAAGCTTAAAAGTATATATAAAAGCCCAAGTTTTTCCATGAGATACTTTTTACTTTAATAAACAGTTTTCCACTGTACACGCCTTAATTTTGTGCCGATTACATTTTTTAGGCTTTTGAATTTATTAGATATTTTTTCAAAAGTGAGGTTGCTTTGGGGGTTTGAGAAATAAACATTATATCTATCTTAATTGTACATGTCTGTTTTTTTCTCTTTGCTTTTCTTTAAGGAACAAGACGACTCAAGGTGAAGGATAATCTTCTAATACTGGCACTTTGAATGAAAATTTATTTCCTGGCCACAAACTGAACACTTGGTGTGTGTGCGTGTGTGTGTGTACGTGAGACAGAGCGAGGGAGTTGAAACACAAACTTAACTTTGTGGCTAGCAGCTATGCAGCTTGAAATCCAAGTAGCACTAAATTTTATTATTTCATACTTGTACAATAAGCTTCCCAGGAGACGTGTCAACATTTTTGGTGAAGAGCTTGAAAGACTTCTTAAGAAGAAATACGAAGGGCACTGGTATCCCGAAAAGCCATACAAAGGATCAGGGTTTAGATGTATACACATCGGGGAGAAAGTGGACCCCGTGATTGAACAAGCATCCAAAGAGAGCGGTTTGGACATTGATGATGTTCGTGGCAATCTGCCACAGGATCTTAGCGTTTGGATCGATCCGTTTGAGGTATCCTACCAAATTGGTGAAAAGGGACCAGTGAAGGTGCTGTACGTGGACGATAATAATGAAAATGGATGTGAGTTGGATAAGGAGATCAGAAACAGCTTTAACCCGGAGGCCCAGGTTTTTATGCCCATCAGTGACCCGGCGTCATCCGTGTCCAGCTCTCCCTCACCTCCTTTCGGTCACTCTGCTGCTGTCAGCCCTACCTTCATGGCCCGGTCCACTCAGCCTTTAACCTTTACCACTGCCACTTTCGCTGCCACCAAGTTTGGCTCCACCAAAATGAAGAACAGTGGCCGCAGCAGCAAGGTCGCCCGCACTTCTCCCATCAACCTCGGCATGAATGTGAACGACCTCCTGAAGCAGAAAGCCATCTCCTCCTCAATGCACTCTCTGTACGGGCTGGGCTTGGGCAGCCAGCAGCCGCCGCAGCCGCAGCCACAGCCGCCGGCCCAGCCGCCGCCCCCGGCCCAGCCCCAGCCGCAGCCGCAGCAGCAGCAACAGCCGCAGCAGCAGCAGCAGCAGCAGCAGCAGAAAACCTCCGCTCTCTCTCCCAATGCCAAGGAATTTATTTTTCCGAATATGCAGGGTCAAGGTAGTAGTACCAATGGAATGTTCCCAGGTGACAGCCCCCTTAACCTCAGTCCTCTCCAGTACAGCAATGCCTTTGATGTGTTTGCGGCCTACGGAGGCCTCAACGAGAAGTCTTTTGTAGATGGCTTGAATTTTAGCTTAAATAACATGCAGTATTCTAACCAGCAATTTCAGCCTGTTATGGCTAACTAAAAAAGAAGAAGAAGAAGAAGAAAAATGTATCTGACAAGCTTAAATACTCGGGCCCAAGGGGGATTTTTTTTTCTCTCTCTCAACCTCCTTGTGTTTTTTGTTTTTTTGTTTTTTTTTTTTTTAGGCTTACAGTAAGGATACATTCAGGCTTGGTTACAAAAATAAAACATGCATCATTCTTTCATTTGCCAACCAAGCACAAAAGTTTTTTTCTACTGACTATATTTGAAAGTATACTCTCAGATATGGCCTCTTACAGTATTCGAGATACAAGCAAAGAACGTGGCTGATTTTTTTTTTTTATAAAAAAATTGGCACTAATACGTGGGTTTGTTGGTCTTTTCTAATTGTATAATTTAATTTACTACAAAGTTTGTAAAATATCAGAGGATATATATATATTGTTTCTACGACACGGCGTCGCATTTATATCTTTTTACTACAGTGACCTGTGACAGCACCAGCTTCATGTTGTATTTTTTTTACTGAAATTGTAAAATACCCATCTTAAAGACATCGATTCTAAAATTGTGTACAGGATATTCCTTTAGTGGTGGAATTAAAATGTACGAATATTTGCTTTTTCAAAAAAATGTATTTTCTGTTAAAGGTTTAAAGATTTTTGCTATATATTATGGAAGAAAATGTAATCGTAAATATTAATTTTGTACCTATATTGTGCAATACTTGAAAAAAAACGGTATAAAAGTATTTTGAGTCAGTGTCTTATGTTGAGGGACTGAAATAGTTTATATTAAGTTTGTATTAAAATTCTTTAAAATTAAACACGCTTATTGTGGTCTTTGTCTTTAAACCCGTGTCATAGATCTAACTCGGGAATTATGATGTTGTAAATCCTAATGATGCAGAAAGGTCTGACTCATTGAATCACAAAGGAGTAATGGAAGGCAATTGCCCTATTAGTGGAACTGATAGTAATTCCACTAAAAATGTTGCCACATAAGTTGTTCTATCAAAACTTTCTAGCCAATGCCTGGCACAGCTTCTGGTTTTGTTTTTAGCAGCTCTCTCCATTTTACATCTGCCTTCCCTGTGATGGGGATTATGCTAAAGGCTAGTCAACTCTATGTAGTAGCAAATTTTTGTTTGTTGGTTTTTGCTTTTTTTGGGCGGTCACCCCTGGCCATGCACAGGGGTTACTCCTGGTGGTGCTAAGGGGACCATATGGGATGCTGGAAATCGAACCCAGGTCGGCCGCATGCAAGGTAAACTCCCTACCTGCTCTGTAGCAAATTTTTGAATGCGGTAATACTGACAACTAAGAATCAAGGGATAGATTGAAAATCAATCACGTAATCTGAGAGGATTTATTTGAAATAAATAAGTAGCTCAGAAAAATCTATTTGGACAAAGCAGCGGGCTAACTAAATTAAAGATTTAGGACTATTTACTAATCCCTACACTTTCATTCTATTCATCCATTGCTGGAGAATGTATTAGCTCAGTCTACTGAGGGAATTGGACAAGTTGCCAAGTGCTAGTGTTTGTGTGCATTTTCCCAGCAAAGTTGCAATAGTTCTTGTGTCACAAATTATGGCTAACCTAGTTTGAGGGCTGGTGGGGGGGAGGGTTAAGAGACAACAGTGTGTCCACTTGTAGTGGTTTTTTGAAGATGAAGTTTCTTAAATGTTAGTTGGGAAAGATCTTTAAAATGATACGTCGTTTCACAACTTCAATGTCCATTGATAACTGGTGACATGGTATTAGAAAATCTTCGGTTCAGAAGAAAAGATACCTTTGTACTTGTGTAGGAAACCAGCCATGTCTGGGGTGCAAGTGAAATAAATTTTGTCTAAATGAGGAATTTGGACATGGGTCTACAAAAACCTTTTGTCTATTACCCATACAATTCAGCAATAAAAAGTTTGAAGGAAACAGACACTGGGAATAATAGGGCAAAGCTATTCCATCAACTCCACGGTGAGGCCTTTGTCCTTTAGTGGACAGAATGAGGCTATCAAGAAGTGAGTAGAAATGGCAGAGATCTGTTCTGCCAGCACTATCAATTAAGCACTTTTGTGATCACGAAGTTTGAATGGCTAAGGGAACAATCAGTAGTGCTTTTAAGTACCAGTTAATGTTGGAGTCTTGGTGAAGTTATTAGACATTTAATTTTAATGAAAGACTCAACATCTTTTTTATGAGAATCTTGAGTAAGATAGCTGGCCAGTAGATACACAATAGAATTTGTACCTAGACTAATAATAAAGAGGTATTCTGATTATAAGTTAATTCCAGTGTAATCTGATTTTAGAGCTCTGTCTCCTGACAAAAATCTTGGAAATTTCAGTTGGTATATATGCTGTTTGGTACTGGTAAAGGATTAAATTTTATCTTAAATTTTAACCTTCTGGAGGTTTAAGTTTCACTGGTGTTCTTAAGGATTTGGGTTTGTTTTTTAGAGACTGAACAAAGGTGGTTTTTATGGTTTGGGGTGTTTTGGTTTTTGTTTTGTTTTTCACAATTGGAATGACAGATCTTTAAAGGTGTTTTTGTCTAGCACACCTAAGAAGGTCTTAGAAAACTTTACATCTGGGTCTCAATTCTGGCCTCACAGAGCCTTCACGCTTTCATGAGGAGATTGTCTGGGTTACCACTTTGGTGAGTTAATTAGCTCAATAGATTTTTCCCTATCTTTTCTCCCTTCTGTAAAGACACTGTAGTAACTCTCCTGTCCGCAAGTAACCCTTTATAGACTGCATAGCTCCTTGGGAAATGAGGGGTCTCGCTGTTCCTTTCCCCTGAACGTCTTTTCTAAACTTAAGTACCTTGTTAGAACTCCTTTGACTCTTTCATCTTTGTTAGATGGCCAACATTGACTGCATTCAAATAACTTCCTTAAAATAACACTCGGGGCCAGAGCAATAGTACTAAAGGGGGACCGGGGAGGTGGCAGGGGAAATACACAGGACACTCTTCACTCTGATTTCAGCTAACTTCTTAGCCTTCCAGGATGAAACAAAACATGGCTTGGCTCAAAATGTTTTTCCCATATATGTTGCTGTTAATTTCAGTCTCCTGGAGAGGTCTTGTATACTGCCTTTATAAATTTTTTTTTTTTAATTTGGGGGTCACACCTGGCAGTGCTCAGGATTTACTCCTGGCAGAGTCAGGGGACCATAAGGAATGCCAGGAATGAACCAGGGTCAGGCACCATGTAAGGCAAGCCGCCGAGAAGGCAAGCATTCTACCCACTGTACTAGCTCTTTGGCTCCTGTACTGGCATTTTAACTGTGAACTGTTAAAACAAATCATTAGGACTTAGGTGGTTTTTTGTTTGGCTGGTTGGTTTTTTGCAGTGCTCAGGACTTACTCCTGGCTCTCTACTCAGGAATTATTCCTGGCAGTGCTTGGAGCACCACATGGGATGCAAGGGATCAAACCTGGGTTGGCCACGTGCAAAGGAAGTGCCTTACCCAGTGTACAATCTGTCCAGCTCCAGGCCAGGACTAAGGTTTGTGTGTTTTTTTTTTTTTAAGTAAGCCTCTGTGACCAAAAAGAGTCTCTTTGGTTATGCATAAACTAATGGGAGAAATGCCAGTTTAAAGACCCTTCCTCTTCAGCCTTTCCCTCACAAACGGCAAATAGAATCCTGGCACAGGAGTGAAGTCTTGACCTGGCAGCGTGATTGTGTCAGGAGCAGGATGACAACTCTAGGGTGAGATCAAATTAAGGGGAAAACCACCTTATTAGAGGCAAGTCCATGCAACTGGCACTGCTGAATGAAATCATAATTTTGTTTACTACACCCATCAATGGATGCTTGATGAATGTGGCACAGCTCACTGGAGATCAGGCCTCTTCAGTTTTTGTGTTATATTAGGAAGGCATTATTTTCGTATTCAAAGGACCCGGGATCTTTAAATCTGTGTGCATACAATCTCTAAGTACTGCATGTGTGGGTTTTGATGTTTTAAATAATTCAGTAAACAAGTATAGTACTGACTATGGGCCCTACAGAGTTTGAACCCATTTTACCCACAAACCAGGGGGCTCAGAGTTTATTATTTCACCCACAATTGTAGGCGGGTGGTAAACATGGGATGTAGATTGTTGGGTCCAGTTAACCTGGTTTCACATCTTAAACTCTTGCTCCCTCTGATTGGTTACTATTCAAAATAGAAATCAGAGAAACTAGGACATACACACACACACACACACACACACACACACACACACACACACACACACACCCCTCGTGACTTTTAGTATCTCTACAAGACAGTTGAGTGGACGAGTCCTGGACAGACAGAAGTCATGATGATGTTTTGAGTACTTTCTATTTCTGGTGGTTATCCACTGTCCCCAGGCTGTCAGAATTTTTTTCCCCCAGAAATCAGTGCTATTAATGCACTGATTTTGCTGATTTTCCCACTCAGTCTTGTAAATGACCTTTCTCGTGGTAAAACAACTGGCTTCCTCACACAAAGGCCTGGAGATTGAGTGGCCTTGTTAGTTCCAAGTAGAACTGTGGACATTGACCTGTGGTTATTTCCACTGTTCCTTGCCTGTGCTCTGTTGATAGGCATGATAAGAAAAGGATGAAGCAATGTACCAAAATAGCCTCAATTCTGTGTTGCTGTTTGTGCGGTACCAATCACTTGTTTTTTTAATTACTCTGAAAAGTGATCTTTTCAAAATGTAAGGGGCTGAAGCAATAGTATAGTGGGGTAGGGCATTTGCCTTGCACATGGCTGACCCAGGTTTGATTCCCAGCATCCCTGAGCACCACCAGGAGTAATTCCTGAGAGCACAGACAGGAGTCCCCCCCCCCCACCACCACCACCACAAGCATAGTCAGGTGTGTTCCAAAATCAAACAAACAAAAAATTCGATTTAAATTTTGGATGGTCCTCCCAGCAATGTTCAGAGGCCTGGGGTCTCCCTTGGCTTCACAGCACAGTGCTTTTCTAGTCTCGTAGGACTGGGGGCCACCAGGTCTACAGATGGAGCTCAGGGTTAGTTCTAGGAGTCAAGCTTGTGGCATGTGGCATGCAGAGTGTGCACTCCAATCTTTTGATCTCCACAGCTCTGAAAATCTAAAGGTGACCTTTGTATATACTTTCTATATGGTTAGATGTGATCAATGGTTTTTTTGCTTTTATTTTAAAACACCAAGGATACCAAATGATCTCATATTGCTTCTGAAAAGTACAGTGTATAGGGCATTTGCCTTGCATGCAACCAACTAGATTAAGTCCCAACACCATGTTTGATCCCCCAAGTACCATCATGAGTGACTCCTGAGCACAGAGCCAGGAGTAAGCCCTGAGCACTGTTGGATGGTAGCCTCCCCTCAAAAAAAAAAATCGAGACTAGAGTAGAACAGATAGGGCACTTGCTTTGAAACAGCTGATTTGGGCATTCTGTATGGTTCCCAAGCTCCACCAGGACTGATCCTTGAGCACAGAGTCAGGAGTAATCCCTGAGCACTGCTGAATATGAGAGAGAAGAAAAGAGAAGGGGAGGGAAGAGAAGGGAAGGAGAGGAGAGATTTAAAAAAAAGAAGAGAGAAGGGAAGGGAAAGGGAGAGAAAGAAAAAAGGAATGAAAGAAAGAGGAAAAAAGTTTTAAAACATTTTTCAAAAGTCACATTTTCGGGCTCAAAAGATAGCTCAAAGGCTTTGCTTGCAGAAGCCCTGGGTTCAGTCCCTGGCTACATGGTCCTTAAAGTACCACCAAGAGTGAGTCCTCCTAGCACCAAGCAAGAGCACCACTGAATGTCACAAAAATTAAAAAAAAAAAAAACAGAAAAACAAAACTTTTAAAGTCACATTTTAGAAGCATAAATTTATTATGGATAAGCTCATCTTCCCTTTAGTGTTGCTATTAGTTTTGGACATGTTTAAATTACACAATCAACAGAAAAGCCCATTTGAAAAATGATGCAGGAGCATTTCTGTAGCCCCCATCTAGATAAATCTTCTCATGCTGTCTTCTGTTTAGTTCTTTTTTTCAAAACTTTGTTTAAACTCCATGGTTTACAGAAGTTCACAGTACCGCTGTTTCTGGCATTCAATGTTCCTATACCAATCTCACCACCAGTGTGACCTTCCTTCTGCCTTTGTCCTCAGTTTCCCACCCTCTGTGGTTTAATTCTTAGCACTCATTCATTCACTATAATCTACTTGAAAATCAAATACTGCTGACCCCTTAGCCAGGTTTTTGGAAATTCAGATCGAGTACAAAGGTGTGTCGTGAATAGAATTTGATTTGTAAGTAGCAAACCTCTACTAATAATTTATATTATTAGTAGAAAATTGATACTTGTATTTTCCTATTTCTCAATAAAATATTTCTCAAGATTTGTATTTTATAAGATCTGTTTTTACATATAGTTTATAAATGGCCCGGCAAGCTACTGAGAGTATCCCGCCCACATGGCAGAGCCTGGCAAGCTCCCCGTGGCTATTCGATATGCCAAAAACAGTAACAAGTCTCACAAAGGAGACGTTACTGGTGCCTGCTCGAGCAAATCGATGAATAATGGAAGGACAGTGCTACAGTGCTTATAAATGGAACTTTGATCATAACTAGTCAAGTCTTAGGGAGGAAAACATGTAATAAGAAGGTAGTTCAGTGGTTTGTATCTGGAGGCTGTTTGAAACGAGGGGGCTAATTCCTTCCCTAAGCATAGTCCTTTGACCCAAATGGCTCAGTTTCTTCACCTGCAAAATGGGTACAGTGATATCCTTATACTACTTCAGGGAGTTAGGAGAAACAAGTCCACTTTCAAAAGTCAGCATGGCCCAGTGTTTCAGGGTAATGCTTCATATGTGGGAGGTCCAACTTTGATTCCAAACACCACCAAAAAACAAAATGTAGTCAGTGATCTAAAAAAAATATGTCTTCTTAAGGGCTTTATAGTATAAAAACCAAACTTCAAAACACAAAGTCTGTTTTTACATCATTTTACACAATGTTTCCCTTTGAAATGAGAAAATAAGGCTCTTAGCTGTTTTTAATCAACATTTTTGTTGGCCAGACCATTATTTGCATCCACAGATAATCAAACGGGACAGTGCTAGTTTCAAGCCGCTCTCCCCCTGTGTCAGTAATAAATCCCCCTGAGTGTGTATGTTTCTAGTTTTGAGGCACTGAGCAAGAAACCACTGTTTCAGCAATCTTCCTTTCTACAATCAGCAAGTTGATTTAAACCCAGTATACCAGCATGCCCTTTTGGGGACAGCCAAAAATGTTTGCTAAAGTATCCGGGCTTGTTGTGAAAGGCATCAGACTGCTTATTCATAGCTGTTTAAACAATCCTGGCTCAGGAATAGGGTTCGCTCAAATGTTGCTCGGGTGGTAGACGTGTCACATGCATGCTGGCGCTCGCTTTCTCGGAGTGCAGGTAGAAGAGGAGGTTGGCTTTTACGGGAGGGGAAAACATTGAGGTGTCTTGGAAGGGGAAACACATTCCCCCTGGCCTTAGGAGGACTTGACTTCACTGATCAAATATGACCAGTGTGCAGAAGGGAGAACAGGTGTGAAATATTTTTAGACAAACCTTGGCATATCCTGGAGGTCACATCCCCTTCTTGTAGGCACTTCTCAAGGGCTTCAAAAAGTAATGGTGGAAAAACCACAATTTACAAAATCAGCGAGCCAGGGCACCGAGGCTGATGGGCAGGGGCCGGTGCTGAGTGTTAAAATCAAACAGAAACTTCCTTCCCAGCCCTCAGGTTGCTGCTATTTTTAAAAGCTGCTTCTCCGCAAGGCCTTCTGTGGCTCCGAGGTACTCCGTTTCTTTGCCTTCCTGATGCAGTTGAGAGCTGGCAGGGCCTGGCACCCTCGTCCTTCATAGAGAGTGAAGGCTGGGTTGTGAGGCTCCCCTAAACATGGATTCTGGTTCGGAACAACATCTGAATACTTCCTTTAAACTAGGAAGATATGTGACCTGTCTGGATTTGGTCTCTAGCTAGAAAATGGGCTTCTAGAAAATGGGCCCAGGATTTATTTCTGGATGCAGGTGGAAGCAGATGGGGGCCACCACTCCCAGTGGTGTGGAATTGGAGCTGGGGAGTGGGGTGGGGTGGGGTGGGGTGGGGGGAACTTGGCTCCAGGCTGTGTTCTCGAGTCCTGGCTTCCATCCCCACCACTGTATGCACCCCAAAGGGTCAATGGTCCTGGTGGCCCCAGAGCATTCCTGAAAAATTCCCCCAAAGAAATGGAATCTTAGGGCCCTGCAAATACCATCTGCATTAGTCCACCGGCCTTGAACACAGGTACAATCTCTATTGTGTGTGTATGTGTTTGGTTGGCTTTGGTTTGGGGAACACACCCAGAACTTACTCCTCGTCCTGTGCTTAAGAATCATTCCTGGTGGGTCTTGGGGGGCCGTATGAAGTGCCAGGGATCGAACCCAGGTGAGCTGGGCAAAAGTGCCTTACCATCTCCCTGGCCACCCTCAACCCCACCCCCTCTGTTTTGAACTAAAGGTAAATCTTTTCAGGTAGATTTTTCCTTGTCCTCCCTACACTGCTTCTCTACCAGTCAGCTCATTTCCAGCAAGGATAAAGCTTGAGTTTTGACTGTTCTTTTAATAAGCATAACAGCATGACCAGTGTGTGTGTGTGTGTGTGTGTGTGTGTGTGTGTGTGTGTGTGTGCCGGTCACTCTTAAGTTCTGTAGCACTGTGGTACCAGCCTTTCTACTAAGTCTTGTCTGTTTCTAGGAAGTATGATGGGAAATTTTGAAACCATTTGAATCCAGGGCTAGGACAGCACCAATCCCAGGACCCATGAAACAACTCACAGACTTTTAGAACAGCCCTGGGTTTTGTTTTGTTTTTTTTTTCTGGGGGGGGAGGGTTGCTTGTTTGTTTGTTTTTGATTTTGGGTCACACCCTGAAATGCTCAGGGGCTATTCCTGGCTCTGTGCTCAGGGATCACTCCTGACAGGGCTCGGGGACCATACAGGACACCAGGAACTCAGGTTGGCCACGTGCAAGGTAAGTGCCCTATCTACTATCCTATCCCTTCGGCCCCAAGAACAACCCTGTTTTAATATGGTTATATCAGGATTTTACTGAGGCGGAAATTTCTTCTCTCTGATTCTTCCAAAAAGATGGAAGAAAGGGTGGGAGGGAGAGAGAGGGGGTTTATAACTTAGGGAGATGTTTTTCAAAAGGGGGCTCCTAATTGTGCTCCAACCCACAAAAGTTGAGTATGTCCACAGGTGGAGAGACCTGGGGGAGCTCCTCTCTCTGCCCTTCCTTTAAGGTTTGGCCAGTGGGGAGAACCCTGAGGTGAGCACAGAGACACGCCCCCCCAAAACAGTTCCTGGACCTGCCATGCACCCTATTGGAAAGAAAAGGATTTGGGAGATTTTGTTCTGTTTTTTCATTTGGGGGCCACCCCTGGCTGTGTTCAGGGATCAGTCCTGGCAGGCTCGGGAACTATATGAGATGCCAGGGATGAAACCTGGGTTGGCTTGCGCTCAAGGTAAGCACCCTACCCACTGTACTATTGCTCTGGCCCCTGAATAATAAGAATAGTGCCAATCAGTCTTCAGAGGCCAATGCCTTCTCCAATAGGCCACTGGGTTTTGTTTTATTTTATTTTATTTTGCTTTTGGGGTCATACCTGGTGATACACAGGGGTTACTCCTGATTCTGCACTCAGGAAACACTCCTGGCGATGCTCAGGGGTTACTCCTGGCTCTGCACTCAGGAATTACTCCTGGTGGTATGCTCAGGGGACCATATGGGATGCTGGGGATCGAACCTGGGTTGGCCATGTGCAAGGCAAACGCCCTACCTGCTGTACTATTGCTCCGGCCCCATTTTTTTTTTTTTAATCACAGTCTTTGTTTTTCTGCTGGGGGGGTGGGGGTGGGAGGAGGCTTGAATCACACTGGGACTAAGTCCAGGCTCTATATTCAGGGACCACCCTGGTGGACTGGGGGACTATATGGGTTGCCGAGGGTCGAACCGGGGTCAGCCACGTGAAGGCTGTACAATCTCTCCAGCCCCTTCTTTGGCAAAGTCTTTTAAAGACGCTGGAGGGATGAGCAGCTTCCGAAGCTCCACAGCAGTAGCCAACGCTTTGCAGCATTGACGAGGAGACACTGTTCTAAGCCTTTGTACATTGAAACTCATTTAAATTTCATAAGACTCCTTTGTAGATTGTGCCAGTTCCCTCCTCTGCAGACAAAGTGAAGGAAGCAGAGAGTTTGTGACAAAGTCAAAACCAGCTGAGGGAAGATTTGGGGGCTCTGGCGCTACCAAGGCCCTGCGCCTTGACCGCATCCTCTACTGCTCCTTGGGGTGACCCCAGGAGGAAGGCTTTCTGAAAGAACCAAACTCCTCTTATTTAGGAGAAGTCTTCTAACACAATTTTGGTCCTCGGTTTCCCAGACCACCCCTCTCCCCCCATGGACACACACACACACACACACACACACACACACACACACACACCCCACCCCACTACCCTCTCACACCCCCCAGCGTCACCCTGGGCATGACAATTTGCTTAGCAAGTCAAGTTCCTTTGAATCCAAGCCTTGGACAGGCATCTTTCCAGAACCAGGACCTGTGGGAAAAGCAAGGTGAGGGGGAGGGTTTGAGGGCCAGGTGCTGGCTCTTTATTTATCCACATCACTGTTACTATCTGCACAATCAAATTCTTTGAGAAGTGGCTTTAGGCACTCTGCATACCTGCCGCTTGGATTCTGGGCTCTCCCTGTGCTTGAGATGGTGGTAGCCTCACCAGCTGCTCTGGTCCCGGATTCCATTCAGGCTCCTCAATTGGCTCCCGGTGAGATGGAAACAGCCCCTGGGGGCTGGGAGGTAGCTCAAAGGGCAGCTCAGGCCAGGCCCCTGAGTTCATTTGGGCTCAGCTCCCCACTCCCTGGTCACCTCCAGCATGGCCCTGGAGGCCAGCAGCAGCAAGGCCTGAGCATTGAACCATCAGACCCACATAGCCAGGCCCTAGGAGAGGCGAGCTGAGCTTTGTTCCCTCGGGGAAAAAAAAAAAAAAGCCAAACCATGGATTGGACACATTTATTGATCTTCTGTGGGGCTAAGAGTTGATGATACTAAAGATAAATCTGAGTTCTGTTTTGTTTGGGGACCTCACACAGCAGTGCTCAAGGGGGAGTTACTCCTGGCTCTGAGCTCAGGAATGACTCCTGGCCATGCTCGGGGGACCATACAGGATGCAGGGGGTCTAACCCTGGTCAGCTGCATGCGAGGCAAGTACCCTCCCCACTGAACTTTCGCTCCAGTTCCTAAATCTTAAAGACTTTTCAAGGAGCTTATATTCAGGCTAAAGAAATGCTGGAGCGATAGCACAGCGGGTAGGGCATTTGCCTTGTACGCGGCCGACCCGGGTTCGATTCCCAGCATCCCATATGGTTCCCCTGAGCACCGCCAGGAGTAATTCCTGAGTCCAGAGCCGGGAGTAACCCCTGTGCATTGTCAGGTGTGACCCAAAAAGGAAAAAAAAATGCTGGAGCCCAAATAATCAGATACAGGGGACATAAGAACCCCAAAGAAAGGAGAGACCCTGCCCAACTCGGGGATTCTAGGCTGGGGAGACATGCGGTCTGGGTGCAAAAAAAAGGGTGCGGGTGCAAAAGCACGGGATTCTGCACTAGGCCCTGCCTCCTCTTCCTCAGCTGGGGGACACGCACTTGGGCTGGAAAGGCTGAGGGAGACCTAGCAGCAGCTGCCCACCTCGGGTTCTGGACGCTGGCCTGTGCTGTTTGTGGGAGAGAGTGGTCCAGGGTGGCCGTGCCTTGAGTGGACCAGGTGTTTGGGAAAGAAGGGAAGCCAGGAGCGCACTACCTAGCTTCGAGGTAGTTTCGCTTCAGCACTGCCTGAGACCTCCCAGGCTAGAAGCTCCCTCTAGGGGTCATCACGTTTGCTTTCCTACCTTTACAACCCAAACCGGATAGGTCTGCAGTTAGGAGGGGTCCACCGCTCATTTCCCAAACTTAGCACCAGACCGCCGACTTCACACCTTCCCCATCCCCCCACCCCACCCCATGCTCTGCTCTGGGCTAAGTCAGGCTAAGTTAGCAAGACTTTTCAGCTCACAGAGGTTCGTTCCCACTCTGGGGGACTTGCTTTGGGGGTGTTGGCAGTAGCTGCCAGGCTGAGCTGAAATCAGAGGAGATAGAGGTGGAGGGGGAGTATTAGATGCTGGAAGCCAGGGATGAAGAAGCCCCAGGAATTGTCCTTAGAGTCGGTCCCCTGGGAACGCCATCCCCTGAGCTCCTTCCAGGCTTCCTATGAGGCTGAACCCCAGCAGGGGACCCGGGGTCCTACACAGGCCACCCCCACCTGGACCTTACTTTGGCCCAGAGACACCAGAATCCTGGTGCCCAACTCTCCTGCACGGACACAAGACTGGGGCCCTCATGCCCACCCCACACCCCTACCCCCGCACGAGAATGCTTCACTAAGCACCAAAATAAAAACGACCCCATTTGGGGTTAGAGTGATAGCACAGTGGGTAGGGCATTTGCCTTGCACGCAGCCAACCCAGGTTCAATTCCCAGCATCCCATATGGTCCCCTGAGCACCGCCAGGAGTAATTTCTGAGTGCAGAGCCAGGAGTAACCCCTGTGCATCACCAGGTGTGACACAAAAAGAAAAAAAAAAGTGATCCCAGTTACCCTGCTCGAGAAAGAACACAGACTTAGGGCTCCAACCGAACTGAACGTCCAGCCCTTCGGGCCCTGATTTCCTGTCTGCCTGCTCTGGTTCACAGGAGTTGAGTCCACGAGGCAAAGGGCTGAGCCCCCCTTCACTCACTCTCTGCATCTGTCTTCTCTCTCCCTCTGCCCTCGCTCAGCCTCAAGAACGTGGGCTTCACCAGGGGTGGTCAGCTCATGAGAACCCCGTGTCTGCTCTGAGACCCCCAGGCTCACATTCCTGCAAGTGTGGCATGGAGAAGGGAAGGAGAGAGAGAGAGAGAGAGAGAGAGAGAGAGAGAGAGAGAGAGAGAGAGAGAGAGAGAGAGAGAGAGGAGGCCACCTTCGCTCTTCTTGAATCTGGGGGAGGGGGGCGACAGGCAGGGGAAGCCGTCTCTGTGCTTAATGCAGGAGTCAGCACAGGGACCTCAGCCGGAGGTTCCGCCCCTCCTCACAGAGCCTCAGTCTCCCTCCTTCTAAAATGGGTGGCTGTGCAAGGGCGGTGAAGAGCAGACACGTGCAGGGCTGGACGGATTTAATGAGATCATGTCTGGGGAGTACACTTCACATCGACATCAGGGAAATAATTAGTCAGGAAAACATTAGTCAGGGAAATAATGATTATCATTAACCGTACCTGAGGAGCCCAATTTTAAGTGTCTATTTCAGGGGCCAGAGAGCTATGACAGGGGCTAAGTGCACGGGGCCAACCTGAACACTGCCAGGAGTGACCCCTGAGCATGGAGCTAGGAAGAGCCCCTGAACTTCACTAGGTATGGCCCAAAATTTAACCTTTCATAAAAGGCTTTAACGTAAAAGGCCTTTGTTGCTGTTGTTTTGTTTTGGAGGTCACACCTGGCTATGATCAGGGCGTATTCCTGGCTCTGCACTCAGGAGTCACTCCTGGCGGGCTCGAGGGACCATTTGGGATGCCGGGGATAGAACCCAGGTCGGCCACATGCTAGCCAAGCGCCCTCCCCACCATACCAGCTCTCCGGCCCCCCAAGAGTCTATTTTCTTTTAAATCACTGAGTTGAGTTTGCTGCCATTGCTGATCAGTTTCCCCACCTCCCAGGGAGCCAGGGGCCCCCCAGAAGTCAGGAGCCACTAGGAGGGGCAGTTATGGGTGTCCAGGAGGAGCCTTGCCTTTAACTGGCTAAGATGGACCCAGCATCTGTGTTGTCCTGCCAGGAACAGAAGTGCCCATGTCAGACCGGCCTGGGCTTGAGCCTGGGCCCTTCCCCTCTCAAACTCCACTGGACGAGCCTTGGCCTCGTCGAATGCCCAGCATAGCCCTGCTGAGGAGGGTCGCCCTTCCCTGCCAGCTCCATTACAGTCTGGGGCGTCCCCTGAGGCCGGCCGGAGGAGGGGAGGCTGGACAGGACTCCTGGAAGCGGGGGTGGGGGGGGCAGCACAGGTCCCTTCCCCCTTGCTGGTCACACCCCAGACCCCTCTCTGCCTCCTGGCCACTCGCGCTCCTGCCCAGCAGCGCCCCCTCCAGCGGGAGGGACTGGACACGCCTCACACCAACCCAGAAAGCAAATGTCTTGCCCGGACAAGCCCAGGGGCCTCTGCGGGTCTCCTCATCTGGGTGGGTCTGGGGAGGTCAGGGTGCTGCTAGACATGGGCAGAGGTCCACCCCCACCAGTAACTAGGGATAGGGACCCTGAGACTGGTGTGTGGAGGGACACAGGGCTCACCCACTCCCCCACTCCCCGGAGCCCGCCCCACCTCACCCACCTGCTCGGCCGCCCTTGGTTCCTTCAGTCTCAGTCACTGCCCCATCACTTGACCTCAGGGCACATTCCAGAATGAGGCCATGGCCAAGAATAGAACCCAGGAAGCCTGCCACCCTCCTACCTATATTAATTGCACATTCCCAGCGCAGGAGGGGGCTTGAGACAGGGGCAGGGCGTGGGAAGCAGGGGGGGCAGCGGCGGGAGGAAGTGGGGTGGGGGAAGGAGGGGACCCCTTCGTAACCTCTTGGGGCCTCATCCTTGCCGGCACCAGGAGACTCACGTCCACCCAACACCCGCCTCCTGACCTCTGCAGGCTGGGCGCCCCCCACCTGATGTTGGACCCCCCACACACACACAAGTAGTGGGGGCAGGCCACACCCAGAGAGGGGTCAGGGTCCCCCAAGCAAAGTTTGGACCTGAGGGATGAGCAGGCAGAGGCTGAGGCCTCACTCAGGAATCTAGGCCATGGCTGTGGGTGAGAGAGAGAGAAGCGGCCAGCACGGGCAGGCCCGGGCAGCACCGTGGGCCCGCCGAGGCCAAGGGTCCTGGTGGGATTCCATCAGGTGCTGCCCGGTCTGGAGCTGTGTGTCACTGTATGTATGTGTGAGCATTTGTGTGAGCGTGTGTGTGTGTGTGTGTGTGTGTGCCTGGCTATGAGTATGTGTGCTCTGTGTGTGTGTATGTGTGTGTGTGAGCCTGGCTATGAGCATGTGTGCTCAGTGTGTGTGTGTGTGTGTGTGTGTGTGTGTGTGTGTGTGCGTGCCTGGCTATGAGTATGTGTGCTCTGTGTGTGTGTGTGTATATGTGTGTGTGAGCCTGGCTATGAGCATGTGTGCTCAGTGTGTGTGTGTGTGTGTGTGTGTGTGTGTGTGTGTGTGTGTGTGTGAGCCTGGATATGACCAGGTGTGCTCTGTGTGTGTGTGTGTGTGTGTGTGTGTGTGTGAAAGAGAGAGAGAGAGAGGGGGAGAGAGAGAGGGAGAGAGAGAGAGAGAGAATGAGCTCGGGGGAAACCAGGTCACCCCAGTTTTAGGAGCTGTGCAGGGGCTCCAGGAAATAGCTCGATGAACTGAGTGCATGTTTGTGGCAGAGGACCCAGGCAGCTCCTGTCCTGGCCCCAGTTCCTGTGCTTCCTGATCCCTCCATGGTTGTCAGGGCTCACCCCCAAGCACAGAGCGGGGGAGCAGCCCACACAGGGCGTGGCCCCAAGACAAACACAAAAACACAAAGAGCCTGAAACCTGGTTTCCTTCTCAGGCCGCCCCCGCTGACTGGGTGCTGGGGCCAGTCTGGGTCTCCCAGGGCCAGTGAGTGAGAAGGCGATGGAGGCAGTGCCTGGCACTCGGTGGGCACTCACTCACGGCGCATGTCTCGGGCCTTCTCCCGGGCACAGGGAGCCCCACCAGCCCACGTGGCTCCGTATTTATTTACACCCCCCTCCCCGCCCCCGCTCCCACAGCCCTCTGGTCCCACTGTTGGAGCTGACATCAGACTCCGAGCAGCTGCGCAGACAATGGGGCCGAGTGTCCTCGGAGCCCAAGGTGCTGGGGTAGGCAAGAGTGGAAAAAGCCAGAGGCCTTGGGGTGCTGGTCCCGAGCAGCCTGACCAGGCCTGTGAAGAGGCTAAGGGTGGTGAGACTGGGGGTTCAGGGGGACAAGGACAAGACAGGAAGAAGTGAATGGCCGGGGTGTAGATGGGAGAGAGGCAGGTCTGGTCAGTCTCTCTGTGTCTTAGGGCCCAAAAGGTTAGGTGGGGTGGCCACCCCCAACCCCGAGACCTTCTTTGCATCCTTTCTGAGGACCTGCCGGGGCTGCAGAGTTTAGGCAAGCAAGGACCAAGTGCATGGACCAAAACCATGGCAGATTCAAGACACCCCATTACGGAAGTGGGGGTCATAGAGATACAGCAAGTAGGGCATCTGCCGCCACCCCGGATTTGATCCTGGATGTCTCATCCAGTCCCCCGAGCACCGCCAGGCGTGATTCCTGAATGCAGAGCCAGGAGTAAGCCCTGAGTAACGCCGGCTGTGGTGGCCCAGATACAAAAACAGAGCAAAACAATTCTAAGTGCACCCCAAGTCAACTTGTATGGGACAATCAGTTAGGAGAGCGTGTCTGGGAAACAGACACTTGGTTAGGGGAGCCCCCAGCTCAGGGCTGGCCTCTAGACCCCAGGGCCTGCACTCCGCTGGCCTCAGGGCTGCCCTGCCTGCTCTCAGCCCAGGCCTGAGTACCTTCTCCAAGAAGCTTCCAGAAGCCAGAAGGCTCCCAGAGAGAAGACAGGGCCCAGACTCAACCACAGCCACAGGGCTGGAAGGACAGTGGCAGTGACGGCTAAGCTGGGCGTGGGCTGTGAGACCCGACAAGGGGCTCCCACAAGGGAGCAGAGCGGACCTGGGCCCTGCTGTCCGGCCGCAGAGCTGGAGTGTGGACACAGGTGCAACAGAATGTGGCCAAGCTCGGACAGACAGGCCAGCAGGGGCAGCGCTCACCTCCTCACCCCTCCTCTCTTGGCTGGTGCTGTTGGTCTTCACATTCCGGATCCCGCCCTCCCCCAGGGCTATCAGAGGAGGTTTGGGCCGGGCTGTGCAGGGGAGGGGGGAACTGTGTGGAGCCCAGACATCACTCAGGGGAGGGGAGTGGCCACAGGAGACCACCCGAGGCTGGAGTGATAGCACAGCAGGGAGGGTGCTTGCCTGCCTTGCATGCAGCCCACTTGGGTTTGATCCCCAGCAACCCATAGGGTTCCCCAAGCCCTGCCAGGAATAGTGACCCCTGAGTTCAGAGCCAGGAGTAAGACCCAAGGGCCTCTGGGTGTGCCCCCCCCCCAATAAATAAGGGGCTATGTCCATCCAGGGAATCAAGACAAGTGCACTGGGCATTTGGGTTCTGGGGTCTCCAGTGCCCACCTCCTGCCCTCTCCTCCCCCTCCTCCACCTTGGCACAGCAGAACTCAGACTCACCCATGGTGGCATCTGGGTGAGGTGCCTGTCTGCCCGCAGACTGGGAGGGAGTGAGGTGAGGGGGACCATTGAGCCACCCAACATCTCAAGGAACTGGATGAGACCCCCAACTCTAAGCAGAGTCCTGGGGAGGCTGTGTTTGGGCTCCATCCCCCCAACATGCCCCTGCGACCAGATCTCCCCCCACCCGAAGGACACCCCTCCCCCTTGCACCCCCTTCCCAGCTTAAAGAAGCCCACAGGCAGAACGCTGATCCTGGGAACTTTTAATTGGCGTTTTCCTCTCTATGTGTGAGGAAGAAACCAAGAGGCCATCCTTCTCTTGGGACAGACACAATGAAGGGCTGAGGAGGGGAGGGAAGGCAGGTGTAGAGATGAAACCGGGTTTCCCACATCCTTTGTCCAGGGCTGGGGAGGCTGGACCCGCCAAGGAGATCTGGGGACCAAGTGAGTCTCCAGCTCAGGACCAGAGCCGCCCAGCCGCTGCCTGCAACCCCCAGGGTGACCGGCAGGTGGGAGCACCGAGCAGCGTTCCTGCCCCGACGGGCGGGCTTCCCCTCCTCCGTTCTCACTCCACCACCCGCTCCGGGGCCTGCTTTTCCACTTCCTTTCTCTTCCCACCCCAATAGATGCTGCTTTTGTCCTAGGATGCCCGTGGCACATGAAGGCGCACTGTCGCTCCAAAGGGACCGCTGGACAGCTGCGCAGGCCAAAGGTGCGGGGATGACTGGCATCTCCCAGGGGTCCGAGCGCCTGGCACCCAGGGGAACGTTTCCCTGGGTCCGTTCACTAGTCTGAACTCCACAAACCAGCCATCAGCAGAGCCAAGGAGAAAGGTCACGCCTCCTAGGGTGCCCAGAGTGAGGGTCGGGTGAGGGGGTTGTCAGTGATCGCACAGCCAGCTGGGGCGGGCACAGGCTGAGTACCCGGCAAACAGCTGGGGGCCTGCTCCCTGCCTCCCCTCTCCCCTGCCCTCACCTGAGCACTCTCTGCTGTGAGGATGCAGGGGCTCTGGTCCCTCCCTTCATCTTGCAAAGTGATTTATTCCTGTTTGTGAGAGCTGGTCTCCCTCCCACCCCCCCCCACCACACACACACACACACACACACACACACACACACACACACACACAGAACCACCATCTCTACCTACCTGGGGAGGGGGCAACCCCACGGGGGACAACAATGAACAATGCCTGACTGCGCTTGGATCACAGGGGCTAAGGTGAGACATCGATGGACTTCCCTGGGGGTCCCTCTCGACTCAAACAACATGGACGCCTTATTCCCCCCAGAGGCTGATGGCACTAACCCAGCAGGCCTGACTCTGCCCTGGAGGGCCTTGTCCAGCTTGCTGACTGAGGGGTCACTCAGGGTGGGAGAGGAGAGGAGGGGAGAGGGGTGGGCTGTGGGAGGCAAGGGTGGGGTGGGGCGGGGGAGGGGGGCTCAGTGCAAGCCCAGGAACTCCTTGAGGAGGTCGCAGGTCTTCTTGTGCAGGACCTCCCGCAGCTTCCTGACCCGCCGGGGGCTGGACAGCCCCACAAAGCTGTCGGGCTTCAGCATGGCCATGCCGCCGTCCACCTCGCCCATGATGATGAGCGGGGTCCCGCCCACCGTCACGTTGGGACAGGGGCAGGCCCAGTCCACGTGGAGCAGCGTCACCTCCAGGGGCTCCTGGCCCAGGAACTTGAGGCCCATCTTCTCATCCTTGAGGACCTCGTCCACCGTCACCAGGGCGCGCCCGGCGTCGGGCTCCTCGGTGAGCTCGGAGACGCGGCCCAGGATGACGAAGTCGCTGCGGCAGAAGCTCGTCACCAGCTTCTGCCGGGGCTTGCAGGCCCGGCAGCGCGGGCTGGCCCGGGGGAAGGGGCAGGACTCCTCGCAGGCCTCGCGGCTCTCGAAGTTGTTGCCGTTGCCCTCGCAGCCTCCGTACACGAAGGACTGGCACTGGCCGGTCTGGCCGTTGTAGGCCCAGCGGGGCGCATAGGCGCGGCAGGGCCCCTGCAGGGCGGGCAGGCTGCACAGGGCCAGCGGGCCGCTCATGCAGGCCTGCACGCAGGCCTCGTAGGTGTCGAAGTGGTTGCGGTGCCGCAGGCAGCGGCCCGAAGTGAACGTGAGGCAGTTGTTGGCCTGCGCATCGAAGTGCCACCGGGTCTGCTCCTCGCCGCAGTCCTCGGCGTCAGGCGGCTGCAGACACTCGGCCGCCGGGAAGGCCGTGCCATTGGGGCCGCTCTCCACGCTGGCCGGGACCTGCCCGGCCCTGACCACGGACAGCGGGAAGTCGGCGCGCAGGACGCCGGCGGCGTTGCGCGCCGTGCAGGTGTAGATGCCCGCGTCCTGCGGCTGGGCGTTGTAGATGACCAGCTGGGCGATGTTGGTGACCACCACGTTGCCCCGCACGTGGTTGGGCCGCAGGACCACGTTCTCCCGGTCCTCCAGCTGCTTCTCCCAGGTGACCTCGGGCCGCGGCCGGCCCACCACGTCGCACAGGAAGCTCACCGTCTCGCCCACGGTCACCGACTGGTGGGCCGGGTGCTTGAGCAGGGCCGGAGCGGCCAGGTCCAGCCCGGGCGTCTCCGGGGAGGTGGTGGTGGGGCGCACGGTGGTCTCCGGCGGCGGGGGGCTGGTGTGGGGCCAGGTGAAGTGGTAACGGCAGGTGACCACGGCCAGCGTGATGCCCTTGGAGCAGGCCTCGGCGTCCATGTAGCAGCGGTTGTAGTAGGTGAGGCCGTCAGAGGCGCAGGTGAAGCTGGGCTCCTTCTCGCAGCGCTCCTTGCACTTGCACACGGCCTGCCCGTCCCAGATGTCGCACTCGGAGCCCTGCTGCAGGCACGTGAAATGGTCGCACGTGGCCTCCGTGGGCATGCCCACCGGGACCTTCCGCCCCTTCACATCCAGGTAGCGGGCCGCCACGCAGCTCCGGGTCCCGCACACGTTGGGGCAGCACTTCTCGTGGGTCTCACACTCCTGGGGAGAGCCGGAGCGAGAGGCCTTGAGCCACGTGGAGGAGGAAGAGACACCCGCTCCCACGCTCCCACCGCATGTTCCGGGGAGGGGCCTTGGGGTGGGGTGAGGGTGGGGGTGGGGAGGTTCACAGGTGAGAAGAACTAATGATCACTCAGCACCCTCATTTTTTTTTTTTTGCTTTGTTTTGTTTTGCCTTTGGGGTCACACCCAGCGATGCTCAGGGGTTACTCCTGGCTCTGCACTCAGGAATTATTCCTGGCGGTGCTCGGGGATTGAACCCGGGTCAGTTGCGTGCAAGGCAAACACCCTACCCGCTATGCTATCGCTCCAGCCCCAACCCTCCCTTCTTTTGGAGGGGAAGTCGCACCCCACGGTGCTCGGGGCTACTGCTAACTCAGGGCTGGGGGACCAGGACTCGAACCCAGGCCTCCCACGTGCAGAGCAGGTGCTTGGCTGCTGGATTCTATCCACCCGCGGCTCCCCTCAGAGCATTCGGGCCTGTGTCATCTCCTTCCATGCTCATCGCCGACCTCGGAGACACGTGCCTGTCCCCTCCACTTCAGAGGGATACTAACAGAGGTCCAGGGAGATGGGGCTTGAGGGATCAGGCTGTGTGGCTCTCAGAGGGGAGGGAGGGACCCTGCACACAGGCAGCCGCAGGCCAGGGGCAGCATTGAGTCTTTCCTTCCACTTCACCTGGAAACGAGGCTTAGCTTGGAACCAGTGCGCTGACTCCAGACCTTTGTGTCTTTTTTTTCCCCCTTTGGAGGGAGCTGGCCCAGGATGAATTAAAGGGGTCAGCCCAGTGCTAAGAGGGATGTTGGGGCCCCCTGGGGCAGAGGTTCAAGGCTGGCCACGCTGTCCGGGAGAACAGCACTGAGGGTTCAGAGAGGCCAAAGCCCAAAGCAGGGTCTGGCCTTCACCCCACTCCCAGCCCAAGGAAGTATCCCTAGGCCTAACCTGGGGGGCGCTCCCCAGGGAAGCCCCCAGAAAAACAAGCCCCCTGTGTGGCCTAGGTCGGGCGGGCTGAGCTGCCTGGAGCCAGCAGGGGTTTCCGGGGTCTCGTGGAGTCTCGGCATTAGCTTAATTCCTCGAAATGAGCACCGCTGTCTGGAGCCGACACATTCACGAGAGCCCATGGTGGCGCTGCTAATCCCCTCCTGGTCGCGGTGTGGACGGCTCCCCGCCAGGGCGCTCCCGACCGCTCCTCCAGCCACGGACATTCCACATCAGCTCAGGGGGAGCCCGGCCCCCGCGGCTGCTCGCTTGTTGACTGTTTTCCCCTCTCGGCTCAGAATGGGGACTTTGTTTTGCAGCCTCTGCTTGACATCGGCTGCCAGGCCGCTGCGGGGTGGGAGGGGGCCGCTTTGGGATCGGGAGGGGAGGATCTCAGAGCAGCGGTGGGGGAGGGGGCGGGGGGAGCGCCTGAGGGTCCTGCGGTTCCATAAGAGACTCTGACCCAGAAACCGGCTTCCGATGTGACAGGATGGTCCCTTTGGGACCAGGGCGGGCATATTTCTGGACGCAGAACACCTCAGGGCATCCAAGGAGTTGCAGAAGGACCCAGACTATACCCAGAGGCTGTCTCCAGGCTCTCACTACCCTCAAGCCCCCCATGATGGACCAGGTCAGCCTGCAACCCTGAACAGATCCTGCAGCTATGTGTGTGTTGGGGGGGGGGCTTGTCTGAGAGGGTGTTGCAATCTCCCCCTCCCCCCTAATCCTGTCCCCCACATGGCTGACAGGAGGCTCCTGGTCTGCTTCTCTCTCGAACTGCCCCATCCCCTGCCATGGAGTATGCAGGTTTGGCAGAAGGAATGGCTGGGTTCCCCTGTCTCCTGAGGTAACCCCCAACAAGCAGAACCTCCGTCCACACAAACACAGGGGTCAGTGGACCCCTCAGCACTGAGATGAGGAGCCGGGATAGCAGGGGACACCCAAGCCCACTGCCCGCTGTTGCAGGGCATCACCAGGAGGGAGGGCAGGAGGAAGGCCAGGGCAGCCGGGCAGCTGGCAACAAAGTCCGCCCTCCCATCACCCGCAGACCCACGCTGAGCTCCTCCCATCTGCCCATCTACTGGGCCTGCTCGGGGGCGCCGGGCGCCAGCCCCGGGGACCTCAGCTTTAGCATGAGCCCCACGTGGCTCCACGATGGACAAGTGACCATCCTCCCCAGGGGAACAGCCAGGCCGGTACTGGCCAGTCAGCCGCAGCCACGTGGAATTCAGACGCGGCACCTGCCCTCCTGCATGGCCCGCCTCAACCCCACTGCCCTTCACCACCCAGGGTCCTACCTGTGCGCCCCCCACCCCTCCTTCACTGCCCACCACTCATGCCATCCAGCTCCGGCCTCCAGCCCCCCGACTCACCTGGTCGGTCTCACACTCCCGTTTGCAGGTGCTCTGGGCGTCCACCCAGAGGTTGGGGTTCATGTCGTTGGGGCAGATGCCAGCGTGGGAGTAGCGGATGGGTGGCAGCGCCAGGCCCTGCGGGGGCGCCCCCAGCAGCAGGAGGAGCACGGCCACCTGACCCCAGCGGGACCAGAGCCCCAGGCCCCCGGGGCCCCTCATGGTGTGGGCGCTGGCCGCTGGAGACCTCCCCTGCAATGAGGCCGGGGGCTGGGTCCCACCAGGGTCTTCTCAGGGGGTGCTGCAGGCACCTGGTCCCCAACCCACCAGCCCCGCTGGCTTCCTCTCTGCAGCTTTGGCCGCAGCTGCCTGGGCGTGCGGCCTCCACCAGCAAGTCAGCGGAGCCCGCTGGGCCGGCCCAAGTGAGCGAGCGGCTCCAGATGAAAGGGAAGAGTCTCCACCAGGGAACTCCCTCTCCGGGTCGCAGGAGAGGGGCCGCTGCGGGGGCGCCACCCGAGTGGGAGCTCTCGCCAACCTGCCTGCCGCCTGTCACCACTGGCGGCGGCGGCTTCTCTGGTCGTCCCACCGCCCCGGCCACTGACTAGTTGCAGAGGAAGCAGAGCTGGAGGCAGTGGGGGCTGTATGTCGCTCGGTGGGGACACCTGCTTGTTCTGGCCTCCAGGAGGCCGTTTAACCCCTTCAGGGGCCAGAGAGGGCCTGGAGGGGGTGGGGGCAGCGGGTTGCAGAACACGCCAGCTCCCTGCAAAGGAGAGTTTGAGCCGCCCCCCTCCTCCTCCTTCTCCTCCTCCTCCACCTCCTCCTCCTCCTCCTCCTCCTCCTCCTCCTCCTCCTCCTCCTTCTCCTCCCCCCCTCCTCCACCTCCTGGTCCTCATCCTCCTCAGGCCGCCCCCTCCTCCCTTGGGCCACCTCCGAAGAACACACAATCGCTTGTTACGGGGAGGGACCCGCCGCGGGTTAGAAAGCGGCCACACTGGAGAGCAAATGACGTGGAAAAACAACAAGTTCCTGGTCACTGCTGGGCCGGGCCTGAGCCAAGCTGTGAGGTGTAAGCTGACTCCTGCTCAGGCACCTTTTGGGGTGATCCCCGGGACATGGCGCCTTTGGGAGTGCTCCCCAGGATGTCGACACCTTTAGGGGGCCCGCAGGGACAGCAGCTCCCCTTCTCCGTTCTGGGCGGTTCTCAAGTTCCAAGTTGGATGAACGTCACCGCCCCGGAATCAACCCTGACACTCACACCAGACGCACTCAGGAGCCGTGGTGACGCAGGCCTCTTCCTCGCGCCTCAGAGACCCTCAGCGACTCCAAGCAAACCTGAATCTTCTAGGGGTGGGTCAGGGTGGCGGCCATGTGCATGGCTGGGGTGCTTCACCTGCTGCACCCCCACCCCACCACACACCCTCAGAGCAGACGCGCCACCTGATGCTGGCCAACGTCCCCTGGGTGCCTCCCTCCTACCCGGGCAGCCTCTCAGGAAACCCTCCACACAGCTGGTCCCCAGCCTCCTCTCAGCTTTCCAAGAGAAGCAGAGAGAGGCTAAGCACCCGCCCACGGTGTGACAGGGACCTGGGAATGGCGCCCCCGACTCCCCAGTCAGCACCACAGTCAAGGCACAGCCAGATGCTGGTTTTCACAGGCCGGGCAAGGTGTCCCTGGGACACCAGAGAACCTTGCGAGGGGCAGGCCAAGAGCTGGGGCCAGCATGGCTGGGAACATGACCGGGTATGACAGGAAGGATGATGAGGCTCAGGGCCCCTCCTTCAGAAGAGGTCATGGAAAAGGCAGAGTACTTTCACTGGAGCCCCAAGACTTGAGAGGAGCATGAGAGCCCCAGAGAGTGGGACCTTCTCCTGACCAGACCACAAAGAGTATGGGAGCAGTGACAGAGCTATTCTATGCCAGTGACTGTAGAGAGACAACCAGGGCGGGAGGGGAGAACCCAGCAGCGAGCCCTGCCCAGTCCTCTCCTCAGTCTTCTGTGCTGTCAAGCTGGAACTCGCCTCCTCTACCCAGGACACAGTGGAAGGAGCCTGTGGCACCTACAGACCCTGTCCCTCAGGTCCTGTCCCCTTAGACCCTGTCCCCTCAGACCCTCTCCTCTCAGACCCTGTCTCCTTAGACACTGTCTCCTCAGACCCTGTCCCCTCAGATCCTGTCCCCTCAAACATGTCCCTTCAGACCTGTCCCCTCAGACACCGTCTCCTCAGAACCTGTCCCCTTAGACCATGTCCCTTCAGATACTGTCCCCTCAGACCCTATCCCCTTAAACCATGTCCCCTCAAACACTATTTTCTCAGATCCTATCCCCTCAGAACTGTCCCCTCAGACACTGTCCCCTCAGACACTGTCCCCTCAGACAGTGTCCTCTCAGACCTGTCCCCTCAGACTCTGTCCCCTCAGACACTGTCCCCTCAGACCCTGTCCCCTTAAACTATGCCCCCTCAAACACTGTTTTCTCAGACCCTGTCCCCTCAGAATGGTCCCCCTCAGACACTGTCTCCTCAGACTCTGTCCCCTCAGACCTGTCCTCTTGGACCCTGTCCCGTCAGACCCTGTCCCCTCAACCCTGTCTCCTCAGTCCCTGTCTCCTCAGACCCTGTCCCCTCAGACTTGTCACCTCAGACACTGTCTCCTCAGAACCTGTCCCCTTAGACCCTGTTCCTTCAGACACTGTCCCATCAGACCATGTCCCCTTAAACCATGTCTCCTCAAACCCTGTTTTCTCAGACCCTGTCCCCTCAAAACGGTCCCCTCAGACATTGTCTCCTCAGACTCTGTCCCCTCAGACCTGTCCCCTCAGACCTGTCTTCTCGAACCCTGTCCCCTCAGACCCTGTCCCCATAGACACTGTCCCCACAGACCCTGTCCCCACAGATGCTATTCCCTCAGGCCTGTCCCCTCAAACCCTGTCCTCACAGACCTTATTGTCTCAGACACTATCCCCTCAGACCCTGTCCCCACACTGCACACTTCTCCCTTGGCCTGCAGGGTCTCCATTCCCTTCTTTGAGCCAATACCCTCCCCACAACCAACCCTGCACAGGCCATTTCTGTTTTTGTCACAGAGCTAATGAAGGTGTTGGTTCCTAATCCCCTCCTTTATTGGAATCACCTTTCCTCTCAGGCTGGCCCACATCATGGAGGCAGGTAGCAGGCAATGCTATAATTCCATTGTCCTCAGCTGGGCGGTCCCGTAGATGCTACACTGGGAAGTGGACTGCGACACCATTCTGAGCCGGGCTTAGAGAAAGTGTCTCCAGGCCCTTATGGGCCAGAGCGATGGCACAGTGGGTAGGATGCTTTCCTTGCAAATGGCTGGTCCGGGTTTGATCCCCAGCATCCCATATTGTCCCCAGAGCCCACCAAGAGTAATTCCTGAGCACAGAGCCAGGGGTAACCCCTGTGTATCGATGGGTGTATTGCTGGGTGTGGCACAAAAGCAAACAAAAACCCAGAACAAAACCCAAAAGAGTGCCCCAGGCTCCAAGTGAGGACCAGGATTGAGAGAGGCCCAGTGGGTGCCCCCGGGAAGGACCTAGCAGGGCGGCAGGGACCACGGCAGGTGGGTGTTTGTCCTGAGCTGCTCCTGGGCTGGATGGAGCCAGGCCTCTGCCCAGGGCAGGGAGGAAGGGCAGGAGGACACTGACTCTCCCTCTGCTTTTCCCAGCCCCCCACACAGCTCAGAATAATAAATAACATCTGACCCGGGCTCCGAGCCACGCGCGCTCCCACCCTCCGCCTGCTGACCCTCATGCCCGCGGTGGGGAGCCTGAGCTGGTGCTGGGAGGCCATGTCCATCCTGGAGAGGTTTGGCCGGGCCTCCAGGGGTCCCCTCCCCATCTGTCCAGAGCTCTTTACACAAACCTACGGAGCCCCCAGGCCCCTTCAATGGGCCCTCCAGGCTTGTTTATGAGCTGAGCTAGGAGCGCTTTGAAGTGTCCCCCAGGCCGCCCCGTCCCTGACTGTCCCCCTCTGGGGGGTGGTGTGGGCTCCACCCTCAGCCACCACCACTGTTCAGCCCACGGTTCACCAGGCCACACCCCACCCACCCCCACTCCCAGCACAGGGCCCCAGAGATGTGTCTGACAGGGGAGGACTCCTTCCCCAGGACTCTGGGCTCCTCTCAGTCAGGAAGAGGCTCTGTCTGACCTCAGGTCAGGAACCCCTGACCTTCCAAGCTGCCTGAGGGCAAGGTCCCGCACACCATCACCCCTCCAGGGCACATTCAAAGCCTAGTCAAGGTTAACCCAAGGGAAGTCACCCAATGGTGAACTCTGAGTGACCCTTGATCTCAGGGTCATACTTAGCACGACAGTCCCGAGCCTCTGGGGCCTTGGCAGGACTCACAGCTGACTCTATTTCCTCAAGTGTACAAATCCCCCAACTCCCCGCTCCTGCCAGGGTCTAGTCCTGGACTCATCAGAAAACAAGCAAGCAGCGGCTGGAGACATAGCACAGCGGGGAGGGCGTAGCAGGCTCAGGTTTGATCCCTAATATCCCATAGGGTCCCCCGAGCACCGCCAGAGTGATCCCTGAGCACTGCCAGGTGTGACCCAAAACCAAAAACAAAACCAATGAGCAAACACCTTTTCAAATATATTTTTTTTAATAAAAGAAGACAAAAGAGGGGCTGGAGCAATAGCTCAGCATGTAGGGTGTTTGTCTTGCACGCGGCCGATCGGGTTTGATTCCCAGCATCCCATATGGTCCTCCAAGCACCGCCAGGAGTGATTCCTGAGTGCAGAGCCAGAGTGGGAGTAACCCCTGAGCATTGGCTGGTGTGACCCAAAAAGAAAAGAAAAGAAAAGAAGAAGAAGAAGAAGAAGAAGAAGAAGAAGAAGAAGAAGAAGAAGAAGAAGAAGAAGAAGAAGAAGAAGAAGACAAAAGAAATAAAGAAATCAAGGAGACAAAGTCAGGAAGCCAGAGCCTGCATTGATTGCCTCCTGAAGTTCTCACAAGGGAGGGGAGATGCCAGGGTGGTGGTACACACTTACAGATACGGAGCTGGAGCTGCGAAAAGGAGGTGAGAGGGAAGGCGAAGAGGGGCTGAGCTGTGTCTTCTGCTTCGCCCAAGTCAAGCCTGGTCATGCTGAGGTGGTCAGACTTTCCCCAAAGAGACAGGGAGCATCCCTTGGGGCTGAAGAGATAGCACAGTGGGTAGGGCATTTGCCTTGCACGCAGCCAACCCGGGTTCGATTCCCAGCATCCCATATGGTCCCCTGAGTACTGCCAGGGGTAATTCCTGAGTGCATGAGCCAGGAGTAACCCCTGTGCATCGCCAGGTGTGACCCAAAAAGCAAAAAAAAAAAAAAAAGAGAGAGAGGGAGCGTCCCTGCCTGGAGGCAGCCCCATCCCCCAGCCTCTGAACCCTCTTTGGGGAGGAGGGAGGACTTGAGAAGCAGGAGAAGGGGGCACTCAGATCCCAAGGTGATGCCGGCTCCGAGTCACGTCGGGGAATTCAATCAGGCCGAGGTCCATTACCCAGCAGACCCCCTGCCCAGGGCCGCCGGCCTGGGTTACATTCCAGGGCGGTGTGAACTCTCCACTCCGCGTGAGACTGCTGGACTCTGGGGTAACTGCAGGGCCTCAGCAGATGGTGGATGCAGCCAGGGACCTTCGGCTCAGGGGACACATGACCCGCCAGCCTCTGTGCAGAGCTAGACGGGTGGGCCTAGCAAAGGCCCGGGGGAGGTGGCAGTATTGAACCAAGAGAAGGGCAGCTAAACGCTGGGTCCCAGCAGTGCTCGCCACTGAGTGCTCGGTCCGGGCTAGGGTTGAGCGGCGAGCGAGCAGGAGACAGGAGTCCCAGCCTCTCCCCCTGTCTGCCTTCAGCGTCCTGTGTGGCCTTGTCCTTCCCCGTCCGAGGCCCCTTCCAGGCCGGGCTCTGCCGCCTACAGCTTGGCGGAGATGGAATCCGCTTCAGAAAGCCCCCAAGGCTCCCGGCCAAGACAAACACAGGAACGGGGAAGCCAGCAGGCGGGGCGGATGGGGGGCGGTGCTGGCTCCCCCTCCGCTGGGGGGCGAGGGCCCCTTTCTTTGGCCTGGTTCGGGGGAGAGGAGAGCAGGGACAGGGCGCCCGCACAGTCCCTTCTCCTGGGTGCTTCCCATGGGACCGCACTCCAGGGACACCTGGAGTCTCTGAGTCCCGGCCCACTGCCTGCCTGTGTGGGCTGAGTGGAGGGGACATTCTCTGGAACCAGATGCAGACGCCTCCCCCGGACCCATTCAGCAGGTGGCCCTGCACACACAGTGCAGGCGGGGCGGGCTAACGTCTTTCCCGGCCCTTCGCTTTTCGTTTTTTTGGTTTTGGGGCTACATCCGGAATGGGATGGGGTGGGGAGATTCTTCTAGCTCTGTGCTTGGGGCACTCAATCAGAACTGCACAGTATGGAGGGTCAAACTCGGGCGTCACATGCAAAGCATGTGCTCAGCCCTCTGGGCTCTCTCCACAGCCCAAATTCCAGCCATCCTTTCAGGACTCCTGACTGAGAGATGCTCCCCTGACTCCCGGAGGTGCTGTAGGCTGGACCGCCAGCAGCCTTGCCTCAGTTTGCCTTTCTCCTCTCTCTCTCTCTTGCTTTCTCTCTCTCTCACTTTCTCTTCCTCTCTTTCTCTCTCTCTTTCTTTCTCTCCCTCTCTCTTTTCCTCTGTCTCTTCCTCTCTCTTTCTCTCCCTCTTCCTCTCTCTTTCTCTCCCTCTTTATCTCTTTTTCTCTCTTTCCTTCTCTTTCTCTTTCTCTTTCTCTCTCTCTCTCTCTCTCTCTCTCTCTCTCTCTCTCTCTCTCTCTCTCTCCCCCCCCCCCCACTGCCTTCAGCCCAGCCCTTGGCCATTGTCCTTGGTCTACTTGTCCTCCATCCAGGGCAGTGCCGGCCCCTCCTGCCCAACTGTCTCTCAGCCCATCTCCAAAGTCGCAGTTGGACCTTCCTGAGCTGCTGCAACCTGGGGATGGCCCTGGCCCCCGCCCCAAATAGGAGTTCCTGGGATGATCTTTAAAACAAGAAAGCAAAGGGGCAAAGAGACAGCACAGGGTAAGCACTTGCTCACAGCCAACCCCAGTCCCATCCCTGACACCACACACGGGCACCAGGCACTGCCAGGAGTGATCCCTGAGCACAACGATTTGGAGAAAGGGTCCTTACAGATGCAGTCAAGGGTCTGAACAGGAGGGCCGCTGGGCCTGCAGCCTAGGACTGGTCACCTGCATGAACAGACCAGAGTCCAGGGGAGACACAGAGCAGGGGACATGGCAGGCTGGGGACAGTCTGGGGACAGTCTGGGGGAGGTGGGACAGTATGTCCCCTGCAGCTGGGGAGGATAAGACACCTGGCCGGCATTTCCCGCTGTGGGTCTGGGTCTCAGCCCTAGGATGGGTGTTGTCTGCTCCGGCCTCCAGCGGGGACTGACCAACTGGCCCAGAACCACAGTGGCCTGTCCTGCCAAGGCAAGGTGGCCCACAGCCGTGCCATGCCCAAGCTCTGCCTCTTGGCTCCCTTGCTTCTCCTGCTGCAGGCTCAGCCCAGTCCTTGGGGAGTGAGCGGCTCATGGGGTGGCCTGGCCTGACCTGGTCTCAGTCCTTGAAGCCCCGTGCCCCAGAAGCTCCCAGACAGGCGGCCACCTGCAGACCATGCTGCCTGGAGCCACTCAAGGCAGTCCCTCACCCTGACTTTTGGGGGATTCCACTTCAGGCCTACTTCAGCCTTTAAATGGCCAGTTGGACCATTCAGAGGCCAGGGATGAGTGGTCTGCATCCTACATAAGCCTGACCCACACCACAGGCCGTGGACAGACCTCCTCTCGCCAAGGACTCTGCTTGCACCCGGGATGGCCCTCAGAGCTGGTGAACAGGAACAACAGCCCAGAGACAGGGACCGGGACGGACTTGGGTGTTGCTGCCACAGCTGTCCTGGGTGACGGTCATGGTGACAGTCTCCTGCCCTCGACATCATGGGACGCCATGCATTTGGTGCCGTGTGTCCAACCTGAGCGGCTGCTGCATCCTGACCCCAGGTTTACTCCTTCCACGGATTCAGAAGCCCAAGGCAGTTGTGCCTATAGCTCTGGATCTTGGGACTGCTCCTCTCTCTCCTGCCATCCTCCATCTGTGGCCTTTGTCCCTCAAAATCAGTGACGGTTTCGATGCCTTGCTGCCCCTCTCCGCAAAAGGAGGATGGGCCCCTTTTCCTGGGGCTCTGTCATTTCATTCAGAGAGGCCACACTTCCAAAGAGCCCCTTGGCCGCAGCTCTGGGCCAGGACTGGGACACACAGCTCGAGTGTGTGCAAGGGACAAGTCTTGGTCAGGCAGCACGGGGGGAGAGAGCAGCTGGGCTCAGGGTCCACCGTTCCCGGGACCCACGGGCTGCATGGGCACCCCGTGTCTGCTGCGCCTGTTCTCATCCACGTTATGAACCTGCATCGGTCTCTGGAATTGGAGCCGACGACTGTGAGTGAGGCGGACAGGGGTGTCGGGAATTCTCAGGGATGCCTGTCATCCCCCTGGGGTGCCACAAGCATCCGTCAGAGGAAGTCAGCCATTGAGCAAGGGCAGGCTGGAGAATGGCTGCAATGAAGAGGATCCTGGGAAGGGACCTTCTTTTTTTTGGGGGGGGGGTACCTCCGAAACAGTGCTCAGGGAACCCCAGGGCTATTCTTTTTTTTTTTTAATTTTTATTAGTGAAACACCATGAGGTACAGTTGTAGACTTACAAATTTTTGTGCTTGGGTTTCAATTATACAATTGATCAAATACCCATCCCTCCACCAGTGCCCATTTTCCACCACCACCAGTCCCAGTATCCCTCCACCCCCCATCCCCCCAACCCACCCTATGTCTGTGGCAGGGCATTCCCCAGGGCTATTCTTGATGATTTTCAGCCAACAGGGTGAGTGGTTCAAGGCCGGAGTCCAAGGAGGCAGTATAGGGGGCACCAGGGTCACCCCTACAGTGCTCAGAGGTCCCCAGAGTTACAACTGCTTGGCAAGCTGAGTGTGGTAAGGCGTGCTCTAAACCCTGAGCTTTCTCTCCAGACCCAGGCAAGGGTTTTAACAGGCCTCTCTTGACAGGAGACACCTGGCGAACAGAATTGTACTCTAAGAAAGAGGGAAGGTCGCAGGCAGGTGGGACCAGACCAGGGGGAAGGCTGTAAGTCTACATCTCAATTCTGCACCAAGACTGAACCCCAGGGGCCAGGAAGATGGTACAGTGAGTAGAGAACTTGCCTTGCAGGCAGATGACTAGACTCAATCCCCAGCACCCCATGTGGAACCCCAAGCCCTGCCAGGAGTGACTCCTGTGTGCAGAGCCAGGAGTAAGCCCTGAGCACCACTGGGTGTGGCTCAAAAACCGAACCAAACCCAAACAAAAAGAATGACTAAACTTAAAAAGCCTGGTCACACCAGGTGTGGGCAGGGAAGTGGAGGGAGTAGTACCGAGCATGACTGCAAGGAGCATCCACGGCACAGGTGCTGACAAGGGGAAAAGGTGTGTCTGTTCCTATGAAGTCCCACCTTGCTGGCTGCTGCACACCAGGCTCTTTCCCAGGAGAAACCAGAGGTCCTGCCCGCCAACACCTGCACGTGAATGTTCACAGCAGCTTAATCTGTAGAACAAGAAACTAGAAACGACCCCACCGCCCCTCAATGGGGAATGTTTGAATAAATTCCAGTATATGTATCCCATTAAACGCTGCCTCAGGAGTAAAAGGAATGCATCACTAACAGATGCAAGAGTGCTTAAAATGATTCCATGAAGTGGGAAGAAAGCAGACACCGGGGTAGTATATTATCGATCAAGAAATGCCTTGCTGGATCATCCTCAATGGGGAAAAACTGAGAGCCTTCCCCCTAAGATCAGGGACGAGACAAGGATGCCCACTCTCTCCACTACTGTTAAGTATAGTTCTGGAAGTACTTGCAATAGCGATTAGGCAAGAAAAAGATATTAAGGGCATCCAGGTAGGAAAGGAAGAAATTAAGCTTTCACTATTCGCAGATGATATGATACTATACTTCGAGAACCCTAAAACCTCTACCAAGAAACTCCTAGAAACAATAGACTTGTAGAGTAAAGTGGCAGGCTATAAAATCAATACCCAAAAGTCCATGGCTTTCCTATACGCGAATAGTGAAAGAGAAGAAAGTGACATGAAGAAAACAATCCTGTTCACAATTGTGCCTCATGAAATCAAGTACCTAGGAATCAGCTTAACTAAGGAAGTAAAGGACCTGTACAAGGAAAACTTACAAAACGCTACTTCAGGAAATAAAAGAGAACACGAGGAAATAGAAAAATATCCCCTGTTTATGGATCGGGAGAATTAACATTGTCAAAATGGCAATACTTCCCAAAGCACTGTACAAATTCAATGCAATCCCTATTACGATACCCATGACATTCTTCAAAGAAATGGAGCAAACACTCCTGAAATTTATATGGAACAATAAGCCCCCACGAATAGCTAAAGCAATTCTTGGGAAAAAGAAAATGGGAGGAATAAACCTCCCTAACTTCAAACTCTACTACAAAGCAGTAATAATTAAAACAGCATGGTACTGGAACAAAGGCAGAGCTGTAGACCAATGGAACAGGGTTGAATATACTGACATCTCCCCCCAAGCATATGATCATCTAATCTTTGATAAGGGAGCAAGAAAAGTCAAGTGGAGCAAGGAAAGCCTCTTTAACAAATTGTTCTGGCAAAACTGGATGGCTACATGCAAAAAAGTGGGCTCAGATCTCTGCCTAACACCATGTACAAAAGTAAGATCAAAATGGATTAAAGACCTCAACATCAGACCAGAATCCATAAGGTACATAGAAGACAAGGTTGGCAAAACCCTCCATGATTATTGAAGCTAATGGTATCTTCAAAGATGTTACGCCACTGGCCAAGCAAGTGAAAACAGAGATAGATAAATGGGACTATCTTAAACTAAGAAGCTTCTGCACCTCAAAAGAAACAGTGAACAAAATACAAAGACAGTCTACAGAATGGGAAAGGATATTCACGGACAAGAGGTTGATATCAAGGATATACAAAGTACTGGTTGAACTCCACAAAAAGAAAACATCCAACCCCATCAAAAAATGGGGCGACGAAATGAACAGAAACTTTCTAAAAGAAGAAATCCAAATGGCTAAAAGTCACATGAGAAAATGCTCTACATCATTAATCATCCAAGGAGATGCAGATCAAAACATCAATGAGATATCATTTCACACCACAGAGACTGGCCCACCTCCAAAAGAACAAAAGCAACCTGTGTTGGCATGGATGTGGCGAGAAAGGTACCCTCTTTCACTGCCAGTGAGAATGCCAACTGGTTTAGCCCTTTTGGAAAACAGTATGGACGATTCTCAAAAAATTAGAAATTGAGCTCCCATTTGACCCAGCAATACCACTCCTGGGAATATATCCCAGAGAGGCAAACAAATATAGTCGAAGTGACATCTGCACTTGTTTGTTCATTGCAGCACTCTTTACAATAGCCAGAATCTGGAAAAAAACTGAGTGCCCAAGAACAGATGACTGGTTAAAGAAACTTTGGTACATCTACACAACGGAGTACTACGTAGCTGTTAGAAAAGATGAAGTCATGAAATCTACATACAAGTGGTACTACATGGAAAGTATCATGTTGAGTGAAATGAGTCAGAAAGAGAGGGATAGACATAGAAAGATTGTATTCATCTGGGGAACATAAAGTAACAAAACAGGAGACTAACACCCAAGAGTGGCCTATATTAGTACCAGGAGGTTTGCTCCGTGGCTTGGAGGCCAGTCGCACATGCTAGGGGGAAAGGGAGCTCAGATAGAGAAGGAAGCATCAAATAAAGGGTGTTGAGAGGATCCTCCCAGGATGGGAGAAGCATGCTGAAAGTAGACTATAGACCAAACATGATTGCCACTCAATGCCTCTTTTGCAAACCACAACACCCAAAAGGAGAGAGAGAACAAAAGAGAATGCCCTGCCACATGGGGGGCATGGGGGGCGGGAGGGATACTGGGACCCGTGGTGGTGGAAAATGGGCACTGGTGGAGGGATGGGTATTTGATCATTGTATAATTGAAATCCAAGCACAAAAATGTGTAAGTCTACAACTGTGCCTCATGGTGTTTCACTAATAAAAGTTAAAAAAAAAAAGAAAGAAATCTCTTGCTGGGGTCAGAGCAACAGTACAGCGGGTAGGGCATTTGCCTTGCACGCGACCAACCTGGGTTCAATCCCCAGCATCCTATATGGTTCCCCAAGCACCACCAGGAGTGATTCCTAACTGCAGAGCCAGTATAACACCTGAGCATCGCTGGGTGTGACCCAAAAAGCAAAAAAGAAAAGAAAAGAAATCTCTTGCTAGTTTTGTTTTGTTTTATTAGGGGCCACACTCGGCGATACTCAGGTGTTACTCTAGCTCTGCACTCAGGGATCACTTCTGGTGGGGCTCGGGAACCATATGGGACGCTGGGGACCAAACCTGGGTTAGCTGCATGCAAGGCTAATGCCTTGCCCACTGTGCTATGGCTCTAGCCCCTTCTTGCTATTTTTTTAAGCACTAGCCCCTCCGGCCCCCTGGTATCCTCTCCCCATCTCCCAGACTGAGGCTGCAGCTGGCCTCCCTGGCATCTTGCTTGCTCAGCCCAGGGCCTTTGCTCTCCTTATGATGGTTCAGCCAGTTTCAAAGACACCCCCTCTCCTTGTCCATTGCTGCCACATCTACCCAGATGCATCCAGGGACTTTCCACCCATCCCAGATGTGTTACCGTCTTCTCTTCATAGCACACACCAAGAATCAGTTGAGATTCTCTCTTTGTTGGGTTGGGGTCTCCCAAACAGCAGTCAAGAGGTCTGGGCACTTCTCAGGACTACTCCACCCTCCTATGAGGGTCAAAATGTCTGTGCTCCTGTTTACAATAGCCAGAATCTGGGGAAAAAAACCCAAGTGCCAAGAACAGATGACTGGCTAAAGAAACTTTGGTGGATCTACACAATGGAATACTATGTAGATGTTAGAAAAGATGCAGTCATGAAATTTTTATGTAAGTAGATCAACATGGAGAGTATCATGCTAAGTGAAATGAGTCAGAAAGAGAGGGACAGACATAGGAAGACTGCACTCATTTGTGGAATACAAAGTAACAAAATGGGAGACTAACACCCAAGGATAGTAGAGATAAGGACCAGGAGGATTGCTCCACAACTTGGAAGCCAGCCTCACATGCTGGGGGAAAAGGCAGCTCAGATAGAGAAGGGACCACCAAGGAAAGGATGCTTAGAGGACCCGTTTGGGATGGGAGATGTGTGCCGAAAGTAGACTATAGACCGAACATGATGACCACCTAATACCTGCATTGCAGACCACAACACCCTAAAGGAGAGAGAGAGAGAGAGTAAAAGGGAATTCACCTGCCACAGAGGTGGGGGGAGGGGGAAGGGTGGTGGGAGGGATACTGGGAACATTGGTTGTGGAGAATGGGCACTGGTGGAGGGATGGGTACTCGATCGTTGTATGACTGAAATGTAAGCACGAAAGTTTGTAAGTCTGTAACTGTATCTCATGATTCATTAAAAAATAAAAAAAAATTTAAAAATTCTGTGCTCAGGTCAGGCATGGAGGTGTGGCTCAGTTCTGGAGGAACATGGGAGTCTACCAAGGCCACCCACTGGTGCTCACAGAACCATGGGGTGATGGATCAAACTCAGGGAAGCTGCATGCAAAGAGTCATTCCAATCCTTTGAGATATATCCCTCTCCCCTTGGTCAAGGTTCTTTGGGCTGAAAAAAAAAAGACTCAATAATATAATTCCCAAATAAAAATATCTCACATATTGAAAGATGTGAGAACCCATGATGCCAGGGTAGATCAGCAGTTCAACAATGCCAGGCCTCCAATTCAGCTTCTCTGCAAGTCTCTTCCCTCCTCCTCATGGTTACAAAATGGTAGCCATCACTCCAAGGGATGACATTCACAGGCAGGCAGAAGGGGGTGGGTTCTAGAGGTCATCTGTACACACAAATCATCCTATCACGTGCTCCTTGCTTTGCCCAGACTTCCTGGCAGTTAGTTGGGACTACGGAAGTCATTCTGACCTGAGGACTGTGGGTGGAAGGCCCATATCATGGCCCACATCATGGAGCTTTTCATCATTCTCTTGTCCTGAGCCCCCACACTGGTGTTTGTTGACACTGAAGACTTCCTGTTTCTGCACATCTTCACCCAGACTGACACGTATTTCAAAGGTCAGGGGATGTATGAGGTGAAGATGACAAGGATGAAGGAGAAATGAGCTATGCTCCGACCCGGGAATCTGCCCCGTCTAAGGCCTGCCTACAAACCTGATAAAAGCCTCCAGTAGCTGCCCTGGCCCCACACAACACAGGACACATCCACAGATCCCATCCTGTTCTCCCAAAATCTCTGTGCCTGTAACCCTTGCGCCTCTGAAGTGTCCCTCCCTGGGTTCCACCTGCTTCCCTTGAGCTTTCTCCTCCATCCCCTGGCCCCGTTTTCCACCCTGATACCGAGTAGGAGAGGCCACTCATACTCCTTGGCCCCTCCATGGCCTGGGTTACAGCTCTGAGGGCACAGCAGAACCACCAGGGAGGGAGCACCCAGGGCAAGGGAGAATCAACACCCATGGCCAGGGAGAATCAACACCCAGGGCCAGGGAGAGAGCTCAAGTGGCCAGGTGCATGGTGTCTGCTATAAGGAAGGTTCCTGAATTTCATCCAGTTTTTTTAATCAGACACGTAATTTAGTTTTTTTTCAACTTTTCCCCACAATTCATTTTTTAATCCAATCAAGCCAGTTTCAATGTTGAATTTGAATGGATATGAGACACAATTAAAAATCAAAGCATAGGGGCTGGAGTGATAGCACAGCAGGTAGGGCGTTTGCCTTGCACGCAGCCAACCCGGGTTTGATTCCCAGCATCCCATATGGTACCCTGAACACCTCCAGGAGTAATTCCTGATTGCAGAGCCAGGAGTAACCCCTGTGCATTGCCAGGTGTGACCCCCCCCAAAAAATTAAAGCATACCAAACTATATAATATGTGTTTGATGTGCAAAGGGACATTTGATATGTTATCTATGGGAGATGTATTTTAGGAGCTGGAAAGATAGCTCAGAGATCCCACAATTCTTTTCTTTTTTTGAATAAATCAACGTGAGGTACAGTTACAGACTTACAAACTTCCATGCTTACATTGATAAAATGATCGAGTATCCGTCCCTTCACCAGTGCCCATTCTCCACCACCAATGATCCCGGTATCCCTGTCCCCTGTCACCCCCCTGTCTCTGTGGCAGGCGCATTGCCTTTAACTCTCTCTCTCCTTTAGGGCGTTGTAGTTTATAATGCAGGTATTAAGTGGCCATCATGTTCGGTCTATAGCCTACTTTCAGCACGCATCTCCCTTAATTTAATTTTTTGTTTGATTGTTTTGGGGCAACACTCGGCGATGGTCAGGGCTTGCTCCTGGCAGTGCTCAGGGGACCATATGGGGCGTCAAGTATTGAGCTCGGGTTGGCAGCATGCAAGGCCGAGGCCGCACCTACAGTACCATTAGCCTTCGGCCCCTATTCAGGTATTGTAATCTGTCTATCTAGTCCCCTGCTGCAATGACCTGGGTCCCACACATGCCTTTCCTGGGCATTCATACATTGTAGCAGTGCTGCTGGCCAGGGCAGTGCCTCTTAGCTCTGGGGCTCTCACACGTTGCTGTGTGGTGCTCATCAGGGACTGCTATGGTGCTCCCACAAGTACTCACCAGGCATCACACTTCCTGATGTGGCGCTCACATGCCTTTGAGAGCTGACATTCACCAGGATGTGAATGTCTTTTGCTGGTGCTGCTTACACATCCCGGCTACAGTGCGGTGCTGGAGTCAGAGCCACATGTGGTGACGCCAGACACTGAACTTGAGGCTTTACGCTTCCAAGGCTGGCACCTGAGTCATCAAAGTTACCCTCCGGCCATCAAGAAATATTAACGGGCCCACAAACTTGGAGAGAGGGTACACAGGACAGGTTCCTGAGAGTGAAGGGACTAGGTATCTGTGTGTGCCCCTAGAAACACCCTGTCCATCCTCTGGAGGCAGAGAAGTAGGATCTAAAAATATGAGAAGAGGTGGGCCAGAGAGATAGTACAGCATTTCGGGCATTTTCCTTGCACACGGCCGACCTGGTTTTGATCTCTGGCATCCCATATGGCCCCCCAAGCACCACCAGTAGTTAATTCCTGAGTGCAGAGCCAGGATAACACCTGAGCATCGCTGGGTGTGACCCAAAAAGCAAAACACACACACACACACACACACACACGAGAAGAGGAAATGTCTCTCCTCCAAGCGTTGCTGAAGCTGGAAGGTCCCAGTCCCTCCAGGAGTCTGAACAAGATTTTTCTGTCACTGCTGTTTGTCAGACAAATGGATGCATCTGTCTCCGGCACACCAGCCTGTAAGCTATATATTCTCCTGGGATGTATAGTTGATTTCTGGTTGTACATTAGCAGGGAGCTTTGCTTGCCAGAGTCCACTCTGCCCTCTCTCCCTCCTGGACTTCCTTTGAAACAGGAGCATAGACCTCCTCCTGCTGGTAAGTGGAGGCTAGGCCCTCCCTGCTGGCAAGCAGTGAAGGAGAGTGCTGGTGACAGCTCATCAGAGCTCCCTTTGCAGGAATTCCCCAGCTCCAAGCTGAGTTGCAGTTTCCTTTATTACTTTTCATAAGGGGGAACTTTGAGCAGGAGTGGGTGGGGCAGGGCCGGGCTGCTGGAGGAAGCTGAGCGGGGAGAAAGCCCACTGCTTCTCGGGCCCAACACCTGGGCAGGGTCACTGCCCGGGCTTGCCCTCCTCTCAGTCCTCTGGAAGGACCTGGGGTGTGCTGGGGTTTTGCTTGTTGATTGGTTTGGCAGCCACACTCAGCAGTGCTCAGGTCACTCAGGGTCACTCCTGGTGGAACTCGGGGGACCATATGGGATGTTGGGGATGGAACCTGGGTCAGCTGCATGCAAGGCAAGCGCCTTACCCGCTGTACTATCGCTCTGAGCCCAGGGACCTAGTCCCTGACCCAAAGGGTTTGGGGAAGAGGCAGAGAAGAGGGAACCCAGGGCTTCAAGTTAACTGGCTCTGTGGAGAATTGGGCTGTCCCTGGCACTGAGAGTCCCGGGTCTCCCATCAGCCTTCTTGATGGCCCATGTGCCCCCTCCTCACCCCAATTGTCATCTTGCCCCCGATTTCTCAGGGTGAAACTTCAGAGTTCAAGGAAGGTCAGGGAGGAGGAGAGAGGATGAGAACTCAGGGTGGGCATGGCCTTCCTTAAGGTTTTTCTGAAAGACAGTGGGGGCTGAGTGATATAAGGGGTACAACAAGCATGTGGGCTGGTCTGGGTCTTGGCCGGAACTTGGCTCCAGACGTGGGCCTTATGCTGGATGCCCTCTCAACTCACATCCATGGCATGCACGCACACACACACACACACACACACACACACACTCACACGCACACACAGACTTCAGGCCTATCCACAGGGTCCCACTAGGACTTCTTTCAGAGTCCTGCTTTGGGGTCACCCCTTGGCATGTCTTTTTATGCCATGAACATTTCTACAGTTCATGTGACAAATCACCGCATACCTCAGAACTTTATACAACCCAGATTTATTCTCCTGCAGTTCTAAAGACCAAAACAATCTTCAGGTCTAAAATCAGGGTATTTGCAGGGCTGGCTCCTTCCAGAGCCTCTGAGTGAGTATAGATTGGACAGCCCCACCCACAGGCCCCCACTCTGCCAAAGCTACGCCCAGGTCCCAACCTTGAGAATCTGAACATCATAGAATAGCACCTTCTATGGCCACAGACAGGCTGTTTCCTTATATGGAAAAGCCTGTGGCCGCATTACGGATCTAGGGTGGAGGAGTTTCTCGGACTTGCGAGTGGACCTAGAAAGCAACAGCACATCTCCTTCTGGGGGACATGGACGAGAAGATGCAGAGGGCTGAGGGTGATCTCAGAGGTAGCCATAAATGGGAGACTGTCGGGCTGCAGGCAGCAGAGAAGGGATCGTGTCCTGGAACCCTCCGAGGGGCTGCCTCCCCACACCTCCTCCTGACCCAGATCATAGCTATAAGAGCCCATTGGTGTTGCTTTCCTGGTTGACTTGACAGAGCAGTCCCAGGCCCCATTCCTGCCCTTCTCCTGCTCCCTGATCACAGCCCCTGCCGCCCCCCTACCCCCGTGCCCCTCCTAAGCCGTAGCCTCTGCCTCACTCTTCCAAGGATTCTCATGATGACAAGGTGCTCCCTGGAAAGGCAGGCAGTTTTGCCATCTCCAGTGGCTAAAAGGACCTGTCTTGCAAACATGAGGTCACGAGTTTGATCCCAGGTGCCTTCTACATGCTCCAAGTGCAATCCCTACAGTCGCCCGTCCTTCCCGAAACAGCATAGCTGCGTCTTCAAACAGCCCAAGTGCGGTGACGCTTCCAGGAAGAAGCAAGGGGCAGAGTCTGCAGGGAGAGAGGGGAGAGGGGTATGTCTGAAGCAAGATGACTGGGTGATGGAGGGGAACGTGAGAGAGAGAGAGAGAGAGAGAGAGAGAGAGAGAGAGAGAGAGAGAGAGAGCCAGGGGGCTGGAGACAGTGACTGGGAGGAGTTCCTTAGCATGACGGGGTAGGACCACCTTTGGGTGGTCACCCTAAGTGCAGAGAATGACAGTGGGGAAAGTTGGTCACCCCTGCAACCGGATCTCCCTGTGGAAGAGGTAGTGGGCATGGAATTCACCAGCCAGGGTCTATCTGGTAGAAGGTGTCAAGGTCACCTTCTTCTCTGAGGTTCTATATGTATGTCTATGTACATGTAAGATTCTGTGTGTTTTTGTGTGTGTGTGCGCGCATGCATGTGTATGCGTTAAATCAAAAAATAATGGGGCCAGAGTACAGTAGTGACTTTGGTGCTAGCCTTGCACACAGCCGACTTGGGTTCAATCCCTGGCACCCCATATATGGTCCTCCAAGCCCAGCAGTAGTGATTCCTGAGTGCAGAGCCAGGAGTAATCCCTGAGTATCATAGCATGTGGCCCAAAAACAAACAAACAAAAATAGCAAAACGGGGTTCCTAAAAGTGTGGCCTACTTTTAATGTGTTTATTAAGCTTAAACCCTTGATGCTCACATATACAAACATTAACATACTTTATGTCTTCTCAAAAATGTATTAAAAGTAAGTGTCTTGCCTGATGCAAAATATCAGCACTTTCATAGAAAAAAAAGCTATTGATTTTGCATTTTCAGTTATGTGGCATGTGAGTCAAATCTCTCTTTTTTTTTTTTCTGGCTAAATCACTTTAATTAAGTTATTTATTTTTTTGTTTACTCGAGCGGGCCCAGTAACATCTCCATTGGAGACTTTGTTGTTACTGTGTTTGGCATATCGAATACATCACGGGGAGCTTGCCAGGCTCTGCCGTGCAGGCGAGATACTCTCGGTAGCTTGCTGGGCCCCACCCGCTGTGCTATCGCTCCAGCCCGGCTGGAGGGTAGGGCGTTTGCCTTGCACGCAGCCAACATGGCCGACCCGAGTTCGATTCCTCCACCCCTCTCGGAGAGCCCGGCAAGCTACCGAGAGTATTCGATATGCCAGACACAGTAACAACAAAGTCTCCAATGGAGACGTTACTGGGCCCGCTCGAGCAAATCGATGATCAACGGGAGGGCCTTTACTTTACTTTACTTATTTTTTTTGTTAAATCATTATGAGATACACAGTTCCAAAGTTGTTCTTGATTGGTAACCGTGCTTTAATGAGAACTGTATTGACTGGGCATTGGTTTCCGGTGGCTGGCTATAATGTATCACTGCCAGCTTGCTGGCTTGAAGCTACAATATTTGCTCTTCTTCCAGAGGCAGGAGCCTGAGATCCATTCTTGCTGGACAGATGTTCTTCCCTCTTTTGGCTTCTGCTGGCTGCACCCTGCCCTCCCATGTGGCCTCCAGGTCTTCTCCTCTTCCTCCCTAGAATCTCTGCTAACCTTCCTTCCTTGGGGAATTCTTAGAGTGGTATTTAGGGCCATTAAGGGATAATCTCCCCCTCTCAAAATCAAGGTAATAGTTCAGGTTCCAGGGATTAGCACCTGTTTTCTTCAGGAACCATTATTCAGTCCACCAAAAACTGGTAATCAATAGATTTATCTTTTTTATTATTATTATTATTGTTTTTTGGCCTTTGGGGTCACACCTGCCGATACTCAGGGGTTACTCCTGGCTCTGCAGCCAGGAATTACTCCTGGTGGTGCTCAGGGGACCATATGGGATACCAGGGATCGAACTTTGGTAGGCCGTATGGAAGGTAAATGCCCTACCTGCTGAACTCTGACTCCAGTCCCTAAGTAAAGTAAGTAAAGGCCCTCCCGTTGATCGTCGATTTGCTCGAGCGGGCCCAGTAACGTCTCCATTGGAGACTTTGTTGTTACTGTGTCTGGCATATCGAATACTCTCGGTAGCTTGCCGGGCTCTCTGAGAGGGGCGGAGGAATCGAACTTGGGTCGGCTATGTTGGCCGCTTGTAAGGCAAACGCCCTACACACTGTGCTATCGCTCCAGTCCCTAGATTTGATTTTTAACATAACCTATGCTTGGGGCTGAAAAGATAGCACAGTGGGTAGGGCATTTGCCTTGCACATAGCCACCCCAGGTTTGATCCCTGGCATTTCTTAGGGTCCCCTGTGTCCACGAGGAGTGATCCCTGAGTACAGAGCCAGGAGTAACCCCTGAGTACAGCTGGGGGTGGCCCAAAATAATAAAGAAACAAATAAATAAATAAACGGAGTTGGAACTGAAAAAATAATAATAACAACCTACCGGGGGGCTGGAGAGATATTACAGAGATTTAGGCACTGGCCTTGCTTGCAGCTACACCGAAGACATTGTTTAAATCCTGGCACATATAATCCCCTGAGAACGGAGCCAGATGTGGGCCCTGAGCACTACCGGTTGTGCACCTCTCCCCCCCCCAAAAAAAAATATGTATCCTACATTTGCAGTGACATGCAAACCACTGTTCTCATCAACTTCAGCTCCCCTCAATTCCTGGCAACCACTGTCTGTCTCTGAATTTGCCTATTTTGGATACTTCCTCTGAAACAAACACCTCAGACTGGGAGATGGCTCGGAGGACTGAGGTGTGTGTCTCACATGCAGAAGCCTTGCGTTCAAACCCTGGTACCGCAGTGCCCCTGGCAGCACCAGAAGAAATGAATGTAGTCTCTAGCTTGGCTCTGCGTGTCTGGCTTCTCTCCCTGTGCTCTCTGGGAGCTCCTCTGGTGGGGAGCGAGTCTGCACCTGAGTCCTTCTGTGGGGGAGCGAGTCTGCACCTCAATCCTTCTGTGGCTTACCACACTCACAAATCACGGAGACTTTAGTTGGATCACAGTCAGGGGTCCTGGGACCAGCCTCTGGGGCTTCAGTCAGGCCACAGACAGGGGTCCTGGGACCAGCGTTTGGGGTTTCAGTCAGGTCCCGTTTGGTGTTTCAGTCAGGCCACATACAGGGGTCCTGGGACCAGCCTCGGGGGGCTTCATTCAGGCCACAGACAGGGGTCCTGGGACCAGCCTCGGGGGGCTTCATTCAGGCCACAGAAAGGGGTCCTGGGACCAGCCTTGGGGGGCTTCATTCAGGCCACAGATAGGGGTCCTGGGACCAGCCTCGGGGGCTTCATTCAGGCCACAGACAGGAGTCCTGAGACCAGCCTCAGGGGGCTTCATTCAGGCCACAGACAGGGGTCCTGGGACCAGCCTCAGGGGGCTTCAGTCAGGCCACAGACAGGGGTCCTGGGACCAGCCTCTGGGGCTTCAGTCAGGCCACAGACAGGGGTCCTGAGACCAGCCTCTGGGGCTTCAGTCAGGCCACAGACAGGGGTCCTGGGACCAGCCTCGGGGGGCTTCATTCAGGCCACAGACAGGGGTCCTGGGACCAGCCTCGGGGGCTTCATTCAGGCCACAGAAAGGAGTCCTGGGACCAGCCTCGGGGGGCTTCATTCAGGCCACAGATAGGGGTCCTGGGACCAGCCTCGAGGGCTTCATTCAGGCCACAGACAGGGGTCCTGGGACCAGCTTCGAGGCGGGGGGAGCGGCCCTGCCCCCAGGTGTGTGGGGATACACTCTGGTCTTGGCTCAATGACCACGTGTGGCATGATGACATGTGTCCTAGCACACACCTGTCACTGAGTCATGGCTGCCCTTGCCTCATGCTTCTCCTGCATCAGACTAACATCTGGGCTGTTCTGTGCCTCTGGCTATTCCTGACAAACACCCCGAACCTGCACTCATCGCCCAGAAATGGGTCAGTAGGGCTGTCCGCAAATCCACCTGCTTGGCTGTGAAACCAATCAGGGCCTTCATCCACCGCAGAGAGAGACTGTGGCCCCTGGGAGGCAGAGGGGAGCACAGGGGCACCTGCTCTCCAGCCCAGCCCTGTCCAGGGAGCAGAGCCCTTCCGGTGGGGGATGATGCTTCACCCCACCCTGTTCCCACCACATGGAGCCATGGCATCGCCGAGTCATCCTAGGCACAGAGAGCGCATTTTCCCAGTCACTGTGCGACCCCCCAGTCTGCAAGGTAGACAACAGACTGGGATGGGAAGGAGGCAGAGCTGAGAGGAGAGTGAGGGGTGCAGTGGGTCCTGGAGGCCCCGGTGCCCAGTACCAGATTCCTGCTACTTTGGTGGTTCCATAAATTCCTCCTCTGCCCAAGAGACTTCATATTGCATTTCCGTCGCTCTCAACCTGAAGGACCTTCCCTGTGACCCCACAGTCCTCTGCTAGCATACTCTCAGGGCTCCTTGAAGTGGAGAAAATGATGAGTCCCACCACTGCCCCCCTCTATACTGGGAATCCTGGGTGCTTTGTTGAACTTGCAACTTGTGGGCCAAACTGCAGGGAGCTCCAGGCCACAGGCACCCTTGTCAGTTCCTGGTGGTGCCCGAAGACACTTCAACAGGCGGGAACGTTGTACGCAGGAGCACTGTCACCACACGGCAGCTTGGGAGCACCAAGTCAGGAGTAACCTCTGAGCACAGCTAGTTGTGGCCCCCCACCTCCAAGCCAAAGAAAGCCATTTTTAAAAATAAGTCAAATGGGAGGGTTTTTGTGCTAAGCAGTAAGACTGGAGAGTTCAGATGGATACACAGACACAGGAAAGACAGACTCTCGGGCCATCAAGCCAAGGTGCCAAGACCCAGGGAAGAGTTTTTCTTTGTTTGGTTTTGAATAAAAACCAGTGGCGGTGCTCAGGGTTTACTCCTGAGTCTGCTTACTACTGGAGGGCTCAAGGGACCAGATGGGATGCTGGAGACCAAACCTGGGTCAGCCATGTGCAAGGCAAACACAGCACAAACACAAACGCTGTACATTCATTCCAGCCCCTAAAAAAATTCTTGTCTGAGTCCCCAGTTCTGCAAATAAAAAGATGCAAGTTCTCAGAAGTCATTTTCTTCCCCACAACCTGTCTTTCAGAAACAATCATTCTAATGATCTCAGTACCTCAGTTTCCTCCTTGTAAAATGCGATGATACTACTCCAGAGAAATCTTTTAAGGCTTTAAGGAACTGTGCTAGGAACTGAGAAGTAATGCAACTTATTCATCAGGCCCGGGATGTGGCTCAAGGGCATGTCACATGCCTTGCATGCATTTGATCCCCAGCATCACCAAAAAAAAAAAAAAAGTCCAAGCATATTTGTCAGAATCATCACCACCATCATCGTCATTAAAAATACCAGGGTTGCAGAACAGCTGAACTGAGATCACCAGGCTTGGCTCACATGGGATGGGATGGGGTTCATGAGTGAGATGAGGTGTCAATCACTTCAGACCAAACAGCCTCAACAGACTCAATGCTCTTCCTTTCTTCCAGCTATACTACATTCCTTTGTTTTGCATAATACGAAAGTTGAAGCAGAAAAGTATTTTGATCTCTCTCTCTCTCTCTCTCTCTCTCTCTCTCTCTCTCTCTCTCCTGATTAAGAACAAAGTTACCTCTGACTGTTTCTGAATTTTCTTTTTGGGGGCGGCCACACCCAGTGATGCTCAGGGCTGACTCCTGGTTCTGTGCTCAGGGATCACTTCTGACAGACACGAGGGACTATATGGGGTGTCAGGAATTGAATCTGTGTCAGCCGTATGCAAGGCAAACACCCTACCTGCTGTACTATCGCTCCAGTTCCCTGTTTCTGAATTTTCACAAAAGCCGAGCTTGCTTTTCCTCCACCTAGTGTCTGCCCTGCACTGCATCAGAACCTTGACAACCCTGGGGGTGGGGGAGGGACAGGGAAGGGACACTGCTGAAGCGCAGAAGGCAGGCACGGGTGGCTTCTGTGTCCCTGTGCTTTTTTCTCCCTGTCCTTCCATCAAACACCCCTGATTCCCTTGGGGAAATTTCCTGTCCAAGACCTGCAACGTTCCTAAACTCAGGAAGGAAAGAAGAGATGCCAAGCAGAGGGGCTCCAGTCTGCTCTGGCGTGAACCTCACCAACTTCAGGCTCCTCCGTCCTCCCCCTGCCAACCTCCTGCCCGCCCCCCCTCCCCCATATTCCCCCCCCCGCCCCCGTCTCCTCAGCCTCACACCCCCCTCCCAGCTGTCCCTCTTCTCAGTTCCTCTGCCCCACAGGCGACAGGGCAGCCTGATTTCCCAGCCACCCCTCCCTTTGCTTTGCATCCCTCCCTTTTGGAACACAGGGTCCCCGAGAGAGCCCTTGCTAGCCCCGGGAGAGCTGGGAGAGCAGTTCTCCCCACAGTCACCTTCCTTGAGTCCTGCCCCATGTGTTAAGTGAGTGGTCCTGATTTATCCTCCTGTCACACCTACCCAGCCCTGAAGCAGGGTGCTGTCCTCTCCCCACTGGCCTCCCTGGGGCTGGCCAGTGACCAGGTGTTGGTCTGAAAACTCAGGCTTTACCGCCTGTTTCCCTCCTTGCCCTCGCCACCGACGGAGATGGAGTTTGGCAACCCGGCTGCTGCCATAATGTTTTCCAATGAGGATGGAATAGGGACCTCAAGCAGGCAAGGCCCGTGCCGACCACTGGGCCACATCTCTGGCCCCATCACCACTGTGCCCGTGCTGATCCCTGAGCAAAGGTCCTGAGCACTGTCAGGCATGGCCAAAAAACAAAACAGAACCTGAACAGGTTCCTCCTCTGACAGAGGCCTGGAGGCTTCAGGTGCTGGGGCCACACCCCCTACTCTTTGTACTCTCCGGACTCCAGGGCTTTGCTTTCCTCAGGCCCTTCTCTGGGCTCGCAGGGGCACCGGGCAGAGGGCACCCCCACCTCTGAGTGGGCGCTGAACCCTCTGTCCCTGCACAGGTGCCTCGCGCAGGACTTCCGCGTTCCCTCTGGCTCCTAGAAGCCGCTGATCAGCCCCAGATAGATGCTTCTAGAAACTTTCTGTTCCTTTTTAGTCCTGCAGGCATATCAGCCACATTCTTGCCTGGGCTTAGTAAACTCTTCTCACAGGATGTAAACTCCTAGACTTGGGATGACTGCTTGCCTCAGGCGACTGTTCTCCCAACCGTCCTCAACACCCTGCATTCTGTTCAGTTTTTATTTTTTAGGGTTTGGTTTGGTTTGGTTTGGGGGCCATACTCGGCAGTTCTCAGGGCTTACTCCTGGGCTCTGTGCTCAGAGATCCTTTCTGGTGGTGTTCAGGGGGCTTTGTAGGATGCTGGGGATCGAATCCCGGGTCATCTGTGTGCATGGCCTTCTCTTTACCCACTGTTCTATCACCCCGGCTGACTCTGTTTGTTTTATTGCAGTGACAGTGGTGGCTTGCAATGTTACTTAGGTTTCCTGTGGGCTGTCTTCAATATCAACAGCTATATTCGCGAGAATGCAGGTTTTCCTTCACCAATACAGCTGGCCCCTTGTACCGCACCCACCAACCCCCATTCCAATTTTGTCATAGGTAAAGCAGCAGTCTCTACCTTACAAAAGTAACACTAATTGCAGCAGTGAGCCCCCAGAGTTCCTTTGCCCTCACAGAAGTTTGTCTTTTAAGTTGTACAAAAGGCAAGGTGGGGGCAGATAGTACAGTGGATTGGGTGTTTGCCTTGCACGCAACTGGCCCAAGTTCAATCCTTGGCACCTCATATGGTTCCCTGAGCACCACCAGAAGCAATCAATTCCTGAATGTAGAGCCAGGAGTAACCCCTGAGCATCGCTAGGTGTTACCCAAAAAGAAAAAAAATTCTAAAACAAGTAATGTGTGTGTGGTGGGTGGGGGAGGGGTGGGGAGTGTTTGGGGGCCATCCAGAGAGAGTCGGCCGTTGTTGCCAATCAATACTCAGCTTCTCAGGAAGCCTTGGCTTGGGAATCCAATCAAGCAGGGCATGACCTGTTTTCACTGTAGTTCAGTTTTTTGAGCTTTGGGTTCTGGGGCCACATCTGAAGTACTCGAGGGTTGCTCTCGGCAGAGCTGGAGTGGTGGGGTCATGGGATGAAGGAATGGTAGGGGTGGTAGGGTCCTACATGTGGTGCCTGGAATGGAACTCAGAGCCTCACCCCCACGGGTCTCTCTGATTTAAGACCATCAGGGTAGGCTGGGCTCCTGCCATCAGTCAGTGATCTGTATCATACCCAGGGCTATTTTCCTGCTGCAAGGGGAAAGTTTCAAGGCTGCAGGGGATACAGCCATGCTCCAATATTTACTTTCTTTTTCTGGGGCTGAGGGGGGTCACACTCAACGGTGTTCCAGCTCTGTACTCAGGAATCACTCCTGGCAGGACTCAGGAGACCATACGTGGTGCCAGGGATTAAAGCTGGGCAGGCCGTGTGCAGGGCAAGTGCACTACCTGCTGTACCACCTCTCAGGCCCCATAACTTAACTATTGCTACTATCTGACCCCTTAAAGAAAGAAAGTTGCCTGCCCACAGCAGCAGAGTGGAGGCATGGGGGTGCGGGGCTGGCTGGAAACAGGATCTTGGCTCTTCTCGAATCCTTGGGCCACAAGCAGCCAGACAGACTGTCTTCTGGTCTGTCTTCCAGGAGGACTGGAAAGTAGCCAGGGCAGCCTACAGTCTCCAGGTCTCCCGTCTCTGAGGCAAAGGTCCCTGGGCTTGGCCTCTGGCTCAGCACGTAGGGGTCTCACTTCATCCCTTTTCTTTTTTTTCTTTTTGGGTCACACCCAGCGATGCACAGGGGTTACTACTGGCTTTGCACTCAGGAATTACTCCTGGCGGTGCTTGGGGGACCATATGGGTTGCTGGGAATCAAACCCAGGTCAGCCACGTGCAAGGCAAATGTCCTACCTGCTGTACTATCGCTTCAACCCCATCCTTTTAGATCCAGCATTCCAACCAACTGCCTTGCCCCACAACCTCCAACAAAACTTGCTCCTTTTCCTGTGTTTCCTGGGGTTCCTAACTCAGTTTCCTGCCCATCACTCACCCAAATACCCAATTAGGATACTCCCAAATACCAAGGACACCCCCCTCTTCTGTCCATCCATTGCCCAGCCCCTGTCCTGAACTTTTCAATGCATTTCGGTTTGGGTTGGTTGACTGATTCGGGGGAGACCATATGGTGCCAGGGATTGAACCGGAGTCGGCATATATAAGGCAAGCATCTTAACTTTCCCCACCCCCACCATACTAACCCGGTAGCACTGTAGCACTGGACTCCCAGTGCTCATCGATTTGCTCGTGCGGGCATCAGTAATGTCTCCATTGTGAGACTTGCTACTGTTTTTGGCATATTGAATACACTATGGTAGCTTGCCAGGCTCTGCCATGTGGGCAGGATACTCTCTGTAGCTTGCCGGGCTCTCCAAGAGGGGTGGAAGAATCAAACCCGGGTCAGCCGCATGCAAGGCAAATGCCCTACCTGCTGTGCTATCACTCCAGCCCATACTAACCCTGAAACCCTTCAAGGGCATTTGAACTTGTGTCCTCCCAAATCTTCATTTATGTCTTGAATTAGTCACTTAACTTGTAGCCGAGTCCCCAACCATGTCCTGAAACTTGGGTACAACAGTCTGAGTTGGCTTCAACATAATCTTCTGCCACCCCAGGACGGTCACCTCGCAGAGGCCACCGTCTGTGCAAGGACAGAACCCAGAGGGGAACTTCAGTTTATGAGTCTACAATGCTCCACTCCCCCATTCTTTGCAGGATAAAGCTCCAGGAAGCACAAAGAAAATTCTTTGCATAGCAGAAGCTCTCAGGTCGGTGCAAAAGGGGCACAGGCCCCTGGGCACGCTGGAGAATTCTACAGGGGGCTGCAGTCGGGCACCACACAGGGGCTGGCTCCTTCCTGCCTACCTGCTCCTAAGGCCCAGGCCGTTGTCACTGCAGCGTTGTCTGACAACTGCTCAGGGTTCACCAGGACACAGCCCTTCCTGGAGACCTTGAGGGCCCTGGGCCACTGCCCCTCCTTCCTGATGACACAGGAGGTAGCTACTTGGACTTGGGGCAGGTGGGCACAGGAAGCCAAGGGAGATAGATGCTCTTGGGGAAGTTGGTACTGGGACCTGGGGGCTGCCTGGGGGACCCCTCTGTTGTCACTCCCTACTGGAATGTGGGGTGACATGGGAACATCTCATTTCCTCAGCAGCACAGGAATGGGAACATCTCATTTCCTCAGCAGCACAGGAAGAGTCTGGCTGATCGAAGGGGCTCAGTGAACCTTTGCTGAGTGAATGACGTGACACTCTGACAGTCTCTTACCTTCTGTGGTGCCAGGATTTCCCCAGCTCCCAGTCCTGATCACTGTCAGGCTCCAGGGACTCAGCCCCACACCCAGAGCACTGGCTCCAGCACTGGGTCCAGGACCCCTTCCCGGTTCTGCTTGGGTTTCAGCCCTCCCAGGGCCCCCTTGTAAAGTGTCTCCCAGCCTGGTCTTGGCAAGTGCCCAGGGATCCTGTTCTTGCCCCAGAATCCACAACTACCTGCCTCTTCATAGTCCCCCAGCGGGTCTCCCACAGCCCCATGGGATGGCCCTTTGAAAAAGAAATTTGGGGAGCTGGAGCAATAGCACAGCGGGTAGGGTGTTTTCCTTGCACACAGTTGACCTAGGTTCGATTCCCAGCATCCCATATGGTCCCCCGAGCACAACCCAGGAGTAATTCCTGAGTGCATGAACCAGGAGTAACTCCTGTGCATCGCCGGGTGTGACCCAAAAAGCAAAAAAAAAAAAAAAAAAAAAAAGAAAAGAAAAAAGAAAAAAAGAAAAAGAAAAGAAATTTGATAGGAACTTTCCTTGCATGTGGCCAATCCAGGTTTGATTCCTGGCATTCCTTTTGGTCACCGAAGCACTGCCAGGAGTGACTTCCAAGTGCAGAGCCCACAATACCCCTGAGCATCACTAGATGTGGCCCAAAAATCAAATGACGGAAAAAAAAAATAGGAATGGCCTCATTCCTCTGCTTGCCACCCTCCCAAGCTTCCATCCCGCCTGGACTACAACCCCAAATGCTCTCCAGACCCATCCAGCCCCCCGGGGGACCCCCTCCCCCGGTTCTCTTCCTCACCTCCCTCTGCTTCACACCCTGTTTCAGCCTCCCGGTCTCACTGTTCCCAGCGCACCCCGCCCGGATCCAGAGCCCTAGAGCCTCCTCCCGCCGCCACCCCACCAATCGCGGTCTCCGGGGAGGCTCCCGAGCCCCCGACCCCCTTCCCAGACGACCCCCAACAGAGCCCAGCCGGCTCCTGCTTCCGGTTTCCCCGCTGCCCTTCCGGCTCTTTGTCTGGGGTGTCACTAGACTCGAAGCTCCCCAAGGGCAGAGACTGTGCCCCTCTCGTGCTGCCGGCTCCCCGGCAGGCGGTCCTGGGGGGGGGTCCCCGACCCCGTTCAGGGAGCATCCTGCGAACCGACGCGCGGCGGAGCGCTCAGCGCCCCCTGCAGGCGGGAGAGAGCGGCGCGCGCGGGGTCAGGGTCTGGGTCAAGTGCAGCGGCCCGGCCGCCGCCCCGCTCCCCGCCTCACCGGTGCCCTCGCGGTCCTAGCGCCCGGCCCCACGGGTTCGGGGCGAGAGCCGCCAGGGGCGGTGCCTTTCCGGCCTCGCGGATCCCCGCGTCTCCCCAGAACACGCCCGGGCAAGCCGGCTGCAGGAGGAACCCCCGGGACGGGGGGAGAGGGAGGGGGACTTAAGGAGCACCGCGGGCCGGAGCCAGGCTGCACGCGCTCGCGGGGTAGGGCCGAGCTCCGAGACTTTGCAGACGGATTTGCAGAAGCAGCAGCTGAGATGGAGTTGGAGCTGGTGGAGAAGAGATGCCAGGGCAGGGCAGAGCAGGGAGGGGCCCTGGGGTGGCCGCCGTGGAAACAGTGACTGGGCGGGAGGTTTGAGCTCAGAAGATTTGTGGGGGAGGGGAACGGAAGGAGGGACCCCGCCCAGGCGGGAGAGACGGCGTTTTGGGTTATTATTATTTTTTAATGCACTTAATTGTATGGACTTCCCTCTGTTTTGTGTTGGTTGTAACGACCCAGGTCGCACCCTAGAGACCACAGGCAGTGCCAGGGATGGAACCCAGGCCTCCTGCCTGCAAGGCAGGGATTCTGCTCCCGCCACCTCCTGGCCCAGGAAGCAGGGAGACTTCCTGCTCAGGACAGCAGTGCCCTGCCTGAACCTGCCCGGGGCCCCACCCAGGGACCCTGTCGCACCCTTGCCGCGCCCCTCATTCTTCCATCATGCTCAGTGCTTTCCTGCCCCAGGACCTTGGCCCTAGTTGTTTTCTCTCCCAGAGTTCTGGTCATTTAGACATTCAGGGTCCTCCCTCCCCATCCCCTGTTCTCTCTGTTCCTTGTGGTCAGTCCCATGATCCAGTAGTCTCTGCTTTCTTCCACACAAGTTTACTCAAGAGCAGGGTCCTTCGTAGCTTCATAGCAGCGCTGAGAATCCAAGGGTCTGGGTTCAAGACCCCGTTCTTCCCCGTATAGACCTGATGAATTGGGGGGAGCCACTAACCCAGCCTCATTCTCTCCAGGGGAGAATGGCTGTCACTTTCAAGGGCGAGAGTAAAGAAAACAGGTCATCAGCACTAAGCCCCCAGCTCACACACCAGGGTGTCAGCCCTGAGGGGCAGCAGACATAGCAACCCTCCAGCCCTGCCAAGGGAAGTGGGTCTGTAACAGCCTCTTGGTAAACAGATTAATTGGGGGAGGGGGAATAACCGACCTACCGCATTTGTTGTTGGTGGTTGCTTAGCATGGGGTGGGGGCAGGGTTTCTCTAAGGAAGCCCAGAGACCAAAGCCTCCTGCCAGAGCCCTGCAGAGCGCCTGGCCAGCTGCCTGTGCAGGGCTAACTTTCCCACCCTTGGTGGCTGTTGGTTGTGGTGGTGACCAGGGACTTGAACATGTGCTTGTGATGCTCAGGGGGTCTCCGTGGCATTCACAGTGGCATGATTTCAGCCACTGGAATATCTTTTTGGTGTTTGATGCTCACAGTCAGAAGGTGGGGGGGTCACACTTCTTTAGTAGGACACCTGTGGCCACTCTGGGGGTTAACCTCATAGCCTTAAACCCACAAGGCAGGGTCTCTAAGCCAGAACTTTTTAAGCACAATTTTCCTTCTTGGGACCCCTCTCCTCCTGAGAATTTTTATGTGACCCCACGTATGTAAAATAGGTATACAACCCAAACATCTGTCACTGTCACACTGTCCTCCCGTTGTTCATTGATTTGCTCGAGTGGGCCCAGTAATGTCTCCATTTTGAGACTTGCTGTTACTGTTTTTGGCATATCGAATACGTCACGGGCAGCTTGCCAGGCTTTGCCGTGTGGGGGCGATACTCTCAGTAGTTTGCCAGGCTCTCCGAGTGGGGCGGAGGAATCGAACCCAGTTCGGCTGGGCTAGCTGCGCGCAAGGCAAATGCCCTACCACACATTTACTGATAATAAATTATATATATGCAGATGGTCCCCTGAGCTTGCTTGGAGTGGTCCCTGAGTAAGCCCTGAGCACTGCCAGGTGTGGCCCCAAACAAAACAAAACATGTTTTGGCAAAACATATGTCTGGCAGTGCTCAGGGATTACTCCTGTCTCTGCACTCAGGGATCACTACCGGAGGGCTCAGAGGAGCATATGGGGATGCCAGGGATCGAACCTGGGTCAGCGGCATGCAAGATAAATGCCCTACCTACTGTACTATTGCTCCGGCCCAATCATGTATTTATTTTAAAGCACATGTTTCACAACCCCCACATTCATGCAAGTCTGTTTGGGATCATGACCCACCATTCAAGAAGCTACGACAATCAAAGGCACAGAGAACCCCTCAGGCCCTGCCTGGACCCCGATGCTGGTTCAGGGTCCTGGAGAAATAGGGCCCATTCAGCTGACACGAGTGGAGGGTCCTGCAGCTGGCCGGGCTCCCAAGAAGGGTCCCAGGAAGGAAACAAGAGACCCTGCTGGGTGTGTGTCTTCCCGCCTGCTGTGTTCCCCGCCTCGGACCATAAGCCTGGTGCTCGGGCCTACCCCGAGAGACTCTGGGCCTCTGTCATCCTTCCAGAAAATTCCTCTGGGGCTGTAGTTAACTCAAGTTGTTTTCTGTTGTTTGCAACCAGGAACTCTGACTCATCCACCCTCCCCACGGGGCTGAGCCCCAAACCTCAGCAGGCCTCCCCGTCACCCGAGGCCCCACCCGTCCCTTTACCAAGGGCACCAGACTCAAGCCGCCATGAGTCAGTCTGTCCTCGTAGTACCCAGAAAACGGGGCCAAAGGCGTGGCAGGCTGGTACCTAGAAATGTCAACTGGGCTGCTTCCCAAGTACGTCACTGCACCCTGTCCCAACACAGAGGGTGTCCCCAGGGCAGGAATGCTCGAGAAGACACAGCGATAAGCCAGATCTGGGTCTCCACTGTGGAAGTGGAAACTTGGAAGAGCAGGTCCACAGGCTGAGATATGGTTACATGTGCTACATGCCTCGCAGGAGGGAGGCCCCAGGATCGATCCCTGGTTCCGCAAACAAGTTGGGGTCCTCACCTACCTGAAATGAGGAACCACATGGGAGCCTTCTTGTCCCACCCTCTGTGGCCATCTCTGGGCAGCAACACAGGGCTGGAGAAGGGCCTGCTTCCTGAGTGACTTCCCTGAGAACACGCCATGTATATTTACACATACAGTGGACACAATGTAGCTTGTATGAGCCTCAGGCACCCCCATCACCCCAAGTTACCCGCAGAGTCTTGGACCAGCATGGAATGAAGGCAGGATAAGATGACCAAAGAGGTAGCTGGACCAGCGTCCTCGTGGTGGATGCCAGCAGGGGTGGACAGCAGCAAATGATGTCCAGTGAAGCCAGACACCATCCACTGTGCTGGTAGCACTGAAGCCCTCCCCACTTCCGGTTACAAGCAGGAACCCCAGGGATTAAGGGAGGAGCAATACCCTGAAATGTTTCTGCCAAGAAGCATGTCAGACAGAGCCACACACAAGGGGTCTGCAGGGTCTGTACCTGAGACACCCCTGCCAGGAGGAACTCCCCACCCTCACCTTGGGCCATCATGGCGCAAAAGAGCAGGAGAGGTGGGTCTTTCTGGGGTCTGGAGAACTTGAGAATTGTGGAAAGAGATGTCAGGTGGAGCCGGCACTCAGGGTACGCCGGGCACCACGATCAATCAACACTCTGTGTATCCACAGAGCTGGGGGTAGCGACTGCCACTTACAGATGAGGAAACAATGGCACTGAGGTTTTGAACAGAGCACCAGGATGGCTTGAAGTCCCAGTAGCCAGTCAAGATGGGCTCCATGGAAAACAATCCTCTCTGGAGTTTGGAGAGGGAGGGTCTGGGAGGGATGCGGTTCATGAAAACTGCGACGTGCTGGAGGAAATTCAGGCAGGGGTGGGGCGGCCCCTGGTGGACACAAGGAGAATGGCAGCTTGTGGCTAGGACCTGCCCAGCCAGTGGCCCTAGAAGGGAGAGATGGAGGGAGGGGCAAGTTGAGGAGAGTCAGAGCTGCGCAGGGTCTGGACTCAGGTCGGGACTTCGGCCCTGGGACAGCAGTGGCTACTCCACGAGGCCTGAGAGGACAGAAAGGAAGAGGGACACATGGCTGACCTTTCCAATGAGCACAGGCAGACGGGCAGGAAAGTGAGGTCACAGTCTGGAAAGAACAGTCAAATCCAACCCAGGAAGAAGAACGACAGGGGCAAAGACGGCCCTCATCAAGCTGAAGGGACAAGACCCCAAAAGACAGGCAGGTCTCAAATACTAACAAAATAAACCTCCAAGAAAAAATAAAGAAATAAACCTCCAAGAAAGCCAAGACAACGCACATTGTGAGAAAATACTTGCTAATCAAGTCTGATAAGGGACTTGAATGCAGAACGGAATAAATATTTCTCTGGTAGCTCAACACTAAAAGCACAAGATTCCATTTAAAAATGAGCAGAGAGGGGCTGGAGTGATAGCTTAGCGGGTAGGGCGTTTGCCTTGCACGCGGTCGACCGGGGTTCGATTCCCAGCATCCCATATGGTCCCCTGAGCACCGCCAGGGGTAATTCCTGAGTGCAGAGCCAGGAGTAACCCCTGTGCATTGCCGGGTGTGATCCAAAAAGCAAAAAAGTAAATAAATAAAATAAATAAAAATGAGCAGAGAAATGAAATGAGCCAGAAAGAGAGAGACAGACTGCACTCATTTGTGGAATATAAAATGACATAGTATGTATAGACAAGAACAGTAGGTAGAGACAAGAGCTAGGAGGATGGCTCTGCAGTTGGAAGCCTGACTCATGAGCTGGGAGAGAAGGCAGATGGGAGAGAGAAGGGATCACTAAGTAAACGATGGTTGGAGGGATCGCTCGGGAGGAAGATGTTTGCTGAAAGTAGACAAAGGACCAAATATGGTGGACTCTCAGTATCTGTACTGCAAACCATAATGCCCAAAAGGAGAGAGAGTAAGAAGGAAAAGTGCCTTCTATAAAGGCAGGGGGTGGGGTGGGGGTGGCGGGAGGGATACTGGGGACGTTGGTGGTGGGAAATGGACACTGGTGGAGGGATTGGTGTTCAGTAGTCATATGACTGAAACTCAATCATGAAAGCTTTTAACTGTATCTCACAGTGATTCAATAAAAATAAAAAGGAAAAAAGAAAAAAAAATAAGCAGAGATTTTGTGTTTGCTAAGGAGTCAGGCTTCAAGGGTGGGTGGGAACCTGGGGACATTGGTGGGGGGAAAAGTCACAGCAGTGGTGGGACTGAGGCTGAAACACTGAATGCCTGAAAGAACTGTATTATGAACAACTTGTAAACCATGGCATTTAAGATATTTCAAACATTTAAAAAAAAGAAAAGGCCCTCCCGTTGATCATCGATTTGCTCGAGCGGGCCCAGTAACATCTCCATTGGAGACTTTGGTGTTACTGCGTCTGGCATATCGAATACTCTCGGTAGCTTGCCAGGCTCTCCGAGAGGGGCGGAGGAATCGAACTCGGGTCGGTCATGTTGGCTGCATGCAAGGCAGATGCCCTACCCGCTGTGCTATTGCTCCAGCCCTAAGAAAGAAAAAGAAAAAAGAACAGAGGGGGCCGTAGATATGGCTCAGAGGGAGAAGTCCCTGAACACCTCCAGGAGTAACCCCGAGAACCTCTGGGTATGGCCCCCAAACTAAAATACATAAAATAGAACCAGAGAGGAAAGGAGCCGATAGTACAATGGATAAGGCACTTGCCCTGCACGTGGCCAACCCCGGGCTTGATTCCCGGCACCCCATATTGTCCCAAGCCCCACCAGGAGCTCTGTGTAGAGTCAAAAGTTACTGTCAAATATGACTCAAAAATAAAAAAATGGGATCTGAGAGACAGTACAGGGGTTAAAGAGGCTTAACTTGTACATGGCCCACCTGGTTTGATTCCTGGCACTGAACAGAGTTCCCCAAGCACCACCAGTGTGAGCACAGAGCCAGGAGTAAGCCCTGAGAGGCCCAAAGTCTTAAACATAAAAGAAGCAAATGATTTGAATAGACATTTCTTCAAAGAAATGCAAATGACCAGTAAGCCCATGAAAACACATTCCACATCATTAGTCGGTAGGGGAAATCCAAACCACAATGGCAGCCACCGCAGTGAGAAACACAGGTAAGAAAGAGCACGTTATCCTGCATGTGGCTGACCTGGGTTCTATCCCCTGGAAGCTCATATACTCCCTAAGCCTGTCAGGAGTAACTTCTGAGCACAGAGCCAGGAGTAAGTGCTGAGCACAATCAGGTGTGGCCCTTGGGGGTGGGGGGACTAGAGTGGAGAGATGGGAGGGTCCCTCGAACGTCATTAGCAGGAAAAAGAAGCATCACAGCCTCAGTGCAGTTCCTCGAAATGCTAACTACAGAGTCACTGGGTGACCCGACTGACCACTCTACTTCATCGACTTATTGATTTTTATCCTGGATGATGGGATAGGCTGGCGCCTGTGGGCAACCCCAGGCCTGGAACACAAAGCCTCTGCTTCCTGGCGAAGTGCTTTAAATCACAGAGTCATTTCCCAATCCCACTCTCATCTTGAGACTGCAGAGAAATCAACCCGGAGAGATGGTACAGTGGGCAGGGAGCTTGCCCCTGCATGTAGCAGCTGGCCACGTTTCATCCCCAGCACCCCAGGTGAGCACAGAGCACAGAGCACAGAGCCAAGAGTAAGCCGTGAGCATCACCAGGTGTGGCCCAAAAACTAATTTTAAGAAGAGAGAGAGAGAGAAGTCAAAGACACCTGGCAACACCAAGGAACGTTCAGGGTCATGCGGTCCCCAAGAGCAGGGAAACCACCCAAACTCCCCCCTGCAGGGCAATGGGGAATAAATACCACATGGTTCCCCAGGCCACTTAATGACACAGAGGGAAGCCGAGCAGATGCCTGCGACCACACAGCCCCTTGGAAACGTGCTCAGTGAGAGAAGTCAGACACGCCAGGCCCCAACTGCCTGATTTCAGAGCAGGTAATCCACAGACGGAAAGTAGGTCAGTGCTTGCCAGGGGCTCAGCAAGGGCTGGTGTTCTGAAATGAGAAGGCGGGAGGCTCGCACAGCCTTACAGCCTGTACCCAAACCCACTGAAATGCACCCTTTGTTCTATTTCTGTGGGGGGTCATGCCTAGTGGCATTTAGATCCCATCCCTACAAGATAAAAGGGGCCCCTGCGTGCAATATACGTGCACCATCATCACCACCACCCCCCATTTCTGAAGTACCCCTTCAAAAGAGGAAAAATGTAGGGGTGAGAGCAGCAGCAAGCAGAGAGGGCGTTTGCCTTGCACATGGCCAACCCAGGTTCCATCTCCAACACTCCAAATAGTGCCTTGAGCACCCCCGCCCCGCCCCAAAGTGATCTCTGAGCACAGAGCCAGGAGTATGCCCTGAGCATGGCCAGGAGTGTCCCCTCAAAACAAAACAAAAACCCTGGCAAAGGGGGCTGAGCTGCTAGCACAGGGGGTTTGGACGCACGCCTGCATACACCCACCCAGACCTGACCCCGGCACTGCGGGGCCCCTGGGCACCTCCACAGATGGAGAGATGGCACATGATCCCTGAGCACTAAACCAGGAGTAAGGTGTGTCAGCCCCAAACAAAAGCAAAGTATAAAACTTGACTTACTGCAAAAGGATTTATTTTTACTTTTGGGAGCAATCTCTGTGGTATTCTGGGGCTGTTGGAATAGTCCCAGAGGAGGTGCTCGGGTGACCATGTAGCGCCAACGATCAAACCTGGGGTTCTCACATGCAAAGGATGCAACCTTAAGCCAACCGCAAAGGGATGCTTAATAAATTCCAAAAGAAATAAGACTCAATTATTTTTAACCTACAATTGAAAAAAAATCAACAATGTAAGTAGAAATGAAACCCACAGGGGCTGAACGATAGCACAGTGGGTTCGACTCCCAGCATCCCATATGGTCCCCCTGAGCACTGCCAGGAGTAATTCCTGAGTGCAGAGCCAGAAGTAAACCCTGAGCATCGCCGGGTGTGACCCAAAAAAGCAAAAAAAAAAAAAAAAAAAAACTTTAAAATACTCAGGGCCAGAGCAATAAATAGCTTAGCAAGTAGTGTTTGCCTTGAACGAAGCTGACCTGGGTTTGATCCCCAGCACCCAATATGGTTCCCTGAGTTGGCCAAGAATAATTCCTGGGTGCAAAGCCAGGAGTAATCACTGAACACTGCTGGGTGTGGTCCCCAAACCAAACCAAAATGAACAAATAAAAACCAGAAACTATAACACTCTCAGAAGACGACCTTACTGCAGGGGCTGGGAGCATGAGACAGCAGCTGGAGGCTGCGGTAACTGTCCTGTGCTAAGAGATGTTTCTGGTATCTGGTGGACGGCCCAGGATGCAGCTCAACATCCAGCTAGATATGGGATGGCCTCCAACAAGTTAAAATTCAGACCCCAGTATCAATAGTGCCAATGTTGAGAAGGTCTGGTATAAAGTGTCAACTTTGCATGAAAAGCAATGTGCTATTTCACCCACAGAAAGGGTTTATTCAGAAGCAACAACAAAAAGGCGATTTAGAGTGCTTCGTCCCTACTGCCCTGGGTCGGCTGCTGCTGGGAGGGAGGAGAAACCTCTTCCTTCCTTCCCACTCGAAGGCATGTTGGGTTCAGTATTCTGCAGGCTTGAGCCCTTCCAGCAGCCACCCTCACCACTCATTTTCACAAAATCAACGGCAAACACAAGGAACTCACAACAAATTGTTCAGTGCTGGGGATGCTTCTCTCTGGAACAACACTTGCCCTGCAAGGTCAAGACCCTGGGTTGGGGCCGGAGTAGAACAGCAGGTTGGGCATTTGCCTTGCATGCGGCTCCTTCTCTCTCTCTCTCTCTCTCTCTCTCTCTCTGTCTCTCTCTCTCTCGATGACATTTTCCTGTATGCTGCTACTCTCATAGGAAATGTAGAGTGTGTGTGCGTGTGTATGTGTGTGCGCGCGCACGTATGTGTGTGTGTGGCAGGCTGACCCAGCAGTGTTCAGGGCTCACACCCAGTAGTGCTGGGGGACCTTTGAGGGCTGGGGCTGAGCCCAGGACTCCCACATGCAAAGCATGACGGCTTCATCGATCCAGTTGTGTCTCTTATTTGATTGGGTGATTTTGTTTTAATGGTTTTCATGCCACATCTGGCTCTGCTGAGGGTTTTTACTCTTGGCCCTGTGCTCAGAGATCATTTGTGGCTGTTCTGGGAGGGATCAAATTGTTTTATTTTTTACCAGAGCATTGCACTAAATTTTGCTTAGAAATCAAATACAAGGCTGGAATGATAGCACAGTGGGTAGGGCATTTGCCTTGCATGCGGCCGACCTGGGTTTGATACCCAGCATCCCATATGGTCCCCTGAGCACCACCAGGGGTAACTCCTGAGTTTAGAGCCAGGAATAACCCCTGTACATTGTCGGGTGTGACTCAAAAAGAAAAAAAAATAAAAGAAATCAAATACAAAGGACCAGAGATAGTGCAAGGTATAAGATGCTTGACTTGTACGTGGCCCACCTGGGTTCAATTCAGGAGTAAGAGCCCCGGGCACTGCTGGGGTGACCCAAACCTCCCCCCACAAATCACGTACCATTAAACTGCTAAGCTCATAAATACAGATCCCTGAGTGCTGGGCCAGGACTAACTAGGGGCTGAAAACAAAACACAGGCGCCTTCCTGCCGAATTCAACACCGAAGAAAAAACTTTGGTGACACAGTACCCCTCCTCCAGGAAGAAAACCAACACTGGAGGGGCAACACAGTGGGTACTGAGCATCTGAGCCCCACTGTATGTACCCCCACTCCTCCATCAAATACACATACCCGCAAAACAAAGAAAACCAAGAGTAAGGCAGAGTAGCTGGGGAAAGCTAGAGACCCCGTCCTCTCCCGCCCCCTAGTGGTCACCTGCGGCCTCCATCTGAATTAGTTTCTCCACACTAATTCGTTCCAACCTGAATCATCCTTATATATGACATGAAGAGATGGTCTCATCATTATCACCCACTGCATAGATGAAGAAATGGAGGCTCCTGAGAAATTAAACCCTGGCCGATGGGGCCCCTCACTCATGAATCATGGTCATCCAGCCACGGATTGGGGTTCAGTGGTGGAGCATTTGCCTTACGAGTGGAAGGCCCTGGGTTTGGTCCCCAGCACCGCTGGGTGAGACCCAAATACCCCTCCCTCCAAATACAAATCACATACTCATCCAAGCCCCCTGCGCCTTCCCAGCACTGTCAGATCCTAGATACCCAAATCAGATTTTAAGCTTTGACTGTCTCAGCATACTGGAGAGACATCCAAGAGCATCCAGCAATTCCTCCTTTAACATGGTAAAAGTCGTCTCTGGAACTTTCAGGTTTTGCATCCTTTTGGTTACCTGGAAAAGCTTACCCTTCCCAGGGGCTGTAAAAGATAGCACAGCGGTTGGGTACTGGCTTGCATGTGCCCAACCCACACCTAATCCCCAGCACCCTATTTGTCCCCTCAAGTACTGCCCAGGAATGATACAGGAGTTAAGCCCTGGGCACAGCTGGGTAAGACTCCCCAAATGAATAAACATTTAAGCCTTTCTAGCCTGAAAAAAAAAAATCTAGGGCATTGGAAATGCTGACTGCAGATAGTTGAATATCATAGTGAGATGATATGCATCTGGTGCCTTGCAGATTTGCACACTTGATTCATAAATCCCTTCAAATTCTCTGTATCGTGAGCTGGGGAGATGACTCAAAGGGCTCTGCATGCAGGAACCCCAGGTTCAATCTTCTGCTCCCCATGTTTTCCTAAGCAGAGCCAGGAGACAAGTCTCAGCTCTGCTGGGTAGGGCCCCAAAATAAAACTGCACTTAGCTAATGCCTTAATGTAAGACTCAACGCATAGTTCCACCAACATCTGCTAATGGTCAACCCAGGCAGCATGCACCCTGGGCCACAAAATAAGCCCACACCATTTGCTTAGCAACTCAGAAAATTGGTGGGGTTTTTATTTTCGGTGGAGACACATTTTTTGGGGGGGAATCACACCCTGTGATGGGGTTAACGCCTGGCACTGCAGTCAGGATTGACTCCTAGTGGTGCTCAGGGGTCCATATGGGATGCTAGGAATCAAACCCAGGTCAGCCGAGAGCGCAAGGCAAAAAATATATTTTGTGTGTGTGTGTGTAGGGGGGAGGAGGGAGCCCTATACCCCCCAATGCAGAACCAGAAGAGGTTACTTCTGGTTCTGCACTTAGGAACTACATCTGACAGTGCTCAGGGGACCACCATAGGTGGTGCCAGGGATTCAACTCAAGTGAGCTGCATGCAAGATAAATGCCACACCTGTATACTATTTTTTTTTTTTTTGGCTTCTTAGGGTCACACCCAGCGATGCGCAGGGTTTACTCCTAGCTTTGCACTCCGGAATCACTCCCGGCAGTGCTGGGGGACCATATGGGATGCCGGGGATCGAACCCATGCCGGCCGCATGCAAAGCAAACACCCCACCCGCTGTACTATCGCTCCAGCCCCCATAAAGCATTCTTAATGCCTTTAACAATTCTTAGAGGTTTTGGCTGTTTATTTTGCTTTTTCTTTGGGTCACACCTGGTGAGGCACAGGGGTCACTCTTGGCTCTGCACTCAGGAATTACTCTGGCAGTGCTCAGGGGACCATGAGATGGTGGGAACTGAACCTGGGTCAGTCGCGTGAAACACAAACACCTTACCCACTGTGCTATTACTCCAGCCCCCAATAGTTTATTCTCTATGAAATTGATAGGTGGGTAGATACTATGGGTCGGGGAGGGTGGCTATTGGGTCACACCAGGTCCTGGCAGTGCTCAGGAGACCATGTGGCACTGGTTGTACAATCCTGGGTTGGCCACGTGCCAAGTGTCTTATTTGCTACGCAGTCTTTGGAGGTCTTTAGTTTTGGGGCTCTTTGTTTTGGGCCACACTTAGTGGCACTCAGGATAACTTGATGGGGTGCAGGGACGGAACCTGGGTCTGCTGCGTTGTAAAGCAAGCACACAATGCTCTGTACTACTGCCTGGCCCCATTTTTTTTTAATGCTCTTGGGCAGTTTCAAAATTGGAACTATGCTTTGACACCTGCACAGAGACCAAAGACAGAAAAAGACACAAATTGCTTAGTTTTGCCATGCAGAGAGAAAATTCGAATATGACTTTAAGACTGGGGATCCAAGTTTCCAGTCACTGTCTTTATGTAATCCACAGTGTAATTTCTTTTCCATACTAAGGACAAAAATATTCTAAGATACAGAATTGAGTTTTAGAAAGCCAAACTCATTTTGGAAATGAAAGTTGAGGCCATAATGGTTAACACAAAAGGCCGGAATGCATGCTTTGGAAACCAAGATCTGGTCTTGTTCCCAGAATACCAATCGCCCTTGACTACTGTTAGAAATAACCCCAAACCTAAAAGAGTTGACTGAATACAAACCCTGACAGCAACAGTTATGCTACACAAGTGACCACTCACCCACACAGGACTCTGAACTTGCATTTAATTAGTGTGTGTGCAGCGGAGGGCGGGGCACTCTGGAACTAATCTGGGAAGGTTGGAGAGTGTCTCTTTGACCTAGAAACTGGCAGGTCTGATACCAGCATGCATTCTTTGCTGTTACACCCCAACTTTGATGGGGCACAGGCTGAAATTCAATCACGAAATGGCCAGCACTACAATTTGCTCAAATACCCCTGGGCCTCTGAGGTTTCGGAGACGGCCCACAGGACAAGGTAAGCTCAGGATCTAATTCACCTTCAAAGAGCTTGAACCCTAAAACGGGCCAATTCTACCCTAGAGGCCTGTGTTCTGACGGCAGACTGTGACAGAAACTGGTATAGTCCCCAAGTGCCACTTCCACATGCCTTTTCAGTTTTGTTTGGCATGAGAAAGGTTTAGGCCGGCCTCAGAGACTAGGTTAGGCAAACTGCCTGAAATCACCATTTGGGGAAAGTGGAGACTATAGGTGTTTTGTTGTTGTATTATTGTTCTTAGTTTGGGGACGGGGGGAGGAAGGAGAGAGTAGGAAGTACACCAAGAAGTACTCAAGAGGCTACTCCTGGCTATGCTGAGTTGACCCTTAGTGGCCCTCAAGCCAGCTAGGGGGCAAACAAATCACTGTATTCGCTATCCAGCCCTGCAGTTGCTCTTAAGGTAACACTGCACAATATGAGAGGGAGTAAATTCGGACGGGAAGCAAACATAACACTAAGTGCTGGCACTACACAAGTTTTACTTAGTGGTTAATTACATTAAGATCATCATTACAATCACATTAAGGGCCAAAAGGACAGAATAGAGGATAGTGTTTGCCTTGCATGCCGCCCACACAGGTTTGATCCCCAACACCCCATATGGTCTTCTGAGCCCACCAGGAGTGATCCCTGAGATCAAAGCCCAGAGAAAAGTCCTGAGCACCACTGCCCCCCCAAAAAAAGTCACAATGGGCAACAATTTTGGTTCAAGGCTGATAAGCATTAAGCATTAGTCAAAATTCATTCCAGATGAAAGCAACCTGCAGTATAAAACATGAAAACGTTTAACATTAGCCGCCTTTAAGGCCACTGCATAAGGAAATATGTGATGTTGAGTAATTTTGATTAGAGTTCATGTACAGATTGCAAAACCTTGGTATAAGGTACAGTTCCACTGGACTCAGCTGCCAAAGTATAGCCCTGAAAGTCCCTGAATCCGACTGCTTTACAACAAGGAAGGAGTGGCCTGATGCTCTCAGGTGTCTCTCAGGGAAGAGGGCCACTACCACGAGGAGTCCCATGTTACAATGGATCTTATGCACCTGCTGAGACAGCTCAGGTTTCGGTCATTTCATAGAACAAAGGGGAAATCATCTCGGGCACCCCCAAGTGGAAATAACTCATAAACAGGCCCACTGAGGACAACGAAACTGGAACGAGAAGGATGTGGTGACTGTAGGCCAGGAATCTAGCTCGTTCTATCCGGCAGTTTCCCTTCTGATGAATCTGCTTAGAAAGAACAAAAGCATCAGCTCCCTGGCTGACACCCAAATGAAGATTAAGTGGAAATACAAGTAAAGCATCACAAAGATGCATTTAGGTCCTATTCCCAACTTTTAAGGAGCTACCTGAAGACTGGCACTCAAGACTCTGGGCCTTTTAAATCTGCTCACTGTGGGGGGCCCGAGAGACAGTACAGCCGGTAGGGCTTTTGCCTTGATCCAGGGTTCATCCCCGGCATCCCACATGGTTCCCTGGGCACAACCAGGAGTGATCCCGGAGTACAGAGCTAAGAGTAAGCCCCGAGCACTGCTGGGTGCGGCCCCAAAACAAAAATATTAAAAACCAAAAACCAACCCCAAAAACGTAAATTTGCTCACCGAAGGATTACTTTCAAGAAATTAATGTTTATAGACTCTACATAGTCACTACCTAAACAACTTTCCCATTCTTTATTTAGAAATATCACACATACAAAAAGCACATAAACAGAGTTTTAAAAGATTCCCCCCAAACCCAGCTTTTGCAAGTATATCACCAGTTCCTCTGAAGGTTCCCTTTGTCCTCCACGATTTCATCTCCCTCCATCCTCCAATGTAACAGATATAATTGTGGGCTTTATTTTTCAATCCTCGCTTCTCTTTCATTACTGTATTATTTAACAGCCTGATTGCGACTTTCATGGAAATGCCACCACAGCCAATGGCTTCTTCTGAGACATGCTCTTTCTGACCATACTGCTGAGGATCACTCCTGCTCATTGTGCAGCTGCAGTTCTGGTTGACTTCTGTGGAATTCCATTGCAGGAATAAGCCACATAATGTTTATCCAATCGACGAGCTGTTGGCAGACATTGGGGGCTTCCCAAGTTGCTTCCTCTCCCTTTTCTTCCTATTAGAGTTATTACTGTGACGTTCTTACATCTCCTAACACATGAACAACATCTCTAAGGTTGAATAGGCATGTGGTAAGTTATGGCATGCCAAACCTGGTTATAGGACAGTCTATTTTCTGGGCTGTTATTTTAGAACAACTTATATCTGCTGAGAACCCTCTACATAGAATGCTTAAGGGGAACAGACAGATCAACTACGAAACTCAACTGCATTTGTAAAACAGGAAATTTAAAAAAATAAGGCACAACAATAAAACATACATTTATGTTTTACTTGTCAATATACTTACAAAAATTACATGTAAGAAGTGCTGCTTCCTAAAAACATGTTTCCAAATATACTGAGTAAAAACAGCAAGAAATCAGAACATCCGTGTACCATTACAGTTCTCACATCACCACCACACAACCACACACATGCGAACATCCACACCCCAAGCACCTGGAAGAGTAACTGCTAACAGCAATGGCTACTCGGGGAGGATGGAAGGTGTGGTGTGGAAGGGAGACAGAGATCACTCACCATACTTATATCGCAATTTCTGGAAACATCTCATTATACAAGGATTGTAACTGTATTACCGTATTTTCCCAAAGTGGCCATCAGGGGTTTTCATGACCAAATATCAAACTTAAACACAACCTGGAATAAAATGCCACCCACAGAAAACATGTAAAATACAATCCTTTTCTGTTTCACGTACCCAAATGTTGAAAATCATTTCCAACACTTTCTCCCTTAATTCCCCATGATGGGGATCAAATCCAGGGCCTCACACTACCAAGGCAGGAACTTTACTGCTGAGCTACATTCCTAATCCAAGTAACACCAAGTGTTGTTTTGGGCGGTGGGGGGAACCTCGGAGGACCTGGGGGCCACTCCAGGCAATACTCAACCAAATCAGCTGGACTTGAGCAACTTATTTTTGAACTTTCCATGCTAAACTGGTCTTTTTTTTGGGGGGGGGGGAGGGAGAATGTTGGGCCACACCTAGCTGTGCTCAGGGATCATTCCTGGCAGGCTCGAGACACCGTATGGGATGCCAAGGACCAAACCTAGGTTGGTTGTGTGCAAGACAAGCACCCTACCCGCTGTACTATCACTCCAGCCCCTAATTTGTTTGATCTTATCTCAAGAAATTGTAACCACTAGGTGAGGTTGGCTGAAATCAACCTGCATGTTGTCTAAGTATATCCTCAGACCTTGGAAACAGGGTTATGAAGTGGTAGTAACAGTATGTAAGAAATAAGAGATGCTTTAATTCAAAATGTATTATGGTCTCTCTGAAGAAAAACCATGTTGTAACAAGAGTCTCTACACAGCAGAGGAAATCGAGGCAGCAGACGCAAATGACTGGGCCCCTTGAGAGGCACGATGGAAAGCCATCCAACTGGAACGACAGTTCTGCTCAGTTCATCCAACTTCTTTATTAACTATTATGTAAATCCTTTTATATACATGATTAAGTATTTACAAGATCTATGCCCCGGGCATGCTTGAAAATTAAAATATCATAAGTTATGGAAGACAGATATACATAAGTCTTATTGCTGGTTTTAACAGAGTAAAAGAGTATTTACTCTTGTGTACATTGAAAAAAAAAAGCACCGATCCCTATCTATCAAGTAATCTTATTAACCAATGATGTATCTTAAAAGCCTTTTATTTCTTTGGAGGGGACCAAACCACGGGGTGCTCAGGGGCCACTCCTGATAGTACCGAGGGACCATACACAGTACTGTGGGTTGAAATAGTGTCAGCTGTGTACAAAGAAAATGCCTAATCCAAGTTCTCTTTTCCCCTTAAAGATTTTTTCAGAGGAAACATGCACTAGCTGACTGATTTTAATTTGCATGCATGTATATTTCTCACAGTAATTTAGTATGTTTATATTAGTACATTTATATTGGAAACGTAAATTTATATTGGAAACGTGAATTTATTTACTAATGATCACTTCACATAATAGCATACTTTGGAGTACTGGAGGCAAGCCTATTTCCAGATTTTTACTATGGCAAGGTCTTGCCTCAGTCATGGAAAGAGACCTTAATTAGGGTCCAAGCCTCCTTCCCAAACCCTACAATAACATCAACAGTGATCAACAGACGTAAGTACCCAGAGAAATAAAATTGAAAACTTTTACCATACTTCATTAAGTTAGCTAATAATTCTAGATGAAGCGAAAGACAATCTGGCAGTTTTCTACTACCTTAATAATTTGGCTTTGGCATTTTAGTAAATTTCTACTTAGTAATAAAATACAGTAAATGACTTTTATTTGGGGAGAGTTTGAGGCCACACCTCACATTGCTCAGGGGCTCTGAGTGATGGCACTCAGGGGACCATATGGTGCGCAGTACTGAATGTGGATTGGCATACCACGCAAGGCAAGCACGTTATCTCCTGTGCTCTCTCTGGGTCACATACACTATCATTCAAAAAAGTCTCTGACACCTCTAAGAGTAATCTGGTCAAACTATACAAAGCAGTGCTTAGGAGATGTTGGGCTTTGTGTTAGGTTGCCTTCCCTCACACTGTCCAGGTTTTAGGTCACACTGGGTCATGCTAAGGGGACCACACAGTGCTGTGAATCAAACCCCAGGCTCTGCTACTAAGCTACATTCCCAGTCCCTGCACTGCACCTTGCTCCTCATGTGAATCACAGCTAATAAATCCAGATATCCTAGTCCTACCCATGCTGCTTCTCTAGAATCTGCTAAAGAAACCACCCTAGTCCTGAACTACTTAATGGTTATTTGTACTCGACAACAGTTTCCATTTGTGGCAGTTTCCCCCAGTGGGCTGCACCTTCTAGTCAAGCTGCACGGTAGGCTGCGCCACAGGCTTGGCTTCTGTAATTACACTCAACGACAAAACTGCCAAAGATGCATTTCTCAGATCCACTGTCATTAAGAAAAGCATGACTGACTGTCCCACGACACTGCAGTGGCAGCTTCATGATTCCGCAAAGTCTGTGAGGGGTTCTGAGACACCCTGCTGGCCCCAGCTCACGATGCCCGCATTGCAGAAGGCAATGGCCTGCCAATGCAGCAATTGTACCAGGAGACACAGAGCTGAGCCGAGGGGCAGTTCCCTGGCAATGGGAGACTCCTGACAAATCATCTAATCTACTGAGCTTCTCACTCTGAACAGATGGAAACATATGAAAATTATGAATCACAAATAATTGCTATATGTAGCTGAAAATGAGCTTTTATACAATTGACAAAGCTGGCTACAGACAGAAACATGCTGCCAGCACTGGTATATGAGACATAAAAATAACTACCTGCTTAGTATCAGTTTCTAAAATATCTTCATAATGTGGGCTACAACCCCCCCATACACAGGTTTACTATACCCCAATACATAGAAATAGATACATTTGTAATCTGACCAGACCAAGTGAAAAAGAACTATTGATACAGGATTTAAAATAAAGACCAAAAACTACTTGAAAGTTTTGAATGCGCTTCTATATTATCTCAAAACTATAGTGTTTATCAAGATCATTTTAAATTTTCTGTTAAAGAAATCTCTTGGGGAATGTATAAATATATCCTAACTCACTGCACATTTTTGCTATTAAAAGCAAAATCAAAGTTATTCATCATCACCCAAAATTGAAGCACCATTATTAAAACATTTAAACTGTGGAAATTTTATAAAAATTAGTCTTAAACAGAGCCAGTCAGATAAAACTGTACTTGTAGATTAACAGTGTACCTCATATATATTTAAAACAAGGGACTAGTTCAGAGTCAATAACTTTATTAGAAAAAGATTAATACTAAAGCTTTGCAATGACAGAGACAAATTTGTAACAGAAAGTCAGAGATACTTTATTTTCACTTCTAAATCCAAAGGCTAGGATAGCAGAGTTGTAAAAATGGAATCCCACTTATGATTCACACAAATACTAATGTTTAATCCTGTTTTCAAAGTCCAAGAATGAAAACTTGCAATTCAACACTGAGCAAGCCACATGTTTAGGTAATATTTCTTAAAAAGTCTTAAAAGAAAAAAATATGATACAGGACCTAAGTTTTCAGTGGCATATATGCTATTAACACGTTTTGAAATCTGGTAGGTCACATCAGTCCTGAATTAATTTTTAAAATAATAATTAAAAAAACAAACAACTAACTGAGCTTTATACTTTTTCTATGCCACTATATCTTTCTTTCACCTCATTTTAATGCCGATCTTCACTTTATGCCGTTTTCCGTATTCTTCTCAAAAAATCTTCGAACAGTAATCCTACAATGCAAAATTTGGGGAAAAATGATAATTAGACAGCATGTAAAAAGGCAAAAGTTTACGACTAAGTGTTGGCCCAGTCACTAACTGCTAATTAATATGTATCTGGAATGTTTGTATTCTTACATTATCAAGGCATCTGTGTGGTCTTAAAGCCATGTGCCTGTGTATGCCCGACTAAGTGTGAAAGGCTCACACAGATATCTAGAGCACTGCACTGCGGTCCTAGAAAAGTCACGCCATCACAATCAGCTAAATTGGTACTTCCTTTCAGTAGGAGTATTTTATCCCACGCCACTAGCCCAAAGAATGAACAGTTTAAAGGTTTCAAGAACTCTGATGAAATCTGACTTAAGTTCTTTAAAACCCCAAATTCTACACAATTCATCAGTTCTTTGTCTTTCACAGACTGAAGGTACCTATCCTTGCTATTCACTGCTGCTTAAATGTACCAGCCAGTGACTGCTTCTATCTACCTATGGTTGACTGCTAATTCTCCTACGCAGTAGGAAATATTAAACACATACCTCTTAAAGACTTGAGAATTGCATTGAATGTAACAAGGCGAATAATATGAAGTGTTTATTGTATTTTTAATTCTTTAAAGATATCTAATTCTGGGCACCACTGCATCCCTACATACAGTTGAAGAAAAATTCCATTCTGTTAACATTTGATTTATTAAGTTTTCACGCAATACACAAAAAACCCCTCTGCACTTCTTGTAAAGAACAAAAAGATACACAACAATTAAGCGTCAAGATCACAGGCAATAGCATTCAAACATGGATGTGGGTAGAGAAAGGAGTACCTGGCATGAGTACCTGCTTAGTTTGACTGAATCCTTGATTTTTAATTTGGCTTTTCATGGGCCGCTCACAACACCAACGCTGTGTGAGGTATGGTAGTCAGCTGCAATAATTCATAAACCCTACACTTCCATCAATCCAATGCTACTGGCTCTCGAGTTACAGAACAAACTGCATTAGAATGCAAGGCAATAAAGCAAAAACTAGAAACATCCTTGACAAAGAAATACTAGCAGTTTAATTAAAACAAAGTAGTCCAACATGTGCCTCAGAAATATTAAGGTTTTTTTTTAAAGTTTATGTCTCTGCCAATGTACCAACACAAGATGGACTTAATACCAAAAAGAAAAAAAAAACAGTTCAACCTTTTTATTTAAAAAAAAAAGAGAAATGACAGCAAAATCCCTAAAAAAAGGATAATTAACTTTTCAATGGCGACTATATTACAAATGTGGGCAGTAACTTCCAAAGAGGCACACTAATGGGGGCACGAGTCCGCTACAAAATAGCTGAGACAAAACAATGTACCTCAAAATGTTTTGCAGGACTACACTGTCTTTTCCTTCAGAAGATGCTTTTGCATGTCTTCTTACACGGCTTAGTTCCATCTTCATCTGTGCATACTTACGCTGCACTGTCAAACAGTAACAAAAAGCCCTAATCAAAGTGAGAAACAATACACTTACCTCTGTCTGATCTGAGGTCTTATCAGATCAGTTTTAATTGGACTGAGTGTCACCTTCAGATTTAATGTCTTCACTGGTCCCATTGACCTCATTCTTAGTATCACTTTCCTTTGATTCAGTGTTTGGGTCTTCACTCTGTTTTTCTCGACTACTGGACTTCACACTACTTTTTTTATCATCAGATCCCCTCTTTTCTGCCATAAAAGAAGACATTAATCATGGATTTTAAAGTAAAATATAACACATACTTGACACTGAAAAGTGAAACAGATACGAAAAGACAATCATTTCTCACAGAAAGCAACACAATCTGGCAAGTGTATCAAAAGGATAAGAATTTGTTATCAGGAGATAAGGAAAGCAAAGAACAGTAGGCAAATGTTCTCAGATTGCTGAAAAGCAGACAATACCAAATCACTACACTGGAATCTACAGTAAATTTCATTCAAATGGAGTAAAGAACAACAAAAAGCAAGGAGGAATATATGAAAGATAGTACATTAAAGTGATTTATATTAAGTACTACAAACAGGTCCAAAGGTAAAACATTGAGTGTCTATGATAAAGGCATTTCTATACAACTCTGTACTTCTGATGCAAAAGATTACCTATATTTACATAACCAAAGGACAAACCTAATACTACTCAAAATAAATTCTAAATCCCAACCCAAATAGCTGAACTTACAAAAATTTACCAAAAATATGCTATATAGAAGGGCTTTCCCCCCCAATTTCTCCCTAAAAAAGGAGAAATTAAAATTCAATTCAGTCAAAAAAGGTCTTAGTAGTTTTCCGTATCGTACTCTTTGCAATAATAAAATCTCAAACTAGAGGCAAAGATGTGGTAGATGGAGCAAGTAGTTTTTTTACATTTCCAAGCAATGTCTACAGATTTCCACAGAATTGTTAGTGATATAAATATAATTTCCCTCATAAAAATAAGAACAGCTGATCTCGAGCAGAACAGTTCGTAAGACAGAAACACATTTTAAGATAAGCAGAGCCCTCGACATACCTAGGACAGTTACTCAGACACAACACCAAATAACTGGAGGAGGGATGGAAATGAAAACAAAACAGGATGTGGCGGTCACGCAAAGATGTAAGAACTGAAGATCTTAAATGAAATATTCAGTCCATAATACATGCAAAACGCAAAAAAGCAATGTCCAAGTAGCTAAGAGCAGGACTTGCTTCAACTCTGTCTGTCCACTGGGGAACTGTGCCAACAGTGTGCTCTAACTGACCTTGTGGGAAAGTCCTCCCTTTGTGCCTTATGGGCTTCTCCGGTGCACAGGTGGCTTCAATGAGGAAGAGTCGTCTTGTTGCCCCGTAGAGGACTAGTAGTCAGTCCAATAATCTTATCTTCTGCCCTATGTAAATATGGTAGATCTTAATAGTCCAAAGGACATCCACAAAATGTGGTGGATTACAGGACTGGATTTTTCAAAAAAGCAAGGTCTCTTGACAAAGAGAGCATCTTAAACTGTTTGAAGAAAAAGGCTTCTGTGAGAAACCACTTTCCAATTGTGGAGTTTGATTAACTGCTTCTGTCACAGCACAGTGCAGCAGTGGTGAATCTGCTTATTTCCCATTACCTAAGGCTGCTACTACTCACCCCCAGCCTCAATGTCCAGGGCTTCAGTCACAATACACTGTGGAGTGCCCAAATGAGGGACTGGATGGCGTCCACAAAAGAGACCCCAAAGGTTAAGGTAACCCTTTAAAGGAATATCCAATTTTTCAAGACGGATCTGATAAGAGTTTTTCTCTGAATCTTCTTTCCTTCCCTCCATATCTCCTGACGCAAATCCTTGAGTGTCCATATCTATACGTAATGTGATCTATTTAAACAAAAGTTCTATTAAATTTCTTGAGATCATAAGCACTTGAGGACCTTTTATCGCTCTATCCAGAAATTATACAAACACATGAATCTGGAGAGCTAGTACAGTAAGTTGGGTGCTTGCCTTATGTGTAGTTGACCTGGGTTCAATCACTGGCATCCCATCAGTCCACCAGGAGTGAGCTCTGAATGCAGAGCCAGAAGTCAGGTCTAAGCACTGCGAACTAAAGCCCCAAAACCAAAAACAAAACCAAAACGGTAATAAAATTACAAAAACACATCTGCTTCTCTCATCAAACTAGTGACTTCCTGTTGGTTCAAGTCTGATCCCAGTTATAAAGATTAGGCAGCTAATGTCCATGAGAATCAATCCAGTGATACCAAAGACAATACAGAAGGGCTTTAGTTTCCAAACCAAATGAGTAATATGATCTGACACTTGTGTGTAGCTCAAGGGTTGTCACTCACTCCAAAAAGACTACAAAAAGTCTTACTCAAAAAAAAAAAAAAGAAATTGGGTGAAGCTCTCTTTATACTAATGTATAAACAAATGTAGAATCAGTCAAAATTAGTTAACCCTTTGTGGCAATTGCCTTTTGAATTGCCACATTTTTGAACTCAAATGGTAAAAACTAAATCTTGTGGCAATAGGTTAAAAAAAAAAACCATCATTTTCCTTTTTAATATTTACTCCAAATTGTAGAAAAAGCCAATTTAGGGAGGGAGAGAGGGTGGCAGGGAAGGAAGGGGAGAGGGAGAGGGAGAGAGAGGGGAGAAGGAAAGAAAGAGGGAGGGAGAGAGAAAAGAGATGGGGCGGGTAGAGAGAGAAAAAGGGAGAGGGAGAAGAAGGCGCTAAGGTGCCTGCCTTGCATCCATCCTGGGGACCCTGGTTCTAATTCTCAGAACATGATCCCCCTATTCCCAGCACTGCCAAGGGTGATGCCTGAGGACAGAGCCAGGACTAGTCTGCAAGCAGCCAGGTGTGGCCCTTCCAACACCCCCCCCCCCCAAAAAAATAAAACGGGAGAGGCCTCCTCACAGTATAAAATACACTTATCTAAAGAAAACTGAAAGCATAAGACTAAAATATGTATCTATTCTGTGTGCTCCTAGCACTGGGTCCAATAAAAACCCGAGTCTAGCCAAAACAAACAGAACAGCTTACTCAGGCATTCTACAAAAGAAAACAATGGGCATCATGTAAAAGACCAGTATTTTATAAGCTCAACAGTAGCACATGTTGGTGATCACATATGACACAGACAGACAGGCAGAACAAGATGGAATAAGCACAGCCAAGAAAGTAAGAAATAGGAACGCCCTCTCATTCCCAAAAACCATGCAGTATAGCCCCAGGAAGTGAAGTAAAAGATGCTGGCAGACTAAAAAAATGCATAAAGGAAATGCTGATTAAATAAATTTCAATACACTAAGTTAAAAGGTAAGATGATCTTTGTGAAAACATGCAAAATGTTTTAAACTCTATTAATAGTGCCTAGTGAACCAGCCTCTGGAATGTCAATAAAAATAAAGTAAGGACCAGAGACAGTACAGCTAGTAGAGTTCTGGCCTTACATGCAGCCAACCAGGTTTGATCCCCAGCACCAAGGCCTCTCAGGAGCGATTGCTGAGTGCAAAGCCAGGAGTAAGCCCTGAGTACCATCGAGTGTGGCCCCAAAACAACATAGAATTTTAAAACAAAAATGAAAGGGAAAGAGTGAAAAGCACGGTTTCTCATGTAAGATATTCAAGGTCTGTGAACTCAGGTTAAGTGAATGTTGTACATGAAGACCAATGCAACAATGAATATTTATTCTGTACTACGTATGAAATACTGTAGCAAACTTTTAAAATGCAGCCAATAACCAAGATAATAAATTTCACTGACTAGTAACTCAGGCAGGTAATCCAATACCTTAAAGAATCTAAATGATAAAACTGGAAAGAATACAGGGATTAAGGCTGCTGCTTGCTCTGAATCCTCCAGCCTCAGGTTCGGTCCCAGGTACGCAGACACACATGATGTGCTGAGCACCGCCAGGAGTGATCCTGGAGCACCACAGAATGGGGCTCAAAAAACAAACTTTCAGGTTACAAACGGAAAGATGTGATTTTAACATGCTCTATAAAAATCCCAGGCCAACTGTCATTCTCACAAATCAGAGCAGGAGAGGGTAATAGAATACTGCCAGTCTATTACTGTGTAGCGCTCAGTTTGAAATGGAACTCTGCCTCTGTCCACAGAAGAGTGACTGGGGAGAGAAGAGTGAAAATACCTTAAAGATTTCAATTTTCACATGAACTCACCTTTCTCCTTGGATTTTCTATCTTGTTCTCGTTCCCGACTTTTGCTCCTGTGCTTATATGACTTTCGATCCCGGCTTTTTGATCTTCTTCGGTCCCGGCTACGAGATCTATGCTTTCTTTCAGATCTATCATGACTCCTGCTTCGTCGTCGATCTCTACTTCTTTAACAATTAAAAACAAAAGGAAAGTAACTTAAATTAAAAACAGATTTTGAATAATTATATACTGTTGAATAAATCAAAGAACTTTGGGCCGGAGAGACAATACAGCAGGTAAGTACTTGCTGGGCATGCAGCCAAACCAGGTTTGATCCCCAGTAGACGTATATTCCCTAGAGAAGTCCCTCCAAACCCCCCAAAATCCAACCCCTCCCTAAAAAAATATGGTTAATTCAATTTTTTGTTTCAAATTTTTAGTTCCTTCATTACACTTGATGCTGTTCAAAGCAAAGTAGATGATCTCACCAAGAATCTCTCACAACTTTTATTTTAGGGTACTTTTGGGGGGTGGGGGGGTTTCACACCCAGCGATACTCAGGGGTTACTCCTAGCTTTACACTCAGGAATCACTCCTGGCAGTTGTGTGACAGTGTGCGTGTGGGATGCTGGATATCAAACCTGGGTGGGACTCACCCAAGGCAAACACCCTAACCACTCTCTAGCCCCAGAATAACTTTTAAAGTAATTACCATCAAGATGAATTCAACCCTCATAACACAACAGCAGCAGAGCCTTACAAGGGCCAGGGAAAATGAGCTATCACGGATGTTTATGATTTTTATGCACATTCACTATACCTGCTTCGCCTTCTCTCTCTACTTCGTGATCTTTTGTGATCTCGAGACCGGCTACATCTCCTGTCAGAAGTTCGACTTGAATGTCGACTTCGTGACCGGCTTCGCTTTCTTCTCTCTCTGTCTCGAGCCCTTTCTTTTTCTCTTTCTTCCTCTTCTCTTCGTCTTTTCCTTTCTCTTTCTTCCCTTTCTCTCTCCCGCTCTTTCTCTCTTTCTTCTCGTTCCTGTTTCTCCTTTTTCAAACGCTCATCACGATCTGGTTCTTCAGTTCTTTTTCTTAATTTCTCCTAAGGAAATTAAATTGGTTTATATACAATTCTAATCAAAGAGATAAGCAATGGTTTCTGAATATGAAGCAAGCTGCACATCAACTCAGAATTTAGTACTCCACAAGGGAAAAGTGGCAATCTGAACACCATGTATGCACACAAGATGTCATATACCATATATTTAACAAAGGACTAATTATCTAAAACAAACAGGGTACTCACATAAGAACAAAAAAAATCAATTCAAAGGCCAAAGCATGGGCGGAATCCAAGGAGATATATGCACAACTCTATTTACAACAGTATCCCAAAAGTGTCCCAAATGTCCTACAATAGATAATGGATATAGAAATTGTGGTGTGGGGGCCCGAGTGGTAGTTCAGTAAGTAGGGCATTTGCTTGCAAGCAGACAAGCCGGTTCGAATTCCAACACCCCATATGGATCCCTGAGCACAGAGCCAGGAGTAAGTTCTGCAGTATCGGGTGTGGCCCAAAAACCAAACCAAACAGGGGTTGGGTGAGAACTAGAAGTGACCTAACACAGTGGTAGGCATATTGGTAGGGTTACAGTAACTTTGACACCAAAAGCATTTTAACACTATTGTAAAGAAAGTCCTCTCGGGGCTGGAGAGATAGCACAGCGGGTAGGGAGTTTGTCTTGCACACAGCCAACATGGCCAACCCTGGTTCGATTCCCAGCATCCCATATGGTCCCCAGAGCACCGCCAGGAGTAATTCCTGAGTGCATGAGCCAGGAGTAACCCCTGAGCATCGCTGGGTGTGACCCCCCCCCCAAAAAAAGAAAGTCCTCCCAATAAATTTTCAACTTAATACATAAAAAAGAAAAGTTTGACTTAGAGGGGCTGGAGTGATAGCACAGCGGGTAGGGCGTTTGCCTTGCACGCGGCCGACCAAGGTTGAATTCCCAGCATCCCATATGGTCCCCTGAGCATCGCCAGGAGTAATTCCTGAGTGCAAAGCCAGGAGTAACCCCTGACCATCGCCAGGTGTGACCCCAAAAGCAAAAAAAAAGAAAGTATGACTCAGAAAAACAAAGATGGTTAGAAAGAACTTACTTTTAATTCTTCTACAGTAGCTTTAATTTTAGCATAGCCCATGTGCTGTTTTCCCATCAAATGGTCATCCACCCGGGACTGTGCGTCTCCTACTATCAAAAAGGCTCCACACACTTCACACACTTCCATTTGCTTTTCTTGAGCAGCAAAACTTTCAATAGTCTAGAATGACAAATCAGTTATTGTAAGGGTATCTTGGAAAAAGAGAACAAATTAATATCCCCTAAAGCACTTAAAATATAAAACAGATGTGTTTCCTGAATTTCCACTTGACCATTTTCCCCAAAGCCTAATACTAAGGAACAATTTAGCCTTTTGGGGGGCTTTAAAGCGGCAGCAGCAACATTTAGGGTCACTACTAGTTTCAGTGATCAAATCTGGGGTTCATCTATGCAGAGCATGCATTCCACCCTTTGATCAACTTTCCCAGATCCTACTGGTTCTTTAAAAAGCAAAGTATAGCTGGGCTGGAGAGAGTACAAGGGAAGGGGGCTTGCACGTGACTGATCTGCCTTCAATCCCCAATATCCCATAAGATCCCCTGAATAACTCCGAGCATCACAGGCTGTGCCTCCACCCACCCCACAAAAAGAAGCAAAACATGGCAACAGCAATCAATCTGCTATTTCATTCAGGAAGTAATCCTATAGCATATTTCACAGCTTTGACCAATGACCACACCACCTGGAACAATAACCTAGGGTCAGAGAGAGCTCAACATGATCTGCAGGCAGGAGACTCAGGTTCAACCTCCTGCACTGCACAGTCCCCTAAGCATTGTCAAGTATGCACCGTCCCCTCAAGACTTAACCTACCTTTCAGAAAGCCACTCAGGTTCAACACTACAGACTGCAGCTGCCACATTAAAAAAGCGTTCAAATCATTAAGGAACTGATTATGTGTGAACCAGTGACCAATAATTATACTCCTGTTAATATCCATCTAATAAACATGTGCACTGTCTAAGCTGTTTTATAATATGAAGAGTTTAGCAGCTGCCAGGACCAAGTGGCCTATGAACTAAAAACATTACTACGTGGTCCTTTATGAGTAAGTTTGCACAGGTAAGCTTTCAAAATCTGGGGAACACTCCCTGCTGGTATAGTGGTTAGGATTCGGTGCTCTCGAAGTCTAGAGAAATAGTTCAAAGGGCCTATGCTGGAGGGCAATACCCTGAGCACCACCGTGTGTGCCTCCTCACCCCTCCATACCATAGTTTGTGGAGTATGGGGGACATGACTAAGCAGCAGAGAACATGATCACCAGACATGCAAATAGAAAAAAGGTTAGTTCACTAACTTAATTTAGAACTAGAACATCTGGAAACAGTCTTTAATCATTTACCTATAGAAACAGATTCCAAACGATCCACAGTAAACAGCCTGGGTAAGTTAAAACAAAATTGTTACTCACCGAGGTTGTCGATCTGAGCAATTCTCGCTCTTCTTTTAACTGTTCAACTAATTTCATCATTCCCTGGGCTTCCTCCACCTTCCCTTCAGATCCTAATTCTTCAATCTAAGGGGATTAAGGAAAAAAAGCAGTTAAGACCCCTTTTTAGGGACTGCACAGATAGTACAGAAGGAGGCTGCTTGCCTTGCATGTGCCCATCCCAGGTTTGGTCCCCAGCACCCAATAAGGCCCGGAGTTTGCCAAGAGCAATCCCAGAGCACAGAGCCAGGAATAAGTCCTGCCATCACAGGCTACAGACCAAAAACAAACAGAAAAGACAACTCCTTTCTCACAAAAATATATAAACATTCCCCTACAATTTCATTAATATTTATTTTCCATTTAATTTAATTAATTTGACAGAAATTATTCTCCTGAGATCCATCTCTATACCTATATGGTGAGAGCCTCACAAAAGGTAACTCTTTTAAACAACATTGTAAAAGCAAGCTCTTGCCCCCCCCCAAAGCTGCATTTCTATAAAGCATTAGTTCTATCTATTGCTAGAATTAGAGAAACTAATCTGAGGCATGGTTTTGTATGAAAATGTATAATTATCTGTATCAAGCAGCCATTAAGAACTGTTATTTTTAGTACATATGCAATTCACACACTTTTAATACATAAAGATGTGGTAGCATCCTTACTATTTTTTTTCTTCTTTTTTTAAATCTCCTTAGTCTTTCTTGCCTATATATTATTTCGGAGTAATAGTCTGGTACCAAAATTAGAGTAATAGTGTAATTTCTCAGGAACCTTTAAGAACCTTAATTTAAAAAAATAGAGCAATGAAAATACATACCATAACCGAATGTGATTTATTTTTAGAGAAAAATAACTGAAATGAGTCTTTCCCAATAAAGAAAATGAGACCATACCCTTGTTATGTTTTAACTGCCATATTCTGTACAATGTGTGCTCTTAATAGGCATTCCATAATATGAATGATCCTTTGAGATTCAAATGATCAAAACCAACTGCCAATGCTGTAAATTCATAAATGTTCAAATACCTCAAAATAACAAGAATTTAAAAACTGAAGCCACTGACGATGTTTTTCAACCTAAGTACAATGTATATAATACAGCAAATTAATTGACATTATTGCCATCAATAAAGTTAGGATTCTGACTGTAACACAAAAAATACAAAAAGTAATCTGTCTTGAAGTGAGATTAGTTTCTCCAATTTTAGCAATAGATGTAACTAATGCTTTTATAAAAATGCTGTTTTTCTTTGGTAATATGGTTGCCGGTGTTACATTAGTGAAGATACTTCCTACAAACACATGGGGACTCCAGAGACTACGACGAATCACTTTATAGCAGTCAAAACAATCAACAAAGAATCCTAAACGATGGTAGGTAGCATTCATCTGTTTCAAAAAGCGTTGACACCCAAAAAGGAGAGAGAGAACAGAGGGGAATGCCCAGCCACAGAGGCAGGGTGGGAGGGATACTGGGATCCGTGGTGGTGGGAAATGGGCACTGGTGGAGGGATGGGTATTCGAAATTTAAAAAAAAAAGCGTTGTTGTATAATATCCAAAGTATGTCACACCACATGATGAACCAGTTACGTCAGCCCAATCACCTTCATCTTGAAAAGCAGTGCAAACTTCTACCTTCTCACTGAGTCATATTAACAATAATTAAGAGTGATTAATATTAACAAGTTAGTATGTTAATATTATTAACGAGTGATTCAGAATCTCATCTCACAATTCTGGACATGTTTGGATTGCATACTCCACATATTGTGCCACCACAAACTTTCCACTGAAAAAGGTTCTGCTAGCCTGACTTTTCTTCTGTGATGAGGTATGACAAAACCTGTTTCCAGGAAGCTAAAATCTATGGTTCTATAGTTTCAACAGGCCAGACTATTCGAGAGCCTGTATCTGGGGGAGTGGCCACATGAGAATCAGCAGAATCCGAAGATCTGGCAGCTGAAAAGGTTTTCAAACTGACACTTTTAATTTAAGAGCAAAATCCTGACATAAGAAACCAGTCTGGATACAGAGCACATTGGCCATCTCTGACAAAGGTGGATGCAATTAGCGTTCTTGGGGTAGATAACTCAGTGACCATGGCCACCTCCTGCACTCACAGCCAGACTTTTTCTGTCGTCAAAAATCTTATTAGCTGTATCTGGGTTTTTTGCTCTTAATTGAAGCCACTTTGGGCTTAATTTACCTATATCATTATTTTACAACTTATTATTGAGATATACCTGACAACACCAATTTTTGGACCATACCCAATGATACTCAGGACTACTCCTGGCTCTGTGCTCAGATGACCATGTGGTACCAGATCAAACACAAGTCTCATATGAGATTTATCTTTTAAATGATATCTCTGAACAAAAGGGAATGCCCTGCCACAGAGGCAGGGTGGGATGGGGAGGATGGGAGGGTGAGAGGGATACTGGGATCATTGGTGGTGGAGAATGGGCACTGATGAAGAGATGGGTACTCAATCACTGTATAACTGAAACCCAAGCATAAAAATTTGAAAATCTACAACTGTACCTCATGATGTTTCACTAATAAAAATTTAAAAAATCCCTGAACCCCAAAGCTGCAAAACTTGCACACACACACACACACACACACACACATATACACACTTTTTCCCATAATATAATCTTTATCCTGGGGCTGATGAGATAGTACAGCCGGCAGGGCGTATGTGACCCACTGAGGTTTGATCTGCAGCACCCCATATGGTCCCAAACCCCTATCAAGAGGGATCCCTAATAATAATTTTCCACAACAGATACTATGATCTTCCCCTCCTCGTTTTATAGTTTAAAAAATTTACAATAGTATTGATGTTTATACTGATGTGAAAAATTAGGGGCCAGAGCAATATAGTACAGAGGCTAGGGAATTTGACTTGCATGCAGCTGACCTAGGTTTGATCCCTAGCACCCCAAAAGGTTGCCAGAACACTGCCAGGAGTAATTCCTGAGTATAGATCCAGGTGTAACCCGAGCATCACCAAAACAAAAACAGCTACTACATGAAAACCACCACCACCAAACTCCAAGTCACCCCTAATTTGCATTTTTATTTCCCCTAGCCCTCCCCGCCTCACTGTATGGCGATCTAAATTCTGTAATCCAAGCATGTCCAATAGCTTACAGTTTCAAAGACATTATTGAACAATACAAACACTGTACTGATGGCATTGTTCAATACTATCCTTATAACTCAATTTTTTGTTTTGAGTTTTTGGGCCATACCCAAAAAGTGCTAAGGGATCAATCACTCTTGGCAGGGCTCAGGGACCAGATACAGTATCTGGGACTGAGCTGGGATTGGGTGCAAACAAGACAAGTGCTTAAATCCCTGTACAAGCTCTCCAGTAAGAATCTGCAGTAAGAATCTGCAGTATCTTTTAAGTCTGACACCCATGAAACCAATCTCATCTAGAAGCTGAACACATCTATCACCCCCAAAAAAGCTTTATGCCTTTTATTAACTCCTCCTCAAGCAATTATCTCCATTTTGTCACTAAGATTACTTTGTACTTGTAGAATTTCATATCAATGGAACTATATATTTTCTATCTCTATTTCTGGCTGGCTTCTTTCACCAGTCCAATGATTTAAAGATCAATTTATATACTGCTACATGTAGTTAATGGCTTTTTCTTAAAAACCGATTCTACAGTCATTATTACTTGCGCATCTAATCCATTCTATGTACAATTGAAGTGTTTCTGTTTTAGGGGGTTGTTTATTAGGACTACAGTTGCTATGAACACTGGTACACAATTCTGTGTCTTTGTTTATCCTAGTAAATCAGTAGGAGTGGGATGATTCGTGAATTTTTTTTTCTTTTTTGCGGGGGGGGGGGTTTCCTGGGGATAGATCCTAAGGCTTTACACATTTGAGAGTGAGAAATGTGTGCTGCAAATGAGCAATGGAAAATAAATGATCTAGCATCTGCCCCTGCCCCTGGAAGGCAGGCTTGAATGGTGGTGGGAAAATTTGAGCAAAATATAATGCCCAAAAGGAGAGAGCGTATCTGAGAAATTGTCTGCCATAGAGGTAGGGTGAGGACTGGGATGGAGATGGGAGGGAAACAGAGGGATTGATGATGGGGACATTGGTGGTGAAACTTTGGACTGGAGAAGGGATGGGTGTTCAATCATTGCATGGCTGAATCTCAAACACGAAAGCTTTGTAACTGTATCTCATAATGGTTCAATTAAAAAAAAATGATCACACCATTTTACATCCAAGTGGCAGTGTTTAATGCCTAGTTTTCCCCATCTTCACCATCATTAGGTATGGAGGCTACAGAGTTAGCTCTGAGTACATGCGTTACAGGTTCGATACCCAGCACATGGTCACGCACACACATGCGCGCACACACACCCTTCTGTAGCTATAAAATATATTCCCTGATGACACGGTAGTAACCCAGGTTTGATACCCAGCACATGGCGCGCGCACGCACACACACACACACACACACAAACACAAACACCCCCTTCTGTAGCTATAAAATATATTCCCTAATGACACGGTAGTAACCCTGACTTCTTCAAGCACCTATTCCAGGTATTTTCTGACATTAATATAATAATTCTCACCTGCTGTAGGAGTACATCAATTTTGTCTGTGAGAACTTGAATTTTTTCTTCATTTTTGCCTGTTGGGCCAGCTGCCTGTTGAATATAATATGCCAAAAAGTTACACACATATACATATATATATTTTTTAAAAGTCAAGTTACCACCAACATCAATTTACCTAAAATGAAACATAACAATTAGTGATTCAAATATTTTCATTTTCAGGGCTAGAGTGATAGCACAGCGGGCAGGGTGTCTGCCTTGCACACAGCCAACCCAGCTTCAATTCACAGCATCCCATATGGTCCCCTGAGCACTGCCAGGAGTGATTCCTTGAGTACAGAAATAGAAGTAACCCCTGGGCATCGCCGGTTGTGACCGCCCCCCCCAAAAAACACTTCATTTTCAGTCAGTTATTGATAGTTAAGAGAAAAATCTTATAATCAGAAATATCAATGTTACAATGTTATTGGCTATCCTGGCAAGCTATGTGATGTATGCAGTATGCCAGAAACAGTAACAAGTCTCACAATTTGTTGTGACATGTTACTGGTACCCACACAACCGGAGGACAGTGCTATCAATGTTACATTTACCAAAGACTGAAAAAGATTTCCCACATCCCTACAAACACAAACAAGAACATGGACACAAACCCACTATCAAGTAGTCCTGGCTTCCAGAGAACAAGATTATTTTACAAATAAGAATTTATATTCATATTTCAAAATTCAGATTTCATACTCACTCCAGAAGACTGCTGGTTTTGAGATAATGCCAAACGAGCATGGCCTCGTCTAATTCTACGTTCTACTTCTGCAAGTAAGCTCTGCAAGTATCGCAGAAAATCTCTTTCATATCCAACTTTCATGAAGCGAGAACTCTTCTCATACCTAATACACATGAAAATAAACAAGCATTACTTCCTTTAATTTTTTTTCCTTTTTAAAATATTTTTATTTTTATCCATTACAACTCACACATTCCTAGGGCTGAGAGGGGGGAAGGCTCAGACAGACAGAGTACAGTATATTATTAGGAATAAGTGTTTTATATTCAGCACAAATCCCCGGTGGATGGAGCAATAGTACAGTGTGATCCACCAGGAGTAAGGCCTAAGCACCACCTGGTATGGCCCCAAACCAAAACCCAGGGGCTTAAACATTATCTTTACAGTCTTTAGACTGTGACAATGAATAGAAGATGCCCATCTATAGAATCAGAACTGTTAAAATGCAAATCATGGGAGGCCAGAGATATCTATCAGCTAGGACACCTGCCTTTTCATGCAGTCAACCAGGGTCTGATCCTTGACATCCCATATGGTCACCTGAGCTAGCCACAAGTCCACAAGTGATCCCTGAGAGAAGAGCCAGGAGCAAGCTCTAAAAACCCCTGGGTGTGATCCCCAAACAAAAAATAGCAAATGTGGGCTGAGATACAGCACAAGTGGTAGAGAACATGCCTAGTGTGTTCAAAGTCCTAGTTCAATTCCCTGTACTGCAGGGCCAGAGCTGGGTATAGCCTCTATTTAGAAGAGCAAAAAGGGAGAAAGAACTGCAACAATAGTAGAGCAAGTAGGGTGCTTGCCTTGCATGTGCCAGAACCACATTAGATCCCCTATACCCACGAGGAGTAATGCCTGAGCGCAGAGCCAAGGAATAAACCTTGAGCACTGCCAGCTGTGGTCAAAAAAAACAAATATTAAAAAAAAATTTATATTTTATGCTTGGCGTATATAATATGCACTCATACAGTATCATTACTGGAGGTAACTTTCTACCACCCAATTAGTGAATAGGGAACTTACAGTAGACATTTAAATTACATTACCTACAATTATTTCTTCAACCTTGTTCCCTTAAAACCTAATAATGACTAATGAGAGAAAATAGCCCACAAAAGAGCAACTTACTGTTTTCGTAAATTTTCGTCATGAATTTTTTCACATGGACCTGAAAAAAATTTAAGTGAAAAATGTGAACATAAAGATTAGTGGCAATAAACTTTTATTTTGCAAAACCAAACTCCTTTAAACAAAAAAAAAAGGGGAAAAAGAACTATTTTGCCAGTGAGCAGTCTGTAGACAACCTATATTGATCCTACTGAACCATAAAGCAAAATGCTCAACCAAACAAGTGTATAAAAATGTTGTGTTCTAAATCGGTATGATGAAATCATCTAATAGAAAAAACTAAGAAAAAAGTTGCAGGAACAAGAGAAAATTGTTCCTCATTACCACCCAAAGAAAAACCAAACAAGCAAAAAGAAAAACACCACTGCAACTGGTCTGAACCACCAGGGATGAATGTCTTTCAAATTCCTGTTTATGAAGCCAAACAAGTATTAACACATTAGTCTATTCCAACCCATCTCTGAAAGACAATGTTGTATCACTGGAGTTGACCTTTGGCATTTCTAAATTCTGAACTTAATTTTTTTCCTTGATTCGAGGCATCAAAATTTAGGTTAAATAAATTGTTTATATTTTGACAATGCAAGTATTTATTAACTACTGAACCAAACAAAAGGTGCACTTAGCAACACTTTTGAACACACTTCTTGTAATGTTTTCACTTGTTTAATAGTCTATGAACCAATTTCTTCATAAACATTAACTGGACTAGGGAAACTATCAATACTAATTTTTCTCAAGATTCAGCTTCATTTCTTGTAGGAGCCTCCTGTTCCGCTTCAATCTAGGCTGCCTGTTTTATAAGCTCACTAAATTAAGTTGTCATCCTGAGAAATTCCTTCTCTGGTCTGATTGGGTGTTGGATTCTTTTGTTTTCTTCATTCTTGGTTTATGCCCAGGTGTTGGAGTTTCCAGAGAAAGGTTCAAGAGAGGAAACTTGCTGAAAACTTGCATGCCTGAAAAAGTTTTTCTCAAACCCTCATAACTTTGATATTTGGTTAGTCTAGGTTAAGATATTTTTGCTCAGTATTGTGAAGGTGTATCTCCAATGTCTTCAAGCTTCCAGTCCTGTCCTTAACCAGAACGGAACATTGTGATTCCTGAAGCTATGTGCCCACCCCAATGCCCAGTATATGCTGAAATTTTACAAAAGTATCAGCTGGCATGGATCTTTCACAGAATTACCCACTGACTCTAGAAACCATTTCCTTAAGTACATCATAATTTGTTTTGTCAATTTCCTGCTTTCTCTATCTCAAACTTTTAACTAACTACTGACCGACAGAAAACATCTTCAATTTTTTTCTCTTTTTTTTTTGGGGGGGGGTGTGTTAAAGAGATAGCTCAGAGGACTAGAGCACAAGTCTTATATAATAAGGTCCCAAATTAAGTCCATGGCATCAGTGGGCCCCTGTGCACCACCAGGAAAGTCCTAGTGATCTCTAGAACTATGAGGCCAAGTACTGATACCTCGGGCCCACACACCCAAATAGCACTGTCCAAAATTATCTGTCCAACAAATTTCTTTTTTGGGGGATAGTTTTTATTTCAAAATTCTCCAGCTCTGAATTCCAAGAGCTCTTTTTATTTTTTAAAAGTCCCCCTATTTTTCTATAGTATCCTATTGCTGGTATCTTATTTCTCTGAGAATTCTTAACTAAAACTTTTGCTTTTCCCATAATGGGGGGTAGGGGGGAGGAGGAGGGAAGAGTAGGGACCACACCTGGCAGTCCTCAGGGCTTACTAAACCTGGTTCTGAGCTCAGAGATCCCTCTTGGCAGGGCTTGAGGGTGCATATAGGTGCAGGGGATCAAACCCAATCAGCCATGCAATGCCAGGGCCCTATCTGCTGTACTATCTTTCCGGTCCCACTTCTTCATTCCTAATTCCACTGAATTTCCTTTCCCCGCCCCCTCTTGGTTTAGGTCAATCTTTCATGTCAAAAGTTTTCTTCAAATATCTAGCTGGCAAAACATTTCTAACTCTGACTAGAAATGTATAGGAAGGGTTTGTTAACTAATGGGGTTTACCAGAGGAAAATCAGTTAATTCTTTTAGGAGATTCCCCAAGGATCAGTACCTGTAGATCACTTCTCTGGAACTGCTCACTTTTTCTAAAGAATCCTCTTCTCTTCTGCCTGGGGAAAAACATCTGGCTGTATCCTTCTAGGAACAGGGCAGAGGAAGGGAATGGGAAAACCCCACTATATTAAGAATACAGACTTGTTTCAACTCTTTTACAGTCTCATTTCTACTCATTACTGCCCTGTGCTGTGTCTGGAATCCCAACAACTATATTTGCCCAGCCCTAATGTAATCCTAATAGCCTTTACAATTAATGAAGTTTGTCTTTTATGATTCTAGAATGACAGGAATCATTCTTGGAAAAGAAAGAGTTGCAAGAAAAAAAAATTTCTCTGCATGTTGTGGTTCCTCCAGGAAACATCCTGGTCTCATTACAGGTATAGGAGAGGCAGAATCAGATACACAGACCTAGACTACTGCTTCTCAAGGGGAACAATTTTCCCCCAAAAGAACATTTGATAATTCCTAGAGAAACTTCTCTGGGGGTGGGGTAGGAGTGGAATATGCAACTGGCATCAAGTGGGTAGAGGTCATGGACACTAAATATCCTATCACACACAAGATATCCCTCCCTCCCAAAATACAAAATTATTCACTTAAAATGTTAAGAGCACCAGACTGAGAAACCCCAAACTAAATGCACGTCTCATTTTCAGCTCCGTGACTCAACTCTGCCTTCTATGGTGCCTGATGCCTCCAAACCTGCACTTGTCCAGGCTCTGCTGACCAAGTACTCGCTGCTGTCAACTACCTCCTTCTGCCGATTTTAGGTTACAAATTCCTCTGCTCTGTTGAATTTGCTGCTGCTCTTCCATCCACTTGTCATCTTCAAAAATTCTGTTGAAATCTCTAATGTAATCTCCTCTTCCAACTTAATACTTTTCTTGTTTTTAACGTTCATTTTAGTGAGGAAAATTTGGAAGGGAGTGGAAGTAGATGTATGTTTATTTAAACCATTATGTTTAACTAGACTATCAGTTAATACATTCAAAAATCAAAAACAAGAAAAAACCTATAATAAAACATTTAAGAAAAAGTTTTTCAGATTTATGAAAGTTTTTAAGTCATGAATTTGACTTTATAAATCACACAGAAAACTTACTTACCAAGATCAGACCGTGTATTTGTGAACAATTCCGCAGGGCAAAACCCACAGAGGTAATATTTACAAACCTAGTAAAGAAAAACATACTTGTAAAGATTGTTTAGTTTTAAAATTGTATGAAAGGGGAGGTCAAATAACTTATTTTCAACTTTTTTTTTTGGGGGGGGAAGTGTGGGGAGATCACACCTGGTGGTACTCAGGGCTTAATCCTGGCTCCGAACTCAGGGGACCTACTAGTGGGTCTACCTCATGCCAAGCATTCCCTTATTCACTGTACTACCTCTCTGGCACCCTAATTTTGTGATTTTTATCTTTAACCAAGTAAACAGAAGAATTTCATTTGTTAAACCTTATCAATTCAGTAAAGACTTTTAAAATCCTGGATTAGTAACAGACTACTTTCCTTCTGTTTAGGGGCCACACACTCAAGGCTTAATTCCTGGATCTGTGCTTAGGATCACTCCAAGCAAGGCTCAAAGTTACGGGGATCTGAGAGGGCCCCATGCCAGGCAAGCACCCTCCATGCTGTATTACTGCCCAGCCCCAAGAACACCTGTTTTAGTTTTGGGGTGACACCCAGTGAAGCTCAGGGTATGCCTGGCTCTGTACTTAGGAATTACTTCTGGCAGTACTCAGGGGACCATCTGGGATGCGGGGGATGGAACATGGGTCAATCGCATGCAAGACGAATACCCTACCCACTGTACTATCCCTTCAGCACCGCCCCTATTTTTAATCACTACCACCCACCCTATGCAGAAGCACTAACACATGAAACAAACTCAGAATAATAAAAATACGTTATTTTTACTTTAACAACAACCACCACCACACTATAGTGTATTGTTCTCATTGCCCTATCTTTATTAAAAAGCAAAACCAAATTACAGGTTAACATTTGGGAATCGTATTAGAGGGATAATACAGCAGGTAGAACCAACCCAAATCTGAGCTAGCGTACAGATTAAGGTGATTTCCCTTCTCGTGGCTGTTCAGATCCCTGGCACCGCATATGCACTGCCTGTGGTTCCCTGGACACTACCAGGAGTGAATCCAGGGCAGAGAGTCGAGTCAGGAGTGGTGCCTGTGCAGCCAGGTGTGTCTTCAGTCCCACCTCCAGGGGAAAACAATGCAAAACTCCAAATGATTGCGGAGGCAATTTAATGCTCCTACCAAAATACAGTACTTCTCTAATTTCGCCTGCATCTTTCTAAAAATCAATCCAACAAAGTGACTCAGTTATATGAAACAGAATGTTTACTATAGCATTGTTGCTACTAAGGGTACACTAAAAAACTAAAGCTAAGTGTATAAATGTACCAAGAAACAATAAAAGTAGGAACAGGAAGACTTTACATTAGTAAGTGAACATATATATTGGTAGCACTGTCCTCCAGTTGTCCATCGATTTGCTTAAGCGGGCACCAGTGACACTTGTTACTGTTTTGGGCATATCGAATACGCTATTGGGAGCTTGCCAGGTTCTGCCATGCGGGCAGGATATTCTTGGTAGCTGGTCGAGCTCTCCGAGAGGGGCAGAGGAATCGAACCCAGGTTGACCGCATGCAATGCAAATGCCCTACCAGCTGTGCTATAGCTATAGCTCTGCTATTGCAGGTCCGCGGGACCTAATGGATATATATTGGTATGTCTATCAATTTTCACTATGGCACACTCAAGTTTAATGTTTCTCGAACTGATCTGGAAACATGACTTTTCAATTCTGGGTGGAGCGATGTGTTACACCAGGCTGTGTTCCAAAGCTACTCCAACTGTGTGCTCAGGTACATGGCCCCAATTTTCAGTGCTTAGGGTACCATGTAGTGCTGGGAATTAAACTACAGTCCAGCTACTTATAAGATAAATGAGTTCCCTCTACTATTTCTCTGGCCTCTGGTTACTACTGTAAAACATAACTTATGATTTATATATGTAATGATCAGAGGAAAATATGTGGTGCGGGATAACACACCAGGGTTGGCCACAGGCAAGGAAAACGCCTAAACCCCTGAATTATCCATCTGAATAATCCCTGAACTTTTCCTTTTTTGGTGGAGAGAACACAGCTAGCAGTGCTCAGGACTTAGTCCTGGCAGGAACAAGAGACCACATGGGGTACTGGGGATCGAACCTGAGTCAACTGTGTGCAAGGCAAGCACTCTTCCTGCTGTACTCTCTAGCCCCTAAACATTTTTGAAGTGGAACACACTGGGAAGTTCAGGGGACCGGCCGTGTAGTGCTGGGGATGGAAGCCAGGGTTCCTACATGTGAGGCCTATGTTTCAGTCCTTTGAACTATCTCCCAAGCACAAGGCTTTGTCCGTGTTTACTCCACGTCTGTCAAGAAGGTACTCTGCCATGTAACAAGATCCCAAACCTCTAAAAAGTAATTTTCATGGCAGTGCCAGAGAGATAGTATAGCAGATAAGGTATCTGCCTTGCATGTAAGTCTATTCAGGTTTGCTCCTTGGGACCCCCTGTGGTCCCCTGAGCATCACCACGAATGAACTAGTAAGTTTTTCCTCAGTGCTATTTGGATTGTTTTTGTTCAAGTACTTTCAATGAATCAGTTGTATGACTAGCTGTTTCTTGTCCTCATGGTCAGCTCTATTTATTTACAAACTATAAAGCCTTCACATCATTAAACCACATATAAACTTCTCTACAAACACTCTAAACACAGGTGACCAGCTAAAATATTGTGTGCAAAGCTGAAGGATTTTTTGGTAACCTAACAACGTTGGAGAGATAACTTGTTTTCACAGATACCAAGTTCCATTTTATATGTCACAAAGATAACATTTATTAAGGCCAGAAAGAAAATACAGGCATTAAGGTACTTTCCTTCTATGTGACCACTCCCAATTTGATCCCCAACACCGCGTGGTTCTCTGACCAAAGAAATGAAATAAGTCCTGAACATTGCAAGGCATTACTAGTCCCTCCCCCCTCCAAGATAATATTTATTAAATCCTACTTCTGGGGCTAAAGACAGTACAGCAGGTAAGGGTCTTGCCTTGAATGCAGCAGACCCAGATTTGATCCCTGGCATCCCATATGGTCCCCAGAGCCTACAGCAAGGGTTAAGCCCATGTACAGCCAAGTATGGCCCCCAAATCCAAAAAATAAACCAACCCTACTTCTGCTAATCTAAAACACTGGCCATTTTTTATTCATAAGGAGGGAAACAGTCAATATATCTGATGAGATCTTACCCGAACTGTCAATAAACAATGTTAAAAATAAAGGGGGCCAGAGCGATAGTACTGCGAGCTGGGCATTTGCCTTGCATGCGGCCAACCCAGGTTCAATCCCCGGCAGCCCACCTGGTTCCCCAAGCACCATCAGGAGTAATTTCTGAGTGAAGAGCCAGAAAAAAAAAAAAACTGAGCATTGCCAGGTGTGTTCCAAACAGCAAAATAATTAAATAAGGAACACCAGGAAATGTTACTGATGAGAGATAGCTCAGTAGGTTCAGTGCACGCTTTGCATGTGAAAGGTATACCAAAGTTCCCCCAAGCACTTTAAGTGTAACCCAACCAGCCTCCAGCCCACCCTGGGCCAAAATAAAAAAAAAAACACAAGCTGGAAGACTTAAAAGGCACCAGCTTTGCAAGGTTAGTCACAAGTCCAAATCCCTGGTGTTTCACACGATTTGTACAAGTACTAGTCACAAAAGGATGGGACCCCTGGCAAACATCACAACTAATATGTGAGCACTACCGTCAGGAAGTGCAAGAGAACTGCAGGAATCCCCAGCAAACACCTTTTATGCCTCAACTAGGAGTGAACCCCTCAAGCATAACAAACTTCAGCAAGTACTAAGACAGTATGCAACTCACCCCCATCACTGTAACACCAGCAATGAGTGGGATGGGGAGAGACAAAATATATAAAATTAGGAGTCGAAGAGTACAGTAGATCTGGAGCTTGCCTTTGCATGCGGCTGACCCAGGCTCAATTCCTCACACTATGTATGGTCCAAGCTCCACCAGCAGCTCAGAGCCACGAGTAAGCCTTGAGCGTCTCCCAAAAAACAAATATAAATACATACACACACTTAGTTTTTAATGGGAAGGACAACCCCCCCACACACTCACACAAAAGAAAGCACAAACAGAGGCCCTGTGTTTGGTCCCTGGCACTGGTCCCCCATCCACAGTAACAGCAAAAGCAGAATTTGTAACCAAAACCTGACATCTTCATGTTTTACCTGTACTAGACCCCGCTTTATAGTTATCCCTTTCCACATGTTTTTGTCTTTTAGGTCACACCTGGTACACAGGGTTGCGCCTGGGATCAGCCATGTATAAGGTAAATGATTATCTCTCTACTCTCCATGCCTTTTATTACACAGACCTTGCAGCCAAATGCATCCTTTTCACTGCCTGCAAAGTTTTGCTAAATGTTAATCAATTTTCCAGAGCAGTCAGATAATAAGTATCTTCAAGTCTTCAAATGTTTCCCAATGTAACTGTTTCCAACTTTTCACAAGGCCTACTAAAAGCATTTAAAAATAAATCCCTAGGTCAGAGAGATAGCTCAAATGGATGAGTAGCACATCCAGGCCCTGGCACTGATGGAACTCCCACTCCCTCCCACCACCATCCCAAGAGTAGCTACTTTTATTTTTAAAAAGGATCAGGTAAGGGGCCTGCCTTGTATGCAGCTGACCCAGGTTCAATCTCATAGCATACTGTCCCCAGAGCACTATCAGGAGTGATTCCTGAGTGGGAACCAGGAAGAAGCCCTGAGCAGGATGTGGCCCAACACACACACACACACACACACACACACACACACACACACCCTTGGACACAGCCAATCCAGGTAACAATCTAACACCACATATGATCATTGCTGTTGTCCTCTCTCCCCACACCCCAAGCAACTTCAGGAGTGATTCCCTGATCATAACCAAAAGCAAGCCATGAAAACAGCAGAGAATGGGCCCAAAACAACAACAACAAAAAAAAAAAAATAAAAAATATAGACTACTTCACTCATGATCCTTGTCCCCCAATGGAAACAGGCTATGGTTTCACCAGTCCCTCTGACTGTCCTTTGCTCCAGTACCTGAGACAGTGATGATGGGTTTTGAGAGGCCTCTCCCAAGCACCTCAATCTGGGTTAGGTAGGTGTCCTCCTTTTTACCTTTTTGGCAATAGAGCCAATCTGCAACTTGGGTACTTTTGCCAGCCCTAAGTGTTTTTTAGAGACTCACTATTTTATCCCACTATTAAAAAAAAAAAAAGGTACATTTTGCGTTTCTTCCTTGACTGATACCAGACTGATGGTATTCCTCTTAGCTAAATGGCATATGTGTACATTACTCACTGTATATGTATACATTGACCATTAAGACCAATACTTTTTTCCTAAATACAGAATCCCACCTTATTTGTAAGAAATGGTGAGGAAAGTAAGTTTCATAAATCAACAAGCACAATAGTACTAACTTAAGGTACTTTCTTCCCTTGTGAGAAGTCTAAAATATCAAACATTTTTACCTAAAAGTAACAATAATTAAAAAGAAGTAACTTTTAGTATTTTCAGTGATGATAATACTAACAACCTGAAGGTCTTAGTAAAAATAAACTCAGCTTCCCTCACAAATCACTGAAAAGAAAGCATGCTTGGGGGGGGGGCCACAGTGATAGTACAGAAGGGCATTTGCCTTGCATGTGGCAAACTCTCTGGCACCCCATTTGCCCTTCCTCCTCATCCCCACCTGGAACCTGCCAGGAGTGAGTTATCTCAGAGCAGAGCCAGGAGTAAGACCTGAGCACTGTGACTGGGTGTGACCCAAAACCAAAATTTTAAGATATTACAATCAAGAGATATTTGGCAAGGGCCAGAGAAATACTACAAGCAGTTAGGGCACTTGCTATGGTGTCTGTCTTGCATGTGGCCAACCCGGGACCAATCTCTGGCACATATGGTCCCCCAGCACCATCAAGAGTGATTAATCCCTGAGCACAGAGCCAGGAGTAAATCCTGAGAACTGCCGGATGTGGCCCAAAACTGAATGGTAAAAATGAAGGCGTTAGGGGCCAGGGCAATAGTATGGTGGACAGGGCACTTGCCTTGCACGTGGCTGACCCAGATTCAATCGCATCATGGTCCCCAAAACTGCCTGCCAGGAGTGATGACTGAGTGCAGAGCCAAGAAGTAAGCCCTGAGAATCACTGGGAAGAATTATTTTGCAGGGGCTGGAGCAGTGTACAACGGATAGGGTGTTTGCCTTGCACTTGACTGACCCAGGTTTGATTCCCAACATCCCATATGGTTCCCCCAAGCACCACCAGGAGTAATTCCTGAGCGCAAAGCCAGGAGTAATCATTGTGCATCACTGGGTGTGACCCAAAAAGGAAAAAAAAAAGAATTATTTTGCAAATCCTCACAATGTTAACTATTCAGGTGAAAAAGTAGAAGCTACTAATGCTACCTCTGCCACTGAAATCTCATGCTGATACTAAAAAATTCACAAGAGTTTAGGATTATGTTTTGTTGGGGCTGGAGCAATAGTACAGCATGTAGGGTGCTTGTCTTGCACGTGGCCAACCTTCAGCATCCCATAGGGTCCCCTGATCACCACTAGGAGTGATCCCTGAGCGCCTCTGGGTTGTGGCCCCCAAACAGAAAGTTTTGTTGCTTGTAATTATTTAGGATTAACAAAACAAAGCAAATGAACCGCTTAATGTTAAAATACCAAGAATCTCAAGGAACTGTAAAATATTAAGGGGAGGCCTATGAATCCTTGGAATTATATTTCAATGAAAAGCTTTTCTTCTCAGGTCCAGACCTAGCAGCCTACAAAGAAGAACCGCCTTGAAGTAACACCCCAGAAAAAGAACTTTTATGATTCCACCTTGATAGCAGTTGTGGATGCATCTTTACAGGTTTACTGTGAGCAAGACAACACCTTCTCACTTAAAACCAACTTTCCCATGTACTACTACTTCTCAATTAAAAACTCTGAACTGGAGCTGGAGAGATAGCGCAGCCGGTAGGGCGCTTGCGGCCGACCCAGGTTCGATTCCCGGCATCCCATATGGTCCCGAGTACTGCAAGGGGTAACTCCTGAGTGCAGAGCCAGGAGTAACCCCTGTGCATCGCCGGGTGTGACCCAAAAAGCAAAAAATAAATAAATAAATAAACCTCTGAACTAATCAGGAAGGTTAGGAAGCAACAGGAATCAGCAGCTTAAATGTTGAAAAGATCCTTTAAAAACTATTTCTGGGCTGGGGAACAGTTCAGAGACTGATGGGCATGCTTTACAGCAGAAGGCCCAAGTTTCATCTAAGGCACTACATGGTCCCCCAAGGAGTTCTCCCTGAGCACCACCGAGTGCCCCCTAAAGCAACTTGAGGCCAACCCTCATCCCCAAGAACTACAGAATTGGAATCACAGAGTAATTAAGAAATTTGCATTTTAAAGCAAATTCCACAGGTCAGCCAACAGATAGTGAAGATATCTAGAAACTACTTTTAACTCATGTTGTTTCTATTTTATTTGTTTAAAAAAGAACTCAACCAAAGGGAAGAGCATTTTCAACCTAACAAAAGGGTGGCAACAAAAATTGCTGCAGGGACTGGAGACAGTACATTGCCAGCACAAGGCCAACCCCACCAGGTTGGATCCCCAGCATCCCAGATGGTCTCCCAAGTACTGACATGAGCAATTCCCAAGCAGAGAGCCAGAAGCAACTTCTGAGCATTGCTGAGTACGCCACCTAACTCCCCAAAAAGAAAATCTTGTAGACAGAAGAGGAATGCAGAGCCACTGAGATAGTACAATAGGGCGCAAGCTAAACATTCGACCTGGGTTTAGTCCCAGACACCACAAGGTTCCCCAAGCCTCACTGGGTGCGGCTCTGGAGGCCCCCTGCATCCTTGGGGTGCCCCTGGTATCCCCAGCACTGCATCCTCAGATCATGCACTGAACCAAGAGACTGCTTGGTCAAGAAGCACTGGTGTGTCCTTCAGGACTCCTAAACACCGCTTGGTAGCCCTCCCACCAAATGAATAAAAATGCAAAAATATTTCTGATATATCAAGTTGGAGAGACGTGGAACCCTTATGAAACATGCAGGGCTCACCCATTACTCCAGAATCTTAGCAACAACAGCCAAGAGCTTAAGAACCTGAGGATGAGCTTTTCGAAACTAAGTCACACTGTCTTAGAAGATGACTAGTGCTTTGTGAACAAATCTAAAATGCCAGTAACTGACTTTTTCGAATCACTCAATCTACAATGAAAAGGAATCAGTCATTAAAGGCACGAAGTGTTCTGTATTTAAGCACTGGAAATTTCAATCAGTGGGAAGCACTAACCAGAAAGGAAAGTAGATTTATTAACGACTGACAACATAAAACCAAACTTACTTTTTCTAAAAGCTTCACCCTCGAATATAATACAATGTGGAAACAAAACATCAGGGAAACAAGATCTCTTCACACATGTTCAAAACCAAGGAGTCACTAACAAAGGTTTGTCCATGCTTAAGAGCAGGCAATCAAAAGGAACGTTCTGATTCAAATAGTGTCCTATCGGCACTCCCTTCAAGTTAAAGTTCTTTTCCCACAGTTTAGATGGGAAGTCTGCTAAGACACTGCACTGTGACAAATGCCTAGGAAGGAAAGAGGACCAAAACGGACGTCCCTTACTTTGACAAGTAAGGGGAGAAGTTCACCCACTCCCACCCCGGGAAAAAAATGAGAGGAGGTTTGGGCCACACCCGGTGGTGCTCAGGGCTTACTCCTGGTTCTGCACTCAGGGATCACTCCGAATTCGTCGGGAGACCAACTGGGGGTGCCTGGGATCGATGGAGGGCAAAGCAAGCGCCTCCGGACACTGTCCCCCCCCCCCTCATTCTCTCTCTCTCCACCGCCCTCCAAAATATTTTAAATTTCCCTTTCCTGAACCCCAAGACCCGTGTGCAAACTTAATTCCCACTTCACTCCAGGAATCCTACCTACCCCAGACTACAAAAAATCAAGCAGCATCCAAAGCTGATTGGCTGGGTTTTTTTTTTCGAATAGCAGCAAATGATTTTATTCCCCTGTATTGCAAAAAAAAAAAAGAGAGAGAGAGAGAAACAACTCTAACCATGCTTAGGGAGAATAAGCAACTCAATTTTAAAAATTAAAAATAAAAAAAAGCATCGTTTAACCGTCCAGTTCTTTGAGCCGCACTATCAGCGTGAAGTCACCACGCCGCCTGCTCTGCAGGGCGAGGCCAGGGGAACCGGGCAACGCGGGCGTCGGCGGGGAAAGGGGGGGGGGGTTGGCACCGCCTTACCCAACTTCACTTTCGGGGAACCCCCTGGGTGGGAGGCCCCGGGGCGACATTCGCCCCCTCCCGGTCCGGGGCCTCCGGGGGGCGGAGGAGGGGGAGGGCTCGGCCGGGAAGCCCTCCGCCCGGTTCTCCCCCCGGGTCTCCGGAGGGTCTGGGCGCGGGGTCGCCGGCCGCCCCGGGCACGCACGGCCGCGCTCCTGGCCGCCCCAGCCCCGGCCCGAACCCGGGGCCCGCCCCGCCCCTCCAAAAGGAAAACAAGCCGACGGCACCAACGCCGCCGCGCCCCGAATAACGGAAGAGGGTGCCCTCTCTCTCGCCCCGCTCCCCCGCGGTGGCGGGAACTCGGGGCGCCGCGGGTCGGGTCGGGTCGGGTCGGGTCGGGCCGCCCGCCGCGGCCCGCGACCCCAGCCCGGCGCCCGCCGCCGCGCCGCCGCCCCTCCCCCACGGCGCCGGGCTCCGGCAGGCCCGAGGCCCGCGGGACTTACGCTCTCGTGGTCCCACCGCACGTTGCTGCGCTTCTCGTCCGGGGCGAGGTTTCGGTCCCGGCCCATCAACTCATCCAACAACTGCGCGGCCGAAATCATGGTGCTGCCTTCGGGCGGCTGCTCCCACCAGCCCTGGCACCAGCCCGAAAAATCGCCGGCGACAGCGCCGCCAACCCCCCTCGGAGCCCCTTAGCAAGGCCGGAGAGCCGCCTCTCCAGAGGAGCCGAGAAGACAAAATGGCCGCCGCGCGGCCGCCTTCCCAGCATGCCGCGCGCGCGCCTGCGTGCCGGCGGGCGTGAGAGCGTGCCTGAGTGCGTGCGTGCGTGCGTGCGTGCGAGCGCCCGCGGGGGGCCACGCCCAGGTCTGAAAGGCGAGCGCCGGCTCGCCGGCGCCGCCGATGGGGGGCGGGGCCTGCCGCGGACGCAGCCCAGACTCCGCCCCCAGGGCTTTGTGTGGCTCCGCCCTCCCACCTCTCGGAGAGCGCGCTCGGCCCTACCCCGGCCCCGGCTCCTTACACCTGCTGGTCCCCTCCACGCTCGGGGCTTCTTTCCTGAGCCCTTTTCACAGCGAGCGCTAGGAGCCTCGGTCTGCAGACTTCGACGGGTCTCCGCGGTGGAGACGAGGGCAGTGCCTCCCTCTGTGCCTCGCGGTGCCCTCCGTACCGTTTTCCAGTGGAGGAAACTGCGGAGCAGCCCTCTGAGTTCCGCGTTCCCCCTGCCTCCACCATCCTAGTCGCCCCCTTCTTCCACCTTAGGTCGGTTCTTGGCTCTTCCACTGCTATTCCCCCAGGTTTACGGGCAGGGACTGGAAGGCTGGAAGAGATACCACGGTTTCTAACAGGGTCACGTGGGGCATGAGGATTCAGTCCTGCCTCTGATGCCTCCCAGGCTAGATTATTGATGCATTTTATTCAGCAAAGGACTGGAGAGATGGTACAGCAGGTATAATTACAAGCAGGGTGTGCTCCCCCCCAAAAAAAGTACAACTGAGCAAAGTGGACAGTAACAACTCAAGGCTCAGAGTCTCATAAACACACTAAAGCCGTCTCATTCCATGACATAGCATGGCAAAAGTACGGGGTCAGGGATGTGGCTCCATGACCCCTGGTAATAGCAACAACAAAGGGGCAAGGGGGGGAGAATTTTTTGTTTGGGTTTGGATTTTCATCTCATCTGGCAGCGCTCCTATCTCTGTCTTCAGGAATTACTCCTTGTCGGCCTGGGAGGACTAAATGTAATCCCTGGGATTGAACCAGGATCTACTGGGTGCGAGGAAAGTGCCTGCCCACTGCACTATCTCTCCAGACCCAGAGAAGGGAAACATGTTCTAAATTTTAAAAATAAATAGTGTTGAGGTCAGAGAGTTGTATACAAGGGTTAGGTGCTTCCCTCACATCTCACTGATTCTGGATAGATCCCTGGCACACCTATGGTCTCCAGCACCACCAAAGGTCACACCTGAACCCAGAGCCAGAAGTAACGCCTAAATATTGTTGGATGTGACCTCAACAACCCCTCTCCAAATGAAGTATTCATTATTTTAAATATACTCAGAACTGGTGGTCCAGAGTGTTAAGTGACCCAAGGAAGCTTAACATGTTAGATCTTTTAGTATCTCTGTCATCCCATTGATTGTGGAATTACTAGAGTGGGCACCAGTAACGTCTCTATTCCTCCCAGCTCTGAGATTTTAGCAGCCTCTTCTTACTCGTCTTTTCCCAACGATTGGAAAAGATGAGTTGGAGGCTCTTTCAGGGTCAGGGGAATGAGACCTATTATTTTTACTGTATTTGGCATATCAACACATCACGGGGAGCTTGTCAGGCTCTGCCCGTGCGGGCGGGATACTCTTGGTAGCTTTCGGGGTTCTTCGAGAGGCATAATATGCCTCTCAGATCTTTTAGCATAGGTTGGTAAAGAATCAACTAGCAAAGGGTAGCAAAGGATACCACAAAGGAAAGTCAAAGAGTATGAAAAAGTGAGGAACGAGAGACAGAAAGAGGGAGAGAAGGGAAAAGGGAGAGGGTGAAAGGTATCCATTTGCTCTTCTACATGGGTGGCTGGTTAATTCATTTTTAGAAAGGAAGTGGAAAATAGGGTGAATACTGCAAGGCAGTGTTTATCAAGCAGGCTTTTTTTAAATGAGAAATTAGAGTCTGTTTAATGTCAGAGGAGGAGGCGGAAGACAAAAAAGAAGAGCTGAACTTCTAAGTTAAGAAAGAAACAAGGGGGTGATCAGGATACGAGGCTGAGTGGTAGAGTACCTGGTATGCGGGATGCCCTGGGTTTGATCCCCAATTCGAGCACTGGATTGGGTGGTGGGGGGAGGAAAGAAGAAAATAACAAGGTAGCCCCCAGAGTCCGTTGTTGTTAGTTGACTTTGCTAGAAGAAAAAAAACTTTCTCCATTAACAGAAGATACACATCAGTTTGTAGATAACAGACAGGAGATGGAGTTCCTGTCTGATAACTGCTGATCTGCTGATGTGTTCTGTTGTGATGGTTCACCTCTACCACTGTGACCAAAAAAGAGTGCAACTAAATCTATGCCTCCATCTAGAAATGTTATCAGAACCACAAACAGAACTTAGAAAGCCTGAATACAAAGCTACAGCTTCTGACCGCTAATGTTGTTTTCCTCTGATTCCCTCATGGCGTCCACAAAGTCATGATGAACCGTGATCTAGACCTCAAATAGGACGAAGGGCTGGGAACACTTACAGACGGCTAAGACCTCATTCTCGGGGAACTCTTCGATCCTGGAAGAACAAAAGGGGACGATAACTTGAAATGAAAATAAGAAATGTGGGGCGGGAGCTATAGTACAGCAGGTACTTGCAGGTACTTGCACAAGGCCGACCAGGGTTCAATTCCCAGCAGCCCATAAGGTCCCCCAGGAGCACCAGCAAGAGTAATTCCTAAGTACAGAGCCAGGAATAACCCCATGAGCAATGCTGAGTATGACCCAAAAAAAGCCCAAAAAAAGTGAAAATATTTTCTTTTCTTTTTGGGTCACACCCAGCGATGCTCAGGAGTTACTCCTGCTTATGCACTCAGGAATTACTCTGGGGACCACATGGGATTCTGGGAATCAAACCTGGGTCAGCCACGTGCAAGGCAAACACTCTACCTGCCGTGCTATCGCTCCAGCCCCAAGTGAAAATAATTTTTAAAAAAGCAAAGAAAAGAAAAGAAGAAATGTTGGGCCTGGAGAGATAGTACAGTGGGTAGGGTGCTTGCTTCGTATGTGGCTGACCTGCATTCAACTCCTGATACCCCATATGATCCCCTGAACCTGCCAGGAGTGAGCCCTGACACAGAGGTAGAAGTAAGCCCTGAGCACCACAGGGTGCAAAGGAGGAGGAGCACAGGGAGGAGGAGGAGGAAGAGGAGGATAAGGAGGAGCTGGAGGAGGAGGAGGAGGAGGAGGAGAAGGAAGAAGAGGAGGAGGAGGAGGAGGAGAAGGAGGAAGAGGAAGAGGAGGAGGAGAAATGTCTTCAGATTCCTGGCCACTGGGTCAGTGTTTGTGTGTCTCTCAAGCAGTACTTATATTCAACTCGAACCGAGCAGTACCAAGACAACCACAATGGTATTAAGGGAACATTTGGTGCCAGGAAACAAGCCCAGGAACTTTGTGGGCTGGGCATGTATTCCAGCTCTTTAAACTATCTCTGAAATCGAACCCAGGAACTTTGTGGGCTGGGCATGTATTCCAGCTCCTTTAACTATCTCTGGAATCAAACCCAGGATCTTTGTGGGCTGGGCATGTATTCCAGCTCTTTTAACTATCTCTCTTGCCAGAAAATAAATGCTCAACAACTCTCCAGCCCACCCTCCTCCATCAAAAGTAATCTATTAACATCCTGTACCCAATATACAGATATTTTTGGTGGCGGTGGGGGGAGGGGTGGGTATACCCAGTAATGTTCGGAGTTTTTACTCCTGGCTCTGTGTTTGGGAATCATTCCTGGCAGGGCTCAGGAAACCATATTCAGTGCTAGGAGTGAACCAGGATTGACTGTATACAAGGCAAGTGCCTTAACCTTTGTACTATTTCTCCAGTCCTAGTAACTATTTATGGGCTGGAGCGATAGCACAGTGGGTAGGGTGTTTGCCTTGCACGCAGCCAACATGGCCAACCCGAGTTCGATTCCTCCGCCCCTCATGGGGAGCCCGGCAAGCTACCGAGAGTATCTCCCCAGCACGGCAAAGCCTGACAAGCTACCTGTGATGTATTGGATATGCCAAACACAGTAACAACAAGTCTCATGATGGAGACATTACTGGGCCTGCTGAGCAAATCCATGAACAATGAGAGGACAGTGATACAGTGATACAGTAACTATTTATAGAACCTGAGTTGGTTCTTTGCAGATGATGAGATGAGAAACAACTTACATTACATCCAGTGGTTCCCAAAGCTCACTGCACACAAGTTGCAAATACAAAGTGTTTTTACTGAACTGTGTTAAATTAGCATGAGACTGAAGGGTGGGAGGATCGAGTCTAGCTAAAGGTAAAGGTAAAGGCCCTCCCGTTGATCGTCGATTTGCTCGAGCGGGCCCAGTAACGTCTCCATTGGAGACTTGGTTGTTACTGTGGTTGGCATATCAAATACTCTCGGTAGCTTGCCGGGCTCTCCGAGAGGGGCGGAGGAATCGAACTCGGGTCGGCCATGTTGGCCGCTTGTAAGGCGAACGCCCTACCACTGTGCTATCGCTCCAGTCTAGCTAGTATCTATAAATTCTCTGTAATTACAGTTTTGTTTTGTTTTTTTTCACCATACCTGGAGGTACTCAAGGATCAAGGAGAGAAGCTCCAGGGAAAATCACCCAGCCAACGCCTTGATCTTGGACTTATAGCCTCTAGAAGTATGAGGAAATGATTGCCTGCTGTTTGGGCCAAAGGTTCTCCAAGTTCATTGCACACTGAAATCACCTGAACAGACTTCAAGTTCCCCCCTCCACTACCCTCAGGTTATTTGGATTTAATTTGTCATGGTTGTGGTCTGGCTCTCAACCACATTATTAGGAATATTAGAAAGATATAATGAATTCTTTTGTTGTTGTTGTTGTTGTTGTTATTTGGGGGCCACACCAAGTTCTTGCTTAAGAGTGAGCCCAGTAGTTCACTGGGAACCATATGTAGTGTCAGGGGTAAAGGTAAAGGTAAAGGTAAAGGCCCTCCCGTTGATCGTCGATTTGCTCAAGCAGGCCCAGTAACGTCTCCATTGGAGACTTTGTTGTTACTGTGTTTGGCATATCGAATACTCTCGGTAGCTTGCCAGGCTCTCCGAGAGGGACGGAGGAATCGAACTCGGGTCGGCCATGTTGGCCGCTTGTAAGGCGAACGCACTACCGCTGTGCTATCGCTCAGGGGATTAGAACCAAATCCAAGTCAGTAGGATGCAACATAAGTGCCTATGCTGTCTCTCCAACTCTGACATTAGGATTTTTTTTTTTGCAAGGAGTAGGGGGACACATGCTCAGGCTTATTCCTGGTTCTGCACTCAGCACTACTCAGGGAACCATATGGGGTTCCAGAGATCAAACTCAGGTTGGCCATGTGCAAGACAAGCATCCTACCTCTTGTACTATGGCACCGACCCCAGACATCAAAAATTATAAAAGCTGGCAAGTAGGGTACTTGCTTTGCACCCTGCCAACTTGGATTCCATACCTGGCATCCCTTATGGTCCCCCTGAGCACTGCCAGGAGTAATTTCTGAGTACAGAACCAGGAGTGATCCTTGAGTACCTCCAGGTATGGTGAAAAACAAAACAAAACAAAACTGTAAAAGCTCTTTAGATGATTCAACTAAGCAGCAAAGTTTGAGTCTCTGGTTGAAGTCCCTGACTATTTTTCTCGCCTGTTGTGATGGCTGAGATGTGGGAGAAGAGTCTCACACGGTGGTTAAGGTGGCCCACCTCACGCTCAGCTGCAGAGTTGGCCAGGCTTGAGCTCCAATGCCATGGTTCTGGGGCTCACACACCCGCTAGGGGGTGTACACTGTGGCAGCGGCATGCCTACATATTTTAGTTGCAGTGCTGGAGGGGGTTGGAGAATGCCTGTTTTCAGTTGTGATGTTTGCGCCTCCTTGGCTGTGGTGTGGCTGGAAATCACTCCTTTTTTTTTCCTTCTTTTTGGGTCACACCTGGCGATGCACAGGGTTTACTCCTGGCTCTGCACTCAGGAGTTTTTCCTGGCGGTGCTCAGGGGACCATATGGGATGCTGGGAATCGAACCCGGGTTGGCCGCATGCAAGGCAAACACCCAACCCGCTGTGCTATCTCTCCAGCCCCTGGAAATCACTCCTAAGCCTCGGAATCACCAACAGCTGAGCTGCCAGACACAAAAAAAGAGAGCTACCAAGAGTGCTGGGGACAGGCAACAGAAGTAGGGTTTGAACTGTTCTGCATGCTTGTAAGGGTCAGTGACTGAGATCTGCTTAGCAGGAGCTAGCTCTCAGCCCCCCTTTGTAAGGGAAATCTGAGGAAAATTGTAAAGAAAGCAAGCTGTCTTATGCACAAGTCTTCTAACTGCTTCCCAGTCTCCAGTGCAGGCCCCAACTCCATCCTCCACCTCATCTTTTTCTTTTTTAATTTTGTGTGTGCGTGGGGGGGTGGGGGCTTTTTGGGTCACACCTGGCAATCCTTAGGGGTTACCCCTGGCTCTGCACTCAGGAATTACTCTTGGTGGTGCCCGGGGAACCATATGGGATGCTGGGGATGGAACTCAAGTCTGCTGTGTACAAGACAAATGCCCTATCTGCCTACTATCGCTCCAGCCCCTCCTCATCTTTTTAAATGTGTATCTTGTGTCTTCCCTGCTCAAAATCCTATAGTGCATCTCTATCACCCCAATCTAAAACACTACAAGCTGGGACTGGAGCGACAGTAAAACGGGTAGGGCATTTGCCTTGCACAGGGCTGACCCCGGTTCAATCCCCGGCATCCCATATGGTTCCCCAAGCACCGCCAGGAGTAATTCCTGAGTGCAGAGCCAGTATTAATCCTTGAGCATTGCTGGATGTGACCCCAAAAAAATAAAATAAAACACTATAAGGTCACCCATGAGCTGACTTGCCTCTTTTGACTTCATTTGCTACCAAAACCTTCTGGCACAGGTGTTCTTGCCTTAACCCAGCTCCTTCTGCACAGGCATTACCCACTCTATGAAGACAACCTGGATCCTCATTCTTCATGTGCTGCACAACTGGTCACCATTGCACTGTCATTTTTCTATAAACATCCTAGCACATTTTTTAAGTTTGTCATATGAGACCATGAATCACCTGGAATTGGTGGGGTTCACGCTTATTCCTGACTGGTTTGCCAAAAATATTGACAGTGGGGTCAGAAAGATAGTACAGCGTGCTGGGTGCTTGTCTTGCATCTGGCTGACCTGGATTTAATCCCCAAGTCATACCAGGAGTGATCTCTGAGCTCAGAGCCAAGAGTAAGTCCTGAGCACAGCTAGGTGTGGCCTAATAACCCCCCCCCCCCCCCGCGCTCAAATATTGCCAGTAAGTAAGGGGCACTGGAGAAGAAGTAGCAGAAACCCAATAGAAAGCATTACCTTCTTCCTGACTGGATTGCCTGATGTTGCCAATGAAGTGTTTAGGAAGTCAGGACTGGTGTGTGAGCTCCTGTATGGTATGGACACTGGTCCTCCCAGCCTCACTTGTTGACTTGGTGGCAGTCATTAAGCTATTCTGAAGACTCACCTTATCTGCTTAGTGTGGGAGCTGGTCCCTACTACCTGCATTTGAGGGGTGGGGGAGCAGTGGTTCTCAGGCCGAAGCAAGGTTATGCTTTGCACAGGTAAAGGAGAAACCAGGGGCCAGAGAGATAGTACAATGGATAAGGTGTAATTGGCCTTGCACATAATTGGTCCAGGTGTGATCCCTGGCATCCTATTTGATCCCCTGAGTCCCTGAGGAGTGATTCCTGAATACAGAGCCAGTAATTACTCCTGAACACTGCCAGGTGCGACCCCCAAGACCCCCCAAAATGTCCGAAAAAGAAAAATCAGTCCAAAATATCTACTTCATTTTCTAGGGTTGCCATCTGTTTCATAGAAAGAAATTTCATGAGAAGACAGATAAGGAAGTAAAATGATTTTCTTTGGAAAATATGAAAGAACAGGGAGAAAAAAATGACCTTAAGGAAATAAATAATGTCCCCTACATTAGAATGTGAGCCACTCCTAAAAGGTGTGCCCAGGTGAGGTGACCAGCACTAAAAAGAGCACAGCAATGCTTCTGGAAGCTGACAATACAGGACTTTACCTGTATTGACTTTTCCTGCCTGGACCAGTATTCTCTATGCAGGTGAGAGCCCATTGCCCTGGAATCAGGACTTTAAATTCTGGTGGCCTTCGCTCAGAGGCCCTTGTCCCTGTAGCATTGTCTCCTGAGGTTCCTGCCTTTGGGTTGGGACTATGTCTTAAATTGGGACCTCAAGCTGCTCTTAAGTCTCAAGCAGGTGGGAAAATTCCTTTTTCACATCAAATCTTGTCTTATGGCTTCTTTATATCATTATCAACAGATCTCTGCCCTCCATGTCATAAATATTAGTAATTTCCTTTCAAATGAAATGTCCTTGAGAGCAGATACCTTTTCTCTTACTGTTTTTGGGGCCACATCTGGCAATGCTCAGGGCTTATTCCTGGCTCTGCACTCAGGAATTACTCCTGGTGGTGCTTGAGGAACTATATGGGATGCCAGGGGTTGATCCCGGGTCAGCTGCATGCAAAGCAAGCGCCCTATCCACTGTGCTATTTCTCCAGCCCCCTATTGGACTTTCTGAACTTTCATTCTGTGGCTCACTTGGGGGACCATGTGGGGTGCTGGGGATTGAACCACAGTTGGCTGTGTGTGTAAGGCAAGTGCCCTTCCTGCTTGCCTGTCGCTCATGCCCCTGTGGTTCACTCCCCTTTTTTTTTTTTCACAACCCAGTCCACTCTGCCTTTCCCCTACCTATCCCAGCTCCTTTGGTCTCCTTTGGGAATTTCCCCTCCTTGTATTATCATCAAGATGTTGGGTTGCCATTGTCCACACTTAACTCTCTCTGTCTCTCTCTCTTTCTCTTTCTCTCTCTTTCTCTCTCTGTGACTCTCTCTGGTTTTTTTTTTTTTTGGCTTTTTGGGTCACACCCAGCAATGCTCAGTGGTTACTCCTGGCTTTGCACTCAGGAATTACTCCTGGCATTGCTCGGAGGACCATATGGATGCCAGGGATGGAATCTGGGTCGGCCGCATGCAAGGCAAAAGCTCTACCCACTGCGTGCTATCACTCTGGATCCATCAACCCACTCTCTTCTGTTCTCTTGTGTTCCTCTGCTTTCAGCTAGCAGCTTTTATTATTTTTATTTTTCGGTTTTGGGGGCACAACCAGGTGTGCTCAGGGCTTACTCCTGGCTCTGTGGTCAGGGATCAGTCCTGATGGGGCTCAGGAGACCACGTGGGGTGCCTGTGCCAGCTGTGTGCAAGGCAAGCACTCTACCCACTGTACTATCTCTCCAGCCCTGCCACCTTTAAATACATAGGGGCCAGTGACTTGGGCCTAAGGAACCCAAGGCCCCTGCTGGCAGTGCTCAGTGTCACAAAGGCCATACCTGCAGTATTGGGAGCTATAAGGAGTGAGGGATCAGACACAGGGCCTTAAACATGCTGTGCATCACTCTACCATTTGAACTATGTTCCCAGTCCTTAGTAACACCTTTCAAAGTTGACTGCCAAATCCAAATCACCAACGCAGATTTCCTTTCAAAATGCCATATACCCAGCTATTCATAACTGTTTAGCAGCTATCTCTATTTAAATAAAAATTACAAGAGGAATTATAGGCTCTAGAATCGAAATTGCTTGGGTTCAAAACATTGCTCCATCTCTAGCTGAACTGCATCATCTTGGCAAGATACTTATTGCCCCGTGTTTCTCACAATGGTAATGACCACACCTTCTGGATGGCAAGGACTCAATGAGGTGACACATATACACCACTTAGCTTAATGCCTGGCAACAGTAGATGTGGAGAGAAGTCATAATTAAAGGTCCCCAGAAAGCTCAATTTAGGGGCTAGAGAGAAAGTACAGGGACTAGGGCACTTGCCTTACATACAGCTCACCCTGGTTGTAACTCTGGGATTGCATATGATCCCCCAAGAATCTCCAGGAGCAAGGCCTGAGCACCAACGGATGGGGATCCCAAAACAAAACAATACTTTTTTAAAAAAATTTTTGCTCAAAGGGTAGAGCACATGCTTTGCCCAGAGCAATCCTGTGTTCACCTCCTATACCTCGTGGCCGCTTAAGCATGGTTGGGAGTGACCTCAAGGCACTGAGCCAGAAGCAGCCCCCAAACACTGCTAGATGTGATCCCAAAACCAAAAAAGAAGACAATGTAAACATTTGGAGGCTGGGAAGACAGACTGATGTGCACAGGAGCCTGGGCTGGATCCCTAACACTGCATGGCCTCCCTCTGCACCACTGGGTGTAGCCCCGTGGCTCTCTAGTACCACCAAAGGACTCCCCCTTAATAAACTTGTAAGATATGAATATTTGATGGTTGCTATGGTTGGGCACATTATTACCCTATTTGGGGCAGGTTTCTGGGGGTTGGAAGCTATCCCCAGCGGTCCTCAAGGTTTATTCTGGGTTCTGTGCTCAGGGTTCACTCCTAGTGGCACTTAGGGGATCATACACAGTGTTGGGGTTTTAACTTGGGCCAGCTGTGTGCAAGGCAAGTGCCTGACCTGATGTAGTATCTCTCTAGCCCCTTGTAATGAAGGGAGACCTGATAAACACTTAAGAGAATTTAGGATGCAGTCATCACCAATTAAAAAAAAATTTTTTGTGGCTGGAGCAACAGTATAGCAGGTAGGAACACTTTTTTTTTCTTTTTGGGTCACACCCGGCAATGCACAGGGGTTACTCCTAGCTCATGCACTCAGGAATTACTCCTGGCAGTGCTCAGGAGACCATATGGGATGCTGGAATCGAACCTGGGTCGGCTGCATGCAAGGCAAATGCCCTACCCACTGTGCTATCGCCCCAGCCCCAGGTAAGCACACTTTTCTTGCATGTAGCCAAACTGCATTCCATCCCAAATGTTCTCCTGAGCCCTCCAGGAGTGATCTTCGAGTGCAGAGATAGGAAGAAGCCCCAAGCACCTTGGAAGTGACCCAAAACAAACAACAAACAAAAAGCTTGTTCCATCTCAGAGATCACTCTTTTCTTTCTTTTAATTTATTTAATTCATTTATTTTTAGAGCTGGAGCGATAGCACAGTGGGTAGGGCGTTTGCCTTGCACGCAGTTGACCCAGGTTCGATTCCTCTGTCCCTCTTGGAGAGCCCGGCAAGCTGCCTAGAGTATCCCGCCTGCACAGCAGAGCCTGGCAAGCTCCCCGTGGCATATTAGATATGCCAAAAACAGTAGCAAGTCTCACAATGGAAACATTACTGGTGCCCACTTGAGCAAATTGATGAACAAAGGGAGGACAGTGCTACAAGACAGTGCTACAGTGCTACATTTATTTTGGGGGTGCATACCTGGTGGTGATCAGGGTTTACTCCTGGCTCTGTGCTCAGGAATCACTCCTGGTGGGTTTGGGGGACCTTATGTGGTGCCAGAGATGGAACTCAGGTTGGCTACATGCAAGGCAAGTGCTTTAACTGCTGTGCTGTCCTCCTAAGGGATCACTCTTGGCAGTGCGTGGGGACCAAGGAGGGGGAGATTGAACCCAGGGCTCTAGCATTCAAAACATGTGTTCAGGGGCTAGAGAGGTTATAGAAGGTAAGGCCTTGCACACAGCCGACCCGAGTTCTTGGTACCACAAATGGTTTCCCAACACTGCCAGGAATGATCCCTGAGCACAGAGCCAGATGGGGCACAGCTGGGTGTAGTCCCAAAACAAAACAAAAACCCAACAACAACAATAAAAAAGACCACTTATGTCACTCAAATTGCATTAAAGGGCCTACCTCCTGACCAGGCTTGTCAGCCTCAGAAGGACTCTTTTGCCTGACCTGAAAATTAAGACTTCAACTGGGAGACACATCAAAATGTAATCTCAAGCAGGGTTCCAGTTTGCTGCGGAGGGTCAATCTGTGCAGTTCCTCTCCCGCAGCACCTGGGGCGCTCTCCCCACTGTGAGTGACTAGCATCATAAACAGACACAGCTTCTCCAGCAGCGAGGGAAAATGCTAGCCCTGCAGATTCAGAGCAGCCCCAACGTGCACTCCATCCCTGAACCCGCCTCTTCCCATGTCAACTGCTAGGGGGCAGGATTCCAGACAGCAGGTAGGACACTTGCTGATAAGAGTTAGATCCCAGGCACCCCATATGGACCCCTGACTCCTGAGTCAGGAATGATCCCTGAGTGCAGTCAGATGTGTGTTTTTTGTTGTTGTTTGTTTCCCTAAAAACAAAATGAGGTCAGTTCCCCTTTGCTCAGGACATTCTTTCCACCCCAGGGTTATTTTTCTGTAGGGAAGTAGGGGAGAGACAGGTCACCAGGCTGTGCTCAGGACTTACTCCTGGTTCTATGTTCAGGGAGCACTCCTGGCAGGGCTCAGAGGACCATATGGGATGCCAGGGATGGAGCCCTGTTCAGCGGTGTGCAAAGCCAGCACATTCCCTGCTGCATTAATGTACTGTCTGGGTCCTGCAAGGTTATTTCTTAATCCTCCTGACCCCATCTGCAGGCGCATCCTGGGCCACATGGGAAGACCTCCCAGCCACCTGGGCTCATCCACGCAGTATTTTCATTTTTTCCCACGGGGCAACAAACTGCGCCAACCCAGACTCTGGGCCTCATTACACTGATTAAGCAAAGAGGAAAACGCTGTTTGCATACACACCATAGCTCTCTCCCCAAGCGCCTGGCACCCGTGCCCAGATAACTCCACACCCTCGCTGGTGTTCCTTTCTGTTTTCCTTACATGCCCTGCATACAGAGTCATTAAGTATGATTTATAAGCCCTACTAAATTACAGTTTATAGATCCGAGGCACAAAATAGATATATACATATTTCTTGAAAGCCAAGTTAGAAACCCCACTAAAATGAGATGCAAACCAACAATTGACATAAATATCCTAACGGAATGGTCCCAAGCACTGTCAGCCGGAGAAAGCAGCGTGTAAACCATCTGGGCCATAATGGGCCTTAATACTAGGATCGCTTTCAGCCCACTTCCCCATCCCGCTGGGCCAGAACTGGCGCAGATAAAGAAAAAGCCGCACCAAGTGGGAGGAAAAAAAAGAAAAGAAAAAAGAACACAACAACACAGACACACATAAAAAACACCAATTAGCCTTGATGCCGGGTCAACAGCCTGCACCAGAGCGTAAGGCCTTTGTGGCTCTGAACGAGGCGGGTTACTTGGCCGCCCCCCTTCCACGGCCCTGTGCGCCCCCCCACCCCCTCGCCCTCCAGCCGCCTCCCAGCTGCGCGGGGGGTCTAAAAATAGCGGCGGGCGCCCACCGGCGCGCGGTTACATAAGGCCCGGGGTAGGAACCGAAGGTGCCTGGGTCAGGGGTGTCGCCGCGAATAGGGTCCCCCGGAGCCGGCCCCGGCCAGGCGCGGCGGGGGCGGAGGCGCGGGCCTGCGGGCGCGGGCGGCGGCGGCGAGGCCCGGGCGCGGGCGGTCCCCGCGCGCTCTGCCCATGGCCCCGAGCGGGCCGCGGCGGCGGCGGCGCTGAGCGGCCCCGGGGCGCGGGGCCCGGGCGCCCGGGGCGAGATGAGCGGCCCGCTGGAGCAGAAGGAGCAGCAGGAGCGGCTGCGCGAGGCCGCGGCCTTGGGGGACATCCGGGAGGTGCAGAAGCTGGTGGAGAGCGGGGTGGACGTGAACTCGCAGAATGAGGTCAACGGCTGGTGAGTGGGGGGCGCGGGGGAGGCCGAGGGTCGGGGCCCCGAGCTGGGGACGGCGGGGGTGGGGTGGGGGTGGCGTGCGCCAGGGGCCGGCCCCTTCCCCCCCTCGCCCCTGCGCCGGGTGCCTGCGAGCCGGCGAGCGCGCGTCCGGCCCCGGCCCCGGCCCACGTGGTTCTTCGGGGCGGGCCCCCCGCGCCCCCTGCCCGCCGCCGGGCTGGGTCCGCAGGCCCAGACGGACCGAGATCGCCCCGGTTCCGGCTGCACTGGGCTCGGCCGCGAGGGGCTTCCGAGCCCAGCCCTCCAGGGTCCCGCAGCGCGCACACGCCGCGGAGCCCGCCGGGAGCGGCGGGGAGGGGCGCGATTCCTCGAGCCCCGCGCCCCCCGCACCGCCCCCAGGGGCTTGGCGCCTCGTGGGCTTCCCGTCGAAGCCAGATTTGCAGCCCCCAGCCTGGAGCCGCCCCCCGCCGCCGAACCCTCTCCAGGCGAATCAGGAGCCCCCTTGGAACACGTGCCCCGGGGGGAGGGGAGGAGGATCGAGTCTATTTCGTGGTCAGTTACTGAACGTCCTATTATTCGGCCCCCCCTTTTTTTTTGGTCTGTCCACGGGAATACGCCGCTTGGCCCTAGGTAACGTTTGACCAAACCCGTTTGCTCGCTTAGCTGTTCACGGTGTCTTCGGGAACGGAAAGGCACCAGTTTGGAGGTGGGTGGGTGCGGCCCAGGAAGAGCACTGTTTAGGCACAGCCGGGACGGGGTCCTGGGGTCCTGACTCCCTCCCACAGGTCTGACTCCTTATCCTTAAAAAAAAAAAAAAAAAAAAGCAAACGGCCTTTGCTGGGGCCGGAGAGAGCGGACCTGGAAGCTGCCAACACTGCGTCCAACTGAGCATGCCCGGCTTGACCCCTGCTAAAGAGTACCGGCCAGGTGTGCCCCTGCCCCGCCCCGCCCCGCCCCTGGCCCAAACCCTATCAGCTTAAGTAGCAGGGCAGAGCGCTTGAAACAGTTGATAACCACCCGCCCCACCCACTTTTTTTTTCTTTTTTTAAAGTTTGCAAACTGGCTTGCAATGTGTGCCTCTTCAGGGCTAGGTTTTTTGTTTTTGTTGTGTGTGTGTGTGTGTGTGTGTGTGTGTGTGTGTCTCACAAACTGCAAATCACCGTCTTGTCACTGGGAGGCAGTGAAGTGTAGAAGGAGGGATCGGTTTTTCCGACAGTTCTTTTCCATTCCTGTCCAGCTATCTATACCCCCGTGCCTGAGTCACTTAATTTTGCAGTTGCTTCCGAGGATCGTTGGGAACCGTTAGTCAGACGGAGCCTAAGTTAGTTCGTGTGTATTGAGTTTGCCCTATAGGGGCTCCTACGCACTTGACATGTGTGGCCTGCAGCTGTTGTTATTCTTTCCATCCTACAGAAGGAGAGACGGAGGCCCTAGATCCCCTCACTAAGGAGTGGAGCTGGGCCATGAACCCAGCATTAACTCTAGACCCTGTTTTCCTAGTCACCATCTGCCATATAGTAGGTGTTCCAGTGAATGTGACCTTGGCGGTACCCGAAAGAGGCGTCTCATAAGTGAAACTGGGGGAGATATGTCAGAGGGCCCTCAAGCTGAATGTTTCCAACACCAAGTTCCGAATCCGCGTTCTTCTCCCCGCCACATCCGTGCCCCCATGCCAAGCCTGCTTCCCTGAGCCCTCCCGATCTTAGTGCCTGAGGAGCCCAGCCCCAGCCCTCGGTAGTCCCCTCCAAGGTCTCCGTCTTTCTCTTCCACACCACCTCCAGGCAGTAGCAAAACCCACCATCCCCACTTTCTGCTCTGGGCAAAGTCTGACCACTTCTGCTTCTACCACTGCCCCTTTCTGGGCCCGCGTGTTGCAGCCGCCCTTGCTTCTATCCTTCTGCTCTACAGTCTGTTCTCAGCTTGACAGTTTGAGGGGTCCTGATTTAAAATGGAAATGGAGGGTAAGCCGGAGAGATAGTCCAGGGGGTTGGGCGCTTGCCTTGCAGGTGGCTGACCTAGGTTTGATCTCTGGCATCCCAAATGGTCCCCCACCCCAGCCCTTCTGTGATTTAGCCCTGAGCACCCCCGGGTGTGGCCCAAAACAACAACAACAACAACAACAGAGATTAAAAAAAAAAATAAGTGGAGAGTCTGGAGAGAGATTACGGTGGGTTAGGTGCCTACTGGGTTCAATCCCTGTGTTCCCTGTGTCATGCCAGGAGTGATCCCTGAGTACATTAGATGTGGCCTAAAACCAAAAAACAAACCCACAGGTAGATCTCTTTGCTCAGAACCCACGCTGGATGCCCTCCACGCTGAGGAGTAGCCCCGGGGTCCTGTCCCCTAGGCCTTCGTGCCCCGTGTCAGGGTTTGCCCCTTGCTCCTTTCCTTCTGCTTCCCGGTCCTTCGGGCTTTTCCAAAGCGCCAGGCAAGTCCTGATCCCAGACCTCACCTCCTGGGGGGTCTCAGCTTGGATATCATGGTAAGCCTTTCCTGGTCCCTCATTAAAAATGGCCCAGGGGCTGGAGCGATAGCACAGCGGGTAGGGCGTTTGCCTTGCACGCAGCCAACATGGCTGACCCAGGATCGATTCCCAGCATCCCATATGGTCCCCCGAGCACCGCCAGGAGTAATTCCTGAGTGTATGAGCCAGGAGTAACCCCTGAGCATCGCCGGGTGTGACCCAAAAAGCAAAAAAAAAAAAATGGCCCATATCTCCTCCCCCCTGCCTCTGGTGTTCCCTAATCTCTTTCCTGGCGAGAGCCCTTCCTCCATCATCACCTCGAATGCCATCACCTCAAATACTGTGCTGTGATGCCAGGATAACCACCTCGGTTTCCTCATCTGTAAAATGGGGGCAGTGTTAATAGTAGTACTTGGCTCCTAGTACTGTCAGTGTTGATACTAGTGCGGTTAATAGCTCCCGACTGGCTTGGAGGCTTCAGTGAGCTGGTCCATGGGAAAGCTTTGGAGCAATGTCCGACATGTATGGCATTCTGTCTTTATTAGCTGTTATTATCTTCCTACTACTAAACGACATTCTGGGTAATGAGGTATTAAGATCATTCTAAAAATCCCTTGCTGTCCAGCAGAGAAAAACAGAATGGTTACGGCTTTCGGGTTTTTGGTTGTTCAGCTTCAGTGCTCGTGACTGATAGCCCAGCGCCTCTGGCCTGAGGGGCTTCCCAGCACCCATAGGAGATTCTGGCTGCAAAATCAAGGCGAAACAGTTGTAGTTCAGCTCGAGACAGAGTCCCCGCCTTGGTAGTCATTCAGGTGTCATGCATACTTTTTGGCTTTAAGGAACAAGTGAGGGACCATGAGGAAGCCGAAATGACTGCCTGGCTGGAGGGACTCTGAGTGATGGCTACCCAGAGCCACACACGGGCCTGGGCGGTGAATGATGATCACTGGAGGCACAGGGCCGTGGGGACCGTGTTGTGTTGACTTAACCCCACTTTGTATGGTGATGCTTTAGCGAGGTGGTTTGTCCCATAATCTCGGGCTCACTGGCAGTAAATTACCTCCTTCACTCTCCAGCTTGCCACGAGCAAGTGATTTACTACTAGCAAGTGAGCACTTTTATTTCCAAAAGGGAACATATTTTTCTCATCATGCTCCATTCATTTTTGAGAGCTCACTTATCATTATAATTACTCACTTTTCAAACCTCTGCCACAGACATCCACCCGCAAACACACTCTTGACTGCAGTTTGCTCAAAATCATGATTGCAGTTGGAGCCTGCTCTGCTAAAAGCAGTGTCCGCCTGGTCTCATTAGGCAAGTATCAGCAGAGCAGCTCTGCGTCCGGCAGGTTCCTCTCGGCTGCGTGGCGCTGACGGCGTAAGGTCTAGACCCACTGCCGAGTGTATCTTAAAGGACCTGGATCTGCTGATTCTAATGAGTGACTGTCAGGTGTCACTCTGAAACCTCAGTGACGTTGCTCCCAGACCAGGAGACACGTTCATGTTCTGGAAGTCAAGAATGTGAGGATTTTTTTTCCCGGAGCCAGATGAATGTTCTAGAATAATTGCACGCTGCCCAGGGTTGTGACCCAACCCTCACTATTGAGCCTCCCTTCTATTCCTTTGACTTCGTCTCTGTTTGACTCTCTAAGCCCCGAAGATATTTGCATGGGTTCGATTAGAGAGTTGGTAAATGAGGACATTTCAAAACAGAGGGGAGAAACATATTCTCCTTCTGTAATATCATTCAGCTTTGGCAACAGGGAATGTATTTAGTAGCTCTGCAGCCTCTCATTTCTGTTTAGATGGAGTTTTTGCCAGCATGCTAATTATATTTCTATGCAGCATTAAAATAATAGCCCTTCAGAGTGTCCACAGTCCCTTCCTGTGTGTACAATATTATATAATTAGCTTTATTTAAATGAGTCTGATACATTTAGAAGAGTTTGTTCTTCGAATTTTTTGGTAATGGATGTACATATTTAAAGTGCCTTAGGAATAAAAGTATGTGTTGCTGTGCATTTAACCACATGAGTATATGCTTGTAGCCTCTCTGGAGAGCTGAAGAAAACCACTTATTTTTTTTTTCTTTTGGGCTGCCCCCAGTGGTGCTGGGGGCTCCTCCTGGTTCTGTGCTGGTTTGGGGGGGGGGTGGCAAAGGGTCACTCCCAGTCACGCTTGGGGACCTTGTGGAGCCAGGGATTGAACCAGGACCTTCATCCTGCCCGTTGAGGTATCTCTCTGGCCCAAGAAGCCAATTTGAAAATTTATTTTAATTTGTTATTATTTAGAAGGGGGTGGTTTGGTATGATCCCAGACCACAGACACCCAGTGATACTCAAGGCTTACTCCTGGCTCAGTGCTCAGGGATCACTCCTGGCCGGGCTCAAACCCTCCTTGGCTATGGTCCTTATGCAAGGTAAGCCCCTTACCTGCTCTACTCTCTCTGCCTTGAAGCCAGCTTTTTCAAAAGTAGAAAATTGGACATTGTTTTATTTTACGAAGGTAAGAAAAAAGAGGAAGCGAGTGAGCAAGTGATATTGAGATGGAAATATCTACCATAGTAATAAAAATTTCAGAGGCAGAGCAAGCTGTCAAGAGGAGATGGTTAGCAGCCTGACAATACTTAATCTTTAGACATTTGATGCATATAAAGTGAGTTTCATAGCCCCTAAAAAGAAGTGTGGAAATGTGGAAACATTTTCAAGAGACCGGGGCAATCTAATGAAAGCTCTCCTGCTAGAGAACGCCCAGCAGTGCCGTGTGATTCAGCGGCCGGCCCCAGCCTGCTGGAGGCCACTGGAATGAAGACTCTGAGGATAATTGAGTTTTTCCCAGTGGCCAGAAATGAAATCTTAAAATGCATTTCCACTATATTAAATATTTTGATCATCCACTTTCCAGAAAGCACAGGTGAGATTCCCGGCTTGGCGTTCTGGTTCCAGCTGGATTTTTAAGGGGCTGACTTATGCTTCGTTTACTTACGGCTGGAGCGATAGCACAGTGGGTAGAGCGTTTGCCTTGCACGTGGCGAACCCGGGTTTGATTCTTCCATCCCTCTCAGAGAGCTTGGCAAGCTACTGAGAGTATCCCGCCCGCACAGCAAAGCCTGGCAAGCTACCTGTGACGTATTCGATATGCCAAAAGCAGTAACAACCACTCTCACGACGGAGACGTTACTGGTACCCGCTGGAGCAAGCTGATGAACAATGGGACGACAGTTCTACAGTGCTTCTTACATGCCGACTTGCAGTCCTCCTTTGAGTCACACCTCTCTCCCCTTCCTCGGGACAGGACCTGTTTGCACTGGGCGTGCAAGCGCAACCACGGCCAGGTGGTCTCTTACCTGTTAAAGTCGGGGGCAGACAAAGACATCCTCACCACCAAAGGAGAGATGCCCGTCCAGTTGACATCAAGGAGAGAAATCAGGAAGATCATGGGAGGTAAGCTCGTGCGCGGGGTAGGGGGCGGGGGGCGCAGGTTTTAATTTTATCGGCTGTGACCTTGATGCCAAGCAACCCGCTCTTCTTCCCCTCTTCCTTCCCTTTGCTGTGGCATCTGTGACTGGCTCGCTCTCTCCCCCTCCCCCCCTCCCTCCCTCTCCTCTCCCCTCTCCCCTCTGCTCCCCTCTCTCTCTCCCCCGTCTCTCTTCCTCTCCCTCTCTCTCTCTCCTCTCACGGTGTTGACCCCTTGGGTCACCAGCATTGGCGCTGCTGGGACAGAACTGGGCATTCAGGCCGGTGCCCAGGAATTGAATTTGTGCCTCAGGCCTGCAACGCAGGTGCTGTACCACTGAGATGCATCTCCAGGACCCTCAACTACTCTATTTTATTCATTTATTTATTTTGGCTTTTGGGGGGAGGGGGTCACACCCCGCGACGCTCAGGTTACTCCTGGTGCTGCACTCAGGAATTACTCCTGGCAGTGCTTGGGGAACCAGATGGGACGCCGGGGATCAAACTTGGGTCAGCCGCGTGCAAGGCCAACACCCTCCCCGCTGTGCTCTCGCTCCAGCCCCCAACTCCTCTATTTTAAATGCAGCGGGTAAGTTACTGTGCAGAGGTAGTAATGCCACCTTGTTTCTGGACAGGTAGGCATCATAAGGTAGTATTCATCTCATCTGGAAGACTCCTGCACAACAAGAAGCTTCTTTTCTCTTCACGCTTGAGACAGGGAGATGGCTTCAAGGGCTGGAGGAGAGGGATGGGGGTAGGGGTTAAGGGGGTGGGGAGCTCCGGGTTATATCCCCAACACCGCATGATCCCCTGTGCACTTCCAGTGAGGGGCTGGCCTGGCATGTGGCTGACCAGGGTTCAATCCCTGGCATTCCATGTCGTCCCCTGAACCCTGCCGGGAGTTATTCCTGAGCAAGGGAACAAGCTCTGAGCACAGCTCGGTATGACCCCAAACAGAAGACTGGCCCCAGGCTTGAAGTTGTAAATAGCAAACACTGATCAAACTATTTCTCCTGTCCCACGGGAAACTCACTTTCACAAGACGTTCTGCCCTTGGCAGTTTTCAGAGGGCTGCAAACACTCTCTGTGCTTTCTTTTTTAAGTGGAAGAGGAGGATGACGGAGATAACCTGCCCCAGCTGAAGAAGGAGTCAGACCTGCCCTTTGTTCCCAACTACCTGGCCAACCCGGCCTTCCCTTTCATCTACACCCCCTCGGCAGAGGAAGCAGCCCCGCTGCAGAATGGGGGCCCCTCCTCCCCCCCGGCCTCACCCCCGGCGGACGACTCCCCTCCAGTGCTCTCCCCTGGGGACCCTCCCCTGCTCGGGGCCTTTCCCCGTGACCGCACCGCTCTGGCTCTGGTTCAGAACGGGGATGTGCCTGCCTCCTCCGCCATCCTCAGAACACCCGAAAGCACAAAACCCGGCCCTGTCTGTCAGCCCCCTGTGAGTCAGAACCGCGCGCTCTTCTCCGGCGCCTCCAAGCCGCCCGTGTCCCTGGAGCCCCAGAACGGGCCACAGGCAGGAGCAGCACCAGCCTTCCAGCCGTTTTTCTTCACTGGAGCATTCCCGTTTAATATGCAAGGTGAGCCCCTGCCGGCCAGGGTCTGGGGGTGGGGGGATGTGGGGGGGACTTGAGCTTTTCTCCCTAGTCCTTCAGGGCTGACGCTGGGATTGACGGATTGCTTTCACCTATAATTACAAACTTACAGGAAGGTTGTCGGACTCTGATCCAGAAGTTATCGTTTGCTCTTTAACCCTGAAATGCATGTGTTTCCTGAAAGCCAGGGAGGCCGTTTCTGCACGCCCAGCACGGTGGTTGGCGTATGGGGACTGTCACCGGCTCTCTAGTGCATGGTCTGAGTGGGTTTTTGTCACACCCGCTAGAGCCATGCTTACTCCTACACCCCTGCCTAGGTTCACCTATTGCATTTCCGTATCCTGCTGCTTTATTCTCCTTTCACCTGAAATATTTTCTCATTTTTGGTCAGTTTGGACCTCCGTGTCTTGAGCATTCCAGGCCAGTTTACAAGACTCTGATTTTCTGTCATACTTTCCCTGTTACTTGTATCCTGCTGTCAAGAAAATGGTGCCCTTTCCTTCTCCGTTTATCTTGAGAAGAATTCAAGCTTCGGGGGCTGGAGAGATAGCACAGCGGGTAAGGCGCTTGCCTTCCATGTGGCCAAACTGGGTTCGATTCCCGGCATCCCATGTAGTCCTCCCAGCCTACCAGCAGTGATGTTTGTGTGGCCCAGAAACAAACAAAAGAATTAATCAACTTCGGGGCTGTAGTCCCTGAGCAAGAAGTAGTGGCCCCTAAGCAGTGCTGGGTGTGGCCCCAAAGCCTCCCCACCCCAAACAAAGAAAATGAAATAAAAATTTACCAACATTATTTTCTTTTCTTTTTCAAATTTTTTAATTTATTATTTTTTTTTTTAAATTTTTATTAGACACCATGAGGTGCAGTTGTAGACTTACAAATTTTTGTGCTTGGGTTTCAATCACACAATGATCAAATACCCATCCCTCCACCAGTGCCCATTTCCCACCACCATGGATTCCAGTATCCCTCCCACCCCCCATACCCCCCTGCCTCTGTGGCAGGGCATTCCCTTTTGTTCTTTCTCTCTTATTGGGTGTTGTGGTTTGCAAAACAACATTATTTTCTTACTGGTTTTGAGGCCATACCTGGCGGTGGTTGCCGGTGACTCTTGGCTCAGTACCTGGGGGTTGCTCCAGGCAGTACTTGGGAAACTGTGTGGTGCTGGGGACCCAGTCCCTGGCTTCTGTATTAAACGCATGTGTTCCAGCCCTCTGAACCCTCTCCCTGGCCTCCTCTTACTTTTAAGAGGGACAAAAAAAAAAAAAAGAGGGACCAAACCGGGGCTGGAGCGATAGCACAGCGGGTAGGGTGTTTGCCTTACACGTGGCCGGCCCAGGTTCAATTCCCAGCTTCCCATATGGTCCCTCAAGCACGGCCAGGAGTAATTCCTGAGTGCATGAGCCTGGAGTAAACCCCGTGCATCGCCGGGTGTGACCCAAAAAGCAAAAAAAAAAGGTGGGGGGGGGGGGGGCAAACCCAGAGATCCTTGGAAGATTCCACCCAGCTCCAGGGCTTAAACTGGGCTCCACACAGGCATGTGCTCCCTGGCCTATAGTTCACAGATTCTCACTGGGCTGGAATCCATCACTGTCATCATTTTAATCTCCCCATTATGCTGGGTTTGTCCTTGGGGAGCCCCTCTACCAGTTCTGTGTCACTTGGACGTGTAATGTCACTCTCAGAGCACTTCCTTCATTTCCAGAGCAGCTGATGTTCCAGGGCCTGGGAACATTCTCCAAGATGCCCTGGTTCTTTTTTGGAGGAGGATGACCAAGTGTGGGTGCGGTTGATCAGTGCACTCTGCTTCTCGGATCCTTTCCTCCAGGTCCTCTCCGATTCGTGCCAGCAAAGACAGAAAGGGCACACAGACACACTTGTAAGCTTGTGAACGAGCTCAGAAATTAGGGGGAGTGTTGGGGGGCACTTGCCCTGCACGTGGCCAACCTGGGCTCTATCCCCGGTATCCCATATGGTCCCCTGAGCACGCCAGGAATAACTCCTGAATGCGGAGCCAGGAGTAACCCCTGAGCATCACAGGGTGTGACCCAAAAATCAAAAAGAAATTTGGGGCAGGCTGCTACCGTCCAGACTCACAAATAAATAGTGTCTCTCAGCTCCTAGAGTCAAGATTTGCTCCGTATTGAGGTATATTACATTCAAAGTATAGTTAAAGTTGTTTTCTTAGTAACTTAGGGCTTTTTTTTTTTTCTTGTTTACTGTTTATTGCTGGCAGAGTCTGGCAAGCTCCCCGTGGCATATTCGGTATGCCAAAAACAGTAACAAGAAGTCTCACAATGGAGACGTTACTGGTGCCCGCTCGAGCAAATCGATGAACAACAGGAGGACAGTGCAGACTATTTATTGCAAGGACTTCTGTATTCTGTAAATACCTTGCAATCTGTGATGTCAGGTACCATATCCTGCTCATGCCTTCTTTCTACCTCTCTTCTCACCCTGCTTCTGTGTAGTGTGATGCTCAAACCCATTCTTAGCTGTCCTCAGTTTAGTAAATGATCCTTCTCTTAGCGGGCGGGGGGGGGGGGGGGCGTTGTCTCCTTTGCCTCTTGCCTCTGATTTTCTAAACCAATCTCTGGCGTCACGGTCACGGTCCTCCCGTTGTTCATCGATTTGCTCGAGCGGGCCCAGTAACGTCTTCATCATGAGACTTGTTGTTACTGTGCTTGGCATATCGAATATGTCACGGGGAGCTTGCCAGGCTCTGCCGTGCGGGCGAGATACTCTCGGTAGTTTGCTGGGCTCTCCGAGAGGGGCGGAGGAATCGAACTCGGGTCGGCCATGTTGGCTACGTGCAAGGCAAACGCCCTACCGCTGTGCTATCGCTCCAGCCCATCTCTGGCGTAGCAATAAAGAACTGGGCACAAGAAAGGGCGCTAAAGAGCCAGGACTGCAGATGAGCACACACTCGTGGTGCCTTCTTTTCTCTCTGGGTGGCGTGGAGGCCGACAGCGAAGGGTACAATTTCGTGTAGCCATCTTCTAGAAAGGGGGTCTCGGGTGACCTCAGCGGACTCTCCCAGAGCCGTTCATTAGCATCTCTTCCCCCTTTCCTCCCAGAGCTCGTCCTTAAGGTGAGGATTCAGAACCCATCTCTTCGAGAAAACGATTTCATTGAAATTGAACTGGACCGACAGGAGCTCACCTACCAACAGTTGCTCAGAGTGAGTTGCTGTGAGCTGGGTGTCCATCCCGATCAAGTGGAGAAGATCCGAAAGTTGCCCAATACACTCGTGAGAAAGGTAAGCGCACCCTGCCCTGTCCCGAGTGACCGCCCGTGCTCTGCCCTGGGAAGTACCCGCGTCTTTGCAGTTCTGTGAGTCATAGGTAAAGAAAGGAAATAGAACAGAAAGGAGCAAAGGGTAATTTTCCACATGTAATCACTGGCATTTCTTTTCCTCCGGCTGGGTTAATCGCCACGTCGGCAGTTTTGAAAGCGGTGGAGAATTTCTGAATTACCATTCACACGTACCAATTTCCCGTTGTTTCTGGAGTGCTCTGGAAGGAATCTCCTAGTGCACCATCAGCTGTCCCTTGTGTTTGTGACCTAAGGACCACACCAGATCAGAGGCAGACCCACACAGATACCCATGTGGTCATCCCGGGCTTCCTGGTGTGCCTGGGGCGGGTCAGGCGTCTGGCCTCTTGCCCGAGGGAAAGTGATCCCTGTGTGGCCTCAACCGTTGCCGCAGCCAGCCCTTCCCAACCCTAATCCACTGCCAGGGCTCCTGTAGTGCCACTGATAGCGCATTGGCATTGCTTCCTCCTGTCCCCTTCCCCTTTTTTTCTTTTTTTTTGGTGGGAGCGGGGAGTGGGGCTTGGCTTTAAAATAAGCCCAAGAGACTCGTATCAGCACAGAACCCCAAACTCACAGTTTCTTTCTGTTTTGTTTCTGGGTCACACCTAGTGGTGCTCAGGGGCTACACCTGGTTCAGAGCTGGGGGCACCATGCAGTGCTGTGGACCGAAGCTGGGGTCCCGGAGGCCGCTGTGCCTCCCTCTCCGGTCTCTACCAAGTGGTTTCTCTAACCTGCTCAACCTGATTTTGGTTTTAGGACAAAGATGTTGCTCGACTTCAAGATTTCCAAGAGCTGGAACTGGTTCTGTTGATCAGTGAGAATAATTTTCTGTTCAGGAACGCTGCGTCCTCTCTGACAGATCGGCCTTGCTACAACAAGAGAGCTTCAAAACTGACTTACTAATGCAGCAGGGACTTCTTCACTGAGTAGCGTGACAGTTTTGCGTCACCTCTGGGCCAAGGACAAGCCATTGTCCCGGGGGGCCCCTGGTGCCCCTGTGCAGTCCACACTAACTAAATCACTCTGCCTAGGTAGGGCGCCCCGACCCCGGCAGCGGTGCCATTCTTCCAGGCCTCTTGGTGCACAATAAACCTATTGCTTGAAGCTGCGAGCAGCGGAGAAGTGGTGTGGAGAGGCAGCCGCGGCCGGCTCTTGACTCAGTGTGTTTTATGCGCCGAGTGTAAGAGTTGTCTGAGCAGAAGCCGAGAGAGAGCAGAGCCTATTTCTAGCCACTCCTGTTGGCGACAGCGCACCTGAAGGGCCAGGGTGCGCGTCTCTCTCGGCGGTTCCTGCTCACACCTCTCCTGCAACGCGAACCAAGTAGGGAGGAAAGTCTGGGCAAGCACAGGTACCATACCGGCCGGACAAATTTTAGCGTGACTTGTGACTGTGAGGTTTCCTATTAACACATTTATAAATGTTAACTCAGGTTAAAAATATTTAAGATTTCAGATACCTTATACCAGATCATTGTACATAGGCTGTTAACCAAAAGAGCTCCCCCTCCCCCTCCCCTCCATCCCCCCTCTCCGTGTTTTCTTTGTGAACACACCAGTGCTTCTGAGAATCCCCCCGCGCCCGCTCCAACAGCCGGCCCGGCACTGAGCCCTCGCTGCCACCAGAGGGCGCCCTGCGCCTCCCCAACGCCGAGCCCCTTGCTCGGGAGCGCGCTCGGCCAAGAGCACAAACGTCCTCGCCTGTCCACCGTCTGCGCTCTCGTCTTCCAGTGGAGACAGTAAGCAATTTTTGAGGCCGCCTCTGTGGCTCTTTTAAAGGAAGGTTAGAGTGAGAAACCGAGAAGAGTTAGCATCTTTATTTTTGTATCAAAGATAAAGGTTATTTTGAAATGATTAGAATTTTTACACAACTCCGCCGTTGCAAGCAAATGGTCCGATCGCTGGGATTCCCCCTACCCCACCCTCCCTCCCTGACCCACTTAGCAGAGTCAGTGGCAAAGGGGGGGAAGGGGGTCCAGCAGGCTTTGTTCTGGAAAGGCAGACACTGGATCAAACTCCTGAGCATGGCCCTGTAGGTTCTTTAAAGAATGACTTCAAGGTCTGTGTTTCCTCTCCTCCGTTGTCACTAATATGGAAGGCCACTGAGCTTCGGGAACGAGGACGCACACACGTAGACAAACCCGGGCGCAGGGCTCGGCGCCTCCCTGCTGTCTGGTGCAGCTCCCCCCCCCCACCCCAGAGTGCCTCGATTTTCCAAAGAAACTGACCCCCCCACACACACCTGTGTTAACTCCTGGAGCACCTGGACCCAGGGAGAGCGCCGAAGGTCGGTGGCAAGAGGAGGTGGCCAGAGGAGGTCGCACTAAGACCACAGCCCCCCACCGACGTCAGAGCGGTGTTCAAGGCCACCCTCAGGGCAGCCCCCAGTTCCTGGTGTGACTCACCTTTGTCCAGTGTCCGCCTCGAAGAGCCAAGGTCACTTACTGCCCCTTCCCTGAAGTGCTTTCAGGAAGAAACCTTTGTGTTTCAAGCAATCAGACGGTTCTCTTGTCTAGCTAGACACGATACCCCTTTTAAATTTTCTTTGCTTGGGAAAAAAAAAGTTTTGCAGTGTGCACTGATCAATGAAGGCCGGTTTTTATCCTGGAGGAAATCAATGCAGTATAAATTCACGTTTGAATCACTGGGGTTACAGCTCTCTCAGCCATTCAGCTCAGTTAGATTCTCAGAAGCAACAGCTGCGGGCCAGGGCATTCCGTGCAGGGGGGCTTGACCCCCCCACCCCCCAGGTCTGCGCTCTCCAAAGCCCTCTGTAACCCCCAGATTCCTGTGCACGGAGGGGGGTTAAGACGGCACAGTGGCTGGTCGGTGATTTCAAGTCTTAATCTATGCATTCAGAGAAATATTTTTATATGGCTTTGTGTAATTTATAACACAGCTTTTTTTTAGCTCTGTGAACTGTGACGTCGCCCCTCCCCCCACGCATATTTAAAGCATGTGTTCACATTGTGTGTAAACATTCATGGGAGCGCCCTCCCTGTGCATTGCTGACTGTTCAAACATCACACAGATTATTAAAATCAAATATTAACCGACTGAGCCCAGATTCTTTCATTTTGGCCCCCGAATGGCACCGTCCTTCCCATCCGAGGGGGTTTCAATTGCGGGACCTTTCAGGGCCGAGCTGCTCGGAAGGAGAATAGAACGGCCCTTGGCCCACCTGCGCCTCCTCAGGCCTGTCAAGTGGCCCTGGAGACGCGTGCCCGCCGCTCCCCCGCAGTCGGCCTCGTTTCCCCGGAGAAGCTGAGCCTGCGAGATGGAGGTCACCCTCTTCCAACCACAGTTTTTGATTATCCTATTAACTTGACACAACTGCGCTCTCCTCCGGGCTGTCAGCCCCTGTCAGGGCCTCAATAAGCGGAGAAGCCGGCTCCTGAGACAGGAGGAAACGCGGGTTTCCACCTTCCACTCTTCAGCCGAGCACAGTGCCGATGAGTCTGCGTTCCTGCCGGGCGAGGGAGCGAGCGCCTCCCGGAGCAGACGTCATGCCAAATTGGCCTAATCAATCAGGGCCAGCGCGGAGACCTTTTCTCAGCATCAGGAGAGGCAGAATAATTTGGGCATTTGTGCTCTCAGACTTGCTCTATCGTCGGGACGGAAGACTGCTTCCACACGCTCATAAACATCCCAGGCAGAAACCGCCTGCCAAAAAAATGTGATTAACCTTTTACAAATGGTCCTGCAGCACAGGCTGCCCCGATGCATGGAGAAAAAACCAGATCAAAGTAGTCACGGAGGGCGCAAACATTTTAGGGAGGGGGAGCAAACAAGCCATCCCTCAGCCACTCCACTTCTCGAGGCTCGAAGAATGGAAGTGAGCCAGGCCACCTCCCAGTGAGGGAATCCACTCCAGCTATAAGCCCAGGCCATAGGTGCGCTGACCCACCGGAAGGAACTCCTTGCCTTGCTCAAGAAAGCAAATTTGGGGCTGGAGCGATAGCACAGTGGGTAGGGCGTTTGCCTTGCACGCGGCCGACCCAGGTTCGATTCTCATCATCCCTTATGGTCCCCTGAGCATCGCCAGGAGTAATTCCCCTGTGGAGAGCCAGGAGTAACCCCTCTGCGTTGCCGGGTGTGACCCAAAAAGCAAAAAAAAAAAGTAAATTTCAATTTTGTTCCCCCACTCATCCTGTGGGCCAGCCGGGCCTCTGGGGGGCCCCTGTGCCCTCCGTGTTCAGCTCCAGCGGGACTGAGTTAAGACAAATGGCTCATGACCTCTTTGGCTCTAGGGGGACCGTCTTGAACAGGACTGCTTAAATGAGGCACCAGGTGAAGCACCAGGCATCCATCAGCCCCCTGGAGGAGAAGGCTGAGAGGTCCAGGGAAGCACAGCTGCTTTGCCCAGAGGCCTCGGGCAAGGGCCTGGGTCTTTGACTTCCCCCTTTTATGGTACTTACACAGCAGTGCACGGGCTGCTGCCGGGACCCCACAAGTTTTGGCCGTGAAAACAAGATTTGTAACCAAAATCTCTCAGGGTTTGAAGTTTTCAGAGAACCCAGCCGTACAGGTGTGTACAGAACACATTCCTGCCTCTCCCCCTTCCCCCGCTGGGTCCCCCACAAAGTCCCAATTCCCAGATCCCGTGGAAAGGCAGAGACGGGTAAGACCGGTGTAGACAGCATTCACCACGTTGCTTTATTTCATCAGTGCCCCATTTTTAATGGATTCAGGCCAGCACCCCAGAGTACAGGACTCCATTCCCAGGACAGCCTGGCTGGCAGTCTCGTGTTCCGAAAGGAAAATGCGATAATGGGGGAAAAAATCTTCAGAGTAGAAAACATGAACAATCACAGGGGCAGAGGGGGGTCATTCTATGCAACACTGAAACAGGACAGTGAAAATGATACCAGATCGGGGAACTGGGAGGCTGAAGGGTGAGTCTGGCTCCACCTCGAACTAGCTTTAACCTTGGGCACAACAGTCAGTGCTGGACATCAGTTCCCCAACCAAAGCACCGAGCTCTTGTTCACCAGTGAGGAGCTGTCCACAGGCGAATCGGAAACAGACACCTGCACCTGTGGTCTGGGACAGGTCACTGATGGCGTTTGTTCCCTTTTGGAGGGAAATTGAGGAGGGTCAGGGGGAAGTCCCAGGAAGATGGATCAGGCCAGGCCATCATCTCGGGCCATGCTGTAGAAGATGCCTCTGGCTTCGATCAAGTTGGACGGAGAATCAAACTCCGCTATCGTCCCTTTGTCCAGAACCAGAACCCTGGTCAAAGCAAAAAAAAAAAAGTGTCAGGCAGGCCCATCAGCCCACACTCGCTCTCCGAGCCCCGCCTTGCCTTTTTGGGTACTGTGAGACCCTGCGGTGACGCTAGCCCTCTGCGTCATGCAGCCCACCAGCAAGGCGCGTGCTCACCAGCCGGGTTATTTTAGCTGCTCTGGTTGCTCTCCTGGCAAATTTGAGGCGATTTCTGGGATCAAATACGAGGTCCTATTCATCTCTCCTAGTCGGGGCTCCAAAAGCCTTCCCTAATGAGCCCTTCCCCTGGCCGGGGTCAGAGGACCGTGTGCTGGGCCCCGGGGGCTCCCATCTGCTTTATGCCGGCTCACAAAGGCACAGTGGGAGCCCCGGCCGCAGCCAGGGCTGACCCCAGAAATCTGGGACTCTGCAAGACTGGCTGTTGCCGGCATGTGGGCCCCTTCTCCACTCCCATGCACACACACATAGACACAGATGCACACATAGTATACGAGTGTGCACACAGGCCTACAAGTGTGTGTGTGTGTGCACGCTCAGCACACACACACACACACCCCTGGGCCTAGGATTGAAATTTTATGTTGGTGTGTGTGTGTATGTGTGTGTGTATGTGTATGTGTGCCTATATGTGTGTCTATATGTATGTGTCTATGTATATCTATGTGTCTGCATTTGTGTCTGTGTATGTGTGTCTGTCTGTATGTGTGTCTGTGTGGGGATGTGTGTGTATGTATGGATATCTATGTGTATCTGTATGTGTGTGTCTGTATTTATGTGTTTGTCTATGTGTGTCTGTGTGTATGTCTGTGTGTGTGTCTGTGTGTATGTCTGTATATCTGTGTGTCTGTGTTTATGGGTGTGTGTCTGTGTGTCTGCCTGTGTGTATATATGTCTGTGTGTATGGGTGTGTGTTTATGTGTGTGTGTATGGGTGTGTGTCTATGTGTATGTGTGTGTGTATGGGTGTGTGTCTGTGTGTGTGTATGGTGTGTGTCTGTATGTGCATGGGCATCCATTGCCTGGAATGCTCAGCCAAGGCAGGACCAACAGTAAGCTGGCCCACCAGCCCGGCTGGCCCAGAACGGGCTCTCTCATACCTGGGGAACTGCTCCTCGCTGGGTGTGGACCGTATCAGGGGCTTGCAGGAATGTGGCGGGGTCAGGGGAACAAGTCTACTAATACGGGAGGGGCCAGCTCACACCTCCCCAGGCAAGCTTGAGGATGAGGGCCGTCCCCCAAAGTCCTTGAAGGGGGACCCAGGGAAGAAGCTAGCATTTCCCAGGATGCCCTGCACGGCACCCACTCTCTACGACCTTTCTTCAGCAGCTGAGAGACATTTCCGGGTCCACTGAAACAGGGCCCCAGAAGTCTGAGCAACTGCCAGGGACAAAGGCGGCCCTCGGGTCTCCCCGACACCCCGACCTCCTCAGGCAGAGTGGAGCCCCACCGGGGCAGGCCCATCAGCATCACCCCCCTTGCTGGGCTAACTTCTGGGTGTGCACATCCAAACCAGGCAGGAGAGGGCCCCGAGGGAGGGCAGGGTGAAGCCCCCTCCCCTCACAGTGTTCTAGGGGACCCCAAAGCCTCCCATGTGTCTCAAACAGCCCTGCCTGCTGTTGGGAAACCTCTCTGCGGCCGGGCCCTCTGCAGAGCTCTCACTTCCCGTGGGCCAGGGACCCCGCCCCGCCTGCCCACCCGCAGAGCCCACCTGTCGTAGTCCATGATGGTGCGGAGGCGGTGGGCGATGGTTAGCACCGTGCAGCTCTCAAACTGGGTGCGGATGACGGCCTGGATGAGCCTGTCCGTCTCCAGGTCCACGGCTGCTGTGGCCTCGTCTAGAATTAGGATGCGGCTCTTACGGAGCAGGGCCCGGGCCAGGCACACGAGCTGCCGCTGACCCACGCTGGAAAGGAGGTGGGCCATCATCTCAGTGGTGTGCCCATCTGCCCCGCCCCGCTCCCCGCTCCCAACCCGGACAACTGCCTTCCCATGATGCAGGACAGCCGCTCTGGCTCTGCAGCCTGAGCCCAGTCCTCCGGCTCCCGGCGTGCAGATGGGGACCCTGAGGGGCCTTGGGGAGAGAGCCAGTGTCCGACACAGGGACAGCCCCAGCCCTTGGCCTCCTCTTGCAGTGACACCTGGTACTATGAAGCCCTTTGGCTTCACTGCATTCGTCACACGTTAGTCAAAAAACACTCAGAAGGGGCTGGAGCGATAGCACAGCATTTGCCTTGCACATGGCCGACCCGGGTTTGATTCCCAGCATCGCATATAGTCCCCTGAGCAACCAGGAGTAATTCCTGAGTGCATGAGCCAGGAGTAACTCCTGAACATTGCAGGGTGTGGCCCAAAAAGAAAAACAAACAAACAAAAACAACCACTCAGGGACTGGAGCCATAGTATAGCAGCTGGGTGCTTGTGTTACGTGAGCCGATATGGGTTTGATCCTGAGCATCTATATGGTCCCCTGAGCCCTGAGCCCCACCAGGAGGGATTCCTGAGCGCAGAACCAGGTGTAAGCCCTGAGCACCACTGGGTGTAGCCCTCACCTCTCCGAATAAAGAAAAAAAAAAAGAGAAAGCACTTCAATGCCTTTTTTCTGGCTATACCTCTCACTTTGTCTATGATCTCAGAATTAAGATGGGCTGTTTTTTTCTTTTTTTGGGCCACACCTGGCGATGCACAGAGGTTACTCCTGGCTTATGCACTCAGGAATTACTCCTGGTGGTGCTCAGGGGACCATATGGGATGATGCTGGGAATCAAACCCGGGTCGGCTGCGTGCAAGGCAAATGCCCTACCCGCTGTGCTATCGCTCCAGCCCCAAGATGTGCTTTTAATTCTGGAGGGTGGGGGTCAGGGCTCTGTTGTGAGTGCAGAGAAAGGTCCTAACAGGGAGGACCTGAAAAGCACCCCCCCCCCCACCACCAGGTAGGAGGGAGCCTTGGAATGCAAACGCTCTCCTGTAACCAGAGGCAGGGAACAAAGCAGGCTGTGTTCGGGCAGGGAGGATGCAGCCCCCCCTCCCCAAGGACAAATACCTCGTCCTTTCCCAGAGGGGTGAGTCACCGCAAAGCGCACGCCCGCCCTCACGCAAAAGCCAGCCGCTCTCCTTGGCCCATTCCCACAGCTAATGAAGGCGCTGGCAGCAGAATGCACCACCATCTCAGCCTCCGGGCTGATTTATGGGGGGACCGACCCGGACGAAACACAGCCTCCACTCCACGTGGCGACCAGCTCAGTGGGGGAGGAGGGGAGCCACGGGACCCAAGGGCTCCCTCCTGGGGACACAATGGTGGCACGCAGGAATGAAGAGGGGGCCAGGTCTGGAAACCCACGCTTGCCCACCAGTTACCCCAACACAGTGCTATCAGTGGGAACCAGAGAAATGCACATTCAATTTTCCAGACTGTGGGAGAGGCTGGGCGCCATGGCTGACTGAGATGCAACTAGGAAAAGTTTAGGGCAAAACTCCCCACTTTTGGGGCTGGAGCGATAGCACAGCGGGGAGGGCGTTTGCCTTGCACTTGGCCGCCCCGGGTTCGATTCCCAGCAGCCCATATGGTCCCCTGAGCACCGTCAGGACTAATTCCTGAGTGCAGAGCCAGGAGTGACCCCTGTGCATCTCCGGGTGTGACCCAAAAAGCAAAAAAGAAAAAAAAAGCAAAAAAACCTCCCCACTTTCTGGGCCAGAGAGTTAGTACAGGGGTTACGGCACATTGCATAAGCTGATCCCTGGCATTGTATATGGTCTCCTGAGAACTGTACCAAGTGTGATGTCTGAGCACAGAGACGGGAATAAACCCCGAGCACCATCAGTGGGGCCCAACCCTCCTCCCCCCTCAAGTAAAACCAAACAAAAACACAACTTCGCTCAGCTCCTCTCCTGCCCCCTTTGCTCATTGAGCAGCTTGAGGCAAATCATTTCATCCTCTGGAATCTTATTTCTGGGCCACGGGACTGCAGTAAAGATTTTTTAAAAAGATACTGGGAGCCAAAGGGCTTTTAACATATTAAATGATGTGCAAATGTAGGTTTTTGTTTTTGAGGCCTGCAGAGTCCCTGGATGTGGACTTAGGAAGCAGCTGGAGCTGAGGAGCAGGAGGGGAGTGGGGCCAGCATCATGGGGAGATGTCTCCAAGGGCGAAGGACATGCTTTGCATGGAGGGGCTGGGCTCCATCGCCAGCAGGAAGCGTCCCTCCATCTCCAGCAGGAAGAGAAACAAACATAGTAGAAAGGCAACAGGAACAACAAAACTGGGGAGCGGGAGAGAGAGCACTGAGGACGGGGTGCTTGCCTTGCACACAGCTGATTTAGGATTGACCCCCTGCACCCTGGACAGTCCGCCAAGCACTGCTGAACCAATTCTTAGATGCAGAGCCAGGAGTAACCCCTGAGCATTGCAGGATGTTTAAACAAATTTTTGGCATTGTGGCTTATAGTACTGTTACTGGGCTGGAGCGATAGCACAGAGGGTAGGGCATTGCCTTGCTCACTGCCGACCTGGGTTCGATTCCTCTGTCCCTCTCGGAGAGCCCAGCAAGCTACCGAGAGTATCCCACCTCCACGGCAGAGCCTGGTAAGCTCCCCGTGGGTATTCGATATGCCAAAACCAGTAACAAGAAGTCTGACAACGGAGACATCACTGGAGCCCACTCAGGCAAATCGATGAACAATGGGAGGACAGTGCTACAATACTGTTACTGATGGGGTTTCATGCCTAACACTGCACCTCTGAGTACCCTCTCCCTTCCCTCGGAGTGATCACTTCCCTCCAACCTGGTCCCAGGGTTCTTTTCTTTTTTGCTTTTTGGGTCACACCCGGCGATGCACAGGGGCTACTCCTGGCTCTGCCCTCAGGAATTATTCTTGGCGGTGCTCAGGGGACCATATGGGATGCTGGGGATCGAACCGGGGTCAGCCACGTGCAAGGTTCCCAGGGTTCTTGTTCCTGTCCTAAACGCCCACTCCTGCCCGTGGAAAGTTTCCAGAAAGAAGAGAAGATCCGTTCTCATGTCCTTTCTTCCTTTTCATGGGGGCTGAGGATGGCGGGTTTGGGGGCAAATCAGGAAAGAGAAGTGGAAGCTTTGAGGCTCAGGAGGAAGTGACTGCCAGCCCTCCCTCACGCCAAGGCTAGCAGCGGGGGACAGAAAACCCCGGTCTCCCAGGAGGCAAAGGGGAACTGTGGGGCTTGCTTTGCTTACTCCTAAACTGCAGAGGAAACTCGGTGTGCCTGGCGCAGGGTAGATGATCCCCCAAAGCACTGCACCTCGGTTCCCTCCTCACCCAAAGGCCCGACCACCTCAGGGAACCCAGGACGCACTGAGGGGGTCTTGGCCCCTCCAGCTCCTGGCTCACATCCCAGACCTGCATGCTTCTTCTGGGCGGTGACTTGGGCCTCCACTTACTCATCCGCAAAGTGGGGCCACCCGTGGGACCTAGGTGAGGAGGCCATGGCACCGTGCACACAGGGGACCCCAACTGCCCCCTGGGGTGCAGAGGGCTGGAAGGCTGCCTGCGTTCTTCTAATGGGGTGCCAGGTCCTCTGCTCCTGAGGGTCCCCTCGGTTACCTGAGGTTCTCCCCGCCCTCGCTGCACTGGAAATCCAAGCGGGCCGGCTGGGAAACCACGAAGTCGCGCAGGTGGGACAGCTCCAGGACACGCCAGAGGTCCTCTTCGGAGGACGTGCTGAAGGGGTCCAGGTTCATCCGCAAGGTCCCCGAGAACAGGATGGGCTCCTGAGACCCCAACAAGGACTCAGAGGGTGTCAGTTGCAGCCCCCCAGGGGGAGTGCCGGGCCCCAGAGTGAGGGGGAACGCTGAACTCTCTCCTGGTCCCCCCCCAACCCCCAGGGAGGCAGCTGCCCACGCACATAAGAAGCGTCTGTGGAGAAGTGATAAGCACGGTGCTGCCAATCAGAGCCCTGGGCGACATGAAACCCAGCCACTAATCTAACTCCAAAGTGTTGAGCCAGCAGAAAAGAAAAAAAAAAGAAAGAAAGAAACCCTCTAAGGGGAAACAGAAAACATGGCCCAGAGCCCAGAGGGGGTGCCCAGGGTGCAGGGCCCTGTCCTCCCAGCTCCATCTGCTGGCCCAGGCCAGACCCCTCCCCAGCCAGGGCCCCTCCGAGCCTTCCAAGGCTCCAAGACTGGGCTGAACCCCCTCCGCCCAACACGCACACACACACACACACACACACAGCACCCCCGGTACAGACCCGGCTTCCCACCTGGGGAATGATGGTCAGCCGGGACCGCAGGTCGTGGAGCCCGATGTCGGCCACGTTGATACCGTCGATGAGGATTTCGCCTTTGGTGGCCTCCAGGATGCGGAACAGGCAGAGGGTCATGGACGACTTGCCGGCCCCCGTGCGGCCCACAATCCCCACCTGAATCAGCGGGAAAAGGGCCGTCAGGTGGAGGCTCTGGCGGGTGGGCATGACCTGCAGTCCCCCCGCCCCGCCCCTGCCCCCACCCCGCTCCCCCCAGGGCAGCGTCCAGCCCTGAGGTACCTTCTCGCCACCGTGCACTTGCAGGCTCAAGTCCTTCAGCACCAAGTCCAGGCCGGGCCGGTAGCGCACCGAGTAATTCCGGAATTCCACCTCGCCACGCAGGGGCCAGCCCGAGGGGGGCCGGCTTCCTTCCACCACCCAGGGGGCCTGGCCCAGAGGAAGGAGGGTCATCACTGGGATGCACGTCTCCCCCACCTCTCGTCTCAGCCTCCCACTCCGCACCCTGCACTGGGGAGCTGTCCCCAAGTGTCCCCGTCCTGCCTTCTCCTGGTGCTTTCCTACTAACCCACTTCTGAGCCATTCCTCCCGGCCTGCCTCAACTGTCCCTTTCATCATCTCTCCCGCGGCTGCTACTCCATGACAGTGTAAGGGTTCCAGCGCCAGCTCACTGAGTCTCCCTGGCCCCTTGAGGTTGGCATTCTAGTCGAGGGGTCAGGCCGACAGCACACACACAAAGCCCTGAGTGCTGAGAAATGCCAGGTGTTGTCGTTTGGTACAGGGCAATCAGGGAAGACTTCCTAAGGAAGGGACAGAGAGCTTAAAGACTTAACCAGAATCAGAAATGTTGACACTGCTGTAACCACGTTCCCTAAACAACAGTAAAAATAAAAATGTGTTCAGCTGGAGAGATCGTACAGTGGGTGAAGCCCCCAAACCTGATATAAAATTAAAAATATACACAGGGGTGAGCTGGAGTGATAAGTACAGTGGGTCGGGTGCTTGCCTTGCACGTGGTTGATCTGGGTTCGTTCAATCCCCAGCATCCCATACGGTCCCCAAGCCCTCCAGGAGTGAGGCTGCACCCAGAGTCAGGAGTAACCCCTGAGCATCGCTAGGTATGTCTCCTTCCCCCCCAAAAAATGTACACAGGGGATGGCTGGAGAGATAGCACAGCGGGTAGGGCGTTTGCCTTGCACACGGCCAACCTGGGTTCGATTCCCAGCATCCCATATGGTCCCCTGAGCACCACCAGGAGTAACTCCTGAGTTCAGAGCCAGGAGTAATCCCTGTGCATCACCGGGTGTGACCCAAAAAGCAAAAAAAAAAAAATGTACACAGGGGAATGAATGGTGGTTCTTGAGCATTTTGGTGGTGATGAGGTGAGGTCACTGTGTATAAACCAAGGTCATATATGCCACACCATCATAAACATATTACCTTAACTATAATAAATTAAAATTTGGGGGGCCCATACCCGGCTGTGCTCAGGACTTAGTCCTGGCTCTGTGCTCAGGGATCTCATATTTGGTGCCAGGGATCAAACGCAGGTTAGCGGTGCGCAAGGCATCGCTCCACCCCACTAAATGTGTTAATAGCAGCAAGCCTCTGTCGTAGGCAGGAGCAGAGAAGGGACCTGTCGTGCTGGAGGTAGGACACAGGGAGTGGGGCCAGGATCCAGGGCCACGCCAGGCCATTTTCAGGATGAGAATTTCCAGTCTGAGTAAGAAAGAACCACAGTCGGGCCGTCCACAGAGAACAATTTTGTGATTTGATGTCTTTTTAAAGGATCCCTCTGGCTGCTAAGAGGGGAAGGGAAGGTGGAGACAGGAAGAAGTTGGAAGGCTGTTAAAATTAATTGGGCATAAGATGATGGCGGCAGCGGCGGCGGTGGTGGCGCAGGCTTCGTGACAGGCTAGATTACGTATCTTGGGATGCTCTGTTCAAAATGAAAACCCGTGGGGAACCCAGGTTCAAGGCAATTATAATGGGGCCGGAGCAATAGCCTAGCAGGTTGGAGTGCCTGTATTGCATGCAGCGACCCGGGTTCAATTCCGGGTACCCCTCTGTTCCTCTGATCTCCCACCAGGAGTGATCCCTGAATACAGGGCCAGGAGTAAGCCCTGAGCACTGCCGGATGTGGCCCCAAAACAAAATGAATAAAAGCGATTATGAATGTCTAGGGACAACAGCAGACAGAGCATTAAGCTGGGAGCTTGGGGCTGTCCTTCGAACGACTGTCCCTTCAAAGAGCAGGGACATGTGCCCCTGCCCAGGAAGGCAGCTCTGCTTCCAGGCAGGACAGACGGGTGTGGTGGCCAGCCAGAGACTGAGCACTCCTCTCTGGAGTCAGAGGCAAGAATTAGCACACAGTGGACAGTGGGTTGGGGGCTCTGCAGACAGGATTGTGTATAGAAAAGGGAAAAAGCAGGTGCTGCCCAGAAAGAGGGGGGATCTGAAGAAGCTGGGGGGAGGGCCGGGGGGGGGATAGGGCATGGCAGTGATGCCTGGGAAGGCAGAGGCAGGCCAGGCTGGGGGGAACAACGGGTGGGGGGAGGGGCCTCAGGGCCAGAGCTGCTCTTTGTTCTGTCTGAATTACAGGAGGAGAGAACCGTGTCTCCTAGGCTGGGACCAGAGAGGGAACTGATGAGCCAGTGCAGGGCAGTGAGGGCCAGGAAGCCAGAAGCGGGCAAGGTAAGGAAGAAGGGCAGACTATGTATATTAGCTTTGAGGGGGGAGTCACTCCTAGGGACTACTCCCAGCCCTGCACTCCGGGATCACTCCTGGTAGGCTCTGGGGACCATTTGGGGTGCTGGGGGTCAAACCCAGTCACATGCTAAGCAAGTGCCTTACTCGTACTATCTTTCTGGCCCCACCGACTGTATTTCGTATATATGTATGTGTGTATTTATTTATCCCTTTTGGGTCGTACCCGGTGATGCTCAGGAGTTACTCCTGGCTCTGCACTCAGGAATTGCTCCTGGCGGTGCTCGGGGGACCATATGGGATGCTGGGAATTGAATTAGGATCAGCTTCGTGCACAGCAAACGCCCTCCCCACTGTGCTATCGCTCCAGCCCCACTGACCGTATTTTATGCTTTTTTGGGTCACACCTGGCAATGCACAGGGGCTACTCCTGGCTCTGCACTCAGGAATTATCCCTGGCGGTGCTCAGAGGACCATATGGGATGCTGGGAATCAAACCCGGGTTGGCTGTGTGCAAGGCAAACGCCCTACCCGCTGTGCTATCGTTCCAGCCCCACCGACTGTATTTTAAAGCAAGATTACTAGGGAGCGGAGGAAGAGACAGTGGGGTGGGTGGGTGTGTGTGTTTTGGGGGGTGGGCTGGTGCGTCTCGAATGGAAGGAGGAACCTGAGCTTTCTGGCTTGAGGATGAGAATTCACAGAGGAAGCAAGACTGATGGGGGAGGACGACGGCGTGAATGAAAGTCCAGCAAAGGGCAAGTCGGAGGACTGGACCCTGAAACCAGGGGGGACATTTCTTGTCCCCAGGTAAAGGAGGGGCCTCAGGACGTGGCTCTGGGGTCATCCTTTCCCCCTACCCACCGCAGCACTGCAGAGTGTGCCTCAGGGTCCCCCAGTGCTGGGGCCAAGCATTGGCCCACTGGATCTGGTTGGACAAATAATGTTGCAAGTGGCCCCTTGAGCGCCTCCCCTAACTCCAGGAAATAGAAACAAATTTAAATAAAAGAGAAAGAAAGAGAGTGAAAGGCCACAGGGAGAATTAAAAGTTTGGTGTTTTTTTTGGGGGGGGGCAGGTGGCAGAGGGGTTGCTTGTGGGACCATGTAGTGCCAGGAACCCAATCTGGAGCGTGCTGAAAACTATGTACTTTAAGTCCTTTGAACCATTTCTCAAGTCCTAACAGAACTGAGAGTCTAGGGTGGGAGAGATGATACAGGAGGTAAGGTAAGGCAGACCCTAATTTGAATCCCTGGCACCCCAGACTGTCCCCTGAGTACAGTCAGGATCACTTCTGAGCACGGAGCCAGGATGAACCCCTGAACACTATCGAATCAAACAAAAACAAAAAATGAAAAAGAATCAAGGGGGTTAGGCTGATAATACAGTGTGTACAGCGCTTGCCTTATACATGGTTAACCTGGAGTTTTATCCCCCGGCACCTCATACAGTCCCCTGAACATTGCCAGGAGTGATCCCTGAACATTGCTGGGTGTGGCCCCCAAACAAACAAAAAAGCCAGAAAATCTGGGGGCTGAAGCGATAGCATAGCGGGTAGGGTGTTTGCCTTGCATGCAGCCGACCTAGGTTCAATTCTCAGTATCCCAAATGGGTATGAGTAATCCCATATGAGTAATTACTGGGTGCAGAACCAGGAGTAATCCCCGTGCATCACTGGGTGTGACCCAAAAAGAAAAAAAAATAGAAAATCTGGATGCAGGGGAGGTCAATGAGCTTTTTTTTCCCCCCACTGAAGTGTCGGCTGAGGTCATAGAAAAGGTCACTGAACACAAGAGAGAAAAGGCCAGGGTCTGAGGAGAAGGACCCTTCAGAGCAGGGAATACGGGTTCAGGAGGCAGAGTCAGAACACCCTCCGTGGCATGTGCTCACCCCGTGGGGTAGACTCGATCTTTTCCAGCGCTGGCTGGCTGCTGCCAACACAGACTGGAAGGCAGTAAGATGGGGTTCCAGGGTGTGATCTTGTGGTCGAGCTGAGCGTGATGGGGGAGGGAGGGGAGCACAGAGGAGTTCAGGCCACACGAGCCGATGGAAAAGGGACAAAGGAAGGCCATGAGAGTGGGGGTCTCGGGTGGGAACAAAGCATGTGACAGCGGAGGGCTTGAAACACATATGGTGGGAACGGAGATTTCAAGTGGTTGCAGGGGGGTGCTGGAGAGACAGCACAGCGGGTAGGATGCTTTCCTTGAATGCGGCCGGCCCGGGTTTGATCCCCAGAATCCCAAGCAGTTCCCCAAAGCCCCAGCAGGGGAACTGATTTGATTTTACCTCACCTAAATCAGACCTAGGCTAAAACAGTGCCTGGATATGTCTTACAAGTAAAAACTACATATTATCTCCAATTCTATTTTCTTGAACACATGGAATAATCTTAATCACTATTTTAGTTCTAAACTGGAACAACTCAAATATTCATCAGAAGGTGAATGGATAAGCAAATTACTATATATATTCCTGCACTGGAAGAGTAGTTGATAATAAGAAGAAATTACTGATACATGCAGCAAAATGAATAATTCTTAAAAACTAAGTGAAAGAAGCCATATGAAAGAGCACATAGTATTTGATTCCGCTTGTATGGAATTCTATCTAAGTCTTTAGTTAAAGCTAAATTCTCATCTAAAAATGGAATAGTATATATTTCATTAGACTATTGTATAAAAAAAGTAACAAATACCTAGAATACATTCATTACAAAAAATAAAGAAAAGTAAGCTTTCTGATGTTGCTCTCTTTCTAAATATATGACATTAAATAGAAGAAAATTTCCAAATTATGTTTTCTAATCCTTCTCAAGGATTAGCACTACCTCCACTACCCAGCCACCGCCACACTCCGGGACGCTTTCTGGACCCGCGTGGCCGCTCTGGCCGAGACTCACGCATGACTGAAGCCCCACAGAACAAGATAAGCGGAACTCTCTGAGACCTTGGACTCCAGGCTCAACGAACCCAGGACAGAGATTCTCTGCTTGCTCCCACCAACCATAGGTGACGAAAGGATTATAATCAGGAGCCCCCCCCACCCTGCCCTGTCTGCTTCCACCAACCACCAGAGATCCAGGGTTTGGATTGCGCACAGAAGACCCAACCTACCCCTATCGGTACCAGGTAAATACCTCACTGGCAGACCTCTACTACCTCCACTACCTCCACTACCCAGCCGCCGCCACACTCCAGGACGCTTTCCAGACTCAACGCAGCCTTAAAGCGGCCATGCGACACATTATAAGACACTAAATACCCATCTTCTGGAATTGCCGTACCATATTTGATAGGGTTCAGATATCGTAACACCTACGAGGGCGATTATAGGTCGCCCCAAAAGCCTCTATCACTCTCGGAAAGCCTGGCAAGCTACCGAGAGTATTCCGCCCGCACGGCAGAGCCTCGCAAGCTATCCGTTGTGTATTCGATATGCCAAAACCAGTAATTACAATGAGTCTCATTCACCTGACCCTGAAGGCTTCACCAATATGGCAGCATTGAGAAGGATGAGAAAGGAGAGGCCGATAAAATCTCAAGGCTGAACTAGGCTACCACAACGAAGGAATACAAAAATGATCTTCTGTACTTTCAATGCACGTATGCTAGCATCAGATGCATCCATCGAGGACCTGATGGTACAAGCGTGAAAGATCAAGTATGACATCATTGGTCTGACTGAGACAAGAAGGTACCAATCTCATCATGCTGTTTTCGACACTGGAGAAGAATTGTTCCTCGGAACATATGATAAAAGAGGTGTCGGAGGTGTCGGTGTCCTTGTCAACACAAACTTGGCCATGAGCATTGATTCATTCGAATGCCTAACAACCCGAATTGAACGTTTACATTTGAATAGATGTGGCTCACTGCTGGCAGTTTCTATCTTTGTTGTCTATGCACCAACATCTAATTATGATGAAGGAGAAATTGAGAAGTTTTACATGGAGCTGGAGAAGTTCTATAAAGAAGACCACACCTTCTACAAGATCATTGTGGGTGATTTTAATGCCAAGATAGGACCGAGAAGATCAGCTGAAGAATCTCACATCGGGACCCATGGCCTAGAATGGAACGAACAGGGTGAGAGACTGTCTGAGTTCATCATGTCAACCAAGACCATCCATGGTAACTCACAGTTCCAGAAGGCCGAATCTAAACGTTGGACATGGGAATCTCCTGGTGGACGTTTCCACAACAAAATAGACCACATCATATTCAATCGACAGTTTTGCCTGACTGATGTCGCTGTTGTCCCAAAATTCCAAACGGGATCGGACCACCGTCTCCTTTGTGAAAAATTCTACTTCACAGAGCGGGGAGAAAGGGCTGCAAAGTTTAAAAAGAGAACTCCCAGAACGACCACCAACTGGGAGCTCTTTGGCACTATTGCGGCAACATGGGAAGATGCCATTGTTGACAACATTGATGAGGAATACGATCGACTGGTTCAGCACCTCCATGATTGTGCAAGGAATGCTGAGAGAGATAACCACAAAAAAAAAAAAAACGCCTGCCTTCAAAAACTCTTGAGCTTATTCGCCAACGTGGTTTGGCGCATGCCTCAGGCAACCGCAAGCGAACATCCAAGCTTGCAAGCAGTGCAGAGATGCGATCAAGGAAGACCTCAAAGAGAGAAGAGCAGAAGTGCTGGTAGATGCGGCAGAAGCCGGGAAAAGTATTTGTAATGCCTGCCTGTCCTTCGCCAACTACAAGACCAAGATGACTGCCCTCCGACGTTCTGATGGATCCATCACATCTTCCAGAATGTCAATGGAGAAGATTATCCATGACTTCTACTCAAATCTCTTTGATAGCCATGTCCACTTGCCAACATACCAAATTCCACAGGATGGATATGTCATTCCCAATGTTCTCCCTTCCAAAAATCTGGCACGCCATTTCATCAGTAAAGAAACGAACAGCACCCGGCCCAGACAAGGTCAGACCTGAACACCTGAAGAACCTGCTGTCAGTACTCATCTATACGCTGGCTTGGCTCTTCACACGCTACCTGTCTGAATGTAAGGTTCCATCCCAATGGAAAACCAGTAGGACTGTACTACTGTACAAGAAAGGAGACATCCATGACATTGGCAACTGTCGCCCGATCTGCCTATTGTCTGTCATCTATAAGTTGTTCACTCGAGTCATCCTAAATAAGATTGGCAGAACACTAGATGACGGACAACCATGCGAGCAAGCCGGGTTCCACAAAGGATTTAGCACCATCGACCATATCCACACAAGAACCAAGCTCATTGAGGTTTCTCGGGAGTTCAAGATGCCTCTCTGTCTAACGTTCATTGATTTAAAGAAGGCCTTTGATTCTGTTGAGATGGAAGCGGTCATTGAAGCCCTAGCCAATCAGGGCGTACAATCTCAATACATCAAGATCCTCCGTGAACTGTACTACGGATTCACTACCAGGATCTCACCATTCTACAAAGAAGTAATCATTGATGTCAAGAGAGGGGTTTGGCAGGGTGATACCAAGTGATCAAGTTTTCTAATAAATTATAGACATAAACTAACTTTTTACTGACTCTGCTTCCCTGAGCTTCCACCTCCCTCTGGGTTCTCTCTGCAGCATGATCAATGTGACCCTGGGCACCCACAACATCAAAGAGAAGGAGGAGAGTCAGCAGGTGATCCCCGTGAGAAGAGCCATCCCTCACCCCAACTACAATACTAAGAACTACTCTAACGACATCATGTTGCTGAAGGTGAGGAGGCAGGTGTTCTGTTCACCTGCGTCCACTCAGAGCTGCGTCTTCCCTGCTCCCATTCTTCCTCCTTGTCCCCAGGCCTCTTTGGGAAAGGAAGACTAGGCACCCCATAGGGGCGTCAGGCCAGGGGACACAGGCTGAGCAGGACCCGCTCTCACTTCCCCATAGCTGAAGAGAAACGCCAAGATGACTAAGGATGTGAAGCCCCTCATCCTGCCTGGGCCCAGGAACAAGCTGCGGCCAGGCCAGGTGCGCATTGCCCTTGGCTGGAGGAAGATGGCCACCTGGGAAAGATTTCCTGAGAAGCTGCAGGAGGTGGAGCTGAAGGTGCAGGCAGATGAGGAGTGTGAATCCAAGTTTAAAGATCATTACAGCGCCAACACTCAGCTGTGCATGGGGGATCCCAAGATAAAAAAAGGCCACATTTAAGGTGAGACTGGAGAATGCAGAGCTTGACCTTGGGGCTAGGCTGATCGGGAGGTGCAGAAAACCAGGCAGTGGGGACTGCTCACTCTCAGAGGTGTTTCCCAGTGAGGGGGCACCTACTGGGGAGAAGCTGGGTCTCTGCCAGCCTCCAAAGCCTTGTGGGAAATATTCAGAGTCTCCCAGGGAGGACCCCAGACTCTGGATACAGCCTGGGGTGTCCGAAATCACCCATTAAGGACAGTCAGAGTTGGTTCCACCAGTGTCTGATGGACCCTCTAAGTGTTACCCACAGCCCTTTCTCAGGACAAACAGGTGAGCGCCAACAGGAGTGATTCCTGAGTGCAGAGCTAGGAGTAACACCTGTGCATTGCCGGGTGTGACCCAAAAAGCAAAATAAATAAATAAATAAATAAATATTTGATCACCTAGTATCTTGTTGCCTACCTTTTATTGTCTTTAAATTTTATTATTATTTTGTTGAGCCAGAGTGATAGCATAGTGGATAGGGCATTTGCCTTGCATGTGGCCGACACGGGTTTGATTCCTCTGCCCCTCTCAGAGAGTCCGGCAAGCTACCTAGAGTATCCTGCTAGCATGGCAAAGCCTGGCAAGCTACCTGTGGCATATTCGATATGCCAAACACAGTAACAAGAAGTTTCACAATGCAGATGTTACTGGTGCCTGCTTGAGCAAATCGATAAACAATGGGAGGACAGTGACAGGGATCCTAGAATTTACAGTATGTATCAGTCCCTAAGATGCACTTATTTTGGGTAAAAGTCACATATTCCTTTTACGTTTTCTCTTCCTTCCTTTCTTTTCTTTTTTCTTTCCTTTTCTTTTCTTTCTTTCCTTCCCCTCCCTCCTTCCCTCTTTCTTTCTCTCTCTCTCTCTCTCTATCTCTATCTCTATCTTTCTTTCACAGGGGGACATACCCAGTGGTGATCAGGGGTTTCTCCTGGCTTTGAGCTCAGAAATTACTCCTGATGGGACTCAGGGAGCCATATGGGATGCCCAGGACTGTACCTGGGTCAGTCAAATGCCCTACCCATTGTACTATCGCTGCGGCCCAAGACCCTTTATAGTTTCTTTGCAAATTCTTTCTCCAACTTATCTACAATATCAATTCAAAACTAAGGAATTCTATTACATAAATAATGTATGTTCAATAAAAGTAGTTCAGAAAGTGTAACTAAGCAGGGAAGTTAAAATTGCCTGAAAAATTATCACCCAAATGATAGATTTAGTTTAAATTCTGACTTTGTTAGCTATTTTCTTCATGGCCTTCAGTGAATCTTGACTTCCTTTTTCTGAAATTAATTGTTGGGGCTCTTGGCCAGATCTGTTCCCCCCATGCTTCCCCTGGCCAGTGCCTGAGTCTCTAAACATTCTTCACCACCTTTCTTGCTGTGGCATCTTCAGACTCCTCACCACCACCTAGCAAACACTCACTGCTGCTGAGTCTCTGGTTTGTGGCTCATGGCCTGGGGGTGGAGGGGGCTGGAAAATTGAAGGAGCAGTGAAGAGTGGGTGAAGGCTGCTCAGCTGGTGGGCCAGTCACAAGACTCGGTGATGCAAGTCATGCTGGCTTGGAGCACGTGACTTGGATGTGCGTAACCGGGGAGGCAGATCAGTGGGTAGAAGGTCAGTGTGGAAGGGCATCTCTGCTCCTGGCACAGCAGACCAGCGACAATCATCCTGAGAACTGGGGGAGGTCAGCATAGTCTGTGCCTCTGCTTGAGAACCAACCCAGTGCTGCCACTGATTAGGGAGAAGCGGGACGAGATGAATGCTGCCTGGGCCCAGCAGTGATCCCTAAGTACAGAGCCAGGAGTAAACCCTAAACACTGCAAATAAAGTGGATGGATGGTTGGATGTAGGGGCCAGCTAGATAGTATAGGGTTAATGTGCTTGCTTTATGTGGGACTGACCCTAGTTTGGTCCCTGGCACCATATATAGTCCACTGGGTGCTGCTAGGGGTCATTCCTGATCACAGAGCCAAGAATAACCCCTGAGTACCAAAAGGTGCCCCCACCTCCAAAGAAAAAAAGTGGCTGAATGTTCCAGAGCGATGGTTCCTTGGGCTGAGCAGCCTTTGCATTCAGGATCCCTGGAATGGATCCCTGGCACTGCATAGTCCCATGAGCACTGCTGGGAGAGACTTCCCCTCCCAGCACTGAGCCCCGAGGAGCCCCTGAGCACTGTGAGGTGCGACCCCCAAATTAAAGAATAAATAAATCAGCAACCCAAACTGAAACAAAATTAAATCAAATGAAAGTGGCTCCTTGCCATGGATGTCTCGGAGACCGTGAGGCTTCCAGGGACGTAGATATCTGAGGTGCAATCTCAGGAGGAAGAGGGGAGGAAAGAGTGAAGCCCCCAAGTAGAGGGGAAGTTTCTCCCCCTACCAATGGCAGCCTGCCCCCTCTCTTCTCCTCTGACTATGAGGGTCTGCGGGGCTGAAGTCCTCACCACTCTCTTCACCCCAGACCGGTTCCCCCTTCTCTGTCATCTGTGTGCATGCCCCTCCACTCCCAGAGACCCCGCCGTCCACAGCACAACCCTGCCATCTGGCTGATGCTCACTAAGTCCATCTCACTCACTCAAGGCCTCTATACCTTCTAGTTTCTACCTCTGGATGAGGAGAAATGAAGGAATGAATGATGGAGTGACCAGAGCTTTTGCCTTGGGGGACAGAAATGACACCCCAGCACCCTTCTCCAGCTGTGCCAGACTCCCCTTGCCCCAGGCGCCTCCCAGTACCCACCTCCTCCTCGGTCTTAGAGTACTCCTTCACTCTCTCCACAGACACGATGTTGGAATCCAAATCTGACATCATTCGGATCATCAAGTTCAGAGAAAATATCACCTGGAGTGACAATACAGCGTTTAGGGTGTTTGCCTTGCATGCAGACAATCTGGGTTCGAGCCCTGGCATCCCGTATAATCCCCCAAGCACTGCCAGGAGTAATCCCTGACTGCAGAGCCAGGAGTAACCCCTGAGCATCGCTGGGTATGACCTCCAAAAAAAACAAACAAATTAAAAAATAATAATAATAGGGTTGGAGAGATGGTAAAGTGTTCGCCTTGCATACAGACAAACTAGGTGAACAACCCAGGTTTGGACAACCCAGGTTTGGCAATCCATGGTCCCCTGAGTACTGCCAGAAGGGATTCCTAAGTGCAGAGCTAGGTGTAACCCCTGAGTATCATAACACATAAGCAAAACTACAACAATGACTGTCACTGTCACTGTCCTCCTGTTGTTCATCGATTTTCTCGAGTGGACCCAGTAACGTCTCCATTGTGTGACTTTGTTGTTACTGTGTTTGGCATATCAAATATGTCACGGGTAGCTTGCCAGGCTTTGTTGTGCGGGCAAGATGCTCTCAGTAGCTTTCCGGGCTCTCTGAGAGGGGCAGAGGAATCGAACCTGGGTCAGCCGGGTTGGTTGCATGCTAAGGCAAACGCCCTTCCCACTGTGCTATCGCTCCAACCAAAAACAATGACAGCAAAAAGAAATTATGATCCATTTTAGGACAATCCCATTGCAGTGACTTGTCCTCCTATAGGCTGCCGTGGGCAGAATGGTTCCACCTGTCCTTGGGACCAATCTCCATGTCTCCAACAAGATGATTCTTATGAAACCCCTTTCCTCCCCAAAGACACATTCCCCTTGCATTACAATCACTAGAGGGGGGTGAAAGTCTCCACGCTGGCTGTGAGCTCCACACCGGCAGTGGCCCAATGGCCCAGGTTTCTGTCTCTGTGGTGGTCCTGCTCAAGACCTTCTCACCTGTAGTGCATAGGACACAGAGAGGCCCACCATCCCTGGACTCAGGGAGCTTTTCCCAACCACAGCGAAGAGAGCAGAAAAGAACACGATGCAGTTTCCCATGAACTCCAGCCGGACCGCCAGCCACCTGTGGGCCCAGACAAGAAGGTGGTGGTGGGGTGGGGTGGCAAAGGGGCCAGAACCCAGAACACCAGGGGTCCTGCACAGAGTCTGCCCTGGTGGGAGGAGGGGGGAGCTCCTGACCGGTTAGAGACATAGTTGGGGTAACAGCTCCTCTGGTTGGTATCCACCTTCAAGTCACTCTTGGCCACAAAGTCCTGGCTGCGGCCAAAGGCCCGGATGACGCTGGTGCCTGTCACTGTCTCCGAGAAGTGGGAGAAGATGGGCGAGCGGCTGACGGATTCCAGCCGCTTCAGCTGCCGGGATGTGGCCACATAGAAGCGCTGGTGGAGGGTGGAGAGAGCTGGGGAGCAGGACCTGGGAAACCCTGCCTCGGTCCTGCTTATCCTCTGAACCCTTCCACGGCCCCACTCTGCCACCCTCCTAGCCCGCCCTGTGTCCCCAGGATAACTTGCCCCCTTCCCCTTCTTGTAAGATCCAAGACTTAGGGTGCTGATGGAGCTCCGTGAATTCAACCCATACTTTCCTTCCGGCCAGATCTGCTCAGTTTCCCAGGCCTTATCCTCCAGGAAGCCTCTCCTGGATGGCTGCTCAGTTCATGCATGACCTCTCAGCCTCAGGAGACAGGGGAAGATGGTTTCCAGTCCTCCCCTTGCTTGACCTAAGTCAGGAAGATGCCTATCTCCATGTAGGGGTGCCAGTAATATATTCACCCTAGCTTTTGTTTATTTTTTTTTTTTTTACAAAATTTGCAAAAACAGGGAACGGAGTGATAGTATAGCTATTTTCCTTGCACTTGGCTGGGTTCAATTCCTGGCATCCCATATAGTCCCCCGTACACTGCCAGGAGTAATTCCCGGTGAAGAGCCAGGAGTAACCCTTGAGCATCACCGAGTGTCACCCCCCCCAAAAAAAATTACAAATAGCTTTGTATCTTTTGCTGGTTCCCATCACTCTCATTGCTCCTGCATCAATGCCCAGGGGTTACATACATGCTCAGTCACACTTTCGGTTGCGGTGTTTGTGCATGTGCTCCCTGTCACTGTCCAAAGAGTTGCACTCTTGCTGGCAGTGCTCAATGGTGGTACCCTGGCTGCGCACAATGGCAAGTGCATACCTCATTTTGGAAGTTTGGGCCACACCTGGTGCTACTCAAGGGCTGTCTCCATGATCATTCCCAGTGCTGCTCCAGGGACCATAAATGATGTGTCAGGGGTTGAACCTGGATCAGCCGCATGCAAGGTCAGCACCATAACCCCTGAACTTCTTCTTCGACCCCAGTGGCACACTTTAGTGTGACTTACTGTTTGGGTGGACACGCTATGCTGTGGGGCAAGGGTCCCAAACAGCAGAGATGCTGTGGGACACTCAGAAAATGGGCAGCATCAGGGGTCAAACTTGAAGTCAAACGATGCCATGAAGCAGGAGAGAGTACAGCGCTGGCCATGCACACAGGCAACCCTGGCTTAAGTCCCAGCACCACATATGGATCGCTGTGGCCCTCCTGGAATGGTCCGTAAGCACAGAGACATCAGGTATGACCCAAAACCAAACTAAACAAACTTGCAGCCTTATGCTTGCAGAGCAGGCACTTTTTGCCACTGAGCCATTCCTGGGTTTTCATTATCACTTGTATCACTTGACATCCTGTTGCTCATCGATTTGCTCGGGCTGACACCAGTAATGTCTCCATTCATCCCTGTGGCGTGGTAGTGTAGCCCAATGGCATCTGCTTGCTCATTTTCAGTATATATAACATATATATATATATTTACAGATAATTCTGGATTTTTTTTTGTAATTTTGGGGGTTTGTTTTCAAACCTGCTTTGGTCATGCGCAAAGCAAGCATTCTATCCACTATACTATCTCTCTAGCCCCTGTTTTCACACTCTTTTAAAAAATAAGCTTCATTTTAAATTATTTGTTGGTGGGCAACCCCAGCTGTGCTCAAAGCTTACCCCCAGCTCTGCACTCAGGGAGTATTTCTGAGAGTGCTCAGGGGACCACATAGGATGCTGAGGATGTACCCTACCCGTTACACTATCTCTCCAGCTTTTAAATCTTTGCATATTTGCATAATCTTCATCTTTTATTATCCTTTTTATTAGGGGGGTGGCATACTCAGTGGTGCTCAGGGCTTACTCCTGGCTCTGTTCTCAAGGCTTACTCCTGACAGAACACAGAGGACCATATGAGGTGACTGAACTTGGGTCAGCGACATGCAAGGCAAGTGCTATACCCACTGTGCTATCGCTCTAACCCTACATCTTTTTTTTAAATAGCTTCCCACCACCCCGTGTTTAAATGTCATCTTCATTCAGCTGGAGCTTCAGCTCCTATTCCTTGTCTTGTGAGACAACCAGGGCCATCCTGCATGCGGTCTGCAAGTCTCTGTGCTACCACCACATAGCCCAGAACAGAGGTGGGGGTGGGGTGAGGGTTGGAAGGGGGGTGGGGAGCCATACAGGGGCCGAGCTTCCATCCACCTCAGGATGACCTGCTTCAAGGGACTGATTCATAGAGAAAAAAGGTGCAGTAAGACAAAATCTTACGGTTGGCTGTATCTGAATGTGATCAACCCCTCTGTTAAAGACATACATACACATAATATTTCAGATATGTTTAAAGAGAAGCCAAGGATAATCTGTCTCAAAGCATTCACATTGACTGGAGACTGAGCAAAGAGTTCCAGGACCAGTCATAGTTCATCAGGATTTCATTCTATTTTTGTTTTGGGGCCACACCCAGCAGTGCTCAGGGTTGTTTCAGTGATGATTGGGGATTGAAGCCAGGCCTCCAGCCTGTGTTCAGCCCTTTAAGCTATCTCTCCAGCCCTGATAAGGGCTTTGCTTTACCCTGGAAACAAGCCAGTTCTACTTTCCAGATGAGGAGAACGAATTTTCAGAAAGGGACAGCCAGGTCTATCACCCTCGACAAAACACAGCTGCCAGGCATGAGTTTGACCAGTCTGTGTTCTGCCCATACAGATTCAGGCCCAGGAAGGCCACGCCCCAGTAAAAACCACATCCAATGAGGCCACGCCCAGCAAACCACGCCCCCAACAAAGCCACGCCCCGGCATACCAGGCCCAGCAAAGCCACGCCCCCATTAAATTCCTTGCCCCAGTAAAACCACGACTCCGACCTCTGCTGTTCACCTGCACCCAGAAGTAGATCCCAGCCAGGGGCAGGATGACCACAGCGAAGAGCGGCGTGCTGGCTATGACGACCACAACGATCGAGAGGGAGTTGAAGGTGGTATTGAGCAGCGTGAGGATGGTGAGCCCCAGGACGTCGTCCAGAATTTGGATGTCCTTGGCGAAGCGGTTGATGATTCGGCCAGAGGGCGTGGTGTCAAAGAAGGACTGGGGTGAGCGCATCTTGTTGTGCAGCATCGCCTGGTGGAGCGAGCGTGCCGCCTGGACGGTGCCCATCAATATCGTGAAGGACACCAGCAACACCAGGATCCCTGGAGGAGCAGAGGGCCTGTGGCTTTCCTGGAGGGGGGAGGGGCACGGGGTCTGCAGGGAGGGGTTTCCGGGTACTGGGGAGCCCCAGGTGGGCACTGATTGCAATAGAGACCCAGAGGAGGGGAAGTCCTGGGCCTAGGCAAGAGCTGGGATGGGCGCAAAAGACTCAGAGGTAAGTGCCTGATTGGGGGCACCCTGCCGCCCAGCAGTGAGGAAATGGCCAGGGGCCGCCTGAAGGTAACTGGGCTCACCCTGCAGGAAGCCCAGTGTGGTGTAGACGCCCAGCCTCACAAAAGTGCTGTGCTGCGTGCTGTTCTGCTGACCGCCTTGTGTAGCTTCATTGGTCCAGTCACTGAGCCACACATTGGCCCCGATGCTAGCCGCATTTTGAGCGGCACAGAAAACACAGGCGGCAAGTGTGGTCCAGGGCCCCATGGCCTTGGCGTAGTCCACAAACACACTCAGCTTCACCTGCATGGCCATAGTGGTCAGGGACAGAGGAGTCCCAGGGCCCCCGACCCCCGAGGGGGCCTGCTCCCCTTCTGCAGCCCACCCCGCTTGCCCTGCTCACCGTGCCCGTCTCCACCTTCTCCTCCTGGGTCAGCACCCCACTCGCCTTCGCCTTTGTGGGCTGTGCTACCTTCTCCGGGGGTCTCGGGCATCTATGGGTCAGAGATGGCTGACCCGGGGCCTGCCCGCCGTCTGAGGACAGGGCACTCTGCTGTCTGTGGAGGCAGCTTGTCAAGTTCTGAGGGGAGGCTTTTGGGAAGCCCCCAGACCAGGAGCGCAGGAGGAGAACCTTCACCTGTACCTCACCTGGGAGAGCTGGAAGAGCCCCGATGCAGGCACTCACCTCGCAAGTGGCATCTGAGCCTTGCACCCCGAGAGCTGGTTATCTGTTGGGTCTGTGTGATTTCTGAGTGTGTCTTCATTCAGTGGCACCTCCTTGTCCTCTGCTTCCTCTAAGGAGGCAGTGCAGTGAGAGGAAGGAGACAGGTCAGTCAGCTCATCCGCCAACCTCCTACCACCTCTGAACTCCACCCCAAAGGCAGGGACAAGCATGAGAGAGACAGGAAAGAGTGAAGATGAGAACAAGGATAACAACAATACAATTATTTGTGTGTGTGTGTGTGTGTGTGTGTGTGTGTGTGTGTGTGAGATTTGGGACACACCCAGCGGTGCTCAGGGGCTATTCCTGGCTCAGGCTCTGTACTTAGGAATGACCGCTATGCAATATTCCGGGAAACCCATGCAGTGCTGGGGATTTGAACTTGGGCTGGCAGCATGCAAGGCAAGCACATTATGTCTGTTCCATTTCTTTGGCTCTAAATGGCCCCAAAGAGGTGGCAAGAGCTAAGTTCAATAGCAAGACATACTTCCCATCAGGACTGGGAAGAAGGGAATGCCTGGAGAAGGGTCAGGGTAGGGGCTCAGCCTGACTGAGCTTCCAACCCACTGTCTCACTGCATGACATCAACAGTGTGTGCAATGGGGGAAAACAGCCTCAATGTCAGTGTGTTATTGTGGGAACTGAAGAAAAGAATGTGAGATAAGTGCCCGGCAAGGGGCACCTTATGATTCTCAAGACTTGCCACTGCGTATGGGGCAGGAGGCAAATCCAGGGAAAGGCCTATGGGTCAGCCTGAGTTTGGGGCTTTAGGCCTGGAACTGGATCACACAGAGGATCTCTAACATCCAGAGACTTTGCCCCACTCTCCTCCCCAGGCCTTGCGTGCTACTCATTGATCAACCTCAACATCAGTACTGGTTCCCATAGAAATCATCAAAAATTGTTGTTGATACATAAGTTTCCTAAGAACTTGCATATCTGCCCAGCGACTTCTCTGTGACACACCCTTTGTGGTACAAGCTGGAGCCAGGCCTGGCTGGGTGCACCAGAGGCCACACCCTGCCCAACTGCTGGGAGACTAGCCAGTGAGGGCAGGGGAGGGGCTCACTCAGCCCGTCTGCTCTCCTTAGTGATGGCCGTCCATCAAGAAGATGACCCAAGGGTCCCCGCACCTCCCGGGACATACTGTGTCTGCCCTGAGACACTCAGAGGTTCCCAAACAAGCACGATGCTGGAAAGGCTGGGGCTGGGCATACCGATCCTACTGTCCGTCTGCTGCTCCTCCTCGGGCACATAGCTGTGCAGGAAGTTGGCCAAGGAGCCATGGCTCTGCAGCAGGGTGGAGTAGGAACCCACCTCCAATACCTGCCCGTGGGCCAGCACGATGATCAAGTCCATCTGGGGCAGGAAGCTGAGGCCGTGTGTCACCAGCACCCGGGTCTGGGCAGAGATGGTAGGGGATTGGCTCCCATTGTTCTGCAGCACGCAGCCCGACACTGCACAGCCAGCACCAGGGGGCCAAGGAGCACGAAGAAGCACCCCCGTGATACCCCCGCTGCCCCCACCTCCTGTATCTGGCTCAGCGTCTTTAAGCTTAGCACCCCGATCTTCCTGAAGTTTACCTCCAGTTCCCCTTGGCACCCCGCAGCCCTCACCTTGTTGGCCAGCAGCCCTTCAGGCCCGATGACTCGGTCAAAGATATGCTTGGCCACATGGGCATCCACGGCCGACAGCGGGTCGTCCAGCAGGAAGACGTCAGCGTCGCTGTAAACAGCTCGGGCCAGGCTGATCCGCTGCTTCTGGCCCCCCGACAGGTTGATGCCCTGCACCAAGTGGGGCAGGATTGGGTCAGAGGGAGGTAGGCAGGCAGGGCAGGGAGAGCAGGGACAGGCTTGTCTCCTGTCCTGAGCAAAGCAGACTTCCAAGGGCATGCTTTGTCCTGGCCACAGAGAAGAGTAGGAGGGTCTGAGGCCTCTCCCCCACTCCCCCCCCCCCACATCCCCCCACCCCTTGCCCCCACCCCGTACCCTGCACATTTCTCTGATGCTTTTTTTCTTTTTTGGTTGATTGGCTTTGGGGTCACATCCAGAGGCGCTCAGGGATCACTCCTGGTGGGATTGGGGGACCATATGGGGTGCCAGGGAAGGAATCCAGGTGGGCGGCATGCAAGTCAAATGCCCTACGCACTAATGGAAACATCTGAAATATGGTGGTGGGATTGGTGTTTGAATATTAAATGTAATAAAATATTATGAATTATTTTATGAAATAAAAAAAGAAAAAAAAAGAACCCCCTCCTAAAAATATGCCCTCCGCACTGTATTGGGTCTCCAACCCCTGCATCCTTTTATTTTATTTTGGGTTTTTGGGGATCTCAGAGATCACTTCTAGGGGTGCTGGGGATTGAATACAAGTTGGCTGCATATAAGGCAAGTGCCTTAACACCTGTGTTCTCTCTCCAGCCCTCTGCTGCTATCTTTACTCTCTGGGAAGTTGGGGGACCCACCCCCACCATTGCTGCCGCCACCTCCTCCCAGACCATTTAGCTCCCGCCTCCCACACTGTTTACAGCCTACTTTCATCACGACAAACCCACGTGGTCTACATGTCACTCCTTCTCAGGAGGAATCAGTGGGTCCCACTTTCTGGAAGAAGAAATGACACCCCAAGAAGTTGGTGACTTTGTCCAAAGTCCAAAACTACCAAGGGCCAAAGCAAGGACCCAAATACAGCCACAAACCCAGAATTCAACTCAGCAGTCCTGAGATGATTCATTCATCAAAGGAGAGGGAATGTGTCTTCTGAGACCCATAGTGGGAAAACTGAGGCACACAGCAACAGGGTGAGGCCCAGAAGGCAGACATCAGGTCATGACCTGCTCTTTTCTACCACCAACATTCCTTCTAGAACAGAAGGTGATGGGGGGGAGGTGGGAGGCTTGCACCCTGTGAGAATGAACCAGGGGAGAGTCAGTGGGTGAGGGCAGATGGGGAGGGCAGGGGGCACGTGCTGCACAATTTCTGTTATTATTGGTTCAGTGCCATACTGGGAAGTATTGAGAGTTTATTCCTGGCTCTGTGCTCAGTGGTCACTCCTGGTGGGGCTCAGGGGACCATATGGTGATGTGTATCAAAACAAGGTTGCCTCTCCCCGCATCTCCCTGTGTTTCCGATAATTTGGCAGTCAGGTCCACAAACTGCCTCTGACGCCATAGAATCTCGTTAACGTCTGTCCAAGATCCGACTCAGAAATAAATATCTCAGAAGAGAGCAACGCAGAACCGCATGCCGCAGAGATGTCTCCAGACCCCATGCCAGGCTGTCTCATCCAGGGCAACCTGGAGGCGAGCAGGTGAGTTTCCCTCCTCACCCTAACAGAGTTCCAGCAGCTGAAAACCTCCAGAACTCAATCGATGCCATGCTCACGGCTGTATATATATGCATGAAGACAAGCCTCAACTTTTTAGTAATATCTTATAGAAGGGCTTAATGGCCCCTGGGTGAAATACAACAATCTTCACACACTTTCCTCTAAGGAAAATTTTTTGGATCATTTTTAGTAGATTATTCATAATAGCAATACAAAATAAATTATTTCAGTTCTGCTTTGGGAGCAGGGCTTGGAGTTTGGGGTGGAAACGTTCAAAGTATGGTGGTGGGAAGGTGTAATGGTTGTGGGATTGGTGTTCGAATCTTAAATGTAATAAATTATTGTGAACAACTTTATAGAAATAAAATTAAACAAAACAAAACAAAGAAAAACAAGTTTGCCTATACTCAAGGCAAGTGCCCTGCCCCTGTGCTGTCTCTCTGAACCCAGAGAGAAAAAGCTTTTATTTTATTTTTTATTGTTTTTGCTTTTTGGGTCACACCCGGAAATGCACAGGGATTACTCCTGACTCATGCACTCAGGAATCACTCCTGGTGGTGCTCAGGGGACCATATAGGATGCTGGGAATCGAACCTAGGTCGGCCATGTGCAAGGCAAACGCCCTACCCGCTGTGCTATTGCTCCAGCCCCGAAAAATCTTTTATTTTAAAATTTGTTTTATTCCCACATGGTGCTTTGGAGGCCCAGGGGCACCCCATCTGGATTGGCAATTGAATGCAAGAGTCTGGGGTGCTTCCTTAGGTCCTGTGGTATGGGGACTTACCCAGGCACCCCCAAGCGGTACTTGGAAGCCTCCAGGAATGTTCCTGGTCATGCTCAGGGGACCAGGTTGGTGTTGGGGGATCAAATTGGGGCCGGCCACACATGAGCCAAGCACCCTAAACTCCTATGCTATTTCTCTGACCCCCGGAGGCCCATATGTTTGGTAGCGCTTGGAGTCCAGGTCTCCAGGCTGCCTTGCTCTCTGCCCTCCATCCTCCTCATCCGAAATCATTCCAGACTGCTCCCTGTTCTTCAGTTTCCACCCCAGGGCCTTTCCAGTTCCTGAGAATAGGCACCATCATCTTTCCGGAAACCAATGAGATCTGGCTGCTCGGTCACTTCACGGGTCTCCCTTCATCCTCCTCAATCAGCCTCCTTCCACTGCAGCCACATGGTCCTGACCAGGCTGGAAATAACCCAGAACTCTCCTGCCTCAAGACCCACACACTCACTGCTCTCCATTTCGATGGGCCTTCTCTGCCCCCGTCCAGGTGCTCTGTCCCCTGACATGGTCCTCCTACCCCCTCTCATATCCAGCACATATTCTGATGGCCTGTCCTGGTCTTATACTGTCCCCCCAAGCACTTACCTAAAGTGTTAAAGGCTTTAGTCATCCCTTTCCCGCCTAGTGCAGGCTAGTCAAAGGCAGTGATTTTAGTTAGTGCTGACCTAGATTAGGAAGGTGATGAAATCCGCTGGCTGGCTGGATAGATTGGGAGTTCATCTTCATCTGTTAAGATCCAGCTTGAAAAGTGATACTTTGGGGCGGAAGTGATAACACAGCGGGTAGGGCGTTTGCCTGGCACGCGGCTGACCCGGGTTCGATTCCCAGCATCCCATATGGTCCCCTGAGCACCGCCAGGAGTGATTCCTGAATGCATGAGCCAGGGGTCACCCCTGTGCATCTCCAGGTGTGACCAAAAAAGAAAAAAAAGTGATACTTTTCTAGAATGGGGAAAGTGGCTCAATGTAGTAAAGCACATGCCTGGCATGTGCAAAGTCATGGGCTCCTGGTACCACAATACTGCATGGCTCCCTGTGCACCACTGGGTATGGCCCCCACAACAACTAGCCTAAACCCCAAACCTGAATTTCTTCCTTTATAGCTCCCCTGCAGCACCCCTCCTGTCTGCAGTGCAGGCCTCTGAGGACATTCAGCATCCCGTACCTGTTCATCGGTCAGCCTCCCCTGGCTGATAGGATTCCCCAGTGGCTAGCACAGAACTAGTCTGATTTTAGATGGGTGAGTGAGTCAACAAGGGAATGAATGAGAGAGTGAATGAATGAATGAGTGAATGAATGAGAAGATGAACAAATGAATGGGGAAATGAAGGAATGAATGAGTGAATGAATGAGTGAAGGGGTTAGTGAAGGATTGAGTGAATGAGTAAAGGGATGAATGAATGAGTGAAAAAATAAGGGAGGGCCTGAATGCATGAGTGAAACAGCGAGGGAGAGAGGGAATAAATGAAGGGGTGAGGGAAAGAGAGAAGCGGGGAGGGAGTGAGTGAATGAAGAATGGGAGTGGCCGAGAGAGGGAGTGAGGGAACAGGCTGGACTGCGGGGGCAGCAGTAAGATCAACGTCCCGGGGGTCGGGAGGGGACACTCTACCTTCTCTCCAATCTCGGTTTGGTCCCCCGCAGGCAGCAGGGCCAGGTCGGGCAGCAGGGCACAGGCCTCCAGGGCCCTTTGGTAGCGCGTGGCGTCCAGGGTGCGGCCAAACAGCACGTTCTCCTGCAGGGTGCTGTTCTGGATCCAGGCCAGCTGGGGCACGTAGGCCACGGCGCCCTTGCCACAGGAGAGATCACTGAGGCTTGCTGCGGGCTTGGCCACGCCATCCTCCCCAGGAGCCCCCAGGCTGTACCTTGACGGACACCTTGCCTTCCAGCTTCTCCATTTCTCCCAGCAAGGCACTAACCAGGGAGGACTTTCCACAGCCCACAGGCCCCACCACGCCCACGAGTGCTCCTGTGGGCACCTGGATATCCACGCTGGGGGCAAGGAGAGCAGAAGCCCCTTCAGAGCCAGTGACCAGATGTTTGGTCACGGGCTTTCCAGCTGGGGCCCAGGCCTCCTCCCTGATGAGCTGAGGCATTTCTTGATTTCCAGGCCAAAGGCAAGAGTGGTGTGTGAATGTGTGTGTGTGTGTGTGTGTGTGAGAGAGAGAGAGAGAGAGAGAGAGAGAGAGAGAGAGAGAGAGAGAGAGAGAAAGAGAGAGAGAAAGAGAAAGAGAAAGGAGAGAGAGAGTGTGTATGTGTAGGGGTATGTGTAGGCACAAATGTGTCTGTAGGGGTGTGTTTGTAGGGGTATGTGTGCAGGGGTGTGAATATGCAGGGATGCGTATGTGCAATAGTGTGTAAGTTCTGGGATGTGTGTGCAGGGGTGTGTGTTCAGGGGTATGTGTGCACAGGCATATATGTGGACTAAGATGTGTGTGCAGGAGTGTGTGTGCAGTCGTGTGTGTGTGTGTAGGGGTATTTGTGCAAGGGTGTGCATGCAGAGGTGCGCGTGCGGGGGGTGTGTGCAGGGGTGTATGCAGGGTTGTATGTGCACAGGGTTGTGTGTGTGTTAGGGTAGAGCTGCCACTGATCTGCGCTTCCACCTCCCTGCACAGTGGAGACGGGAGGGAGGAGCTGTACCTGTGCAGGGTGGGGGGCAGGTCCTGGGCCCAGGTGAAGGTGCCGTGGTCTATGGTGATGGCAAAACCTGGAGGAGCAATACGGGCAGTGTTGGGCTTGGGGGGAGGAGAGCAGGGGCTTAGGGAGAGGAAGGGGAGAGGAGCTCTGAAGGAAGAGGCCCCTGGAAAAAGGAAGTGTGTGGGGGGGGGTCGGAAAGAAGGGACAGGAAGTGTGAGACAGGCACCCCGGAGGCAGGAGAAGAGGGGGTGCACAGAGGGGCACCAAGGCCAAGGAGCCACGGACAGGGGGGAGAAGAGTCAGGAGGCCCCCCCCCCCTGTGGGCAGGGGCGAGGCTTGACCTGGGGAGATGTGCTTCCTCTCCACGCACTGGCCGTCCAGTTCGTCCTGGCTTAGGAAATTCTGGATGCGTTTCAGAGACACGACGCTCTGTGGGGAGGGGGGCGGGGGGCAGGCAAGATCAATTCTGCTCTTCCTGCCCCACATCCCTCTGTCCTTGATGGCCCCTGGGGTCCCTCGCATTGCCAAGGGTAGGGTCCAGGTGGTAAGAAGAGGGGGGTCTCCCCGACCCCGATCTGACCTCCTGACTCCTTGGACAGCCACACATCTGGGGCTTCAAGACACCCCTCCTCTCCTCTGGGGCTTCTGCGTCACCCCTGACCTGATGGGGTGCCCCGTCCAGCAGACGCCCCCAGCCCCCGGTCCCCATTACCTGGATCAGGTAGCTGATCATCTGGGGCAGCATGGTGAGGGGAGTCTTTAGGATATAGAACAGGGACAGGGACACAAAGACCTTCTCGGCATCGAGCACGTGGTTCCGGTCCACCAGCACGTATGTGCCAAGGCTTATCAACGTCACCTGGGCGGGCGGAGTGGGGCGAGGTCAGGGGGTCATGGGCAGGGCCCCAGTCATCCCTGGGTTCCAGGGCAGGGGGGCCTCACCATGAAGGGGGCACAGATCCAGAGGAAGGTGACCATGACTTGCAAGTTGTTGAACCTACGCAGCAGCCGGAGTTCCTCCTTGCGGATCTGCTCCACCTGCGCCGAGAAGCTGGACTCCCAGGCGTAGAACTTCAGCACCTTGATGCCCGCCAGGATCTCATTCATCAGTTTGACGCGCGAGTCCCTGAACTTCATTTGCTCCACCTGCAGCAAGAGTGGCAGTTGGCCTCTCTGGCCCACTCCCCTGTCACCCTCGTACCCAGCCTCACCCCCCGCCCCGCTGGCTCGGGGTGGAGGGTGGCTCTTCTTCCCCTCCTTCCTGGGCTGTGTGTCCCGTCAACTAGGAGTCCCTGAGGCTCCAGATCCCTGGCCTGCTCCCAGATCCGAAGCCCGGGGCATGGCATCCTAAATTCATTCATTCCTCCCAGCGGTGTGGTGCATCTATTCGGCGCTCGGCCTTGTGTGGGAGGTGGGGACATGAGAACCAGTGCCGTCAGGTGGAGGATCTGACAGAGGAGGCAGTTAGGGAGCAAGCGATGACCTGCAGAAGCTCATCACAGACCAGCATGCATGCTCTGAAGAAAACAATGGGGTGGGGGCTGGGAAACCGGGAAGGAGAAAGCAATTCCTGGGAACAGGGTGTGTGGGAACCCAGAGGCAGGAAGAGCCCTTGCTCTGGGGGAGAGACAAGGAGAGACAAGTCAGAGAGGCAGAAACCTGGCCGCAGGCTGGTGGGAGACCAGAATAAGCAGGACCCTCAGGACTTAGACGACTGCCTGTGTACCACAGAGAACGGCTGAGGATGTCAATGAACGTTTGCAAATACAGAATTGGCCAAATATTTCCACTCATCAGAGTGGCGGGAGAAACTCCTTGACACCCCCGGTGCCCCAGATATAGGCCGGAAGCCCCACTCGGCCAGATTTGGGCCAGTCCCTCTGTCTGGGTAGGCCGGGATGTAACCGTTGCTTAGAGCCCCTGGCCTCAGAGACAGGGCAAGTGGGGGGGTAGGAAAGCAAATGGTCACAGTGGTTGTACCCTCCTCTCCAAGTCCCCACATTCTCCCTCCACTCCTTGAGCGCACCCACCTGCAAGGCCCGCATCTTTATGGTAAATGCTCCGTTGAGGGGGATCAGCAAGACCATCAAGGCAAATCCTGCCAGCACGGAGGGGCCCAGGTTCTGAGGAAACGGAGGTCAGTGAATCAGGAGGAGGGAGAGAGAAGTCACGCAGAGAGGCGCAAAGCAAGGCAGGCCAAGGACCTATTGGCCCGCGGAGATGGGCAAGAAGGTCTGCAGTCGGTCAAAGTCAGCAAACAGCGGGTAGGGCATTTGCCTTGCACACGGCCGATCCGGGTTCGATTCCCAGCATCCCATATGGTCCCCTAAGCACCACCAGGAGGAATTCTGAGTGCAGAGCCAGGAGTAACCCCTGAGCATCGCTGGGTGTGACCCCCCCCCCCCCAAAAAAAGTAGAGATTCTGAGAAAGCAAGCAGAACATTAGCCGCGGCTTCCGGATCCAGCAGGCATCAGATGGTGACGGAGACCACAGCAGAGCCCCCGACCCCGAGCTCTCGGCGGGCAATTCTTGTCACCCCTCTCAGCTCCTCTGCAGACCCCCTGTTGTCTCTTCTGTGGGTAAAGGTCAGCGGGTGGGGCAGAGGGCATGGGTAGGGCGGGGGGACTACCTGCCAGAGGAAGTAGATTGCCAGGAAGATCTGCAGTGGCGCTGACCACAGCAGGTTGAGGGAGGAGACGATGTCCATGAGGCGCTGTGCGTCCACCGACATCAGATTGACCATCTCCCCCACGGTGAACTCGCGTCGGGCAGAGTTGCTGATGAGCAGGGTCTGCGGGGCCAGGGTGGGGGAGCTCGGGTTAGGGACTCGGCCTGGAAGGGCCCCCTCTCCGCTGTGTCCCCGCCACCCCCGCCCCGGCTGACCTTCCTGTAGATGATTCCTCGGAGCCCTGTCCGCAGCCGCAGCCCAATGGTGAAGACCAGGTGGAAGTATTGGTTCACGACCAAGATCTGCATCACGGAGCACAGGAACATCAGCACGGCCACCAGGTAGCCGATCCAGCTGGGGGCCGTGGGGTCCGAGATGAACCCGATCAGGACACTACAAGGGAGGGAGAGAGGCGTGAGACGGGCGCCCCCAGCCGCTCCCCTACTGCCCTCCTCTTCCTCCCTCCGCCTCTGATCCCTCTGGGAGTGTGGAGGTGGGGGTGGGGGTGCTGTCCCCGTGCCCCATGTCCCCTCCACACCTAGACTCTCCGTCCTTGTCCTTGCTCCATCCTCCCTTCACCTCCCTTCCGCGGACCCCCATCCCTCCTTCACCAGTTGTTTTTTGTGCTCTTGGACTTCGTGGCAGGAGTGACGGCCACAGGTAGGAGGGTTAGGCCTCCCCATACCTTCTCTGGGACACCCCCCCCCCCGCCCCTCAGCCTTCCAATCCGTTCTATCAGCGCTTCATCTGAGCTGCCTCTGAGCCTCTCCAAGCCCTCCCGCTCTCTCTCCTCTTTCCTCCTCTCTCTCCCTCTCGGAACCCACCTCAGTGTGGCCACGCTCTGACCCCCACTCAGCAGCACCCTACCTTCCCCGAACTCCGCTCTGGCCTCCGAAACAGGCTTCTCCCTCCTTGCCCTCCCCCACCCCCCAGATCTCAGCAGCCACCTCTTCCCCCGCCCCCCTGCTGGGAATTGTTATGCCCCATCTCTCTTCGACCCCCCCCCCCCCACAACAGCTCTGCAGCAGAAATTGCATTTCTTCTGCTGGGGGTGGGGGGAGGAAGGGGTCCCCTGCCAACAGATGCCTTCAAGTGCTGGCCCTGGGAGCCAGGCATGTGTCTCTCTTGCAAAGAGGGTCTTTGTAGGTATGAAAGTTAAGTAAGGCCAGAGCGATAGTATAGCAGGTGGGGCGTTTGTCTTGCATGCGGCCCACCCAGGGCATCCCATGTCCCCAGAGCACTGCCAGGAAAAACTCCTGAGTGCAGAGCCAGGAGTAAGCCCTGAACATCGCCGGGTGGAGATCCAAAAAAGCCGAAAATAAAAAAAGATGGATAGGGCGCGTTGCTCATGCATACTGGATAAAGGAGGGCTGAGAGCTGGACAAGGAGGAAGTGGTATGGTGACAAGCCCGAGGCAGCAGGAGGAACTGGTGGGGACAGAGCACATCCTCCTTCCAACCTTCCCGAAGACGCTAGCCCTCAGCTCCGGGGTAGAGGCAGTGTTTGAAGCCACCTCACCTGTGGCCACTGGTGACAGCCATTGTGGGAATGATATCAACTTCCTTTAATGGGGCACAGCGAGACCCCCTTGGCCCTGGCTCCTCATGAGAAGACCCCCCCAGCGGGCTGGAGCAATAGCACAGTGGGTAGGGCATTTGCCTTGCACACGGCTGACCAGGGTTTGATTCCCAGCATCCCATATGGTCCCCCAAGCACCGCCAGGAGTGATTCCTGAGTGCAGAGCCAGGAGTAACCCCTGAGCATTGGCTGGGTGTGACCCAAAAAGCAGGAAAAAAAAAGAGAAAGAAGAAGACCACCCAGCCTAACTTGTGGCAGAGTTGCTAACTGATGCCAAGTGTCGCCTTGCCCATTAGCCTGCCGGCAGCCACACCCTGCAGGAAGTTTTCTCGGGGTGCTGCTCCCCACTGTGGGTTTCCAGTTTGGCTCCGACCCCTCCAAGTCTGTCTTCTGCTCCTGCCTTCCTTGTCCTAAGGCCCCAGGGCTCTCTGGGAGTGCTCACCAGAGCAGGCCCTGCAAATTGCAAATGTGAGCTCCAGCTTGGTATCTCCCCACAGGGGTGCCCTCCCGCTCACCGTCTTTTTTTTTTTTTTTTTTTTGCTTTTTAGATCACACCCAACAATGCTCAGGGGTTACTCCTGGCTCTGCACTCAGGAATTACTCCTCGTGGTGTTTGGGGGATCATATGGGATGCTGGGGATCGAACCCGGGTCGGCCACGTGCAAAGCAAACACCCTACCCGCTGTGCTATCGCTTCAGCCCCAGCTAACCACCTTGTGCTGAGTTCAGCCCCTAAGCTGAAACTCCATCACTGCTACTCCCCCAGGACAGCCCAAGACCCTGGCTGCTCCCTGCCACCTGCTCTGCCCCCATCTCCCAGCGGTGTATTCTCTACTCTGGCCTCAAGCCTCCTTTCTTTTCTTTCTTTTTATTTATTTATTTATTTTTTGCTTTTTTGGGTCACACCTGGCAAAGCACAGGGTTACTCCTGGCTCTGCACTCAGGAATTACACCTGGGGGTGCTCAGGGGACCATATGGGATGCTGGGAATCGAAACCGGGTTGGCCACGTGCAAGGCAAATGCCCTACCCGCTGTGCTATCTCTCCAGCCTTCAAGACTCCTCTCACCTGGTGGACACACTACCATCTGCCTCCCTGCCTGCCATCCCCCCATCTCCGGGTAGGTCTTTGTGAGATGCCTTCCAGTGCCCCTCCCAGCCCCACCTCTC